>NC_084798.1:207169864-207810056 GCF_963169125.1 Humulus lupulus
TACTTCCTCACGCCTGACATCGCTGCAGACAACCTGGCCTTCGCTCGAGGAGGTAAAAATTCCTACGCCAGTAGCTTCTGCACTTTAATGTTTTCTTGTCATAATGTCTCGACATTCCACTGTGTTCCAGGCCCATGGTTACGCCCAATCCCTACTCCAGTAATGGAGTCAAGGGCAACATTCTTAGCCAGCATGCCAAATGATGATAAGAGTGTCAAAAACTTAGTCAACGAGGCTAACCTTAGGTTGGTCGGCCTTTGGGGCTCCCAATCTATGACGAATGAACCCTCGGCGGGCGGTGTCCAAGCCGGTGCGGAACCTGAGCAGGAACCCGAGCAGCAACCTCAGGCACCCCCTCCATGGAGGAGGCCAACTGGGGTTAAGATCAGGGAACCTGCCGTTCCCCATCGAGCGGCAAAATCCTCGGTCCCCGAGGGCAAAGGGAAACAAAAGGCTGCCGAGCCTACCGAACTTTCTGAAAACTCGTCGGATGTAAACGGTACAATAATCTCGCTTTTAAATAATTTTCCAATTCCCTCTCATCTATTTGATGGGGACGGCAACTTTAGGAATGCTCCCTCTTTAAACTCAGATTTCTTCCAGGAACTAGGTAGTTTAGTTAATAATGCTACGACCAGTAGTTGTAGCCCGGGTACTTTACTTGTAATCCTTTTACTTTTATCTCTGTTCCCTGCATGACCATTTAATCTCACTGCTCGGGTTGTTTCTTTTTGTGAAGGTATGGACTCCGAGGACGTCTTTGCGCACTATCAGGCTGCCACTGCCTCTTCTGTCCCGAAGAAGGATAGCAAGAGGGCTCGAGGGGAAAGCAGCAAGACCCCCTCAAAGAAGGCTCGAACAGAAGATGCTCCTGCCACCGCCCCCTCCAAGGAGAACTCACCACCCCCGCCTCCTTCTAAGCAGTTGACTCCCACACCTGTTAATCCACATCCTTCTTCTAAGGCTGCTGACAATGAGACTTTGGAAAACTTGCCCGAAGGCTCCCTGTCTAGCCTCGTGGTTGGCTCGGCCAGGGAGAGGATATATAAGCTCTCGAAGCACAGACACAGCCAGGCCGCCATCACTAAAATTACCTCAATGGAGGTCGACCAAATCATCAACAGAGGGTTGAATGAGATAGTCAGCGTAAGTCATCTCTTGCTACTTCATCATTTATGTCTGACTTCTTTTCCTAACTTTTTCTCATTCGTTGTCTTTAGGGGCTGCTATCTTTAACTGCTAGCTGGTGCCGTACAGGGGCGTTGGTTTCTCGGGGAAAGAACTTCGACTCCAGGCTTGCCTAGGCTAAGCAAGCACTTGAGGTTGAGAACAACAAGCTGCTCAAGGAGAATAAGGAGCTGTCCAAGCTGAATGAACAACTGTGTGAGGACTAGGCCACTCTCACCAAGGAGCTTCAGGATGCACAAGATACTTTGAAGAAAGCCAACGAGGAACGTGGGAAATGGAGGGAGAGTTCTGTACTTGTCACCCAAGAGTGCAAGCAGCTTGGACTTGATCTGACCGCCTGCAGGGAAGAGACGAAGAAACTCAAAGAGCAGGTGCAGGAGCTCGAGGGGCGAGTGCAGGAGATCGAGGAGGAAGGGGCCACGAACTTGAAGAAGTATAAGGAGGCCACTCTTCTCTGCTTTTACGACTTCTGGAAGCACAATCGGGAGGCTAACTTCAACTATCTTTCCGAGCGGTTGAAGAGGACTCTGATGGCGCAGTGCGCCACCCGGTTGGAGGCAGAGGAGAAGGCTAAGGCCAAGGCTCCTGCTGCTGATACTGAAGCTGGTCCCCTGGCCGATCAAAGCACTCCTCCTAATCCTGAAGACCCTCCTGCTCCTCAGTAATTATCTTTTTTTTTTTTTTTTTTTTATGGCCCACGGGTCTACTTGTAAAGAAAATTTACTTTTATTGCTGCAAGGGCAACTTTTTTACTTATAACTGAACAATTACATCCGAGCAATACTGCTCGCGGTGTAAAAGCTTTTTACTTTTAATTAAATAATTACATCCGAGCAATATTGCTCGCGGTGTAAAAGATTGCCTTATTGATATTATAATGTTTCTTTTATTATAATATATGTTCGCATGACCGAACTTAGCATAGTACTTTGGTTTGATTTAACAAAACATAAATTTTGAAAAATACTCTAAGTGTCGTAGCATGCTTTCACTCATTTTGTTAATGTGTTTACATACCTCGTGGTATGCTTTGCTATCGATGTACCTTATATGCCCCCAAGTGATCGAGGAGCTTTAGGTCCTTGGTCACTTTCCTTGACCACGACCTGTGCGAACATTGCTGCTCGGTATGAAATTCAACAATTGTAATACAGCAAAAAAACACACGTAATGAACAAATACTTGTAAAAATAAATTTACAAAGGTTGGCAAGAATGACTGGCTGCGCACAGTCCCTTATAATCTCGTATTAAAATGGACTAAACATGTCTGTACGAGTGATCTTAAAAAAGATCTTACACTTATAAGCGATTATCCATACAACGTGGCTAACCCTTTTTCGAAACTTGTAAAAAGTAAAAATTAATACAAGCCAGTCCTTTAAAAAGGACTGTTCACTGATAATACTTGCGCAGGTGTTCTCCAATTCAATAGCGTAGAACGAGATCTCCATTTAAGCGTGCAAGTTTGTAGGTGCCTGGATGAAGGACTTCTTCAATCTAGTACGGTCCTTCCCAGTTTGGTCCGAGTACTCCAGCAGTGGGGTCGCGGGTATTCAAGAAAACTCGTCGTAGCACTAGATCTCCGACGTTGAATTTTCTTTCTTTCACCTTTGAGTTAAAGTACCGGGCGACCTTTTGCTGGTACGCAGCTACTCAAAGTTGGGCTTTTTCCCATTTTTCTTCAAGTGAGTCTAGGGACTCCATTATCAGTTGGCTATTCTGGTCCTGGTCGTATGTAATTCGTCGATGTGAGGGCGGATCTAACTCGACGGGCAATATAGCTTCATACTCGTATGCTAAGGAAAACGGAGTTTGACCTGTCGTTGTTCGGTGAGAAGTTCTATACGACCAGAGGACTTCAGGCAGCTGTTCTGGCCATGCTCCTTTAGCGTCTTCAAGTCTTTTCTTCAGGGTGTTCTTAAGTGTTTTATTCACCGCTTCTACTTGCCCATTTGCTTGTGGATGTGCAACTGAAGAAAAGCTTTTGACGATTCCATGTCTTTCGCAGAAGTCCGTGAAATAATCACTGTCAAATTGGGTGTCGTTGTCTGAGACAATTTTACGAGGCAAACCATATCGGCAAACTATGTTCTTGATGACAAAGTCAAGAACTTTCTTGGTCGTGATGGTAGCGAGTGGTTTAGCTTCGGCCCATTTGGTGAAGTAGTCGACTGCTACAACTACGTACTTCACTCCGCCCTTTCCCGTTGGCAGGTATCCAATCAAGTCCATACCCCATACTGCGAAAGCCCAAGGACTCTGCATCTGTTTTAACTCGTTTGGAGCTGCGCGTGGGATTTTGGAAAATCGTTGACACTTATCGCATTTTTGCACAAACTCCATTGAGTCTTCATTCATAGTCGGCCAGAAATAGCCCTTCCTTAGTGTTGAATCCAAAAGATGGTGTTTTAATATTTAAACTCGCAAGTGCACGAATCGTTTTGGAATATAATGTTCATGTAAGTACGAGGTCGAACCCATGGGAGTTGGCTAACATCAAAAGAAACTATTTCAAACAAAGTAAGAATATTCTAACCTAGTTCCAAATATTTGATGAGATTTTGTTTTAGAAAAATAAAAGACAAGTAATAAAAAGATTAATGATTAAATAGAAAAATGGTTTTCAAATGAGATATGTAAAATAAGATTATTAAGATATTAGAATCCACAAAATGCAAGTTCAATAATATTTATAAATATATTGATTCCCAAGTTTATATATAGTTGAAATAAATCACACTATATTTTTTTCCAAAATACATTTTCTATTCAAGCACAAGTTACTTAAAAAAATGTAGTATTTTTCTTCACTTATATAAGATATAATTTCTAAGCATTAGTTGTGTTACAACCTAATGAAACTACAAAAAATCAAAGAGATTATGTTTAGGCAAAATATGATACTTGTGTTCTAAGAATTAGATGTGAACAATTTAATGAAAAACATTTAATCAAAGAATATCATATTTTTGCATAATAAAGAGCTAAGTGTAATATGCTTTAACAATCAATAATAGATGAAAAATTCATATCTTTGATAGAAAAATCCATAAACAATGTTACATAAATGGGATATCAACATACAATAAAAAATACTATCTAGTTACATTTTGCTTCATCATCATCTTAATAATCTTGAAAAAAGATTAGAAGCTCATAACTTGATTGAAATAAAAATTACAAAATAACATACTTGACATGCTCTTCAAAATATGAAAATGGTAGAGAGAATAGTGAAAAGAAGAGAGAAAAATATGAAATGTAGAAGAGGTTGAAAAGATGAAGAAGAGCCCCCCAAATGGTCTTACAAGACTCTATTTATAGGCAAAATATGGAGATTAAATTAATCAAATTAAAATAAATAAATTGATTAATTTAATTGTGTTGGAAAGTGCTAGGATAAATAGAGTAAGTGTATGAGTATTGAAAAGATGAAATGTTTGGTTGGGTAAGAGATTAGTGAAAAGCTAGGGTAAAAAAATGAATTAGGAATGTTTATTTAGGTAAGAAAAATAGGGAAGAGTGAATTGATATTTGAGTGAAAAATATTGGGAATAAAAACATGATTTTTTGGTTTTTTTTTTGTGGCTGTGGCAGCTGGTCTAGGCAGCTTTGGCATGTGGGTCGAATGGGCCTTGGAGCTGGGTAGTTAGGCAGGCTGAGTTGGTGTTGGGCCTGGCTGGTGGCAGGCGGCCCACGGTTTAGAAGATGCACAGCTGAGTGCATATGTGAGATGATGGTCACGGCTAGGGAAGTTGGAGTGTGCCAGGCGGTTGACAGCTGGCGGCCCAGATGGCTTGGTCTTGAGGTGGTTTGGTTGGAGAAGATTGCTGAAGGCTGGGTGGGGTGCTTGATTGATGCAGCTGGAGAGGAGGCACGGGCCTGGGCAGCTTCCGGCTGGACCACGTTTTGGCTGGTGGGGAGTGGCTGCTTGTAGAGTCCAAGAACTTTACTTAGCTAGTTAGATAGTAGTGTTATAGTATTTATAGGATTATCTTTATGACTGTGGATTTTTGGTTCAAACCGGGAATTATTTGGACACTCATAGTAGTACTTGTAGATTTTCTAAGTTTAACCTATAGTTTAAGAATATTAATGTTAACCTAAGGTTTGATTAATATGACTAATATTAAGGATAAAATTTATTATACTATAAGGTTTAGATAAGAACCAATAGGATTTTAAGCACATGTTATGTATGGGTGATTAAGGATTAAGTATTTTGAGGATTAAATTTAACAAGGGTAAAGTTTGAATGCTCTAAGGTCAGTCAGCAACTTTGAATACGTTTGAGGGCTTAGTCAAGGCTGTTTACTCAATTTGAATTAAGCTAAAAATGTGTAATTTCGTGTTTAAATAATCAGCGAATTCTGATATATCGCAGCTATAGGGGGCGATATATCGCAGCACGTAGATACGGAAAACACGAAACGATGCACGTTTGCCTTAGGCATAATGGTCTAGGCTATATATCGCCTATAGGGGGCGATATATCGCCTCCTTCAGCATATTTTGAATGCTTTTGAATTCATTTTCCATTCAATCATTCAACCTTTTGATAAGTCCAGCACCTTTTTGAACGAGTCTTCAACCTCTGCTGAACGATTATTCAAAATTATTTTCACCTAAAAAGCCATTATTTTTATTCTAGTTAAATTAAGATCCTTTCATTCCTAAACTCTATAAATAGGACCTAGTACCCATCCATTATTCATCTTTTGCTCTAAGTTCAGAGGCTGCAAGTTGTTAGGTGAGTGTGAGAGTGTAAACACTTGGGTGGGGAAATCATAAGCTTATCAAACACTTGGGAAAGTAAGGATTTATAGTATTTCAGTTCAAGGTTTAGATTGGTCTTACAAGTCTTCAAGGTAACCCAAACTCTAGTTCGTTTCTGTACTTTTTCTTTAAAAGTTCTCATAGTCTTCTACTTATTCTAACCTTATTCTTATTTTGGTTAGGAAATCTAAGAACTCGCACATAAGATTTTGGTAAGTATTTTCTCAATGGTTTAGTCCTTCCATTCCTTTCATTTCTCTTCTTCACTATACTCACTCTTTTTCAAATGGTTCTTAGGAGTGTTCCAAAGTCCCACCTCTGTCCTCTTATCCCGGTATTTTGGTAAGGAAAATAGGATAGAATTTATATGTTATATGTTTTATATGTGTTATCTTATGTTTTTATGATATGAAATGTGTTATGATATGTATGTATGTAGGCTTGGGCATATGACCCATATGACTAACAAGACCCCAAATAGATTATGGGCATATGACCTACTTAGCTAGTAGGACCCCACTAATCTAATGGGCATATGACTTGTTTGGTCTATGGGACCCCAAGTAATAATGGCCATTATAGTATGTGTATGATATAAGTATTATGTTATGTTTTTATGTTTCTTATGAAATTTATGTATATGAACTATGTGTTAGATTTTTCCTTGCTGGGCATTAGGCTCATTCCTTTTTGTTTATATGTGCAGGAAAATAGACTTAGTGGTGGGAAAGGTTCTTGGTAGCTTGGAGAATGTGTATTGAGGCGGAATGGATTCAAGAGCCGAGCGTTACGATTCGAGGATGTAGTTTGTTTTGTTTTTATGGTTTTTACATGTATTTTCCGCACGTGTTATGTAATTTCTTCTTTATTTAAATTATGTTTTGTTTTCTTTTTAAAACAATGGGATCCCATATCCTACTTGACATTTTGTAAGTTAAATCTTATTTTTTTTTTACAAGTTTTCTTAATAAAGTTATGGTATTTTCACTTGTAAATTTTGTTAAGGATTAGTATGTATAGTTTTTGTTAATGGTCCAAAAGTCTAGAGTAGTTGGGTCATTACAGTTGGTATCAGAGCCACGGTTCCTTCGCATGAAGTTCTCCTCGATACACACCCTCAAAGCTCCGAATCTGACCGCCAAGTAAGTATTTAAGTTATGGTTATTTTGCTTATGTGTATAGCTAACAATTTTAGTGTTTATGTTTTCAGTTAAGTATGAATGGAGCTCTAACCTATCAGGATATCCGAGCCATTAAGGCTTTAAAAAGAGTAAGGGAACCAAGAAACACTGTAGGAGCACTAGAAAGAATCACTCGAAGATTGCTCTTGTTCCACCAAGAGATAGGTCACCTTCAAGAGTCTAAGCAAATAATGTTGAGATCAACGGAACAATATGTATTAATAATTAGGCTATTTAAAGATTTCCATCCTGTAATAGCAGCCTTAGAAGAAATATGGGAAACCATGAATGATGAGGATGAACTGCCATTAGCAATGCGTTATTACTTCCTTTTAGTTAGGTTCACTGAAAAATTCGAGTTTCAGTTCACAAATGAGCAAAAACATAGGATTCTCACAAACCTTCCTAGAGGACATTTTGATGCACATGACAATGATGATTATGAGGAGATAGATAACGATATGCTAGATGAAGGATCGGATGTAGAAGATCCCGATTTTTAGAATAGTAGTTTTTGTTTGTTTTATTTCTTTCTTTATTTTATGATTGTAATAAGTGAATTTTTTTTTTCCAAATGAATAACATGCTATTTTATTATCATGTATGAGTTTGATTTTATTTTCGCAATCATAATAAGTAATAAATAAAATGAATAATGACTAAGTTCGGTGAGGGTGGATACAAATCAATGAACCAAGTTTCCTTATTGAGCGTTAGGGGGCCATAGTAGTGGGAAAGATTTTACTGATCCCAGCCCTCCCTCAATATGGTTAACTTTGGAACAAAGATAAGTTTCGAGCCTGAGAATTAAGTCATATAGGATAATTAGAAACAGACTTAGAAAATAAAGATGACTTGTTTTTCTAAGTATAGAAACCCACTCTAAATAATAAATAAAGACTTATATAACTTTTCATAAGAAGTCATAATAAATAGGTCCGAGATATGTTTGTTTTAGAATAAGTTTGTGCCTTAGAGCCTATTAGGTAAAGTTCTAACATGTTTCTTTCAACTGTTAGAACTCTGCTACGATGTCGCTCCGAAGATCTGCACGCACTAACGGAAACGCCTCCAACACCGTCCAAGCAACCAATGAAGTCCCTCCAGTTTGCCGAAGGGGAGTGCGTGCTACCGCCCTCCGCAACACGCCGGCACCACCAGCTGACAACACCGAGGAGATCGCTAGACTGCGGCAGCAAGTCGAGGAACTTTTGCAGCAACAACGTCAACAGGCTCAAACTCAGCCTCAGCCTCCGTCGCAGCCGCAGCCACAGCAAATGGCCCCAGCACCCCAACAAGTTGGTCCATATGGGGGATGGCCAATGACAAACTACGCGCCATATCCAGTACCTAACATGGAGCCAGTGTATGAAAGGTTCCGCAAGCAGCATGCTCCAAACTTCGAAGGGACTATAGACCCCTTTAAGGCAGAAGAGTGGCTAAGGAATGTGGAGCCGATTCTGACGTACATGAATCTCGGTAATGCGGATCGCATATCCTGCGTCTCATCTTTGCTCAAGAAGGATGCCAGGATATGGTGGGACTTGGTCCAGCAATCCTATGATGCTACCACCATGACATGGACCCGATTTGTGGAGCTCTTCCACAAAAAGTACTACAACTCAGCTGTACTCGCTACGAGAGTTGAGGAGTTCACCAACTTGAAGCAGGGTAATTTATCAGTGGCAGAATATGCTCGTCAGTTTGACTGCTTAGCCAAGTTTGCCTCTGAGATGGTTCTAACCGATTTTTTGAGGGTGAACAAGTTTGTTAGAGGACTTCGACCGAAGATCGAGATGGGGGTTAAGCTAGCAAACCCGGGGAACACTACATATGCTGACGTTCTTGAGACGGCAATCGAAGTAGAAAGGTTGCAGGCCAATGTAAGCAAAGAAGAAGCCAGTAAGCCTGAACCAAGACAGAATAATCAACCGCAGACCAGTCGGAGCAACAACCATAATGGCAACAATCAGTCCAGCAACAACGGTAACGACCAGAAAAGACGGCATCCGGATAACAAGAAGTTTGACAGCGATAAGAAGGCACGTATGAATGATGGAGGAAATAGGCTGGGCTACGTAGAATACCCGCCATGTGCTAAGTGTCAGAAGAAGCATCCTGGAGAATGTCGCGCAAACACCAAGGAATGCCTTAACTGTGGTCAGGAAGGGCATCATAAAAGAGATTGTCCTCAGCAGAAGCCAGATGGAAAAAAGGACGAAAAGATGGTTCCTGCTATGGTTTTTGCCTTAACCCAAGGAGAGGCTGATGCTAGCAACAAGGTGGTCACAGGTCAGGTTTCTATCCTCAATAGCTTATGTTATGTATTATTTGATTCGGGAACCACTCATTCATATATCTCGTTAGGAATGGTAGAAAAACTAGGCAAACCTTGTGAAAGATTTAGAACTAGGTTTGTAACCGAGTTTCCTTCGGGCAAAGTAGTTCTATCATCATGGATTGTACGAGGCGTACCGATCAAGATTGAGGACATAGAACTAGAAGGAGACCTAATAGAACTGGTGATCAAGGACTTTGACGTGATACTAGGCATGGATTGGCTAGCACGGCACGATGCAACCATCGACTGTAATCGCAAGAAGGTGATGTTCGAGACTCCTGACGGCCAGAGACTATGCTTCATGGGACAAGCTGCAGGGTTACGCACCCCGTTAGTATCATCTCTCAAAGCTCAGAGAATGATGGAGAAAGGATGTCAAGCATTCTTAGCCAGCATCACGAACGTGGAAAGGGAGACGCCACTTAAGGTTGGAGATGTCCGAGTTATACAAGAATTTCCAGAGGTATTTCCCGATGATTTGCCAGGATTGTCGCCAACTCGAGAAATAGACTTCACGATAGAATTAGTACCAGGCACCGAGCCTATCTGTAAGGCACCATACCGGATGGCACCTACGAAACTCAAGGAGTTAAAGACGCAGCTACAAGAACTCCTAGCCTTGGGTTTTATTAGGCCAAGCCATTCACCATGGGGAGCTTCGGTACTATTCATGAAGAAGAAGGACGAGAGTGTGCAGATGTGCATAGACTATCGTGAGCTGAACAAAGTAACGATTAAGAATAAGTACCTGCTACCTCGGATTGATGATTTGTTTGATGAACTCCGAGGCACGACTGTATTTTCAAAGATCTATTTACGGTCCGGGTATCATCAGCTCAAAGTAAAGGGAGAAGATATTCCTAAGACCGCCTTTAGAACTCGTTATGGACATTACGAGTTCTTGTTTATGTCATTTGGTCTTACTAACGCACCAGCCGCGTTTATGGACTTAATGAATAGGGTCTTCAAGGATTACTTAGATAAATTCGTCGTTGTGTTCATCGACGACATTTTAATATACTCCAAAGATGAAGTAGAGCACGAGGAACTTTTGAGATTGATTTTAATGCGGTTGAAGGAGCATCAACTCTACGCAAAGTTCAATAAATGCTAGTTTTGGTTTTCGCAAGTGGCGTTCCTCGCGCACATTTTATTGAAAGATGGTGTTGCAGTAGACCCATCAAAGGTAGAGGCCGTGAAGGATTGGCCCAGACCAAAGAACGCATCTGAAGTAAGAAGCTTCCTAGGGCTAGCAGGTTATTGTAGGAAGTTTTTAGAGGGCTTTTCTAAGATAGCCACTCTGCTCACCAACCTGACCCGGAAGCAACAAAAGTTTAACTGGATGATAAGTGTGAAGAAAGCTTCCAGTTGCTTAAGGATAAGCTTTGCTCAACACCAGTACTCAGTGTACCAACACCCAACGAGAAGTCCGTTGTCTAATGCGATGCATCGAAGAAAGGATTGGGTTGCGTACTAATGCAAAATGACAAAGTGATAGCCTATGCCTCACGACAGTTAAAGGAGTACGAACAGCGTTATCCAACTCACGATATGGAGTTGGCAGTGGTGGTCTTTGCGTTAAAAATCTGGCGCCATTATCTTTACGGAGAACGGTGCAAGATTTATACGGACCACAAGAGTTTAAAGTACTTCTTTACTCAAAAGGAGCTCAACATGAGGCAGCGCAGGTGGTTGGAGTTAGTAAAGGATTACAACTGCGAAATCCTATACCACCCGGGGAAGGCGAACGTAGTTGCCGATGCACTTAGCAGGAAAAGTTATGGGAATTTAGAAGCTTTAGCCAGAATTGAAAAGTCGCTACAGCAGGATCTTATCAGTGCCGGAATAGAAGTGGTTGTAGGCAAGCTGGCTAACTTGTCTATCCAATCGAATTTGTTAGAGGATATACGAATTTGTCAGGGACATGACAACACACTAGCAGCACACATGGATGCAGTCAGAGAAGGAAAGGCTACAAATTTCTCAATAACTAGCCAAGGATTATTGAGATATAAGGATCGAGTATGCGTCCCAAGTGATCAAAGTATTAAGAAGACGATTCTAGAAGAAGCGCACAACACCCCGTACTCAGTTCATCCAGGGTCTACCAAAATGACTCATGACGTCAAGGCAATCTATTGGTGGCCAGGGATGAAGAAGGACATAGCAGAGTTTGTGTCTATGTGTCTTGTATGCCAGCAAGTGAAAGTGGAGCATCAGCGGCCTGCAGGTTTATTGCAACCGCTTAGCGTACCAGAATGGAAGTGGGACGATATAGCCATGGACTTCGTGACGGGTCTGCCAAAGATGAATAAGCAGCATGATTCTGCTTGGATAGTAAAAGATAGACTAACCAAGTCAGATCATTTTCTGCCTGTTAAGACTTCATACACGATAGACCAATATGCAGAGATCTACATCCAAGAGATTGTACGGTTGCATGGAGACCCCAAGACGATAGTGTCAGATAGAGGGTCGGTATTTACATCAAGATTTTGGGGAAGTTTACAGCAAGCTATGGGTACTAAGTTAAGTCTTAGTACAGCTTTTCATCCTCAGACAGATGGGCAGTCCGAGCGTATGATTCAGATTTTAGAGGATATGCTACGCGCGTGTGTACTTGATTTCGGAGGATCATGGAACAAGTACTTACCATTGATAGAGTTTTCCTACAACAACAACTACCAGTCAACAATCGGGATGGCACCTTATGAGTTGCTTTATGGAAGAAGGTGCCGATCACCATTGCATTGGGACGAGGTAGGAGAAAGGCAGCTTCTAGGGCCCGAAGCTGTTAGACAAGCTCAAGAAGCAGTAGCGCTTATTAAACAGAGTATGCTTGCTGCTCAAAGCCGTCAGAAAAGCCATGCAGATGCCAAGCGACGCGATGTGGAATTCCAAGTCGGAGATCAAGTCTTCCTGAAGATATCTCCTATGAAAGGTGTCAAGCGGTTCGGAAAGAAAGGCAAGCTTAGTCCCCGATTCATAGGTCCTTTTGAGATATTGGACAAAGTGGGACTAGTTGCGTATAGACTAGCCCTACCGCCAGCACTAGCCGATAGTCACAACGTGTTCCACATCTCGATGTTACGCAAATATGTGTCAGACCCATCTCACGTCCTCAGTACGATACGATAGCACTCCAGAAAGACTTAAGTTACGAGGAACGACCGGTTAGCATCCTAGATAGGGGGATGAAGCAGTTTCGGTCCAAGAACTTTCCTACAGTCAAAGTCCTATGGAGTAATAGTTTTGAACGAGAGGCAACGTGGGAGTTGGAGGAGGACATGCAAGGCCGGTATCCGGAATTATTTGGTAAGTAAATTTCGAGGATGAAATTCTTTTTAGTAGGGGAGAATTGTAGAGTCCAAGAACTTTACTTAGCTAGTTAGATTGTAGTATTATAGTATTTATAGTATTATCTTTATGACTGTGGATTTTTGGTTCAGACAGGGAATTATTTGGACACTCATAGTAGTACTTGTAGATTTTCTAAGTTTAACCTATAGTTTAAGAATATTAATGTTAACCTAAGGTTTGATTAATATGACTGATATTAAGGATAAAATTTATTATACTATAAGGTTTAGATAAGAACCAATAGGATTTTAAGCACATGTTATGTATGGGTGATTAAGGATTAAGTATTTTGAGGATTAAATTTAATAAGGGTAAAGTTTGAATGCTCTAAGGTCAGTCATCAGCTTTGAATACGTTTGAGGGCTTAGTCAAGGCTGTTTACTCAATTTGAATTAAGCTAAAAATGTGTAATTTCATGTTTAAATAATCAGCGAATGCCGATATATCGCAGCACGTAGATACGGAAAACACGAAACGATGCACGTTTGCCTCGGGCATAATGGTCCAGGCGATATATTGCCTATAGGGGGCGATATATCGCCTCCTTCAGCATATTTTGAATGCTTTTGAATTCATTTTCCATTCAACCATTTGATAAGTACAGCAACTTTTTGAACGAGTCTTCAGCCTCTGCTGAACGATTATTCAAAATTATTTTCACCTAAAAAGCCATTATTTTTATTCTAGTTAAATTAAGATCCTTTCATTCCTAAACTCTATAAATAGGACCTAGTACCCATCCATTATTCATCTTTTGCTCTAAGTTCAGAGGCTGCAAGTTGCTAGGTGAGTGTGAGAGTGTAAACACTTGGGTGGGGAAATCATAAGCTTGATCATCATAAGCTTATCAAACACTTGGGCAAGTAAGGATTTATAGTATTTCAGTTCAAGGTTTAGATTGGTCTTACAAGTCTTCAAGGTAACCCAAACTCTAGTTCGTTTCTGTACTTTTTCTTTAAAAGTTCTCATAGTCTTCTACTTATTCTTATTTTGGTTAGGAAATCTAAGAACTCGCACATAAGTTTTTGGTAAGTATTTTCTCAATGGTTTAGTCCTTCCATTCCTTTCATTTCTCTTCTTCACTATACTCACTCTTTTTCAAATGGTTCTTAGGAGTGTTCCAAAGTCCTACCTCTGTCCTCTTATCCCGGTATTTTGGTAAGGAAAATAAGATAGAATTCATATGTTATATGTTTTATATGTCTTATCTTATGTTTTTATGATATGAAATGTGTTATGATATGTATGTATGTAGGCTTGGGCATATGACCCATATGACTAACAAGACCCCAAATAGATTGTGGGCATATGACCTACTTATCTAGTAGGACCCCACTAATCTAATGGGCATATGACTTGTTTGGTCTATGGGACCCCAAGTAATAACGGCCATTATAGTATGTGTATGATATAAGTGTTATGTTATGTTTTTATGTTTCTTATGAAATTTATGTATATGAACATGTATTTTTCGCACTTGTTATGTAATTTCTTCTTTATTTAAATTATGTTTTGTTTTCTTTTTAAAACAATGGGATCCCATATCCTACTTGACATTTTGTAAGTTAACTCTTATTTTTTTTTTACAAGTTTTCTTAATAAAGTTATTGTAGAGTCCAAGAACTTTACTTAGCTAATATTTAGTAGTATTATAGTATGTATAGTATTATCTTTGTTACTGTGGATTTTTGGTTCAGACCGGGAATTATTTGGACACTCATAGTAGTACTTATAGATTTTCTAAGTTTAACCTATAGTTTAAGAATATTAAGTATAACCTAAGGTTTAATTATATGACTGATAGTTAAGGATTATATTTATTATACTATAAGGTTTAGATATCAACCAATAGGATTTTAAGCACATGTTATGAATGGTGATTAAGGATTAAGTATTTTTGAGGATTAAATTTAATAAGGAGTAAAGTTTGAATGGTATAGGGTCAGTCAGCAGCTTTGAATACATTGAGGGCTTAGTCAAGGCTGTTTACTCCATTCAAACTTAGCTAAAAATGTGTAATTTCGTGTTTAAATATTCAGCGTGTGCCGATATATCGCAGCTATAGAGGGCGATATATCGCAGCACGTAGATACGGAAAACACGAATCGATGCACGGTCGCTTCGGGAACAATGGTCCAGGCGATATATCGCCTATAGGGGGCGATATATCGCCTCCTCCAGCATAAATTCAAACATTTTTGAATTCTTTTCCTTTCATCCATTCAAACTTCTTCATAAGTCCAGCATCTTTTGAACGAGTCTTCAGCCTCTGCTGAACGATTATTCAAATGATTTTCACCTAAAAAGCCATTATTTTTATTCAAGTAAAATCAAGATACTTTCATTCCCAAACTCTATAAATAGGACCTAGTACCCAGCCATTATTCACCTTTTGCTCTAAGTTCAGAAGCTACTAGTGTTAAGTGAGTGTGAGAGTGTAAACACCTGGTTGGGAAAATCGTAAGCTTAAACATCATAAGCTTATCAAACACTTTGGGAAGTGAGGTTCTATAGTATTTCGGTTGTGGTGTAATTTGATCTTACAAGTCTTTGAGGTAACCAAAACTCTAGTTCATTTGTTTTAAGTTATTTTCCCTTCTCTTAATCTTCTACTCAGTCTCCTAACCCTATTTTATTTTGGTTAGGAAATCTAAGCTCTTGAGCACATAAGTTTTGGTAAGTGTAACTTTCAATGGTTTAGTCTTTCCATCCCTTTCATTTCATCTCTTTTCTTCTTTAGACTCACTCTTTTTAATGGTTATTAAGAGTGTTCCAAAAAGTCCCAACTCAGTCCACATATCCCGGTAACTTTGGTAAGGAAAATAGGATAGAATCTATATGTGTATTGCTTATGTTATCTTATGTATTATGTTATGAATATGTTATGAATGTGTATGTTTGTAGGCTTGGGCTTATGCCCTATTTGACTAACAAGACCCCAAAAAGATTTTGGGCATATGCCTACTTAGCTAGTAAGACCCCACTAATCTCATGTGCATAAGCTTGTTTAGTCTATGGGACCCCAAGTAATAATGACCATTTTAATAAGTGTATGTATTAAGTGTTATGATATGTCTTTACGTTTATTATGAAATTTATGTGTATGACTATGTGTTAGATTTTCCTTGCTGGGCATTAGGCTCATTCCTTTTTTGTTTTATGTGCAGGAAAATAGCTTTAGAGGCGGTAAGATTCGTGACGCTTAGAGGATGTGTATCGATGGTGAATGGAGTCAAGGGGCCGAGCGTTATTCGATTCGAGGATGTAGTCTCATTTTACTTTCTTATGGTTTTACATGTATTTTCCGCATTTTCTATGTAACTCTTTTCATTTTAAGTTATTTTTGTTTTAAAGACAATGGGTACCCATATCTTACTTATTTTTATGAAAGTAACCTTTGTTTCTACAAGTTTATAATAAATTATGGTATTTTCGCAAATGTATGTTTTAGTAAGAATTTGTATGTATAGTTCGATAATGGTCCAAGAGTCTAGATTAGTGGGTCATTACAGTTATGGTATTTTCACTTGTAAATTTTGTTAAGGATTAGTATGTATAGTTTTCGTTAATGGTCCAAAAGTTTAGAGTAGTTGGGTCATTACACTGCTTCAGGAGATGGGCCACGGGCTGAGGCTGTAACGGGCCTGGGCAGAGGGTGGCAAGAGGAGAAATGCCATATTTCATGCTATTTTCTATCAAATTTGCCACTCTTTTTTCCCTTCTTTTCAAAGCCAAAAAAATACAACTTACTCCCTACAAAATAAACATAAATTAAATCAAATTCAAATATTTTCAATTATAAAATAAATCATATTAGTTCATTGAAAATATTAATTAAAACTTAATTTAATTAAACATTTATTTTTACTAAAACAACATATTTTTTTACCTCAAACTAAACAACATTAATTCAAATAATTAACTACAATATTTTACAACAAAATAACTATAAAAATACACAAAAATAAATAACATCAAAATAATCCCAATAAATTCAAAATTACTTTAAAACTTAATAACTTAATTAAAAACTAAAGAACTAAATCATTTTTAGCTTAAAAAATGTGGTAAAATAACTCTAATTTCTAGAGTTATCACTTAGAATCTTTTTTGCCAAACTTTGCCCCCCAGCATGATCCCCGCAGAAGCCTTCATGTACTTCCCTCATTATCTCCTTAGCTTTCTCTAGTGTAATACATCTGAGCAGTGGCATGGAATATTCTCTTCGATACAGAACACCATCGACCAGTATATACCTAGCAGCTTGCCTTTGAAGTGTTCTGGCTTTGTTCCTATCTGCCGGCAGTACACCATTAGTCAGATACTCCAAGTATGGTGCCATCCATGTGTCTTCCATCCGGATTTCCATGCTGGTTTCATTTGCTCGTATGCTCGGCTCACTCAATATTTCTACTGGCACAATATTCAAAGTGTCAGCATCTTTTGCGCTTGCGAGTTTGGCTAAGGCATCTGCGTTCGAATTCTGATCTCGAAGAATTTGCTGAAGGGTATACTTCTGGAACTGAGCCAACAGATCTTTAGTTTTGTTCAAGTAGGCCCCCATTTTGAGGCCTCGTGCTTGATATTCCCCTAGAACTTGATTCACTACCAGCTGTGAATCACTGTAAATATCCAGCACCTTTATACTCATGTCTTTGGCCATTCTTAATCCAGCGAGGAGTGCTTCGTATTCTGCTTCATTATTCGATGCTACGAAGTCGAACCTAATGGCGCAGTGAAATCGATGCCCTTCTGGCATTATTAAAATCACTCCTGCTCCCGCGTGAGATTCATTTGACGACCCATCCGTAAATAACTTCCACGAGGGAGCTTCATCTTGAGGCTCAGGCGCATTAGGCTTTTCATACTGCTCGTTGTTTGGGAGTTCGGTAAACTCTGCAATGAGATCGGCCAAGACTTGTCCCTTTACTGCTGCTCGCAGTGAATATGTGATATCGAACTGTCCCAGTTCGACTGCCTATTTTAATAGACGCCCAGCCACCTCTGGTTTTTGGAGAACTTGCCGAAGGCTGGTTAGTTAAGACTGTAATGGGATGAGCTTGGAAGTAAGGACGTAGCTTCCTTGAGGCAAAGATTAAACAATATGCTAACCTTTCGATAGGAGGATATCTTAGCTCTGCTCCGATTAGCCTTTTGCTTACATAGTAAACTGCTTTTTGTATGCCTTCTTCTTCTCGTACTAGCACCGCACTAGCAGCAACTTCAGTGATCGCCAGGTAAATGAACAAAGTTTCTCCTTCGATAGGCTTTGATAAAATAGGAGGTTGTGCCATATGGGCTTTTAAGGCCTGAAAAGCTTGCTCGTAGTCTCCTGTCCATTCAAACTTCTTGTTGCCCCTAAGTAGATTAAAGAAAGGGACACATTTATCCGTTGACTTGGAAATAAATCTACTTAGGGCTGCAATTCTCCCAGTTAAAATTTGTACATCCTTGATCTTCTCTGGCAATTTCATGTCGATTAGGGCTTTTATCTTGTCGGGGTTGGCTTCGATTCCTCTTGAATTAACAATGAAACCCAAAAATTTCCCTGATCCAACTCCGAAGGAACATTTGAGAGGATTTAGTTTCATCTGATACTTGTTCAATACATAGAAACACTCTTATAAATCCTTCACATGTCCTTCTGCTTTTTTCGACTTTACTAGCATGTCGTCGACGTACACCTCCATGTTTACTCCGATCAGCTCTTTAAACATGTGGTTAACCAATCGCTGGTAAGTCGCACCTGCGTTTTTCAGTACGAAGGGCATTACTTTATAATAGTATAGTCCCGTATCGGTCCAAAAGTTGGTGTGATCCTCGTCAGGGGGATGCATGCTGATCTGATTGTAACCTGAGTATGCACCCATGAAGGAGAGGATCTCATGTCCTGCAGTTGCATCGACCAGCTGGTCGATCCTTGGGAGTGGGAAGCAATCCTTTGGGCAGGCTTTATTCAGGTCTGTGAAATCCACACAGGTTCGCCATTTGCCGTTATGCTTAGGAACCATCACTGGATTAGAAACCCACGATGGATAAAACGCCACCCTGATGAACCCATTCTCCTTTAGCCTTTCAACTTCTTCTTTTAAGGCCCTCGACCGATCCTTATCGAGCATCCTTTTTTTCTGTTGCACGAGTGGAAAACTCTTCTCTATGTTCAGGACATGGCTGATAACTGCAGGATCTATCCCAGCCATGTCTTTGTGCGACCAGGCAAAGACTCCCTGGTTTTTCCACAGAAACTCCACTAGTGCATGCTTCGTGATTGGTTCTAAGTTTTTCCCGACCTTCACGACTCTGGTCGGGTCTTTTTCGTCAAGTTAGACCTCTTCTAAGTCCTCGACGGGTCCAACATTTTCCTCAAAATCCCCAAAGCGAGGATCTAAATCTCTATCCTCACTTTGGGCAACACCCTATTTGGTGACTTCATCATCGGATTGGGCTTGTACATCAATAGCCATCTGCAACCTATCAAGGGGAGTGCTTTTTGACGTTCCCTTCTTTGCCTTCACGACTGAGGCATTGTAGCAATCCCTGGCCTCCCTCTGCTTTCCCAACACGCGTCCTACCCCTGCGTCTGTTGGGAATTTCATGTCTAGGTTCCATATAGAGGTGACATCCCGTAGATCAACCAGTATAGGCCTTCCAATGACTGCATTGTACGCCGATGGACAATTGACTACTATGAAAGTAGCGAGTAATGTCCTGGTAGCAGGCGCTGTACCTGCTGTCACTGGAAGTCTGATTGACCTTGTAGGGGCGAGTCCCTCACCAGAGAAGCCGTATATTGTTTGGTTGCAGGGCTCCAAGTCCTTAACGGACAACTTCATGCGTTCCAGAGAAGATTTATACAGGACGTTCACTGAACTTCCTATGTTGACTAGCACTCTTTGCACCATCATATTGGCCGTTTGGATATCCACGACCAGCGGATCGGAGTGTGGGAACCGGACATGCTGAGCGTCGCCATCAGAAAAGGTTATTTTGCCTTCCTCTGATCGAGCCTTTTTCGGTGCGCGGTCCTCCACATTCATCATCTCGATGTCCTGGTCGTGGCGCAGGGTCCGAGCATATCATTCCCTGGCCTTTCCGCTGTTTCCCGCGAGGTGCAGGCCTCCACAGATGGTTAATAAGGTGCCAGTTACGGGATCAGGCTGCAAAGGTGGCGAGCGTTGGCGCGTTGGCGCGTTGGCGCGTAGGCGCTTGCTTTTTGCCACCTGGAGCTTCTCGTTGGGAATTTCCCAAGGCTCGTATATATCTTCTTAAGTGTCCTTGTCTAATAAGGAACTCAATCTCATCCTTCAACTGGTTGCATTCATTTGTATCATGTCTGTAGTCGTTATGATAACGACAAAACTTGGTAGTGTCTCTTCTTGAAATGTCCTTTCAAATGGGGGCAGGTTTCTTATAGGGCACACTGGAACTCATGGCCTGATATACCTCTCCTCGAGACTCAATAAGGGCAGTATAGTTAGTGAACCAAGGTTCATGACGATTACCCTTGGTTCTTTTATTGTCAGAGGTGGAAGGCTCATTGTGTGGCCGTTTCCCATCATTCTTGCCATTGCCATTGCCATTGCCGTTCCCGTTGCCTTTGTCGTTGCTGTTGGGTTTTGACCCATTGGCGGCTTTGGCGGGCTCGGCTGTCCCCTTATCTTTCCCTTGGGGTTTTCCCTCATTGGCAATGGCATCCTCGAGCTTGATATAGCGTTCAACTCGATCTAAAAATTCCTGGGTTGTTCTAACCCCATGCTTTCTGAGGCTCTCCCAGAGAGGCGTACGGCGCATAACTCCTGCTGTTATGGCCATCATCTTGCCTTCGTCTCCCACCGTTTTTGCTCCAGCGGCTGCTCGCATGAAACGCTGAACGTAGTCTTTAAGCGATTCTCCGTCTTGCTGGCGTATTTCAACCAGCTGATTCGCCTCAGTAGGGTGCACACGACCCGCATAGAACTGCCCGTAAAATTCTTTTACGAACATTTCCCAGGAAATTATACTTGCAGAAGGGAATTTGAAAAACCACTCCTGTGCAGCGTCAGAAAGTGTTGCAGGGAAGATCCTGCATCGAGCGTCTTCAGACACTTTCTGAATGTCCATTTGTATCTCAAATTTGTTGACATGAGATACCGGGTCACCATACCCGTCAAAGTTCAGAAGCGTAGGCATTTTGAACTTGCTAGGAGTTTCCGCCATGGCTATCCTCTGGATGAAAGGAGTGCCTTTTCTCCTATCATGGTCGATATAAGATGTTCTTCCCCCGACCAGCTGCTGTAGCGCCTGGTTGAGGGCATCTATCTGGGCTTGCACGGCGCTAGGAACCACTGGGGCCTCTGCTGTTGCTGGGGGAATGTACTCATCGTGCCGCTCCCGGCGATCGTTGAGTACATCTCGCAAATCTTCGTCTCTTCTCCTCTGTTCGCTAGCTCCGAGCCGATCAAAGACATTGTTATGTCTGGGCTGCCCCCCAGCATCACGTCTTTTAGGGTAGTCATCTCTATGTGGTGGGCTTCTACCCCCTCCTCTTTCTTCGTTCCTCCGACCGGCATTACCTCTGTCTGAGTCGGCTTCGTTATAATCGTGACCATCCCTAAACCTCGACTGGCCATGATGGGATCGACTGTTCCCTCGGTTGCCTTCCCGGGCTGGTACCTCCTGAGCGTTAGAGGGTGGCCTGCGGTGGTCGGTAGGTCCCCGGGCATTATCATGCCGTGGGGGTCCCCAGACCGCAGAGCCTGTCTCTGAGTTCCTTCTGTTTCCAGAAGGACGCTGACCTCTGCTCGGTGGATTCGGCTCGTCGCCCCTATGGCGTCTAGGACTGCGAGGCGGCTGCCTGGCCCTATTCTGCCTCTGCTGAGGGGGATTGCCGCGACCAGCTTGGGATAAAGGCTGTGCTTCAGGATCCCTTGGTGGGAGATCATCCTGAGGCATTGTAGGCTGCTCGGGCCTTTGTGGCCTCGAGGGCTGGATAGGCAGGCTAGGATTAAGACCTCTTTGGCGCAGTCCATTTGTGGCCTGATCAGGCTGCGAATCAGGTATAGCTTGACTCTTAGCCAACTATAAAGCATATTCAAGGGCTGCCATGGCCTCCCTCTGACGGCGGTCCATCTCTGCCTACCTCTCACTTAGCTCCAGACGCTGCCGCTTGATTTCTTGTTGTTGCCGTGCCATGATCTCAGCAGCGCTTTCTTGGCTGGCGCTCAGATTGGCCAGTTCATCCTGCAATACTCCCAGGGTACTCCTTAGCGCCTCGGAGTCCAGCTCTTCTTCATCTAATTCCAAATGTGGCTCATTCTCTGCCATGTTGGGAGGAGGAGGAGGCGGTTGAGATGGTGCAGCACTAGCCGCCTGTCCAGTTTTCTTGGTTGTTTTCACCATTGATGTTTCAACAATCTTGAGTTCAGCTCTCAACGAAAACACCAGAATGTTGACCCTGATTTTGGCCAACTGACACGGAGTCAAATACACTTGATGTGGACAAATATATTGAAATGAATGTGATGACAAAAACAATAAGAACACAAGAATTTATAGTGGTTCGGCCCCAGAATCTGGTAATGACCTACGTCCACTTGAATCGTTATTGATATGAGATTCAAAGGGGTGATCAAAGAACTAGGGTTTAATGAGTTTCACTAACCTTTGAAGAAGAAAATACAAATATTCTAGTGTAATCTCTCTAATCTCAAATAATTCACTAGCCAAAAGAAAAGGTCCCCTTCCCCTGAGCTCTCTTCTTCTATTTATAAGCTTAGGGAAGATTTACATTAATTTGTTACAGATATTCTTTCCTAAATAATCAGATACTCAGGAAATCATGGGAGATAATTTCAGATTCAATCATAACTGCCTAAGATTTCCTCCGTATATAGCGTGCGTACGACCAGGCTGGTCGTATGAAGAAATTGATTGTTCCGACAATAGATGTCTTCCTGGTCGATAGTCGAGCATGAATTTTGCCAGATGTCAGCCACGTGTTTTAATGTCTGCCATGTCATCCATGTATGATTTTTTGGATAACAGAATTCATTGAGAAATTTGGGGAGTTTGTGACTGTATTTAACCTTAGCAATTATGTTGCCTACGTATCTTTTATAGGAATCAAGTCGAACGTAGTTCAGAGATTTTGTTGGTAAATTTTTATTCTTTGGATATTTTGAGTTTGTTTTAAATTGATACTCATTTTTAATCTCACTTGAATAAGTTTGGATATGCTTTGAATTACAATTCTATATCGATGAGAATTTCAAAATAAAATTCAAAATTACTTGAGATTTTGTATCATCATGAATTTGAATCTTATAATTTAGAATTGAATCCAACTTTTAAGAGAAATATTTTTTTGACAAAGATCTGATAACTTATATTTTTAAGTATTGTTTCTATAACTTGTCATATTTACTTTCAATTGGAATATTCGCTTGTTGTTATTTTCACATTCCAATTTTCTCTTATTAAATTATATATGCATTTATTGACTAACTTTTTCACTAACAACTAATTAAATAAAAGCTTAAAGAAAATGTAGAAAGAGAAATCGAAATTTACATGGTTTAAGTTATTAATTAACCCTAGTCCACGAGTCACTTGTATTGTGATGAAGAAACTTGGGGGTTTCAAGCTTCTATGGAGTTTCAGATAGTGTTTTATTTGTGGTCTCAATACCAAAATCTGGGATCCTTTACAATGTGTACCCTAGTCCTATTTACAGATGACTGAGGGCAATTAATTCCTTAATGGGGATTTATTACAATCATTCTCCCTTAATGGGGTAGTAAATGAATAATAAATGATACATTCTCTTAGTTATTGTGCTGGCGGGCCCAGATGTATCCTAGTGGGCCCATTTACGAGGTTACAACCCACTATACTTTGGGGTAACACGTCCCTGATAGTGTTAGAGGGTAGCTGCACGATTATCCATGTCCGGCGACATCGTGAGACATCTTGCTTGTCACTTATACGGATTCAACACCACGCCTTGTGTTGCAGTGAACATTAAGTGGCTGCTTGTGGTCCAAGGTCGCAGTACTTGACACCTTGCATCTCTACTACAGGCTCGGAGGATGGATCTCGGAGGCATAGAGGACTTGAATGAAGAAGATGGTCTGGAGGGGACATTTTGCACGCAGTCCTCGGGAAGCAACCTTCCATGGAGACATACTTCTCCAGAGGCCATAAATGGTTAATAAAGGGCAAGGCTTTCCTTCCGGGGAGCTCTAGGCGAGCTCTAACGGACTTAGTCAACTTTTGTGAAGGCTTAAATTACTCTTAATGTATGTCGTGTATCACTTGGTGAAAACATGGACAACAACATTGTTCTCTTTTAGAGCACATATCTTTCGGTTTTGTAAGCACCATTTTTGTTTAAATTGTCTCCAATTTTCTTTTTTGTTGTTTTGGTTGTTTAGGCTTGGAAATTTTGAGTCTCATTTGTTCTCTTGTATAAATACTCTATTGTACACATTACTTGGTAAGCAATAATATACTTCTTCACAAAGATTTGCTCTGTTTCGTTAGTCTTAATATGGTATCAGAGCTCTCAAGCTTCTAAGTCGATCCCTTCGTTTCTTTTCTTTATTCATTTTTTTTCCTTCCTCGTTGCCATGGCTGCCCAAGTTTCCACCTCGAAAGCTGCAGTCAACTTTAAGCATGCTCTTTCCATCAAGCTGGATGATAACAACTTCCTCCCATGGAAGCATCAAGTCCTCTCCATAATCAAAGGACATCGTTTGTAGATCAACTCTTGAAAAATATGCCTCCACTACAGATCGTGCCATTGACAAGGTTTCATTTCCACTTACCAAGATTGGAAAGCACAAGATCAACTCCTTTCCTGGCTTCTTCCATCCATGACTGAGCCTATTCTCACTCGAATGGTAGGCAATGACACATCTGCTGACCTCTGGGCTGCTCTACAAGAATTTTACACAGCTCAAACTTGAGCAAAAATTAGTTAATTCAAGACCCAATTGCGCAATACAAAGAAGAATTCCCTATCCGCCAATCAATACCTCCTCAAGATCAAGAATCTTGTTCATATCTTGAACTCGATTGGTCACAAAATTACTCCCTCTGATTACATCGAAGCCATCTTCAATGGCTTAGGAAAAGAATTTGAAGTCTTTATCACTTCAGTCAACACTCGAACTGAAGAATATTATGTAGCTGAAATCGAAGCCCTTCTCATGGCTCAGGATGTTCGAAATAACAAAAGTGCCCAAGAACTTGATATTGTGGTTGGCGAGCAAATCTTGCTACTCACAACGCTGGAAATCACCATTTTGGAAACCCTGGAGGTGGCTACAGTCCATTTTGTAGTGGTTTCAATGAGGGTTATCAACAACCCTTCCATGGAGGATACCTACACGGTGCATTTGATGGTGATTCTTTTGGTGGATACCCCAATAGAGGTGGGCGAACCAGCAACAGTCCTGGTGGCTGTTGGTCCAATTCCTCTTGGCTGAGTAAACCTATGGGCCAACTTTGCCTAAACAAAGGCCATACTATTCTTCAATGCTTTTACAGATTTGATAAATCTTATTATGGCCCATCTAACACTTTTCTAGGTACTAGTGCTCTTTCTGACACATCTATGTAAGCTCTTGTTGCCACTCTAGATACTGTTGTTGATCAAAATTAGTACCATGATTCCGGAGCTACAAACCACCTAACATCTGATGTTCACAATGGATTTGACTACCAAGGATAAGAGCAAATACTTGTTGGTAATGGAACAAGTTTGGATATTCATCATGTTGGTTTTACCACTTTCCTTCCCCCTTCCCAATCTCATTATCTTATTCTTCATAATGTCTTACATGTTCCTTCCATTACCAAGAGTCTTCTTAGTGTTTCTCAATTTTCCAAAGATAATATTGTTTTCTTTGAATTCAATGCTGATTCTTGTTTTGTGAAGGATAAAAATACCAAGAAGATTCTACTTACTGGGACTATTAACCTTGGCCTATATGTCTTAGAACATTCACAAATCGATCTCAAATCATCTTTTCCAAGTCTCAAGTCTACCACTGCTGTTTTTCAAGTGCCCTCTCACTTTCCTCAGTCACGCACAAATCAAGCTTTTCTTTTTATTTCTATACCTCCATCCTTGTTTAAGATTTGGAATGGTCGTTTAGGTCATCCTTCTTCAAAAAATTGTAAAATCAGTATTAAACAATTGTAATATTTATTCAATTAATAAAACAACCTTTTATTTTTGACATGCTTGCAGTCTTGTAAAGTCCCATAAATTGTCATTTTCTTGCTCTGAAACAATTTATACTCAACCATTGCAGCTCATACATATCCCTCACCAAACCCATCATCATGTGGTTATTCTTATTACATTAGTTTTGTTAATGTATATAGAAAATGCACTTGGATTTACCTATTAAAGTCTAAATCTGAAGCTTTTTAGACATTTCTAGTGTCCAAAAAAACACGTTGAACTTCAATTTGACATTCCCATTAAAGCCATTTAGTCTGATGGTGGTGGTGAGTTTCAAACATTTGATAACTTCCTACAGTCAAATGACATTTTGCACAAGCTGTCCTGCCCACACACACATGAAAAAAATGGTATTGTAGAGAGAAAACATAGACATTTAGTTGAATGTGGTCTGTCCTTACTTGCCCATGAATCCATGCCCCTTAAGTTTTGGGACGAAGGCTTTAGAACTACAACTGTAATGCCCTGGTTAGCCAAGACCATTACACTGTGTGTTTTAAATAGTGTTTAATTCGCTAAACGAGTCATTAGGCCATAAACGTGCATCTAAATGTGATTAAGGGTTCAGGGTTAAAAATTTTGGTCAAAATTAATTGATATTTCATTAAAACATTGAACTATACATGGGATCCCATAATAAACGTTTACAAAGTTGTTCACAGTTCCAAAATAGTCATTACAACTCAATAGTTACAATCCACCGACCTAAGCGGCAAAAATAGGGTTTAACCCTAGTTCCTCTAAGAAACCTTGGCCGTGGTGGTGAAGCGGCTTCATATGTACACTTCGCCACCTAAGCTCTCCAACTCATGGTTGGTCCAGCTTTCCTTTCCCTTTACCTACACCAAATAGTACTCGTGAGCCAAGGCCCAGCAATGAAACTTAATACAAGTGCATGAAAAATATATACATATTGAAATGTATATCTAGCATGCCCATCAGTAATAATATACTAATGCATGCATATAAGTACAAATAAATGACTATAGAATCATTCTGGGGCCCGCAGCCCTAATCAGATGACCATAGAGTTAGCCTGGGGCCCGCAGCCCTAATCAGATGATCATGGAATCAACCTAGGGCCCTTTGCCCTCGCTATGTGTTAATAGAGTCACCCGGGGCCTTTTGCCCTAGCTTTGAGTAACTAGCCATAGAACTAGCCAAATGCTTTATTTTTCAAGAGACCATAGGGTCGGTCAACGTAATAGTACGCCCCTGATCGGGCTCTAGCCTTTTGATCAGTGCGCAATATGTTATTGGCTCTCTTGACTAATAAGTGAAGACTCTAACAAGTATTTAGATATCCTGCTATAAATGCATATACAAATACAGATAAATATAAGCATACTTCAGGTAATTTAAGTATGCATACATGATAATCATATATTTCAGCCAATCAGATACATGCATAGTGTTATCCCAAAAATCAGAGGTGGATGACATGGCAGGCATTAAATACATGTGGCTGACATCTGGCATAATTCTTGCTCGACTATCGACCAGGAAGACACCTATTGTCGCAGCGATCGATTTCTTCATATGACCAGCCTGGTCGTACGCGCGCTATACACGGAGGAAATCTTAGGCAGTTATGATTGAATCCGAAATTATCTCCCATGATTTCCTGAGTATCCGATTATTTAGGAAAGAATATCTGTAACAAATTAATGTAAATCTTCCCTGAGCTTATAACTAGAAGAAGAGAGCTCAAGGGAAGGGACTTTTCTTTTGACTAGATAATTATTGGAGATTAGAGAGATTACACTAGAATATTTGTATTTTCTTCTTCAAAGGTGAGTGAAACTCATTGAACCCTAGTTCTTTGATCACCTCTTTGAATCTTACATCAATAACAATTCAAGTGGACGTAGGTCATTACCAGATTCTGGGGCCAAACCACTATAAACGCTTGTGTTCTTATTGTTTTCGTCATCACATCCATTTCAATATATTTGTCTACGTCAAGCGTATTTGACTCCGTGTCAGTTGGCCAAAATCAGGGTCAGCACATAGTAATAACCATGTTCCACAACGGGGCTGAGCCCTAATTATACAGACATCGTAAACTACACCTAACCAATCATCCAAACATACAACATTCAAGCATGCTTAATCAATGAGCATAAACATAGCCTTAATAATGTTCATTATCAGGGACATGAATAGGCCCGAGCCTTATTCATAATTATAAAATCAACAACTGGGCCAAGCCCTAATGTAATGCCCCGAATTTCCTAATAAGGGTTAGGACCTTGATTAGGAGGTCGAGAGGGCCATAATTGAATTATGATGTTATTTAATGATTATATGCATGTTCATGTGAATTGTAGTATTATATGATGGTAAGTGCATGCATATGGGAGTATTTTTAATTATAAGGGCAATTTGGCCGCTGTGGGCGTAATTGTGTATTTTGGGTGCATGGTTGTTATTAATTAATATAGCCACATTATAAGGTGGATTGATTCGATTTATTCGGCATGAGACGATCATGAGATGTAAGTGTTCGGTCTAGTCATAACGGGTTTAAGTTCGGGGCTCGGGGTGAGTCTCGGGGTCATTTTGATGATTAGAGCGTTACCGGGAATTATGGGGTAATGGGATATGGATTTTTGGTGTTTGAGACTATCGAGATTAGCGGGAATTGGAAAGCGTTAATTATGATTAACGAGATAGGTGGAAAATACCGATTATACCCTCGGGATGACTTTAGAAGCCTTTATTTAACCTAGGGTGTAATGCCCCGAATTCTTCGATATGTTTAACGGCGTGAATAGTAGGCCGGGAGGGCCATACTTGCTTAATTATGTTATTAATTGATAAAATGCATGTATATGTTGATTATATTATGATATGATGTGAAATGCACGCATGTGAGTCCATATTCTTAATTATAGGGGTGTGATGGGAATTTGGCCCGTTGAGGGTAAATTGTTTATTTGGATGCATGTTGGTGATATATTTTGAGACCACATTATGATGTGGGTTTGTTCGAGCCATTTGGCATGAGACGATCATGGTGTGTTAAATATCGTTTTGGTCATAACAGGCTTAAGCTCGGGGCTCAGGGTGAGTCTCGGGGTGCTTTTAATGATTAGAGTGTGACCGGGCATTAAAGGGTAACGGGATATGAAATATTGGAGTTTGAGATTATTGAGATTAGCGGGAATTGGGAAGCGTTAATTATGATTAACGGGATAAGTGGGAAGTACCAATTTTACCCTTGAAGTGGTTTTAGAGGCTTAAGGTGACTTAAGGGTATTTTGGTCATTTGGGGTTTGGATATATATGACTTAGGAGGGCTATAGAAGAACAGAGCAAAAACAGAGTTGTCTTCTTCCTTCCCGTACGTTCATTTCCTCCACTTTCTTCTTTGGTGTTCTTGAGACTAGGAGATCAAAGGGTTGAGTTAGTGGACCTGGTTTGGCTATTGAGGAAGGTTCAAAGGAGGTTTGAGGTGAGTTTTATCCATTGAGTTTCTGGTTATACCCTGTTTTAGTGTTAGATTTCAGCTTGTGTTTTTATGGAGGATTGTTGGAATTGATGGAAGTTTTAATTGGAGTTTTTTTTGGGTTTTGCTAAGGGTGTGATATAGAACAAGTTTAGGGATTGTATTGGAGGTTTGGGTGGTGTTTAAACTGGGTTTGAAGGGTTGGTTCCAAGAGAAAACGCAAGGGAAGAAAAACAGGGGTTTTGGCTGAACTGGAGGTTGCGCCGCGGCATGGCCAGGGGGAGCCGCGGCCCTTGGGGGATGCTGAGTTTGGGCACCTCTATTTGAGGGGCGGGCCGCAGCATGGCCAAGGAGGGCCGCGGCCCTTAGTGGCTTTTTGGCCAGAAATGGCTTTTTGGCTCGGGGATGCAAGCCTAAGGCCTCGGGGTTGAACCTACTACCCGGTTGAGTAGTGTTTGATGTCCCAGATGTTAGGTTTTGGGTTGGGAACATTTTATTATTCATTTTATTGATGGAATCCCATGATTGGTTATGACCAGGTAACCGTTGAAGGACCAAAAGGTTGATCGTTCTCAGGGTTGTTCTTTTATTCATTCTAGCTCGAACCAGAGGTAATAAAACTGCACCCCAAGTGTGACATGCGTGGGTTTTCATGAGGCATGCTGGTTGTGTAACTATGGACATGGACTGAATATAGAATGTTTAGCATATGTTGCTCACTTGTGCATGGTACTGACTCATTAGTCAGATTTGGCAAAGGTGCTAGTATCAACTGTGAAGCTGTGACTTATTAGTCAGGTTCGGCAGTGGTACTGGGCACTGGTCACGTTGAGCTGACTCATTAGTTAGGATGGCCTTAGCATTTTAACGCAAGCCAACAAAGATTAGATCTAATCGACTATCAGCATTGAATGACTCAAAGAGCATTAATGCCAGACCGACCCCGAGGGTTGATGGATGAAATAAGCGCTTGGAGGCTAGTGGCTTACCTAGCAGCCACTCTCTCACTTGAAACAGTGACATGCTTGTCAGTCACTCAGTATGGTTTACCAGAACCTGTTGAGGGCTAGTGGCTTACCTAGCAGCCACTCTTCCATTTGATCTAGTGACTTACTTGCCAGTCACTCAGTGTGGTTTATCAGGACCTCATGTGATGTTCACTCATTTGTTTGAAAGCTTTATGCTCAGTGTGATTATAATGATAATCATTTGATAATGTTCACGTAAAGTGTTATGTTTTCTTGCTGGGCTTTGGCTCATGGGTGCTATGTGGTGCAGGTAAAGGGAAAGAAAATCTCACCTAGCCTTGAGTGGAGAGCTGATGTGGTAATGTGTACATATGTGGTCGCTTGACCACCACGACCAAGGAGTTCTCAGAGGAACTAGGGGGTTTACCCTATTTTTGCCGCTTAGGTTGGCGGGAGTTGTAAATTTGAAACAGTAGTGACCATTTTGTACTGAGAACAACTTGTAAACGTTTTGTTTAGCTCTGTAGAGCAGTTTGTAATGAAAATCTCCATTTCCTCTCTATTGGTTTTATACCTTAACCTGTTAATTACACTTAAAGCACGTTTTTGACCAAAGGTTTCGGGTAGCGAGTCAAATTTTCGGTCCACCGTTCACCGTAACTGTTCTGGGGTAACCAGGGCGTTACATAGGGGCAATATGGTCATTTGGCAAAGGATATGTATCATTTAAAGGATGTAGAAAATGTATGAAAGAAAACAGAGCATCATCATTCTCATCTTTCTTTCTCTCCCGTACTTATTCCTCCTTCTTCTTCCTTTTGATTTTTGAGAGCCAATTTGAGGTAGCAAGCTAGGAGAGAAAGGTTTGAGGGTTTAGGACTTTGGTTCAATCATTGAAGGATATCTAAATCAAGCTTGAGGTAAGATTTCATCCTTGAATATAAGCCATACTCTATTTTTCTTTATAGTTTTCAGCTTATAGTTTTGATGTGGATAGTTAGAATCAATGGGAGTTTTTGTGTAAGATTAATTGGGTTTTGATGAGGGTATGATATAGATGATGATTTGGGGTTGAATTGGATGTTTGGGTGGTGTTTGGGATTGATTTGGAGGGTTGTTTTTAAGAGAAATCGCAAAGCAGAAGAACCAGAAAGTTTCTGGTTTATTTTTGGCGCAGCAGCTCCATTCTGGGCGCAGCAGCGCTAGGCAGGGCAAAGACCCGGGCTCTCTGACTTGGAAATAGGGCTGCAGCTCCACTTAATAGGGCTGCATCGCTAGTCCATTTTTCAGCAAACCTATTTTAGGGCTCGGAATGATCCTTAAGGCTCGGGGATTGGTTCCTTTGCCCTGTTTGAGTATATTGAGATTCCCGAGAGTGCGGGATGGATCCCGGGAGTGTGGTTTTAGATTATAAACCTTTTTATGATTTATTTTATTGATGGGATTCCATATTTGGTTATGACTAGGTGACCGCTAAAGGATCAAAGGGTTGATCGTTCTTAAGGGTCGTTCTTTTAATCATTCTAGCTCGACTTTGAGGTAAGAAAAACTACACCCTATGTATATATGACATGCATGGCTATTCTAGATGCATGTTGGTTGATTATTGAGCATGGCATGCATGCCTATCCTTGATGCATGTTGGTTAACTATTGAACGTGACATGCATGGCTATTATTGGTGCATGTTGGATTGTTGGATATACTGCATATGATGAATGAGAAACATGTGATTAGGACATGCTTTGTATACTGAGTATGTTATCGTTCAGCGCTTGAGCCTCTGTGGTTGTGCATGGTCCTAATTGTACTAGTACCTGTTTAGTAAGCATATTGAATACTTTGTTTATGAATATTGAACATGTGATATATGTTTGGTGGCATGACTTACTTGTGTATGGAACTGACTAGTCAGGGACCGACCCTAAAGTCGATGAACATGCATTGAATGCCTTTATGGCATTAATGCTGGACTGACCCTAAAGTCGATGAACATGCATTCAATGGCTCTATGGAATTAATGCTGGACCGACCCTAAAGTCGATGAACTTATAAGCGCTTGCCTGGTCTAAGACTAGATGATCATGGCCCTGGTGACTGTTTGTCACATGGCTAGGGGACGCTGTCCATAGTTACGACTCTAGAGTCGAGAGGAAGGTTATGTTGGTGACCATTCACCATACACCTATCCTGTTCAAACTTATGAAAGGTTCTCATATCAGTTAAGCCCTGGTGACCCTATCATCACATGGCAAGAAGAAGCTGTACCCACTTTTGTGACTTTTGCTACAGTCACCTATCTATTTTGGACTGATAGTCTTGGATGATTATTATGCTCGTTGTTGATATTATATCATGCTTTATTGTGTTTTCTTGCTGGGCTTCGGCTCACGGGTGCTATGTGGTGCAGGTAAAGGCAAAGGGAAGCTGGACCATCCTTGAGTTGAAGAACTTAGGTGATGATGTGTACATATGCAGCTGCTTGTCCGCCATGGCCGAGGTTTAAAGTGGAACTAGGGTTAAACCTTGTTTTTCCGCATAGAACGGCCTGTTGTAAATATTTTTCTGTAATAGACTCTGAAATTATATTTTTGGGTTCCCAATGTATATATTAAACGTTCTAGTGAAACGTTACATCTTAACCAAAATTTGTAATCCCTAAACCGCTAATCATACTTAGCTACACAATTGTGGCCAAATAACTCGATTAGCGGGTTTAACACTGTTTACAAGGCACACTATAACGGTCCCTGGAGTTGGGGCGTTACACCTAATCCCATATACCACGTATTGGGTGCAATTTTCTTACCTTTGCTCCAAGCACAAGTTATATATATATATATACGACCCCTTGAGCAAGATCCCGTCCTAAGCCCTAGCGGTAACCTAGTCACAACCATAAACAGTGTTTCAATGAGTTTAAATTCCAAAATGTAATACCGGGACCGATCCCACGCTCTCAGGATCTCCAATCCCACCAAATAGGGTAGTGGAATCAACCCCCGAACCTTCAGGCCAAAACCCCAAAAAGTACAAAAATTCATGCTCTAAAAAATAGTACGGCGCTATGACACCAAAGTTAGAAACGCCAACTTGACAACCCGACCCGCGCCGTAGCGCCATCTACTGGGAACTATAGTGCCAAAGACAGAGACCTATTGGCGCTATAGCGCCACCTACTGAGCGCTATAGCGACAAAGACAGAGAACCCAATTTATGGGTTTTTCTCTTTGTGTTCTCTGAATCTTAAACCTCAAAAATCAACCCCAAACTTGTCTCAATCCCAGAAACAGACCACAAACAGCTATAATACCTCCAACATAACTCAAAAACACAACACTCGAACAAAATTCACTAGTAACACTCAAAAACACCACTTGAGTTTTTGAAACTCAAGAGCACTAAGACCTTCAATAGAAAACATCAAAAAATCAGAGAGAATTAAGGTTGAAATCATTTCCTTTATGGTTGAGATAACTTCCTAGCTTTACCCTAACGATTTCCTAGCTCAAAACCTTCAAAAATCCAAGCTTTTCAATGGAAATATTAAAGAGTTTGAGAGGGAGAGAATCAGGTGAGAAAGAGAAAGATAGAGCTTTCTTTTGTGGTTGTGTCAAGGTTTCCTTTGGCTGAAGCAAAGTGACTAAGTCACTAACTTATCACCAAAATGACCCTTTTGCCCTTAAGCCCCTAATTTGCCACTTAATGCTCTTAAGTCCATTTTGGTCTTTTATCACCACAATTCACCATTTATTTAAATAAGTCTCAACTATCTCCAAATAAAATTACCATTACCGAAAATTCCCGGTAATGCGCTAAATTACCAAATTACCCCTAGGCTCGCCCCGAGCCCGGTATTTGACCCCGTTATGACCAAACCGCTACTTTGCTCGCTAGGATCGTCTCATGCCGAGTAATCCAAATATATCCACATAATAATGTTGTCTCATCATATATCACAAATATATAATTGTATATTCAAATATACCCCTAATGGGTCAAAATTACAAAAAATGTCCTTCTAATAAGAAACGACCCACACACATATTTAATACACTTAAACATGCAATGTTAGTCATATAATAATATAACTCACATAATCATGCATATTATCACATAATAATACCATAAACCAATTACTGCCCTCCTGGCCCCCTAATCAAGGCACTAATCCATATTAGGGACATTGGGACGTTACATCGTTCTACCTCATAAACTGACTACCAACTCCAACTCTTAAATCTCTATTACCATTTCAAGTTTTTTTTTCTTCACAAGACACCTGATTATTCATCTCTGAAAGTGTTTGGATGCGCCTGCTATCCAAACTTATGACCTTATAATAAAAACAAGCTTCAGTTTAGGTCAACATGATGCACTTTCCTTGGTTGCAACCTTGTTCACAAGGGTTACACATGTTTGAGTCAAGAGGGTCATATCTATTTGTCTCGTGATGTTAGATTTGATGAGCATTCTTTTCCCTTTTCACCCAACACAACTCAGAAAGCAACCTCCCGTGTTCTCTCCTCTTCTCCAATTGTTCTTCCATCAGCTTCTCCACCAATACACCCCTCTAACTCTATGTCCTCTGGGTCATCTTCCTCTAACTCGGTCTCTTCTCATTCTATTTTAGATTCTACACTTAATCAACATGCTACAATATCCACTTCTAATCCCTCATCTCCAAGTGCTGATTCTAACTCTTTGGCTATTCGACCCATTGTTGATGTTGTAGATGCATGTATCGTTCCAACTGTTGCTGTTCCAGCTCAGTCAACACTCATGCTATGCAAACAAGAACCAAGAGTAGGATTCATCGACCCAAGGTCTTCTTGTCGACCTTAGTTCCCACCTCATCCAAAGAAGCTCTGAAAGATGCTCACTAGACGACATCAATGAAAGAAGAGTTGCACGCCCTCTCTACCAATAAACATGGTTTCTTGTCACTCTTCCAGAAGGGCGGCACCCAGTCAGTTGCAAGTGGGTCTTCAAGGTCAAATAAAATTTTGATGGTACCTTTAATAAGTACAAGGCATGCCTAGTAATAAAAGGGTATCACCAACAACCAGGATTCAATTTTTCAGAGACCTTTAGTCCAGTAGTAAAGCAAATCACAATCAGAGTTGTTCTCACTCTTCCCTTGTCCAAAGGCTGGCCTATACATCAACTGGATGTAAACAACGCATTTCTCAATGGGAACCTATTGGAAGATGTCATTATTCAGCAACCTTTTGGCTTCGAAGATGCCACAAATCCTATTGTAGTATGTAAACTTCACAAAGCTCTTTACGGTCTCAAACAGGCACCTAGGGACTGGTTTGATAAACTTGCTTCCGCTCTACTCTCTCTTGGTTTCATTTCATCTAAGGCTGATCATTCAATATTTACTCGGGCTGCTAACAATCACATGACTATTGTCTTAGTCTACGTTGATGATATACTTATAACAGGTAGCTCTCCTACGTACAATTCCTCACTCATTGCAGCCTTGAACAAGTTCTTTTCCCTCAAAGATCTTGGTGAATTTAATTTCTTTCTTGGGATCAAAGTGAAACATACAGCTACAGGGATGCATCTTTCTCAAGGCAAGTACCTCAAAGATCTCCTTGCACGCACCAAGCTTTAGTTTGCAAAGCCTCACTCTACTCCAATGAATGCAAACCTTCGGTTATCAGCCTACAACAGTGACCCAATTGAGAGTCCTCAATACTATCGCTCAATAGTAGGAGACATGAAGTACTTAACAATAACACGACCATAAATCTCTTATAGTGTCAACAAGGTCTACCAGTTCATGCAAAATTCTTTGCAAAGCCATTGGAAAACAGTGAAGAGAATCCTAAGGTACCTTTCTCGTACAGTTGAATATGGACTACATATATAGAAGTCTCCACCTCTTGAGCTTGTAGGCTTTTGCGACGTGGATTGGGCAGCTAATCTTGATGATAGATAATCAACAAGTGGCATTTGTATCTTTTTTGGCAACAAGCTTGTTGCCTGGAAGTCCAAAAAGAAGCAGATTGTATCAAGGTCCTCCACTGAAGCAGAGTTTCGAAGCCTTGCAAACATCACAGCTGAACTCACTTGGTTGCAACCATTACTCAATGAACTCATAATTGGTTTGCCTCGACCCCTAGTAGTTTGGTGTGATAACCTCAGCACTATCATCCTCACTGCTGACCTGGTTCTCCATGCTCGGACTAAGCATATCGAGCTCGACCTCTACTTTGCACAAGAAAAAGTTGCCAACAAACACCTGGAGGTTCGTCATATTCCAACTTTTGATCAGGTTGAAGATTGCTTTACCAAGTTCATTTCAAGCTCTCGGTTTCCAGTTCTTAGAAGTAAACTCATAGTTGAGTCTCTTTCAACCATGAGTTTGAGGGGGGTTGTTAAGACACCTCAGCAACAGATTCTTTTAGAGTTGTTAGAGTTTTCAGTGGTTCTTTAGTTTTTTGTTATAGATTTTTGTAATTAGTTACAACTGTTTCCTCAGTTGTTCTTTTGTATAAATACTCTCTTGTATACATTACTTGGTAAGCAATAATAATATACTTCTTCACAAAGATTTGCTTTGTTTCGTTAGTCTTAATAAGGTCTAAGTAGACCATAAAAAAATATGAAAAATCTATTTTAATCTGAGGTGAATTTGAGCAGCAAGGAGAAATCAGGTTTTCTTCTTTTCATCTTTGGCTATATCTCACTTTTGGAAACTTTTTGTGGCTTATAAAGCCTAGGTCAAAGTGGACCATAGATGAAAGAAGAGAATCACTGGAGACGAAAGGGTACCTGAAATACTGAGAAGAAAATAGGGGAAAGCCATGGTACTCACTTTGTAGAAATCCCTGAAGAATGAAAACTTAGCTTTCTCTATATTTGTATCGTAGTATTTCTCTCTCTCTCTCTCTCTCTCTCTCTCTTTTATCGTAATCTCTCTCAAAATTTGGACATAGTTTCTCCTCTCTATTTTTTTTTCTCTCATTGTCTTATTTTCTTTTGCTCTTTTATACTCTATTTTACGATAAATTGATCAGAGAATGAAGGAAGTGGAGTAGAGGAGAGTGGCAAGTGGTGAGTGGTGAAAGGTTATTGGTTAGTGGAGATGTTTTTTTTTTTTCCTGATTGATTCTTTATCATTCTTCTTTTTATTTTATTTTAATTTTTAATAATAGTGTTATAACCTAAAAATTAAGTCTTGTTTTTAAAAGCTAACCAATTATCTTAAATTGTTTTTAAGGTAACCAGCGATTTTTTTGTAACTATTCTGTCATTTGAAGTTATGTTTTAGAATGTAACCAATGAGTATCTTAAATAGTTACAAACACAACTGAAAGGCTACATTGCTATTTTTATAATTTTTTTTAATACAAGTTTTCTATAATTATTTTTGTTTTGCTGGTATTTTTAGGGACATTATTTTTGTAAATAGTACCTGATTTAAGTATACTACATTCTTATGTTATTAATATATTTATAAAAATGTTTAAAATTAATACAAAGCGTAAATTGTCTTTATTTGAAACGATAATGTGATTAAGGACCTCTAATCTTACTCAAAGAACCCGAAAATTGCTTTCATGTTTTTGACTCCAAGTTCCTTGGCCTTTGAGAAACTTTGGAGCAAGTTCATTTCCTTAAGAATTTATTTTAAGCATTTATAAATCAATTTAATGATTGAATTCAAGGAGATGAAAAAGAAAAAATAATTCTACTCAGCTGCAACATTGAACATTTCGAGAGGTTTGTTCAATTCTTATCATGGGTACTTGTGCAGGGGTAAATAATTAAATAAATTTTTTGGAACTCATTTGTTGTTTTTTTTTTTATAGAAAAATGAACTGATTTGAGATTCGTAACCAGTTACCCCCACATCAACTAATTTTGAATGTTGTTAATAAAAAAGCTAACTAATTGAATAGTGTTGATTAGTTAACACTAAATCAGTTAAAAAAATTAACTATTTACTTGATATTAATTATTTTGAAGGTGGTAACTTGTTACTACCACATCAATTAATAGAAACAAATAACTAATTTGATAACATATGTAACTCATTAATTAAATACATACACTAGAGTAATCTCTTATTGTTTTCTTAATTTTATATTGCATGACAACCAGTTACCCATGTTTGCATTAATATGGGTAAAAGTTGCCTATAAATCAAACCCATAACAGGCTACCTTGATATTAATAGGTTATAATTACCCTACTTGATCGTAATAGGTACGTTACCCCATCCCAATGGTAACAAATTACTCTTGATGGTAACACAAAATTGGAAAAAAATATTGATATGAAAGACGTAAAGTTAAAAAAAAAAGAGAAACTTAAAAAAATTTCGTACATTGATTTTTTTTTTTTAAATTATAAAACAATTATGTAATATAGATAGAATTACGCATTTACCTTTTATAGAAAACGGGAGATGACAAATCCATCCTAAAAATAATACAAATATGAAAACACTAAACTTATAATAACAATACATGACATTATCTTGAAAAATTATATAGTAATATGGAAAAATATTTTTCATATAATTAGCTTAAAATGGAAAAAGCCATAGATTTTGAGAATCTTTAAATCCCCATGTATATGAAAAAAAAAGTCGTTCCATAATTTTAACTTATAATTATTATCACCTAAAGATAGAGTCTTGTTTTTAAAACGAAACCAGTTAGTATCTTAAATTGTTTTTAAAGTAACAAAAAGGAAACTTGATTTTTTTTGTAACTATTTTGTCGCCCGAAGTCATGTTTTAAGAAGGTAACAAATAAGTATCCTAAATAATATAAAATTAAGCAACCAAAAGACAACCTCAATATTTTTGTAATATTCTTTAAAATTTCACTATTTCTATAACTATTTTTGTTTTGCTGTTTTTTGAGAACTTTACATAAATATGGGAAAACTATATAAACTTTCAATATATAAGGACAAAAAAATAATTAAGCAAAATATGGTAATACATGCTTAAAACAAAATATAAAATATGGAATTCCATAAACTAAGAAACCAGATTCCCATAACATTTCTAAATTTCTTATAAACTTCCGACTACAAGATTCCAATAAAGAAACCAAATCGTCGATCACTAAATCTCCCTTCTCCGGCCACTGCAACTCGTTTTCCATAGTTTCCGATCATCACATTATCTTATCTGGCAACAACACCAGAACATCTTCTTCTCCAATCAAGAATTCAAATTTCTTATCACACCATCTCTCTTCTCCGGCGATTGAACCTAATTCTGCATTCTTCTCCAGTCATCACATTTAACGTAGAATTCAAATTCTGGTCACATGCTATTCTTCTCCGGCGACTGAAACTGGTTTTGGATTCTTTTCCAATAATCACATTTTCTTATCCAATAACATCATTTGATTTTAGCTTCATTCACATCAACAAAAACACAAATCCATAAACTTCTCCGATTTCTCAAATAGGTAGCATTTAAACTAAAGCAAAACTTTTTTGAAATATACGATATGCAAAATAATTACACAAAGAACCTGGAAATTACTTCTTGATTTACTTAAATGAAACCAGTTGCATGACATAATTTGAACATTTGTATAATTCAAATATTATAAAAAAAAACACACAACACTTCAATAACGCAACTAGTTACACACGCAAAAAAAAAAAAAAAAAGAACACTCTACATAATAATTTATCAGGGAACCTGGAAATTAGATCTTGATTTATATAAATGAAACCAGTTACATGATATATTTTGAACATTTGATAAAGTGCATTCACTAACGTAACCAGTTATATTTGAATATTAATAAAGCAACAACACTAAAAAATATGTTGTGCTATATTGCAGATATGGAATCCATAATGACAGTGATTCATTTTGGAGGAAAATGGATAGACAAATATCAGTATGACGACTACACCATGACTGGACTGCTAATACCAACAAATTGTTCTTTGAACAATTTGGTTCATTTAGTGAAAAATGAGATAAAAAGCAATATGCAAAATATTGAGTTGTGTTACCAGTTATCGCCAGGTATGCCACCAATGAAGTTGATCATTGACAACTTAGTCTTATTTTACATTGAGTTGAAAAAGAAGCAAAATGTACTAATGGAGTTACCACTATGCATCACCACATTTGATGAAACACTAGTTGAAACTATTGCACACAATACATATGAAGAAGAAACACAAATACAGAACATAGATCTATAAATGCTAGTTCTCCAACTAAACAAATAGCAATCAGTTCCAGAGTTGCAATATGAAGAAGCAACTTCCAGGACCAGTAACTAGGTACAAACATTTCAAAACATTACTGACATAGCCGATAATGTAGCTGCTTTTATTATAGAGAGAACATAAGAAAACAAAAGAAAAAGAGAAGAAGAGACATAAATTATAACTACTCATAAGGTTTTCAAAGTTGAGGAAGGACGAATTTATGAGGATAAAAAGCTCTTGAAATTTGCACTATGTTTTTATGCTATCATACCACAATTCCAATTCAAGACAAAATGATCTGAACCGAGGGAGTACCTGGTAACTTGTGTGGATGATAACTGTAACTGGTTACATTAAGCTTCGAAATTCAGGAAAACATAAACATTTAAAATCAGAAAGTATGTCAAAACTCACAACTGCTCGTTGGACATCATCATGGAAGACCACAGGCAGGAAAATTGCAATGTGATTGGAGAGCTAATCAAAACAAAATACATGTCAATAAAGAGAGTACACACACCAAATGACATCATGGGTGACATGCTAGACGATTATGGTGTTTCAATGGGATATCAAAAAGCCTTGAGAGCAAGAGAAAATGCTTTAGAATTGGCAAGAGGAAACCAAGATGATTCATACTAGAAACATTCCTTTAACCATCACAAGCTAAAAGTCTCAAACCCAGGTACAATAACGCACCTGGTACAGACAATAAAGATCGCTTCAAATATATGTACCTAGCATTTGGAAATTCCATCAAAGGATGGAAACATTGTAGGCCAGTCATTGTGATTGATGGAACTTACTTGAAGACATCGTTTGGAGGAACTTTATTCACTACTTCAACAATGGATGCCAACAACAACATATTTCCATTAGCCTTTGGAATAGGAGATTTTGAAAATGATTCATCATGGCTATGGTTTTTCACAAAAGACATATGGAGAAAGAGAAGACACTGTTTTCCTTTTCATATTTTTATTCAAACAAACTAAGCACATAAAAGTAACTGGTTTAACATTGATTCAACAAAAGAATGATAACTTCAGTTACAAAAAATAATAGTCATTTTCATTAATGAAACCAGTTACTTCAATTCCAAACAGTAATCAATTACATAATCGTGATTTTACAAACAGTTCTAACAATAATTTCAGACAGACATAAAAGCATAGAAAATGTTGTAAACAATGTATACCCAAAAGCTTTCCATGAAGCATGCATATTCCACTCGCTAAACAACTTCAAAGTGAATTTTGGTGTGCATGGCGATGACCTAAACATAAACTTTAGAAGGTAGGAAAAGTGTAAAATCATTTGAGCACTACATGTGCGAAATAGACAAGATTGACACTCGCATATGGCCTTATTTACAAAAAATTGGATATCACACTTGGTCTAGATGATATGCACCATCAAGAAGATATACAATGATGACATAAAATATAAAAGAATATATAAATGTTGCATTAAAAGCTGCAAGAACACTGCCAATCACTACAATGATGGAGGGCCTTCGAAGTTTACTTCAAAAGTAGGTATGGAAAAATGGAAATGAAGTGAACATTCACACAAGTGACAACATATACTGAAATAGTGCTCAGAGAAAATTTTGTTCGGGCCATTAAATTTAAGGTAACTAACATAAATTCTGCACTTAATATTAATTTCCAAAACATTTAGTAATTAATTACTAATAATTATCACATTAACCAGCTTTCAACATGTATTCCTCTGCTAAAAAAACAGGACTTCTCTGTAAACACTATACTGTACCAAGTTGTGGTAGAAGGTAAATGGAATTTTCTAGTAAACCAAATTGAGAAAACGTGCGAGTGCAAAAGGTTCCAACACGATGAAATACCATGTGCACATGCAATAACGATATTTGCAAAAACACGGCTGAAAACATATGATTATGTTGATGATTACTACAAAGCTACAACTATGAAAGCAACATATGAGTCAACTTTTCATCCCTTGCCAAATGAAAGTGAATGGAAACTACTAGAGACTTTAGACAAAATTTTCCTACCCCAAAAACAAGAAAACCACCAGGCCGCCATAGAAGGAAAATAATCATATCTAAAGGAGAACCAAAAGTGCAGATTAAATGTGGACGATGTGGACAACCAGGACACAATAGAAAAACATTCAGGAATCAACCAATCCCAAAGGTGCAAAACCCAAAAATGTCAAAGAAATTACACAAATAAGTTTGTAAGGGCGACATAGACTACAATTTCAATTCATTCAATGAATATAATAAAATTATATCATAATGTTAGACATTTTGGAAATTTATTTTCCCAATTATAGAAACTGTTGTCTTTTTTAAGCATTTAACATTTTATAAACTAGAGACTCAAGTTCCTGGTTACCCATCACCACACAAGTTAATAAAAAAAATATAATTATAGTAACCAATTACTATAGATACAAGTAACAAATGGCTTATACTAGCAAAAAATAAACTTGGAAAAAAATCAGACACCACCTATAAATATAAATAAAAATAGTTACTTAATCACATATCTTTCACAAAAAAAGATTAACAATTAATGCTCCTATTCTAACAAAAAGTTTATCAAAATTTTAAAATAATAGTAATAATAAAAAAATGTAAATAGTTACCTTATACATCTAACTTACACTATCAAAAACTGAAGTAACCAGTTACGCCATCCTCATACAAACTTGCCAAAAAATGATACACACCTATTTTCTTAAAAGTAAACATCTACAAACCAGTTACTTAATGAATTATCTCTTACAAATACATTAAAAATTCATGAATAATAAATGATTATAATTTAACAAAAAAATATTTCAAAAATTAAAAAAAAAATATTGTAACATATGACTGATAATTTCAAAGACGATAGTAACCGGTTATCCATTAGCACACAAAATTCTCCAAACATGATAGAACCTAGATGAAAAAAAAAACATATACAAAATAGTATTTTCGAACTTTAAAAAAAATTCACCAACTCCATTGAAAAAAAACATACACAAAATTATATATATATATATATAAAACGTTATATTAAGACAAACGGTGAAACCAGTTCTTTACAATAACCAAAACAACTAAAAAAAAGTACCCATAAACAACTATAGCTCCAAAATAGTATCAAGTTACAAACCACAACATCACTTTAAAAAAAGTCAAGCTCATTACTACAACTTAAAAAGTGTACAAATATCTCTACTTAATATTCTTCCGCCTCTTTGATTTCTTCGATGAACCATCATCTTCTTTCTTGTACCCACCAATCTGCTTCTTTTTGCCATGAGTGTATAAGTTAATAGCAAGATAATCACGATAGGTAGAAACTTTGACAACCATGTTCTTTGGGATGTCATCCATCTTCTCATGGATAAACAAATTAGTATACTTGATAACAAATATTCCACAATCACTGCAAAAAAAAGGTACTTAATAAAAACAAACAAAATAAAAAAAAAATCACAAAAACCAATTACTTACTTGTCCTCTTGAGAAGATAGGTCTTTGGCAAACCTAAAATTCAATGCTTCACTCTTCCCTACAGAATATGGACCCACATTCAAGTCCAGGTCTTTCCTAGCAACATAAAAATTAAGAAACTCCAGAAAATATGGAATAACAACCGAATAAGCATTTACATATGGCAAAGCAACAATCTCATTCTTCTTCCCCACAAAAGAGTTGTAGACAGTTAGCATCCTATTTTTTATGAAAAAGTGGATAAAATCCAATGTAACTGTACCTTCACATGCACGGAGAAAAGAACATGATCCACATCCACCCAAAGAGTGTTACAAAATAAATATTCACCAATAATATAATCAGAAAGCAGGTTATCAAAACGAATGTCGCTTGGATCACAATTGACTGCCAAAATGTTATCATATAGACCCTTGATAGTTGCATCAAACTAGGAGTCTCTAGTTGTAACACTCTTTTTCAAACTATCACTGCACTTAATCTTCTTCCTCGAGTAATAAAGTCAAATATTGATATGTTACAAAAAAAAAAATTAACAAACAAAAGTCAACACTTAAAATTAAAGAAACTAGTTACACGCAATATAACATTGAAGTAATAGAAACAAATTAGTTGGAAATAGTAACAAAACAAGGAACAAACCAATAAGAAAAAAACTAATCAAAACCAGTTACACACATTACTACAAGAACATGGTTACTTGTCGTCCCCATCATGCAAAAAATAACTAAACATCTAAATCAATAAGGAAACCGGTTACAAAACATTATACCAAGAATCTGGTTACTTACCATGTCCATAAGCTCCTCCCCACAAGTTTGAAGCTTGTAAAACCACACATTCTTAGCCATTTTAACAAAAGTATAATCCATGGGTGGATTGGTAATGTTATCGATATCTGAAAACTTCTTCTTCCTTAAAAAAAAAAAATTATATTAATAAAAATTTACATAACAAAATCATTAATATTAAACAAAAAAAAAATACTTGTTTTTAAAAATCATCTTATCATCAATCCAAGCAACATAATACATGCATTCATCCTTTAAAACATTCTGTTCAATCTCATCTTTAAATGGAAGCAACCCTTTTACAATCAACATTTCTTCTACCTTCCTCTTCACATCTTCTTTTACTTCAGATGAACCAAATTCAGTAACAAAACGAGATTTAACATGAGCACTAGGTTTAGGTTCTCTCTTTTCAATAGCAACTAGAACTTCTTCAGCATCACCAACCAACACAAATTTCCAATCATCATTATTGCTGCTTGAGCTCTTTGATCCTTCTGCATGCCCCACAGTTTTATCAATAACCTTCAAAATCTTCGGATCAATATATATTCGCTCAAAACTCAAATCAACAAAACTGAACTTAGCCTTCTTTGCATTATCCTATAATCAAGAATAATAAAACCAGTCACAACAAATTCCCTTTTGAATAAAATAATACAAAGAAAAAAAAATTGATCTCATTAATACCTCACTTCTAGTCTCAATATTTGATAACTCCAACCCAATATAAATACCATCAAAATCTTCCCTTAAATCCTTCCCATAACCCTAAGCAAAAAACAAAAATTAAACTGGTAACACCAAGAACTGGTTACACTAACAAACTTACACATAACAAAATACTATTATATAAGAGAAACCAATTACCTTACCACCATCAAAATCTTCACCTAAATCTATCCCACAAAACTAGACAAAAAATAAAATAAAAATGAAACTAGTTACACAAAAACAAAGTTACATAGAAGAAACCAATTACCTTAGTATCTAAGAGAAACAAGGCTAGAAACTTTATCAAAGTCAATTGGCTTTTTCCCTTCATCAAATCCAACAGTTAAAATTAGTTTATTAAAATAATTTTGTTTATTAAAATTAGTGTAAAGTTTTAATTAAACATTTATTTTATTTTATGAATTTTGAAAATATATTTAAATCATTTAGAAATAATAAAACAATTGAAAACCAAATAAATCATTAAAGTGAGGGGTAACACGAGAATATAAAATATTTAAATACATGGAGGGTATTAAATTATGTAATTTTTACAAATAGAGGGTACCAATAGATAATTATAAAAAATAGAGGATAAATTGATGCCCTTTTCATTTCTCTGTCTTAATTTTTTCTATATTTGTAAATATATTTACTTATATTTGGAAAAGAAAAACAATAAAGTCCTATTTTAAAGTAAAGACAATGGAATGTTTTGGTAACTATTCGATTCGATCGTGCCAAACTTGACATGGGTGGTGTGGGTCATTTTTATAGACAACAATGCTAAAGATTGGGTATCATAATGGAAGAGTAAATCTGTTGATGAGATTCTGTTCTTGTCTACTTCACTCAGTGCCAATGAGAGGAAAGTTGGAACCAAATAAAGTGATAAGACAAGATAAGCAGGATGATTCTCTATCTTCTTGTTCTACCTTCTATGTTACAAATTAGGTCTATTTTTGTTAACTTAAATTGGTTAATGATAATAATCTCTTTTTAAAAAAGAAGGTTAATAATAATAATCAAATCCTAAACATGTATTATAATAAAAAAGTTCATTAAAATGTATGATATGATTTAATAAGAAAACTTGTCGTCACACTATGTGAAAAAATAGTTTGAGTTTCTTTACAATATTATATGAAAACTCAATAATTTTATCAAGTTGCACTTCTTAAATAGAGTATATATTTAAATTCTTATATTTTAGCTCCTTCAATTTCTATGAATCAGCATAAACTAGTACCGTCCAATACTTTGTTAATAATTTTCGTGTACACTTTCAATACATATTTTTCTTGAAAAGTAATTTTTAATAGGTTTATATTAATATTTTAAAATGATATTACTTAAAAGTTTTATTATAACCAAACATAACCTTTTTTTTTTAAAAAAAAAAAAGATACATTTTATTTTATCAATTGTAATGCTAAATAACTCAATGCCTGAACATAATTCTAGATATATTCCCAGTATTGTTATTGAGTTGAGTATATGTGCGAGTTTGGAGAGTCATCACTAGAGTAGGCCAATACATAATCATCACAATCCCAATATAGCTATGATTTCGTATATAGCTGGTTTTACTACGGATAAAGTTAACCAATGAAAAAAAGAGTCCATACTGAGAAAGTTTTTGCCAAATGTTTTAGGTTTTGATGAGCGGTGGCATCAATCATATTTGCTTTTGTCTATATAGTTCTTTTCGAATCAATTAAAATTAAGGAATATCACAATGTTCCTCTTACTCATAATTAATGTATATATTTTATATCTATTGTCAACTTATATTGTTATATAAAAGAAACATTACGAAGTTGCGTTAGAAAACTACTTTCCACCATTTTTTTTTCTACTGGTTTTAACTTTTCAACAAAGCAAAACTTACAAATACCAAGTAAGAACATATCAGTTTCATGCAACTGAATAAATTATCATAAGATACTATAGACTTGACCACCCCACCCATCGATCCCATAATAGGTTTAACAATTTTTTCCTTCTTCTTAAATATCAAGAACTGCATCAATGGTGGTCACAGCTCAACTCAACATACTTTTTTCTACCATAAATAATTAGCTTAGTTAGAAAAATCAAAGAGTCTCCACCAAGGGGGGACATAGTAGTCCAAACGCTGTTCCACCACAATTTTGATGAGTGCTTGTATTTCAAGTCATCCAAACACAAATAATAATGTAATATTTTCTTTTTCTATATCTATTTTTTTTACTGGTAACTTCATGAACAAACATTGGAAATCACATTTATTTTGCTTGATCTGAGAGACGATCTACTCTGTTTTTAACATTATTACATAGGTTTGTTTGAAGATAAGGGAGATCAATGCTTCAAGTTTCACATCTTTATCTTGTTATATTATTAAGGCTATGTTACGGGAGCCCAAGCCCAAGTGGGAAGCCCAATATTGCTGGACTAGGAGGCCATTCAGAACCACATAAAGAAGTGGGTAGGAGACCCGAAACCAGCTGATAATCTAGCTCTTGAAGAAAACGAAGACAACAAAATGGAAGAGGAAGAGAGCATCAACCCAGCTGAAAGGAAGGTGCGTAACAAGCGAGAGCGCGTCAAGCCACGTTGGCTCCAAGATTACATTATGCTGTTTGAGCATTGAGGGCTGTGAGAGTTGTGACAAATTTCTGTTAGTCTACAACTTTGTGAATTTGACATATATATATATTTAGACTAATGTAATGAGGGGAGTGTTGAATGAAATTGCAAATTTTCTTTGGGAGATTAGCTCTGTCTCGAAGAGAGCCTGTAGTGTAACATTGGTGCTTTCAATGACCCTTTCCTTCACCATGAAGAATGAGGAGATAGCTGCTATGCTTCAAGCTTTGGACCTCAAGTTTCAGCAATATACGGAGGCACAGCGGGCAGATTTTCAATCACTTCTGGACAAGCATGTTGCTAAGACGGAGGAACGCCTTGCTCAGGTGACTTCCCAACCATCACCGGGCACGGATGGAGCTGCTAGTGCAGTAGGCGAAGCTAGCAAATCAGTGGGTAAGCTTCCGACACTACTTTCGGATTTCAGGGATGTGAATGCTATGATAAAAACATTACGGGTTAAGGTACCCAGATTTGATGGAGCCAATGTTGAGGATTGGATTTACAAGATCAATAAATTTTTTGATCTTCATCGTGTTGATCACTCAATGCGTCTAACTGTGGTGGCATTTCACTTGGACAGAGCTCCATCTACTTGGTTTCAATGGATGGAACAGGGGGGAGCATTTGCTGATTGGGACTCCTTTCTGCGGGCGTTGAAACAACGTTTTGGTAGTTCAATATATCATGATCCACTGGGTCACATCTCCAAACTTATGCAGACAGGCCGAGTATCAGATTACAGAGCTGAATTTGAATCCTTGATGCCCATAATCTCAGGAGTGAGTGAGTCTATGTTCTTGAACTTCTTTGTGTGGGGTCTAAAATTGGAAATTCGGAGGGAGTTATTGATGCTGAAACCAGTGGAATTGGCGGATGCAATGGCGAAAGCGCAATTGTTTGAGGATCATCACGACGATATGACCACTCGAAGTAGAGGTGATGGCAGTCGTTCTACTTGGATTCCTCGATCAAATGGCACCAATTCGGGCACTGTGGTGGTACCTCCGCCAGCAACCAAACAAGTTTTCTCTTCTGCAGCACCAACAAACAGACCACCACCAGCCGGTACTCATTCATTACCTATTAAACGTTTAACACCCGTGGAATTGAAAGATAGAAGGGATCGGGGTGTGTGTTTTACTTGTGATGAAAAGTTCACTTATGGTCACAAGTGTAAAAACAAGATGTTGTTGTATTGTGAATATGGAGACGAAGACTGTGAAGAATTTACAACGTTAAAATTTCCAGGGGATGGGGATACAACTGAAGAGGAGGTGAGTTTCAATTCACTAACGAATTCGATGAATCCGCGCATTTTTCGAATCATGGCGAAGCATGGGAGTGACGCCTCGGAGGTGTTAATTGATACGGGTAGCAATAATAATTTTTTACTGGAATCATTAGCCTCTCAGTTGAACTTACCGTGGGAGGATACTAAGCGTTTTAAGGTGTATATGGGGAATGGAAATTTTCTACTGTGCTCTAAGATTTGCACGGATGTTGAACTGGTTTTGCAGGGCCATTCATTTGTTGTTGATCTATATGTGTTACCAATTTGTGGTCTGGATGTGGTATTAGGCACGCAGTGGTTACAAACTATGGGCCAGTGTATCCATGATCATAAGGCTTTAACCATGGAATTCTCGTGGAAAGGTAGCTTGGTAAAATTAGCTGGTTCCATTGAGGTAGTAGCTCACCAAGTTTCGTACAACCAATTTACTGCCTTGTTGCGCAAGGGAGAAGTCCGAGATGTGTATCGCCTCGCTGCAGTCATGGCGGAGGAAAATAACACAGGCACCAATCTAGCATTAGTGGATTTGACAATTCCTACTGTTGGTAAGGGTCTGCTCACTGACTACGCAGATGTATTCGAGGATCCCAAACAGCTACCTCCTTGCAGAGTTGTGGACCTTCAGATCTTTCTCCAACCCGGATCACTGCCGGTGAATATTCGTCCTTACAGGTACCCTTATTTTCAGAAGGATATAATTGAGAAATTGGTTGAAGAAATGATGGGAATGGGTTTCATCAGATCGAGCACTAGCCCTTATTCTTCTCCGGTGTTACTAGTTAAAAAGAAGGACAGGTCTTGGCATTTTTGTGTCGACTATCGAGCTCTCAATGGTCTCACGGTCAAGGACAGATTTCCCATCCCTACCATTGAGGAGTTACTAGACGAATTGGGCCTGTCAATGGTTTTTTCTAAGCTGGATTTACGGGCAGGGTATTATCAAATAAGAATGGATCGAAGGGACATTCGTAAGACAGCGTTCTGGACCCATGAGGGACATTATGAGTTTGTGGTAATGCCATTCGGGCTCACCAATGCACCTTCTACATTCCAGGGAGCCATGAACCAAGTTTTTCGGCCTTTCTTGAGACAATTTGTCATTGTATTTTTTGATGACATATTGGTATATAGTACCAATGAGGACGAGCACGTTACTCATCTCAAGAAGGTCTTGCAGCAATTACGTGAGCATCGTTTTTACGCCAAAGTAACTAAGTGTCAATTCTTTCAGAAAAAAAATTCAATACTTAGGACATTTGGTATCTGCAAATGGTGTCCAAGCCGACCCTGCCAAGATATCCGCCATGTTGGAGTGGCCAACACCAACTTCACTTAGGCAACTAAGAGGGTTCCTCGGCCTTACAGGATATTATAGAAGGTTTGTCTCTCACTACGCTTCCATTGCGACACCATTAACAGAGCTCTTAAAAAAAGATAATTTTCATTGGACCCCAACAGCTGCTGCCGCATTTGAACACCTCAAGAAAGCCATGACGGAAACCCCCGTTCTTAAGTTGCCTGATTTCTCGAAGCAATTCATTATTTAAACAGATGCTTCCAATATTGGAATTGGAGGAGTTTTGATGCAGGAAGGACACCCTCTAGCTTATTTTAGCAAGAAGTTAGGGCCGCGATTTGCTGGAGCTTCCACTTACATTCGAGAATTGAGGGCAGTGGTTGAGGCGGTCTCTAAGTGGTGCCAATATTTATTATGCAGGTATTTTGTGATAAGAACAGACCACAAAGTCTCCGTGAGTTGTTAACACAGGTGATTTAGACCCCAGAGCAGCAACACTTCATCAAGAAGTTATTAGGATTCCAGTTTACTATTGAGTATAAAGCAGGGGCTCAAAATGCTGCTGCGGATGCTCTATCAAGACAATCTGACAGTATTTTATCTTCCTTTCACATGGCTATGAGTGCTGGTTGCTTTGACGTATTAGAGGAGTTGAGTTAAGAAAATATCACTTGTCCAGATCTAAGGCTCATCCACAACACAATGCAGTACAACCCGATGGATAATGGACACTACTCGGTTAGAGATGGGCTCATATATTACCACCACAAATTATTCATTAGTAAACATTCTAATCTGAAGCAAAAACTGCTTCAAGAATTTCATGCCTCTCCAGTAGGAGGCCACGCGGGTGTGGAACGCACTTTTTTACGATTGGGAGCTAATTTTTTTTTTTGGCTTGGTATGCGAAAGGATGTTAAGAAATTTTTTCGAGATTGCTTGATTTGTCAAACCATCAAGTATTCGCCAGCTGCACCTTACGGTAAATTACAGCCGCTTGACATTCCAGAAAGGGTGTGGGAAGATTTGTCGATGGACTTTATCGTCGGACTACCGAACTCGCATGGCCTTACAAACATTTTGGTGGTGGTTGATCGGCTTACGAAGTATGCTCATTTTGGAGCTCTGCCTAATCACTACTCAGCCACTAAAGTAGCTGAACTTTTCTCCCACATGGTGATTAAACTTCATGGCATGCCCCGGACTATAATCTCTGTCAGAGATCCCATTTTTACCAGCGCCTTTTGGAGGAAACTATTTGAACTGATGGGAACAACTTTGAAGATGAGTTCATCGTACCACCCACAAACAGATGGCCAAACCAAAGTCACAAATTGGTATTTGGAGCATTATTTGCGAGCGTTTACAGCAGACAATCCCAAAAAATGGAGCAAGTTTCTCTCATGCGATGAATACCATTACAATACCAGCCACCACTCAGCAATAGGAATGACACCATTTCAGGCGGTTTATGGATGGACACCACCTACAATTCCGGCATACACAAGAGGTACTACAACGATTCAGGCAGTGGAAGAAGATTTGTTGACACGAGATCAAATTTTGCATCAGCTGAAACAAAACTTGCAAAGGGCACAAAACCGAATGTGGCAACAAACTAATAAGAAGCGAAGGGACGTCAAATTTCAGTTGAGAGATCAAGTGCTAGTCAAGTTCCAACCATATTGTCAAACCACAGTGGCTCATCGACTCAATTCCAAGCTTTGTCGACGATACTTTGGTCCCTTTGAAATTATCGGACGAGCTGGTCTTGTGGCTTATACACTTAAGCTCCCTGCTAGAAGTAGAATCCACCCCACCTTTCATGTATCCCTGCTCAAACCTTATTATGGTTCCAAACCAGTCACATGTTTTCCACTCCCAGAGTTTTTTCCCTCCCAGAGTTGAGCCTTGCCAACAATCCAATCATGATTCCCCAGGCCATTTTAGCCACTCGAGTTCAATCCATCAACAACACATCCAGACGACAAGTGCTGGTGCAGTGGACATTGAGCTCTCCGGAAGATGCTACGTGGGAAGATTTTGATGAATTCATAACCATGTATCAGTTGCCCAACCTTGAGGACAAGGTTGATTTCGGGGAGGAGAGTAGTGTTACGGGAGCCCAAGCCCAAGTGGGAAGCCCAATATTGCTGGACCAGGAGGCCATTCAGAACCACATAAAGAAGTGGGTAGGAGACCCGAAACCAGCTGATAAACCAGCTCTTGAAGAAAACGAAGACAATTGAATGGAAGAGGAAGAGAGCATCAACCCAACTGAAAGGAAGGCACTTAACAAGTGAGAGTGCGTCAAGCCACGTTGGCTCCAAGATTACATTATGCTGTTTGAGCGTTGAGGGCTATGAGAGTTGTAACAAATTTCTGTTAGTCTACAACTTTGTGAATTTGACACATATATATATATTCAGACTAATGTAATGAGGGGAGTGTTGAATGAAATCGCAAATTTGCTTTGGGAGATTAGCTCTGTCTCGAAGAGAGCCTGTAGTGTAACAGGCTATCGTGGCCTTAATTAATATTCACAGCCCAGAAGTCTTAACCACATTGGAGCCAGCTTCAGTAAGAAGAGAAACAAGCTAACATGTCTGGTGCTTCTCTAACACCGCTGCAATAATCCCAAAAGAGATTTTACTTAAACGGGTATGTTTTCATTTCTGTATGGGAGATTAAGTTAAATAAAACAAGAGACTAAACATAGAGAAAATGATGAAAGTTGAAACTTATGGCCTTATTACAGTCAGAGCCACCAACGTTGTTTCCTCCAATAAACACATTCGGTACCGTTCATCTGCCGGTCCACTTTGCTAGAGCTGCTTGAAAATCACTTCCATCCCCTATAAATGTATGATACGATTTTGCATAAAACTATATACACTAACCAGTAAGCAAGACACATTATTTACTCATACTAAGTGTTCTAGCTAATATATTGGGTTTGACCGTAGCCGCACCTCATAAAAATAAAATTCAAAATGTACCTATATCTTCAGAATGGGATCATTTAATAACCAATAACCTCAACCTAAGTCTGTATCTTGCAGAATAAAGACACCAAAGTCTTCCTATAACTCTATATATTAGACTTTTCTTTTTAGATAAATAAGCCAAAATGGTTTTGAAAACTGTTATTGCAAGAGCATAGTAAAAAGCTTCATTCTACACATAAGTAGTACCCTAAAGTCGCATTAGAGTTAGTTTGGAAAGACAAATTTAGCACATAGGCAACAATAATATCATAATATATGTACATATACATTAGAAAATGTTGTTTAAATCCCTATATGAGCTGCACACAAATCAGTTACAACAAATCAACATGTTTAAACAAAAATCTCAACTACTTCTCAAAGAAAGATAACTAACTAGGTTTAGATTTTTACCTGGATTATTTTGCCCCTTTCTTTTTTTCCGTGTACTCCTTTTGTGTATATATATCCTGGTGCTTCTTGGTTGAGTGTACTCAAAGAGCCATTTTTCATGTATATGTAAAAGAGAGAAATAGAGAGTTAGCAGAGAGACTTTGTAAGAAAGAAATCAAGAGAGAAAATTAGAAAGGTTGAGGTTTGGGATTACCAGTCAGACCTGTGACTTGGAATTGCCATTGTTGCTGTAAAGGAGCTTCGAAATAATGCATATCTGAGCAGTCTTTGAGGCGAGCTCGACGAGGACGTAGCCCTGGTTTCTTGGGGTGAACTTTGATAAGATTTGTGTCCCTCTTCATTTTCTTTTCTCCCATTTTTTATCCTGACTTGTTGCCTTAGTCTTTTGGGTTTGTGTTTCTCTGAAGCTTGTGATTGTTTTTGGTTTAAATCTGAAAGAGTAAAGAAGAGTTAGGTTAACCATTGACTCTTATTGTTACTGTGCATGTGTGATACGTGTGTGGTAGAGGTGGTCTGAATATATCTGTGAAAGGTCATTATGACCTTGTGTTTCTAATGACTTTGTGAGCTGGTGTGAATAGGGATTTCCTTATAGTGGTATCAGAACTAGGTTCTCTTGCAGGAAGATTTAACTCATAGTTTATCAAGAAGATAATCAAGACTGGAGGAATTTGATTTTTAGGAGGTTGTATTCAGATCAGATGGAAACTTTGTGGATATTCCTTTGAATGATCCACTTGAGTCACCTCTAAATCAATTTTTGTTAGATTAGATTATAATAACATGAGTAACATTAAGGTTGACATTAATAAAATCGATGGTTCTGGTGATTACAGGATTTGGAGAAGAAAGATTAGGTCATTGTTGGCTCAACAGAAGCTATTGAGAGTACTAGAAGACCTAATCGAATGGCCTGAGAATACATCTAAAATACAACAAGAAGAGTTCTTGGAAACAACTACTGATATTATCACCTTTAACCTATCAGATGCTATTATTAGGGTAGTTGACAAGGAAGAAACACTAGCCAAGATTTGGAAGAAGTTGGAGGAATAATTTCAACAAAAATCTCTTACAAACAAGATTTTCTTGAAAGAAAGGATCTTTGGGTACAAGATGAACCATTTCAAGACTCTTGACCAGAATCTTGATGAGTTCCTAAGGATGCACATTGAATAGGCTAACTCAGGAGAAGATGAGGCTTTAAGTGATGACAACCATGCAATAATAATATTGAACTCTCTACCAAAATCCTACAGGGAAGGAAAAACAACGATCAATTATGGCAGAACCTCTATTACTTTGGAGGAAGTCATTTCGGCCCTATAGTCAGTGGATTTGGAAATGGAAAATGAGAAGCTTTGGAGTTCTAATAGGGAATTGGACCTAAGTCGTGGGAGGAACAGTCAGAGGAAATCATGGAAAAACTGTGGTAGGAGTCATAGCCAAGGACACAACAAAGGGCACCATAACAATGACAAAGGCATATCACACTCAAGAGGAAATTCTGAACAAAAGGGATGCTACCATTGTGGGAAACCTGGGCACTTCAAAAGAGATTTTTATCTCTGGAAAAAGAACAAAAACAGATCTGAAGATCAAATTGAAAACCAGAAATCAGACTATCAATCATCAAAGCACAGAGCAGATTTTAAAAATGCAAATTTGAGTGATAGTTATGAGAGTGGGAAAGTTTATGTTGCTACATTAACTTTTAAGGATGATTGGATATTAGACTCGGGATGTACATTTCATATGACTAATAACAAATCCTTGTTGACTGATTTCAAGGAATCAAGAGGTGGCAAAGTAATACTAGGGAATGACCAATCTTGCACTATTGAGGGATCGGGCACTGTCAGTTTTAAAATGTTTGATGGCATCACAAGATGCTAAACAAGGCTAGATGTATGTTATTTAACTTAGGATTGTCTAAGGGATTTTGGGGAGAGGTTGTTATGACAGCCACCTAATTTATTAATAGATGCCCTTTTAGTGCTATAGATTGTAAGACCTATAAGGAGAAATGGTTAGGTAAACTTCTGGATTTGTCAAATCTGAAAGTTTTTGGTTGTGCAGCCTATGCACACCAAAGTGTTGGAAACTATAGAACCTAGAGCTATCAAGTGGGTTTTCTATAGGCTATCTTGAAGGTGTAAAAGGCTATAGGTTATGGGTAAGAGAAAAAGGAAATTTCAAAACTATTATAAGTAGTGATGTAATCTTTAAGGAAAATGACCTGTTTCTCTACAACTAACCTTGCAGGTACAGATCAAGAAATTAACCCTGCAGGTACCATAATGAGCTTAAAACCAAGTAACAATCTGGTGGAACAAAATACAATGCAATTCGAAGACTTTCAGGTGGAACAACACAATGAAGAACCTGATATAAATAAGGTGGAACCAACACAGGAAAGATAGATTTAAGGTCAAACAAATGAAGCTAACACAGAGAGTCAAAATGAGGGAACTAACACAGGTTTAGAAGATTATCAAATGACTAGAGATAGAGTTAGAAGGGTGCCTAAACCAACACAACAATAAAATTACAACATATGGGATGAGGATACCGCATATGCTTTCTTAAGTAATCAAAAAGGAGAAAAGAGTGAACTTGAGTTGTAAATACTCGACTAACTTAAAGACCTCTGGCCTTTAAAAACTACTAAGACATACTACTATCTTTTGGATATATTCATAAAATAATAGACTTTATAATAGAAAATCCAAAATACCAGATCCCATTGGTATTACATAAAATCATAAAGAAAACAAAACCTTTAATTAATTGTTCAAATACTAAATGCGAAAATCATAAATACATAAATAAAAGACTCAAATATCAATGTCATCCTCAATCAATTCCATCGGTCCATTTCATTAGTCCTCTCCCAATACATATGCCAAAGCCACCTAGGATCCGTTTCGTCTTCCAAGTTCATTTACCTGTACCATCTAAATAAAAAGGAATGAGTCTAATGCCCAGTAAGGAAAGACTACTAAAGCATAACATAAAACATAAGACGTAAAAACATAAAACATAAAACATAAAAATAAGACTACACTACAAATTAATGGTCATTAACTCATTACCGTAGTATGTGATAAAAACTATCTAGGTCCTCTTGCTACTATTTAGAGGTAGATTTAAACACAAATATAGTCTATGATAATGATAAAAATCTCGGGATTTGCTTATTTGCTATCTTAACAACCATATTTCCCAAACGAATACAAACATAAAAACAACATACACACACACACACACACGCACACACACACATAGCATATAAACTTAATCATAACACATAAAAAATCTAAATTATTTTCCTTACCAAAAACCAGGGTATTAGAGACAAGTGCGGGATTGGAAACTCCTACAACCAAATAGTAAAACCATAAGTTTCGTAAAGAAAAGAAGATAAAAAGAAGATCTAAACCATCAAGATAAGAACTTATCGAAAACCTTAACTTTCAAAAAAATCAAACACCTAACCAAAAGCCATTATAACAAGTTAGGATTTAAAGTAAAAGAAAAGAATAAGAGGAATTATGATGAACTAAACTTGAGGATTAAGAGTGCCTTAGACAGCTTAGAACTTCGATCTACACCTCAATACCGAAATCACACTCTAGGTTACTTCCCAAGTGTTTAGAAAAGCTTAGATTTGGAAGCTTCTAATCCCAAAACCCTAGTGTTTCTCTCTAGAACGGATTTAGCAGCTTGGACACTCTGAGAAGTGCTTGAAAAATGATGCAAATTGCTAAGTGAAGGGTCCTATTTATAGAGTTCAAGGAGTGAAACTAACTATCATTAAAATGAATAAAAAATGAATTTTCTGCTCAACAGATGCCCAGAACTCGGTCAAAATCGTTCAAGAGCAAGTCCAAGTTGTTGAGGGTTGTTTCTAGCTTAGATTCCACGGACTTTCAAAAATGGCTGAGGGAGCCGATATATCGCCCCTATGGGTGACATATCAGCTGCCCCATATTCCCGAGCCTCCATGGTTTCGTACGTGCAAGTGTTTTCTGTATCAATCATAGGCGGTATATCGGCCCTTTTAGCTGTGATATATTGGCTTACGCTGATATATCAAACATGTTTTTGCACACTTTCAGTACACTTGATGGTAACTCTACAAAATAGAGTTATTTTACCACTTTTTATGTGCTAATTGTTGCTTAATTCTTGAGTTTTTAATTGATTTATTAAGTTTTTAAGTAATTTTGAATTTAGTATTCCTATCATGATTTTATATAATTTTGTGTGTTTTTATAAGTATTTTGTTGTAAAATGTTAATTGAATTATTATTGTTAAGTTAGTGGTAAAAAAATGTTGTATTATTGAACTTAATTGTAAAATATAAATTAAGTTATAATTAATATTTTCAAAGAATTAAATTGATTTATTTTATAGTTGAAAATATTTTATTATGATTTATTTTATATTTATTTTGTAGGGAATTTATGGTATTTTTGGGCTTTAAAAAGTGAGGAAAAGAAGAAATAAAAGTGGTATTTTTGCAATCAAACCCAAGTTTCCAGCCTTTGGCCCACGCCAGGCCCAGGCCCATTCCAAGACCTCCTTGTCTCCCAGCTGCCACCTCACGCCCAAGGCTGCTCAAATCTCCATTCAGCCAGCATCTCCATTCAGCCAGCTGAAGACTCCCCAAGCTGCACCAGCCACGCCTGGCTGCCCATTGCTTCCAACAATCACTCTCCTGCTGCCACCTGTCTCAACCACTTACTTCCTTACCAGCCATCAACGTCCATATACACATCAACAAACCAAGCTTCCCCAGGCCCAAATTCCACCATCAGCCAGGCCCGAAACTTCTCCAACAATTCGACCCAAAACAGCCACAAAAAGACAACCACAATCTTTTACCCAACCAAAGACCACAGCCACAAAAAGACCCAAAACTCACATTTTTATTCCCAATATTTTTCACTCAAATATCAATTCACTCTTCCCTATTTTTCTTACCTAAATAAACATTCTTAATTCATTTTTTTTACCCTAGCTTTTCACTAATCTTTTACCCAACCAAACATTTCATCTTTCCAATACTCTTACACTTACTCTATTTATCCTACCACTTCCCAACACAATTAAATTAATCAATTTATTTATTTTAATTTGATTAATTTAATCTCCATATTTTGCCTATAAATAGTCTTGTAAGACCATTTGAGGAGCTCTTCTTCTTCATCTTTTCAACATCTTCTACACATATTTTTCTCTTTCACTATTTTCTCTCTACCATTTTCATCTTTTGAAGAGCATGTCAAGTATGTTATTTTGTAATTTTTATTTCAATCTAGTTATGAGCTTCTAATATTTTTCAAAGATTATTAAGATGATGATGAAGCAAAATGTAACTAGATAGTATTTTTTTGTTGTATGTTGATTTCCCATTTGTACAACATTGTTTATGGATTTTTCTATCAAAGATATGCATTTTTCATCTAGTGTTGATTGTTAAAGCATATTACACTTAGTTCTTCATTATGCAAAAATATGATATTCTTTGATTAAATCTTTTTCATTAAATTGTTCACATCTAATTCTTAGAGCATAAGTATCATATTTTGCCTAAACATAATCTCTTTGATTCTTTGTAGTTTCATTAGGTTGTAACACAACTAATACTTAGAAATTATACCTTATATAAGTGAAGAAAAATCCTACCTTTTTTAAAGTAACTTGTGCTTGAATAGAAAATATATTTTGAAAAAATGTATAATGTGATTTATTTCAACTATATCTAAGCTTGGGAATCAATATACTTATAAATACTATTGAACTTGCATTTTGTGGATTCTAATACCTTAATAATCTTATTTTACATATCTCATTTGAAAACCATTTTTCTATTTAATCTTAAATCTTTTTATTACTTGTCTTTTATTTTTTCTAAAACAAAATCTCGTCAAATATTTGGAACTAGGTTAGAATATTCTTGCTTTGTTTGAAATAATTTCTTTTAATGTTAGTCAACTCCCATGGGTTCGACCTCGTACTTACATGAACATTATATTCCGAAACGATTCGTGCACTTGCGAGTTTGAATATTAAAACACCCTCTTTTGGGATCAACACTTGAAGTATTTAAAACCACTTTGACTGAGTAATACGAGATCCTAACATCTGAGGGAAGGTTCTAGACTTCCTAGGTTTATCCTTGATTAATTTATTCATCTAAAATTCTTAATAAACATACATGTGATAAATGTTACATCCTTAATTATTCTATCTAAACCTTAGGTTATAATAAATAATATTTTTGGAACCAACTACATTAATCAAGCCTTATGATAAAATTAATATTTCCAAACTATAGTTTAAACTTATGAAATCCATAACTATCTCTATGAGTTTCCAAATAAATTCTGGCTTGAACAAATAACCATGAAAACTAAAATACTACAACACAAGCTATTACTATCTAACTAGGTAAAATTCTGAGATGCTACATGAGTGTAACGCCCTGGTTAGCCAAGACTATCACACTATGTACTTTAAATAGTGCTTAACCCGCTAAACGAGTCTTTAGGCCATAAACGTGCATCTAAATGTAATTAATGGGTCAGGGTTAAAATCTTGGTCAAATGGAATGAATATTTTATTATAAACGTTAAACATTAGATGGGATCCCATAATAATAATGTTTACAGTCCAAAATGGTCATTACAACTCAAAAGTTACAATCCGCCAACCTAAGCGGCAAAAGTAGAGTTTAATCCTAGTTCCTCTAAGAAACCTTGGTCGTGGTGGTCAAGTGGCCGCATATGTACACGTCACCAACTAAGCTCCCGACTCATGGCTAAGTAAGCTTTTCTTTTCCTTTACCTGCACCACATAGCACCCGTGAGCCAAGACTCAACAAGAAAACTTATTACTGCATGCATACAAGTACAAGTAAATGATTATAGAATCATTCTAGGGCCCGTAGCCCTAATGAGATGACCATAGAGTCAACCTGGAGCCCTTTGCCCTGGATAGATGACTATGGAGTCAACTTGGGGTCCTTTGCCCTGAATAGATGACCATGGAGTCAACCTGGGGTACTTTGCTTTGAATAGATGACCATGGAGTCAACCCGGGGTCCTTTGCCCTAGCCATGTGACCCTAAAGTCACCCTAGGCCTTTTGCCCTCACTCTAAGTAACTAGCCATAGAACTAGTTAAGCGCTTTAGTTTTCTACGACCATGGGGTCGGAAAAGTGTGTAATGCTCTGCTGATTAGATCTAATCATATCGTTTAGAACTCGATGCACTATTGCCGCTTTTGACTCATAAGTCAATGCTTTACGACCAACACTCAGAGTTATTGTCGTCCTTGATTGATAAGTCAATGCCTTTCTCAAGTAAGTAATGCAAACACGCATTCATTATATGAGAAATATCCATATATAGAGCACTCAACATGCTCCATCAATAATCATGTATATCACATAATGGGTGAAGTTTTCTTACCCCAGGTCTGAGCGCGATCTTGGCCTTGAGCTCTTAGAGGTAACCTAGTCATAACCAAATATAAAATCTCATTAATAATGAGTAAATAAAGTATTCCGGACCAAGTACTAGCCTTCGGGACCTTGAACTCTACCAAACCGGGTAGTAGATTTGATCTCGAGCCTAAAGATTTGATACCTCGTCATTAAAACTTATGCTGGCCAAAAAGGACTAGGCGGGTTGTGACTTGCCCCTAAGGGTCGCGGCGCACCTCCCAGACAGAAAACCCCCTGTCTGGGCCCAGGGTACGGGCCGCAACACGCCATCAAGTCAGAGCCTCATCTAGGCCCTGGGGTTTGCACGGGTTGTGACACAACCCTGCGAACCCATCACCCTTGTTCATTCTTCAGCCTAAACTCAACCAAAACCAAATCAAATCCTTCCAAACATCACACCCCAATCTCAGCAACAAGACCCAGGTTATAACATATTCAAAACACCACCAAAACCCAATCATAACCTTAAACTTTCAAGCCAAAACCATAGAGAAAACCAACTAAAAACAATATTTAAAGTTCTTTACCTCAGATGTGATTTGAATCCCTCCAGCTACTGTAATTCAATTCTAAACCTCAAGCTGTAGAACTCCAAGTTTTGAATTCTCTAGCTTTACCCCAAAATTCAACCGAGAGACAGAGAGACAGAGAGAGAGAGAGAGAGAGAGAATGATCAAAGGAGAGAAGAGAGAGCTGAGATTTCATTCCACTATGTTCTGCACTTAACCTCCTTTAGGCTAGAAAATGACCCTTTTACCCCTTAGTCAAACCTAGGTCCTTTGATGCCCCAAGGGCAAACTTGTCATTAGCTAATTGTCCCATTAATCATAATTAACATGTCAAAATTCATGTTACTTCCAATATCCTCAAATATTCATTCCCATTGCCCGATATCCCATTAATGTACTAAATACCCAAAATACCCCTAGGCTCACCTCGAGCCAGGTATTTGACCCTGCTATGAATGAACCAATAGCTTTCTTCCCATGACCACCTCGTGTTGAGAAACTCAAATATATCCACATAATAATGTGGTCTCACCCATATACCACACACATGCACATAAACATACAAGTATGCCCTCAATGGGCCAAAATTATGAAAATGCCCTTCTTATAGAAACGGCCCTGCATGCATGCAAATACACCCATATAATAATACAACTCAGATAATCATGTATATAATCACATAATAACACATTAAACCAATTTTTGCCCTCTTGGCCCCCTAATCCAAGCACTAAGCCATATTAGAGAATTTGGGACGTTACACTGAGACTTATGAGGAAGCTATAGCAAGTAAGGAATCTAAACAGTGGGTTAATGCTATGGAAGAGGAAATGAAGTCACTGCTTAAGAACAACACTTGTAAACTCACAAATAAACCTAAAGGGAAAAGTGTTGTGGCTTGTAAATGGTTGTACAAGGTTAAAGAAGGCAGAAACAAAGAAGAACCTTATACGGTTTAAAGCTGGATTAGTAGCTAAGGGTTTCACATAGAAGGAGGGTATAGATTACACTAAAATTTTCTTCCCTGTTGTTAAATACAAGACCATAAGGATAATTCTATCTATAGCAACTCAATACAACATGGACTAAAACAAGGATTTGCAAGTTGATCAAATCCCTATATGGACTAAAACAGTCTCCTCGACAATGAAACAAAAGGTTTGATTATTTTATGACTAAACAAGGATTTACTAGAAGTTATTTTGACACTTGTCTATATTTTAAAGCCACTCACATTCAAGAAGTTATCTACCTATTGCTATATGCTGATGACATGTTAATCATTAACAAAGAAAGATCAAAGATAGACTTTGTGAAGAGTTTACTCAAATTTGAGTTTGAGATGAAAGATCTTGGAAGAACTACAAAGATCTTAGGGATTAACATCTCAAGGAATAGAAACAAAGGAGAACTAATGCTACATCAAAAGGACTACATTCTGAAGATCATTGAGAAGTTCTCAATGATAGGAGCCAAAGTAACCAAACTGCCTATTACAAATCAACACTAACTATCTCAGTTACAATGCCTTAAAGATGAAGAAGAACACAAATATATGAGAAAGGTTCCTTATGCTAATGCTGTGGGGTCTATAATGTACTTAATGGTGTGTACTAGGCCAGATCTAGCATATGTTATCAATATACTAAGTAGATATATGTCAAAACTAGGGAAAGAATACTGGCAGGCTATGAAACGGTTATTCAGATATTTAATTGGGTCAACTACAGTGGGTATAAAATATAGAAGTCATCACAATGGATTTAAAGTTGAGGGGTACAAAGATTTTGACTATGCAGGGACAGAGATACTAGAAGTTCTACATCTGCTTACTATTGCACAGTTGGGGGAAATTGCACTAGTTGGAAGGTACAATTACAACCTGTGGTTGCCCTATCAACAACAAAATCAGAGTACATAGCTACAACAAAAGCAATTAAAGAGGAAATCTGGCTTAAAGGTCTACTAAGTGAACTTAAACTACTCAGAGGGACACTTACAGTTTACCCAGACAGTCAAAGTAGCATCCATTTGTGTAAGAATCCAGTGTTTCATGACAGAACCAAGCATGTTGAAATCAAATATCATTTCATAAGAGATAAAATAACACAAGGAGAAATCAACATAGAGAAAGTGCCTACTGAAGACAATCTGGTAGATATGGGAACTAAAGTGGTAACCCTATCTAAGTTCAAGCACTGCATGAACTTACTAGGGATTGACTGTGGTGGATGATCCTAAGTGATCTATAGAGCTAAGACCCTCAGAGATATCTATTTGCACTGAGCTCATATGGAGATTTAGGTGGATTTTTTTGTTTAAATCCGCATATGAGTTGCACACAAATCATTTACAACAAATCAGCATGTTTAAACAGAAATCTCAAAGAAAGATAACTAACTAGGTTTAGATTTCTACCTAGATTATTTTCCCCTTTCTTTTTAATAGTGTACTCCTTTTGTGTATATCTATATATCGTGGTGCTTCTTGGTTGAGGGGTACTTAGAGAACCATTTTTCATGTATATGTAAAAGAGAGAAACAAAGAGTTAGCAGAGAGACTTTGTAAGAAAGAAATCAAGAGAAATCAAGAGAGAAAATTAGAAAGGTTGAGGTTTGGGATTACCAGTCGCACCTGTGACTTGGAATCACCATTGTTGCTGTAAAGGAGATTTGGAATAGTGCATATCTGAGCAGTCTCTAAGGCGAGCTCGACAAGGACGTAGTCTGGTTTCTTGGGGTGAACCTTGATAAGATCTATGTCTTTGTTTTCTTTTCTCCCATTTTTGATTCTGACTTGTTGCCTTGTCTTTTGGGTTTGTGTTTCTCTAAGCTTGTGACTGTTTTTTGTTTAAAACTGAAAGAGTAAAGAAGAGTTAGGGTAAGCATTGACTCTAATTGTTACTATGCATGTGTGATACGTGTGTGGTAGAGGTGGTCTGAATATATCTATGAAAGGTCTTCTATGGCCTTGTGTTTCTAATAATTTTGTGAGTTGGTGTAGGGTCAGAATAAGGATTTCCCTACAGAAAACGACATAAGTACTTTCTTCATGCAGTACAAAGACTTTGTAAGAAGCTCCCACTTGAGTCACTAATTGCTTAACCCTCTCACAGTAACGACAATAAGTTTTACAACCATAAATTGAGGTTAAAACCAAAATCAGTGTTTATATAATTCTTTTCATTATGAGATTTAAGAAGTAAGAATTATTACTTTCCCCAAAGTCACAACAGTGAAAAATTTTCTATATTTTACACTCAAATTAAAAAGAAAAAAAATCCAATTTTCAGAATCAAGATCAATAGCCAAAATTGATTTTTTTTACTCTTCTTCTAAAAGATTTACCATATTTGATGAGTTGGGTTGTGTTCTAAATTAAAGAAAATTGAAGTTTGTGATAAAAAAAAAATCAAAAGTTAAGGGAAAAGGAAAAGACATAAAGGAGAAGGACATGAAGATGACGACAGGGTGAGAGGAGACGATTTACTTGGCCTTATTGAGCGCCATTTGAATTTCTTCTAGGGGTTGCAGTTATGGCGGGTTTAAGGAAACCAATATTACATTGCAAAAATAGTGCACACAGAAGGAAAAAACTCTATTTGTAGAAATAATTCGATATTTAACTAATTACATATGAAAGATTGAGGAATCATCTTCATTTATTTGAAGACTCAATATGGATGTAAAATTTTGAGTAGTCGTCTGTTTGGATGAAGATTGGAGTGGTGTTTTTTTATTTTCTTTCAAATGTTATTAGACATTTTAATAGGATAAGCAAAATACACACTGCTTCACTGAATAGTTGCCACTTTATAACTTTCTTTGAAAAGTTGTAAACCAAAAGACACTGCTTATTCATTGATTAGTAACCATTGCATCTATTGAAGAGTATCAGTATTTAAAACAATTCTATCTCTTAAAAGTTGTTAATATTTGACAGAATCGGTTAAAACTAACAATTTGGCACAACAAAATCTGTTAAGCAAAATCTGTTAAAACAAATCTCCAAATCAAGTTGTTGGGCAAGCCTAAGGGTCTGTTGCAAAGAGTTTCTGCTGCTTCATTGGCAGCTGCTGTGTATTTGATTTGGAGAAACAGGAATAAATGTGTGTATGATTTAAACTCTTGGTCTGTTGATTTTGTTATGCAGCAGATTCGTTATTCTGTGAAAGTTAGGCTTTCTAGGCATCCTAAGCTAAAGATAAATCATAGGGATGTATATGTTTTTAATTACCTGATGCATATGTAATCTTGTGTTGGCTGTCTGGTTTGGCCTGGTTTGTTTTGTAGGCTAACCGGTTTGGCTTGGTTTGTACTGTTCTGATGGTTTTTCTAATATACTCAGTTTTCATCAAAAAAAAAAAAAAAAAATTTCCATGCAATAGGCACTTATTATATATAAAATAAAATAAAGATATATATATATTTAAGGATACCCTTTGTTATCATCTCTGAAATTGTGGGTAAATTTTTTATACCAAACATATGTCATCAATTCTAAATAATGTGTGTCTCTCGGATCTAAAGTTGAACTACGAGTGAGTAATTATTCCATTGTATTATCATTAAATTTATTGTTTAATGCTTGCAATTGAGAGTATATTACTGCATGAGAAATATCAACTTTGTAATAATACTCCATTATAATGTCATCTTGTTGACACTGGACCCTTCATTTTCTCGCAATATAATGAGCATTGTAATCCAACACAGGTATATTGATTGCTTCACAAAAATATTTGGCTTCATTAACTAATTAACCTCATCCATCCTTGCTCAATTTTTGAATAAGAAACTTAGTAGATCAATACATGTGTGGCAAGTGCAAGCAGTGAAACTAGATGCATTACATTTGAAATATCTTGAGATTAAAGTTGCAAAAGCATGTTTAGAATCTCTGTTTTTTTAGGAGAGCAAAATGAAACAAATTAAAAAAAAAAGTTAACATCTCATAAGTTTCATCCACATTGCAATTACCAAAAACATTTGTGGACTTGAAAACATCAAAAAAGGTTGTTGGAGATTGATAAAAGTGCGACTTTGCAGCAAGTAACTTGAGTTAGTATAGACCATTGTTAAGCACCCCTAGAGCAACACATTCTTCATTGTGAGATCCTTAACATCATAAGAATCAACAAAAAAAAAATTAGTGACATAGGGTTGGATTTGGTAAGTTGAGAAGTTGAAATGAGAGTTTTGTTTATTTTGGGTACACAAAGAATGTTATGCAAAAGTAATGGTGAAGCATAAGTATTTGAATGTAGAACTAAAGAACCTGTTGGGGGAGAGTAAGATTATACCACCATGATATCTAGAATTTACACACAATAATGCTTGACAGAGGCCAAAAAAAGATTGAGAAAGATGATGCAAACCCTAGTTATAGAACACTCTTCTTCTTCCTTGATGAACCTTTAGAACCCTTTGGAGAACCAATACTTTGAACTTTTCCTTCTTCACAGTAAAAACACAACCAAAGGTGTAACGCCATTGATAGCCAAGACTGTTACACTGTGTATTTTAAATAGTGCTAGGCTTGTTAATCGAGTCATTTGGCCATAAACGTGCAACTAAACGTGATTAACGGTTTAGGGTTAAAAATGTTGGTTAAAAGGAATAGTTATTTCGTTAAAATATTAAGTTGTACATGGGATCCCATAATAAAAGTTTACAAAGTTGTTTACAGTTTCAAAAGGGTAATTACAACTCAAAAATTACAACCAGCCGACTTAAGCAGCAAAATAGGGTTTGACCCTAGTTCCTCTGAGAAACCCCAGCTGCGGTGGTCGAACAACCACATATGTACACATCGCCACTGAAGCTCTCTAACTCATGGATGGTCCAGCTTCCCTTTCTCCTTACCTGCACCACATAGCACCCGTGAGCCAAGGCTCACCAAGAAAACTTATACATGCTCATCAGTAGTTAATGATATATCATAGAATCATAACAAGTATGCCTAGCAGTAAAAACCCTACTAATGCATGCATTCTATGCAAATAAGTGACCACAATGTCACATCGGGACCTGTTGCCCTAAATACATGCTTAATGAATCATACTGGGGTCGCCCGTTGCCCAAAATACATGATTAATGAATTGTACTAGGCCCAGCCCTAGGATATGGGACTAATAAGTCACCCTAGGCCCATTGCCCTATCCTTTGTATTACCAACCTTGGAGCTGGCCCAGCGTACCTGGTGCTTAATTTTCCACGACCATTGGGTCAGACAAGTGTATGATACGCTCCTAATTAGGCCTAACCATATCGACCAGCGCTCATCGCGCAATTGTCTTCCTTGACTTATGAGTCAATGCTTTTGACCAGCACTAAGAGCACTATTGACGTTCTTGACTTATAAGTCAAATCTTTTCAATCAGATACTGCAGACAAGCATATATCATATAGAAAATATCCAGATACAGAGCATTCAGCATGCTTAATAAAAATCACAGGCATAATTATAATCATGCTCATTCTCAGGGGCCCAAGCCCTAATAAAGTCTATATTCATCAACCGAGCCATGCCCTAATCATGTACATCACGCATTGGGTGTAGTTTTCTTACCTCAGGTCCGAGTGTAATGTATATTAAAAATGACCATCGAGCACGATCCTGGTTTTGATCCCTCAAGGATAACCTAGTCACAACCAAGTATAGAATCTCATCAATAACAAGCAAATAAAGGCTTCTGGACCAAGTCCTAGCCTCCGGGACGTCGAATTCTACTAAACCATGTAGTAGGATTGATCCTGAGCCTTTAGGTTTGAGTTCCCGCACTCTAAACTTCCTGAGGCTCAAAAACCCTTCAAGCGTTGCAGCTCAAAACAAAAGAGTCACGACCAGCCTCAAGTCAGAGAGCCCAAGGATCTCTTCTAAACCACAAGCACCGCGACGCACCATTATAGGTGTCGCGGGTCAAATGGCTTGACAACTCTTGCTTCTCCCTGCGTCCATGAGACTCGCGGGGCCCTAGAAATAGGGTTGCGAGTCGACATGAAAACTCAGGTTTTTCTTCATTTTCCTCAAACCAAATCCCTCCAAAAACCCATCCAAATAGTACCAAACCCACAATTCAATCCCAAGACATCATCAGAACATCACAGGCAACAAAACCCAACTTTCAAACGGATTAAAAACTCGGCAAAACCATAAAATTTAATCAAAGCTTAAGAGCTTAAGGAAAATAAAAATCAGAAAATTAAAGCTTAAATTACCTTTGATTAAGTCATTTTCCAGCTAAATCCCCTTGTTATCAAGCTTCTAATCTCCCTAGAATCGTTATGACTCTAACCTCGCTTGAATCCGAGCTCTAAAACTCGAGTTTCCTTTGAAAATGCTAACGAGCAGAAATGAGAAAATGGAAGAGAGCTGAGAGAGTTGAATATGCTTTTCTGTTTATGAGAGGTTACTTAGAGTTCAAGTAACCTTAAGCAAATCCCAAGGGTCAGGGTACCAAAAATGTCCTCGAGGGTATAATGGTCAAAATCCCTTGAATTCCCTCCTAATCTCGCTAACTCTGAATATATCCTCAAAATTTTATTCCCATTACCCAATATCTCGGTAATGTACTAAATATCCAAAATATCCCTTGGCTCACCCTGAGTCGAGTATTGGTCCCGTTGTGACTTGTCCGCTAACTTGCTCCCTAGGACCGCCTCGTGCCGAGTAACCCAAATATATCCACATAATAATGTGGTCTCACACACATATCACATATACTCCATACCCATAACGGGCTAAATTACAAAAATTTCCCTTCTAATAAGAATCAGGCTCTTATGCATAATTATTACACCTAACACATGCATATCTAGTCATATTATAATATAACTTACATAATCATATAATGACACACATGTATATCACATAAACACATAACTTTCCATAATTTTCCATCCTAACCCCCTAATCAAGACCCTAAGTCTTATTAGATAATTTGGAACGTTACAAAAGACTTATACATGATTTGTATCGCTGTCCTAATTCTCAATTTCCTAGCCACCATTGATGCTTAAGGCCTTTTCTAAGAGAAAATGATAATTGCGATTGAACAAGTCTTGAACTCACAAAGTCAAGCACTTTCTTTATGAGTTTCTTGGAAAAAACTAGAGATTCTTGAAAGCTACAGAATGATAGAGATATTTGAGAGAGTGATCAAGTCTTTCAAAACTCTATGAGAACCCTTTTATATTGTAGGAATTGTCATTAGGTCTAATCAATAGGAATAGAGCTAAGGAAATCGTCATTCGGAGCTAAAAATATGTATCCGTACGGATACGCCAGGTGATGCGTTGCCTGCCTGTAGGCGATGCATTGCCTACTAGTTGGCGATGCATTGCATGTTGGGACTTTTAAATCTCTTTGCATCTAGGCAATGCATCGCCACCTCCTCCGTTCAGTGACCCCTCCAAGGGGATAAAATTGCTCCAAATCTACTGAACTTTTTGGGGATCCTTAGATACCTCCATGCAACACTTTGGACCAAAAATCACAGTTTGTATAATTGCCTACAATTGAAACTCAAATTCCACATCTTCACTATGTGAAATTCACTAAGTGTTTTATACCTATCTTGTATAACAACACTTATCCTTTGCATTTCACCAATCATAACATAACCAATTTGTGAGATTGGAATAGAGTGGCCATGACCGAAACTGAGGTGTGTCATACCCTTGTATACATTGGGATCGGTCAAGGAAGTGGGGTCATTGTGATGTGTGTTTATGCTTCATTATCGAAATACCAGTTAGTATCAACTATTTTAGTAAATACACCAAAAGATGTTGGTTTGGAGGTTTGTTAGGTATAAAAGATGATTTGTTGGATGATTGGCGACCTAGATTTGTTTGTTGGGTAGTAGTAGTAGTAGTAGTAGTTAGTATTAGTTAGTAGTATGTTAGTTACCGTGGATTTTGGTTCAAGTCGGGACTTAGTTGGAAACTCATAGCAACAATTATGGATTTTATAAGTTTAACCTATAGTTTAAGAATATTAATTATAACATAAGGTTTAATTAATATTGCTGGTCCTAGATATATTATTTATTATAACCTAAGGTCTAGATAGAACCATTAAGAGCATGACACTTGTCATAATCATGATTATTAAGGAATTAAGTATTTTGATGAATAGTTTTAATAAAAGAAAGATCTAGAAGCTCTAGAACCTTCTAGCAGCTGTTAGGATCGTATTATAAGTCAGTCAAAGTTGTTTATCCAATACAAATTATGCTGAAAAAGTGCAAATATGTGTTTAATATACCAACGTATGTCGATATATCACAGCTTAGGGGTCGATATATTGCCTATATAAGATACGGAAAACACGTCGACTTTGCACTAACATACGAACGGGGCTCAGGATTAGGGTGGAGCCGATATATCGCCTTGGGTAGGCGATATATCGCCGCTGGTGCTTCATTTTTGAAAATTTTGGTTGTTAATTTTGAAAATTACCCTTAACCACTTAGACGTGCCTTTGGATGAATTTGACAGAGTTATGGGCATTAGTTGAACGAAATTTCAAATCTTTTTCATTTTACAATCATTTATATATTCAAATTAAAAGGGGTTGGTTTCACTCATTGAACTCTATAAATAGGACCTAGTGCTCAACCATTTTCTTCATTCTTCAAGCATTTGATCAGAGCCTCCAAGGTGCAAGTGTTACTATAGAAAGATTCACTTGGGTTTCGGGTTAAAGCTTGGGAAGTGAGATTTAGTGTGATCTCAATATTGAGGTTTAGACCAAACCATAAGACCATTCAAGGTATTCCTATTCCTAAGTTCAGTTCTATATGGTTCTTTAGTTTTCTTTTATTCAGATCCTAACTCTTGTTTATGATTCTTGATTAGGTATTTAAGTTCTTGAAACTTAAGGTTCTTCTTGGTAAGTTTCTTCTTGGATGGTTTAGTGTTCTTTTCATCTCTTTTCTTTAGATTCTCACCAATTTTACTGTTGGTTTATAGGAGTGTTCTAATCCCATTCTTATTCCCAAATATTTCAGCTTTTGGTAAGGAAAATAGGCTAGGTATATGTGTTTATATGTTTATGTTGTTATATGTTTTATGCTATGCTATGATATATGTTATGTTATATGTTTTATAGTCCTTGGGCATATGACTTGTTTAGATAACAAGCCCCAAGAATATGTTTTATAGTCCTTGGGCATATGACTTGTCTAGCTTGCATGCCCCAAGAATTTATGGGCATATGACTTGCTTAGCTAGGAAACCCCACAAATTTATGGGCATATGACTTGCTTAGCTAACAAGGCCCAGGAAGTTATGATGGCCATTGTAGTCCATTATGATATATGTTTTTATAATATATGTTTATGATATAGTCTTATGCTTATGATTTAAGTTATGATAGATTTTCCTTGCTGGGCATTAGGCTCACTCCTTTATTTTAGTATGATGCAGGAAAATAAATATGGAAGGCGGAAGGATTCTTGGCAGCTTGGCCTGTGTGTTAAAGATGAATGGATTCAATGGATTGCGTGTTGATCAAAGACGACATTATTTATTTTATGTCTTTTACATTATGTTTTGATATAATTCCGCAATTAGTATTTAAAGTTATGTTTTATAATTTATTAAACAATGGGTACCCATACCGTATTTTATATATATATTTTTGTAATATGCACAATATTTATTTTGGGGATTAATAAAGTTATGTTATTTCTACTGTATGTTTCCCAAAATAGTAGTTATGTCTAGTAGTATTTAATGGTCCAAGGTCTTAGAAATAGTTGGGTCATTACATTGGTGTAGTCGATGCATACTCCCTTTTTGTCATTTTTCTTTAGGACCACAATTTGATTGGTTATCTAGCTTGGGTATAAATGTTCCTCAATAGCTCTAATTTACAATATCCAATTGACTTCTTCTTGGATCATTTGGTTGACCTTGGGGGCGAACCGTCGTTGTTTCTAGTTTACTGCTAAAAAATCTTTTGAAATGTTCATTCGATGCGTCATGACTGAGGGGCCTATGCCTGACACATCTTAAGGCGTCCATGTGAAAGTGTTGTTGTGTTGATTTAGAGAGTCTATATGTAAGATCTTTTCTTCTTTGGGCAATCAGGCATTTACCAGTAATGTTTTGCTTGCGTCAGAGGCATCTACATAGATTTCTTCGAGTTTGTCTACTGTAGTGAGATTACGTTAAGAGAATTTGTATTTTCTACTGCATGTAGATATGCTCATAACTTTCCCATTAATTTATATTGGTTCTTTTGAGTTGAAGTGTTGGTTGAAAGGGTGTTAGTAGCTTCTTTCATGGTTATAACATTTTCGTGCTTCCTTCTGGCATCCCTTAATGTCAATTGGTAGCGCATTACTTGATGTTGGGTGGACACGAAGCCTTGCATTATATGGATCCAACTTATTCCCATTATAACATTGTAGCTTGTTTACGAATCTATGATGATGAAATCGACTTCTAAATTCTAGAGAGCAATTTGTTGCCAAGACCCAGAGCTTAATTGCTCCTTTTGGGTAGACTTTGAATTTGTTGAAGTCGAGAACAGGAAATGTTGAAGGTCGAATCTTTGATTCATTGATCACATCTTATAGAAATCTTACCAAAATCGGATATCTAAATCACTTCTACAATCCACCAATACTCATCCTAGTTTGCATTAGTCGACTTGTAACTTGATTACTAATGGGTCATCGTGCAGAATATGGTGATTGGAGATAATTAGAAGAAGCGATCTTCGGTTGATATGAAGTTTGTGACCTAGAGATGTGTACCGTTCGATACACTCTTCCATACATTTCAAATTTCTGGGTTTACGCTCATATTCAAAGATAGGTTAAACAAGCCCATGGATCATGTGGACTTGTTTTAGAGGTTTTTGCGTGGTGACAGGGGCTGCTTCTGCAGGTGGTATGGGAGCTGATGCTTGTGAGGCGACTGGTCTGTTGGAAATGAAGATTGGTAATAGAGGACCCTTTGATGTATTGAGTAAGTCGCCCGTTCCTCATGTGTATTTGGATATGTTCGTACAAACTCTTACATTTGGATATAGTGTGCCTGTGATCTTTGTGGAAAATGCAAAATTTGTATTTTGTCTCTTCGCTCTGCTGGGGATTTCATTTTAAATGGAGTCTGCCAAATCTGGCTATCATTATTTTCTTCATAAATCATTTCTTGGGGACCATTGAATTGAAAATCAAAGTAATGTGATGTTACATCCCAAGTCTTGGGCCTCTTTGAGTCATTCTCATGATTGTAATTGGTGAATTTTTTTTTGTCTTTTGATTGGCAGAGGTGGGTTATTGGATGTCAGAACCGAGATTAATGCTAGCTTCTTCTGCACGCAATCTCTAGCTTCTAACATGCAGAAGACACATTGGGCTCGATTTTGTACGACGTTGAGATTGTACGGTGGGGTTAAAGTGAGATTTTCGTGCAACAGCATGCCAACTTGCAAACTTTTAACGAACAAATTGGCAACAATGACAGTATCAAAGTTATGGATTTTGTGTAGAAAATCGATAAATAATTGAAGGTATGGCTAAGGATGTTTGTTTTCCCCTTGTTCAATGCGATAGAGATCTCCCATGGTCTTTGGTGGTTCACGGGTAGTGTTGTATTGTTGCAAGAATTGCCATATAAAATTGCTAAAGCTGTTGATAGAACATGGTTGAAGTTGTTTGAATCACATTAGCGCATGCCTAATGAATGTGGTGGAGAAGACTTTGCAATGAATAGCCTCTAATGACATTTTCTGTTGAAACTGGAAAATATAATCTAAGGGATCGCCTCTTCCATTGAAAGCTTGAAAAGTTAAGATCATAAAGTCTTTTGGCTTAGGCTCTTGTACGATCCAGTCGGTAAATAGAGTTTTGTCAGCTCTTCTCATGGCCAGATCAGTGATATCCAACTAGTAGGAGGGCCTACCTTCGGAGAACTTTTGTAAGACTTCTTTCACCATCTCTACTTTCCATCCTTTGGTCAAAGGATTTCCATGTGAGGTGTGATCTTTGTATCATTCTTGATTTCAAAAAGCATCTCTAGCTGCATTTTTTGCATATATGTTTGATCGATCCCATTCAACGACATGTTAGATCTCTGTCTGGTGTTGACTTATTCGTTGGTAATAGTCTTGATTCATGGTGGTTTGAGCCTCAGTTCGGTGAATAGCCTAGGTTCCTACGTGTACATGTTCATCGACGGTGTGGCCGTTAGGCAGTATGGGCACATAAAGATCAGCACCTTCATTCTCTAGAATTTGGATGGGCAGTGGTTCTTTTGCAGGAGGTGGAATCCTATTCTTCAATTGAATGCTTTCTTTTTGAAGTGTCTCCATTTCAGCTGCAATCTTTTCTTGTACTTTTTTCAATGACACAGTTTTCAACTGGATACTACTAGTGATTGTTTCTTGAAACAATGAGTTCCCATAGACGACTCCAATTGTTGTGGTCAAAAAATTTGTTAGGGTATTCTTGGAAATTGAGATTTCTTCTCTAGTCACTTAAGTCTCTTCTCCAATTGAGTTCTTGAATCTCTGAAGTGAACAATGTGCCTGGGGGTTACCTGCAAGAAAACTCTCCGATGCTTTAGTCAGATGAATGTTTATTTGAGCAGAGTAATCAAATGAGAAAAATCAGATGAATATATTGTACAAAGTAGTAGCTATTTATAAGTATTGGATGATGAGGTCCCAAGAGAGTGGGAACTTGTGATTGGTTAAAATGTAACCAACTTTCTCGCCTTTGCTTTATCCTTCTTTAAAAGAAGCAAAATATCCTCAATCAAAAGTAATGCTTTTCCTAGCTTCTAATTCGTGACTTATTTGCTATCTTCTGCCCCGAAGCTTAGCTTCTGGAATTTAATAAATGAAATTACCAAAATGCATAGTATTGCATATTATTAAGAAGTTATTTGGGTCGGATTGGATGTTTTGGGCTAGATTTTTGTATTTAATTTAATTTGGGACATTTCTACAACATTTTCCAATTTCAAAAAGTACCAATACTGTAATGACCCAACTACTCTAGACTTTTGGACCATTAACGAAAACTATACATACTAATCCTTAATAAACTTACAAGTGAAAATACCATAACTTTATTAAGAAAAGAGTTAAACTTACATAAAATTTAGGTTAGGATATGGGATCCCATTGTTTTAAAAACAAAGCAAAACAAAACATAACTTAAAAGAAAAAGGAATTACATAACAAGTGCGGAAAAATACATGTAAAAACCATAAAAAACAAAACTACATCCTCGAATCGTAACGCTCAGCTCTTGAATCCATTTGACCTCAATACACATTCTCCAAGCTACCAAGAACCTTTCCTGCCACTAAGTCTATTTTCCCGCACATATAAACAAAAAGGAATGAGCCTAATGCCCAGTAAGGAAAATCTAACACATAGTTCATATACATAAATTTCGTAAGAAACATAAAAACATAACATAACACTTATATCATACACATACTATAATGGCCATTATTACTTGGGTCCCATAGACTAAACAAATCATATGCCCATTAGATTAGTGGGGTCCTACTAGCTAAGCAGGTCATATGCCCATAATCTATTTGGGGCTTGTTAGTCATATGGGTCATATGCCCAAGCCTACATACATACATAACATAACACATTTCATAACATAAAAACATAAGATAACATATAAAACATATAACATATGAATTCTATCCTATTTTCCTTACCAAAAAAAATACAGGGATAAGAGGACAGAGTTGGGACTTTGGAACACTCCTAAGAACCATTTGAAAAAGAGTGAGTATAGTGAAGAAGAGAAATGAAAGGAATGGAATGACTAAACCATTGAGAAAATACTTACCAAAAACTTATGTGCAAGTTCTTAGATTTCCTAACCAAAATAAAGATTAAGGTTAGAAGGCTGAGTAGAAGACTATGAGAACTTAAAATAAAATAATACCAATGAACTAAAGTGTGGAAATACCTTGAAGACTTGTAAGACCAATCTAAACCTTGAACCGAAATACTATAAAACCTTACTTCCCCAAGTGTTTGATAAGCTTATGATGATCAAGCTTATGATTCCCAACCCAAGTGTTTACACTCTCACACTCACCTAGCAACTTGTAGCCTCTGAACTTAGAGCAAAAGATGAATAATGGCTGGGTACTAGGTCCTATTTATAGAGTTTAGGAATGAAAGGATCTTAATTTAACTTGAATAAAAATAATGGCTTTTTAAGTGAAAATAATTTGAATTGTTGTTCAGCAGAGGCTGAAGACTCGTTCAGAAAGGTGCTGGACTTATCAAGAGGTTGAAGGTTTGAATGGGAAACGATTTTGAAAACATTCAAAATATGCTGAAGGAGGCGATATATCGCCTCCTATAGGCGATATATCGCCTGGACCATTATGCCCGAGGCAAACGTGCATCGTTTCGTGTTTTCCGTATCTACGTGCTGCGATATATCGGCATACGCTGATTATTTAAACACGAAATTACACATTTTTAGCTTAATTCAAATTGAGTAAACAGCCTTGACTAAGCCCTCAAACGTATTCAAAGCTGCTGACTGACCTTAGAGCATTCAAATTTTACCCTTATTAAATTTAATCCTCTAAATACTTAATCCTTAATCACCCATACATAACATGTGCTTAAAATCCTATTGGTTCTTATCTAAACCTTATAGTATAATAAATATTATCCTCAATATCAGTCATATTAATCAAACCTTAGGTTAAAATTAATATTCCTACACTATAGGTTAAACTTAGAAAATCTACAAGTACTACTATGAGTGTCTAAATAAATCCCGGTCTGAACCAAAAATCCACAGTCATAATGATAATACTATAATTACTATAATACTACTATCTAACTTAGCTAAGTAAAGTTCTTGGACTCTACAAATACACAACATATAATACACAGATATCAAACAATCAATCAACATGCATAATTATAACCTTATATCATCGCAACACACAGTCCCAAAACCTATCTTCACCAACTTTTAATCCTAAATTCCACTAAATTTAATATAACTATATCTTTCAATATATATATATATACTATTAAAGTTTCGGTGAATTACCTCGTCCAAGATAAATGCTTAGCCGTTAAATGGGAGCACCACCAAATCCAATCACCACAAAAAAAAAGTCAAACTTAACCACAATTAAACATTAACAATTATAAAGAATTACATATTATTTCAAAAACTTTTCATATACAACTATAAGTTACATAATTCTCATAAATTAACCTAACTTTATTAAAAATAAAATAAATATTATCAATTTCTAATTTCTCATAACAACAAATTAATCTAATTATTAATTTCTCAATTTCATAATTTCACATCTCAATTCTCAATTTTAATTCCAAGGTCGAGAGGGTTGGGTTCGCATTGTGTCGTCGCACTGGTTCGCCTTTCAGTTCAGAAAGAAAAGAGAGAATGAGGGGAAGGATGGGACGCGAGGGCTTTATTATTGGATTGAGTGTCGGTGCATAACTGACGTTATTGCCACGTTAGTGTCAATTGATAAATGACGCTATCCCCAATATAATCAAAACACATGTTTTGATTAAATGCGTTTAGCGTTAGTGAAGTTATAAAGGACATGTATACATGCGTCGTGTTTGATGTGCAATTGCGTCGATTTTGAACCAGCGCTATTGTCCCTAATAAGACAAATGCATCGGTCCATTGAGTGGACCGATGCATAGAAGCGATGTCGTAGCCCTCTTTTGGCGTAGTGTGACTGTGAAAGCTTTTTCTTTGGCATTTCTATTATGAGTTTCTATATACTTTTTTAGTTCCTCAGGCACTTGCATTATTTTTTTCTAAGTGAAGATTAGATTATTTGCAGATGAGATTGGAGGATTCAACAACTGATAAGAAAGTATTGAGAAGCTCTCAGTAATTTTTTTTCTTAATTTGTTTGGTAATGTGAAACTCTTTAGTGTTTCTCTAACTGTTGATATATGTAAGAAAAGTTATAGATGTTTATTTTATTCTTAATTTAGGTTGTGGATCGCCTTGGCAAGGATCAAGAACATTTCAAAATTAATTAGCCTGAGTGCAGTCGAAGTGAAGACAAGGTACGTACATAAATTTTTGTTAAATTCTTTTACTAATTAGTATGATATCAATGTTAGAGGAGTTTAAATATCTTAAATATTCACATGTAGTGAAGTAGGTTCTAAGATAAAGTTTGTTGGAAATGTGCCCTGAAAGCATATGTAGTAGACATTGTTTTATGAAATAAATAAATAAATTGATTTTGTTATGCATATATTTTATGGACTATATTATTCTGTGATAATATTATGTAAATATCAGGAAAATTCCTAAGTTCAAACATGTGATCTCAAACACGTATTGGTACGGGAGAATTGTGTTTGAGATAAATGAACTTGAATAGTTTGCAGTAAAATAAAGTTATGGAATCTTTAGATTAATTACTGCAAGTACGGTCCACTAGTATTATGAATACATGTGATCTAGATCTGGATCACTAGTGTGGTAAGACACTTTAGTGGAGGTGCTTTATATATTTGAGAATATATAGAATAGGACCAGATATGTTTATTAATACTTAGTTAAATACCGTTTCGAAGTATTAATTAAATATATCAACTAATGATCATATACAACTAGATCTTAATCCTGAAGTTACTATGAACTCCTGTTTATGTTATATGAGTTCTTTGATTCACTTGTTAGGGTCTGTCAAAATGATCAGGCTAGAAACTTTTGTTTTGGGAACTCATTAATGTAGACGGCTGGGGACATAGTATACAGATATGGAATCTATGCCTTCTCGCAAGAGATTGAATGATGGTTCTCTTAAGGGTTGACTTTTGGGACTAAAAGGTTATTGAGCTCAAATTCATAATTTAGTTATGAATTAACCTTCACTAGTAGAGTCAATGGTACTTAAGGAAACAAGAGATAATTAAAAGGGTAAAATGATAATTTTATTCCCGATTAATTATGAACCATTATTAGAAGGTCAAGTTGTATGCAATGATTATATCAATGACGCTTTATGATTATAATGTACTCAGTAAAAGAAATGTCTGTAATTACAACAGTGCAGTCTCATTTTTATAGTGGAATAATCATGAGATTAATAAATTAAGATTATTTAATTAAAGAGTTTAATTAATAATCTCAAATTTATTGGAGCTTGGAATTATAGGTCCATAGGTCCCCATAGCGGCTCTATCAACACTATTCAAGGTAAGAGTTGATATGAAAGGGAAAAATGGTTTAAAGACATATTTAAGAAGAAATTTGTTCTTCAGGCCAAATATGCAATTATATGATAATAGCGATTAATTAATTAATTACAAATTATTTGTAGTTAACAAAATTAATTAATATTTAATTATTGTATAATTTTCGAAATTATATTAAATAATTAAATTAATTTCGAAATTTAATTAAATAATTAATTAATTAATTATAATTTTCGAAATTATAATAAATTAAATATTTATTTTCGAAAATATTGGATTTAATTAATTGGTAGAATTAATTAAATATCTTTATTTGAGTGGGAGATAATAATCTGATAAGTTCAAATTGGATTTGAATATAAAAGATTAATATTTATTCAAATAATTAATTGTATTTGATAATTAATTAAAAAAAGATAATTAATTTAAATTTGAATTAGTTATCAAGTTGTTAAATCTTATCTGATAAAGCAGTTTGAATAAATAATTAAATAAAAATTGAAAAACCAACATCCCTAAAATTAGGGAGGCTACACGTGCACACACAGTCCATGGACTGTGTGTGGTGTGTAGGGCAAATTTTAGGGATATGATTTTCAATCTTATTTAATTAATTAATTAATGGATAATTCAAAAATTGGTTTTTGGATTTTTTTCATTAATAGAATAATTAATTAATTAAAAAGTAAATTGTAAAATGGTTGCATATTTATTTTTAAATTTGAATATTTTCTTTTAAGTAAGACTAATCAGAAAAATATTTAGATATGTGAGACAACTCAGAACATTCGCTCTGTGAAAAATAGAACGATAGTTTTCTCTCCTTGAAAAATAAAGAACCAATTCTCAGGGCTATTCTCTTGATCTCATGTGTTGAGTACATCAAGTAGAATCACAAATAAACTATCCTTCATTCTCTAAGTGCCCACACACTTCTTGAGGTGTAGAGAACACTTTGGAAGATCTTGGTGTGAGTACGTGGGAGCAGCATGGATAGGAAGATCGTTCTAAATACGAAAAGATAACAAGGACACTTGATAAGCTGCAAGAGGTATGATTTCTATTATTATCTTGCTTATGATTAATGTATGTATATTAATATATCCACATATTAAAATTTAGTTTAAATATGTTACAAAATTTTTGTTGTACACTGGGCCAACCCCACCACCATTCCGCTGCGTATTAGGAAACTCATTCCTAACAAAGTTGTGTACTGCGATGATAACGTAAGGTTGATAACTTGCATGCTTTAGTGAAGTTGTTATGGGAATTCTTTGTTTATGTAATGCGGAGATATAAGGAAGAAACTTATTGTGGGTTGTTTGAATTTTTTACTTTTTTATTAAGTGATGGTTAGGTCATTATTATAGGGGAGATGCTGCCCAATTTTTTTTCTAGATTTATGGATATTATCTTGTTGCATATTTGCTTTGGTTGTAGTGTTATTTACTTTTATTTTTTTCAACATTGTATAGAGATAAGAGAAGATATGGACAAAAAAAGGATGCCGGCAAATATGTTATCTTTGGAGTATAAGAACCAGGTCGATCCCTTCTTAAGATTTTGTTTGGAAAATGGAGGAGAGCCAAATTATACTCTTTTTTTTTCCATGTCTTAAGTGTGGAAATGTAAAAAATATGAATTTCAACAAGATTAAAGAACACTTAATTTTTAAGGGTATCCAAAGAAGTTATATTGTTTGGTATAGTCATTGAGAGAGACCCCCTTTTAGACAAGATTCCCCTCCTATGATTACTAAAATAAGGAGGAATGACATAGAATAGGTGAATTGGGATGCATTATATTAAATAATTGATGATGCACATTATGGAATATCAGTTGGCCCAAATCAGTTTGAGACACTCCTTAGTGACGCTGAGAAACCAATTTACCTAAGTTGTAAAAAATTTACAAAATTATCAACATTCATTAGGATATACAACTTGAAAGCTAAACACGACTAGAGTGGTCGAGGTGTAATGAATTTACTAAGATTTTGGAAGGATTTGTTGCTTGACTGTAATGAGATGCCGATGTCATTTTATGAGGCCAAAAAAACATGTTCATTAGGCCTACAATATGAGAAAATCCATGCATGCTCTAATGATTGCATATTGTATCAAAAAAAAATTCAGATACAAAATCGTATCCTACTTGTGGTGAGTCACGATAGCAAAAGAAGATAAATGTTGACGATGTTAAGGAAAGAGTACCTTCCAAGGTTTTGTGGCACATTTCGCTTATTGCTCATTTTATTTAGTTATTTAGAAATGTCGAACATGCTAAAAATTTGACATGGCATGCTAACGAGAGGGTTCAGGACGGTAAATTGAGACATCTAACTCGTACTTTAGCTTAGAAGAAAGTAGATATGAAGTGGCCATCTTTTGGAGACGAATCTCAGAATATTCGTCTAGGTCTTTCTACTGACACGATAAATTCACATAATAATCTGAGGAGTAAATATAGTTGTTGTAGAGGTGATTTCCAACAATTGATTAGATGGGCACCAGCAACCTGTCAAGAACAAAGAGAAGAGAGATGAGAGTTCAATTGGGAGGACCGGTGGGGTGTCAGCCAAAGGGACTCCGACGCTCAAGTCAGTCGGGTTGTAATGAGAGCTAATAGAAAGCAATAAAATTAAGATATAAATAATCGAAATAATGATGGATGGAGGAGTCGTAAAATGGTCAGAGTGACGGTGGCGATGACGGAGGGGTCAAGCGACAAGGTCAGGTCCAATCAGACTGACTAATTAGTCTTGCTTGACTGGATTGCTCAGAAATAGAGTAGCCTTCGTTTCAATTAGAGAGTAAAGAAAGTTCAGTGATTATCTCATGCCTTTTCTCAACATCTGATGGTCTTATTTATTGTCCTCCTTCTCGTTCCGTCCTCCTCCGTCTTTCTGATTCATTTGACTCGCTCCAAGTGGTTTCGTTCCGAGATTCTTGGCGAACGTGATGGGAGCCTTGACTGTTTCAAGGTCCCTGGTTGACTGAGTGTATCCGAATTCGGGTCCGGGTATGGTTTTGGGTATTTGGATGGTACTTTGTATATGCGAGCCTATTTTACATGGGCTTTAGGCCTTATTGGCTAGTTAGATAGCTTATTGGGCTGACTGACTGCTTGTTGGACTATTATTTATCAAGTATACAGATTTTGTCCACTACAGTTTGTCCCTCACTCTTTGGTATAGAATTTATTCTTTATCAAAGAGTAAAAAAGAAATTAATTCCATCAAAATTTATCCATCTTCCCAATAGTTAGAGAAAATTGTTAGAATATGCATTGACTCAATTTACCCCTTTCAGAAATTATTCACGGGGGTGAAACGCCCTAGTTTTGGGGGTTCGGGGGCGCAACTCGGCCCCCGAAAGGTATACTCGATTTTACTTGCGGCCGAGTGATGCGTTCCTACGCATCCAGCCGAGTGATGGGCACCTACGCATCTGGCTGTCCGAGTGACCTGCGGATGCGCACGGGCCTGGTTGGCCGATCGGCTGCTTGGGCTGACTGGCTGCTTACTTGCGGCCGAGTGATGCGCACCTACGCATCCGGCCGAGTGATGAGAACCTATGCATCCGGCTGTCCTAGTAGCCGGCGGATGCGCGCGGGCCTGGTTGGCCGACCGGCTGCTTGGGCCGACTGGCTGCTTACTTGCGGCCGAGTGATGCGCACCTACGCATCCGGTCATTCCGAGTGGCCTACGGATGCGCGCGGGCCTGGTTGGCCGACCGGCTGTTTGGGCCGACTGGATGCTTGGGCCGAACGACCTTCTGGCCAAGTGGTCCACGGGGTGGCCCTGAGGCATGGCCGGCTGCTTGGCCAACTGAATGGGCTGCGCGAGTCGAGTGCTTCGTCGGGATGGCCGAGTGCTTTGCCGAGTTGGCCGAGTGCTCCTCCGGGATGGCCGAGTGCTTGGCCGGGTTGGCCGAGTGGCCTACTCCATGTGAACCTTCATTTGTCTTTGAGACTTTGAGTGTTCCCCTAGAGGAAGTTAAAATCCCCTTTTTTGATAGGGCCACCTGATGGATGACACTTGGCACTCATTTGGTGGATTTGTGTGCCTATATAAGGGCAGTTTGTTTTTACCCTTGCATTCATTTGAGGAAGGCTTGGAGAGGAGGTGCAAGGTGTGGAGTAGAAGAGCTTTTCAAGAGGTAAGTTTGCTCTCCTTTTTCCTTTGAATGTTCTTATGGATGTTCTTCGTGTTATTTGTGCTAGGCTAGGTAATTCAACTGTTAATTTTTGTTTGATTCTGTAGATTTTCCGTTTGTGTTTGATCTGTTTGCAATGGTGGCAATTTGAATTTCTGTTGTTTATTCATTTTGGGTTTGCTTATGTCTGATTCATGTGTTCCGATTCCTTGAGCCGAGTGGTCTGTCTGACTGATTAGTAAAGACTCATAGGCTGACTTCTGTCTAACTAAATACTTTGTAATTTTATTTGGTATAATAGTCTGTTTTGCCATGTTTTATCTTATGTATTTGATGTTAAGTCCGTTTGACTGATTGATGAGTCCTCCTCCAGTGTCTCTTAATTGTGTGCCTATCTAAATGTTCTTCATGTCTTTTTTGTGTTCCTTAAGGCTTAGCTGTTGTTTTGCTTTAGGTGATCAGCTCATTATGTCTACAAGTAGGTGTAATAGTCATGCTGATTCAGTCATTCGACTGTCTTGTTCATTTAGTGAAGAAGATTTTAGTTCTCTCTTTCAAAATTCTGCTAAGATGGTTGATTGCAACCGAATTACAGTAGTAGAATCGGGGGGTCGTCCTTTAGATGATGTTGCTAGAAGGGGAATAGATTCTAACGAACCTATTGATGGTGGTATGCCGGGTTCTGGTAGTATGCTTAGTGCCAATCCTAGGTCTTCGATATGTTTAGGTGAGTTGCCCTATCTTCGTCGTCATTATGAGATTCCTGATACCATCAATCTGCATGCTCCTGCTAAGGCGGAGCGGCCTGACTGGCATTTACCTGGTTGGGTGTGTCTGTATGAACTTCCCTTCAAGGAAAGGTTTCGGTTTCCTATCCCTCGATTAGTGGTTGAGTTGTGCGAATACCACGAGATTTCGCCCGAACAACTAATGCCAAATTCATGGCGGATTTTGATGTCTCTCGAAGTCCTCTGTGAAAGGCACAACATAACACTTGGGGTGGCTGACTTGTTGAGAGCTTACTATTTGAAGGCACATCTATATGACAAGGGTAGGTACCAGTTAACGGCCAGGGGGAAGGACCCTCCTCTAATTATTAGTTTGAAGAGTGGAGATAAGAGGTGGAAGGACCGTTACTTCTTCGTCCCTTTCGTCTCATTGGGGTTGCCTGCTGATAGTAGGATACCTTGTTCATGGTCTCCTGCATGTGAGTCTTTAATGCTTGCCTACTAATCCGTTTCTTTGCAAATACTTGTTGTTGTTTCTATTTTAATGTATTTATTTATTATTTTATCTTGTGTACTGATGCTTCTATTATCTTGCAGGTAGGCTTCGAGTTGAGTACCTTTGGGATTTGAGGGAGTCTTCTGGTCGGCTTAAGAGTATTCTTTCTATTCCTGAGGAGGAGCGTGAGTGGAGTGATTTGTTGTCTGAATCAAGTCTCCATCAGAGTTCTTTGTGGCGCTCTGTTGAACAACTCCCTGAAGGTATTCCTCTTCTACAGAGTCCTGATAATCCTCGTATTGTGTTTATCAAGAGAAGTTTAGAAGTCTTGGGATATACTCCCAATTTGTTGACTGAATTGACGACAAGTGAGCGGTTGTTTGCAGATGTAGCTATGTCCCGACCCTTTACACTTCCTCTAACCGGTTCCAATGCCTTGGAACGTTTGCGTCAAGCAAAGAAATCGTCCGTTGGGAGCTCAGAAGTCATAGAGAGGTTGTCGTGTCTCCTGCTGATCCTCCTGTTTTGACGCGGAGTCAGACGAGAAAAAAGAAGAAGGCTGCGTAGGATGATTCTTCCGACCCATTTAGCGACACTGTTGCCCTTTCGTTCCCCTCCAATGCTGCTGCTTATAGTGAGATTGGGCCTCACTTAGGAGAGATTGATAAGCTGTTGTGGCCCGAAGATGATCACAGAATGGAGCAAGTTGGTACGGATGGGTCAATTGATACCACTGTTTCCCATTTGTTCCAGGTATGAAGATTTCATTTAGTTTTGTTTGTGCCGACTAGCTGATTTCTTGTGTTGTCTTACATTTTTATTTTTTATGTGTCAGGGTTTGCAAGGGGTCATTTGGCTGAAGAAGAAAATCAAGTCCTTAATGGCAACTCTGAAGGAAGTAAGGAGTCAAAGAAATGATCTTCGGAGTGAAGTTGGTCGGCTGAAAGATTCCAAGAAGGAGTCTAATCAACTTATAGCTGACTTAAAGACTCAACTAGAATCCAAAGAAGCTGATGTCGAGAAGCTGAGAGTGACTCTTGGTCAAGTTGATGTTTTGAAAGCTGAGGTTGCTTCGTTGGAGAATCGGATGTTAGTCATTGGGTTGGAGGCTGAGATCCAATGTTGTGGCGTAATGGCTAGTGAGTTTCGGGATGGTAAGGCTGATAGCTGGGATGTTCCTAAATACATAGCTGATCTTGAGGAATTGGAGAAGATGAGGGCTGAAGAGACAACCCGGGCCGAAGAGTTAGTCACTTCTTTTGGCGTCATGACTACTAATGATATGGTTGTGGATGACTGATTCCTCTTCTATTCGTGTTCTCTGTCGTGGGATGACTGAGTTTGTCTCGCCTTTTCTAGTTGTTGTATGAACTTTTTCTTATGTAGTATTGTATCATGATCTAACTGACCTAGTTTTGTTGTATTCTGGCTGGTTGTAGCTTGTGTTAGTTGTTGTATGAACTTTTTCTTATGTAGTTTTGTATCGAATGCCGGTTGGCTGAATGAAATATGGAGTATTAGTGTCTTATTCCCCCAATCTAAGTATGAAGTTACTTAGTCAATTTATACTTAGATTTGTTATTGAACTGTTCGTAGTATATGTAAAAAAAAAAAAAAAATGGTTGTGATAGGGGGCTGCGCTCCGTGGAGCTGCCTACATACCCTTTGCAGGGATCAAGCCCAAATGTAGTTCTGACACTTCCTGCATTACAGTGCCAGTATGTTGCTCGAATGAAGATCTTGTGAGATTACTGATGAAAGAAAATGAAAGTAGACTAGGTTAAGTTAAGAGTGATACAGTCTCAAGTGGATAGCATTCCAGCTGTTGTTGATATCGCGTCCCTCCTTTGTTTGTAGCTTATATGCTCCATGTCCGACTACCTTTGTGATGAGGTAGGGACCTTCCCATGTCGGGGCGAGCTTACCTGCTCCAGCTTCCCTAGTGTTCTGGAAGACTCTTCGTAGAACCCAATCTCCTATTTTGAATGTCCGAGTGCGGATGTTCTTGTTGTAATGTCTGGCTATGCTCTGTTGATAGGCCGAGACTCTTAAGAGCGCTTTGTCCCTTCTTTCGTCGATGGTGTCGAGTTCATGGCACATGTTTTCCCAATTTTCTTCGTCTGTAGTAAGCTCATATCTGGCTGTCGGGACTTCGCTCTCAGTTGGGATGACTGCCTCCATCCCGTAAGCTAATGAGAATGGTGTCTCCCCTGTCGCAGTCCTGGTTGTGGTTCGATAGGACCATAGGACTCCCGACAACTTGTCAGCCCATCTTCCCTTAGCTTTTTCAAGGCGCTTCTTGATGTTGTTCATGATGGTCTTGTTGGATGACTCTGCTTGTCCATTTGCTTGGGGATACCTTGGTGTGGAGAAGCTGAGCTTGATGTTCCAGAATTTGCAGAAGTCTTGGAAGTCGAAACTGATGAATTGAGAGCCATTGTCTGTCACAATTTCTTTTGGTACTCCGTACCTACAGATCACATTCTTCCAAATGAAACCCTTTACTTCTTTGTCTCGGACTTGGTGGAATGAGTCTGCTTCGATCCACTTGCTGAAGTAGTCGGTCACTGTAAGCATGTACATTTTCTGTCCTGGTGCGGTTGGAAGCTTGCCTACTATATCCATCCCCCATTTCATGAATGGCCAAGGGGATGTGATTGAGATGAGACGCTCCGGAGGTTGGTGGGATATCTGAGCGAACCGTTGGCATTTGTCGCATCGTCTTGCATAGTCAGAGGAATCAGCTCGCATAGTTGGCCAGTAGTAGCCTTGCGTTAGGGCGCGGTGCGCCAAGCTTCATCCTCCAGAGTGGTTGCCGCACTCTCCTTCATGCAACTCAGCCAGTACGTATTTGGCCTCTGCAGGGTTAATGCATTTCAAATATGGACCAGAAAATGAACGTTTATAGAGTTTACCTTGTATAATAGTGAAGCGGACTGACTGAGCCTTGACCCGACGTGCTTCGTTCTTATCTTCGGGAAGTATGTCCTGTTCCAAGTACTCGACTATTGGAGTCATCCATGTTCGGTTGTTGGAGATGTCATTAACTTGCTCTTCTTCATCATTCCAGACAGCTGGCCATTGGAGATATACTACAGGTATTGTCTTGGGGTCGGTTGTCTGGATGGAGGATCCAAGGTTTGCTAATGCATCTGCATGACTGTTCTCCCCTCTTGGTACTTGGTTGATAGTGAACTCGTCGAAGACTGACTGCAACTCTTTAGTCTTGTTGAGGTAGGTTGTCATTTTGTTATCCCGGGCCTGATAGCTACCTTGCATTTGGTTGACTACCAATTGAGAATCACTGAAGACCGCGATCTTTTTTACTCCCATGTCTTTGGCTAGTTCGAGTCCTGCTATCATTGCTTCGTATTCAGCTTCATTGTTGGTAGCTTTGAACCCGCATCGGACTGCTTGTTCGATTACGTCACCTTGGGGTGAAGTCAGGACGAGTCCGAGTCCACTTCCTCTGGTGTTACTTGAGCCGTCTACTTGCAACTTCCAGATTCCGACTGACTGTCCCTCGGTCAGACAACAAAGTTCTTTTTTTGCCTGCACATGCATATTAGGTGTAAAATCTGAAATGAAGTCAGCTAATACCTGAGATTTGAGGGAAGTTCGTGGCTTGTATGTTACTTCGTACTCGCTGAGCTCTACCGCCCATTTGGTCAGTCTGCCTGACAGTTCTGGTTTATGGAGGATTGTTTTGAGTGGGAAGGTGGTCAAAACCGTTATTGGATGGCACTGGAAGTATGGGCGTAGCTTCCTAGCTGCGTGGATGAGTGTTAGTGCAAGCTTCTCCAGCTGGCTATATCGGGTTTCTGCATTAAGCAAAGCTTTGCTTACATAGTAGACTGGAGACTGCTTGCCTTCCTCTTCCCGGACTAGGACTACGCTAACTGCCGTCTCGGATACTGCTAGATAGATGAATAATGTCTCATTGTCTTGTGGCTTTGAGAGGAGAGGCGGGCTGGTCAGGTACTGTTTTAGCTGGCGTAGTGCCTCTTCACATTCAGCTGTCCACTCGAAGGTTTTTGATTTCCTTAGTGTGTTGAAGAAAGAGGTGACATCGTTCTGAAGACTTTGAGATGAATCAGCTGAGTGCTGCAATGCGTCCAGTTAGTTTCTGTACGTCTTTTATGCACGTTGGGGAAGGAATCCTTTGGATTGACTCTATCTGTGCTGGGTTTGCCTCGATTCCCCTTTGGGTTACTAGGTACCCAAGGAACTTTCCTGCAGTCACACCAAAAGAACATTTAGTTGGATTCAGTTTCATATTATATTTCCTGAGAATGTCAAAAGATTGTTTTAAATGGCTGATATGGTCCTCTGCAATGAGGGATTTGACGAGCATGTCGTCAATGTAGACTTCCATCGTCTTCCCCAGTAAGCCGACAAACATCTTGTTGACTAGTCTCTGATATGTTGCTCCTGCGTTCTTCAATCCGAATGGCATGACCTTGTAGCAGAATATGCCTAAGTTGGTCATGAAGGCTGTCTTTTCCTGGTCGTCTGGATGCATCAGGATCTGGTTGTATCCTGAGTATGCGTCCATGAAGCTTAGGAGTTCATGATCGGCTGTGGCGTCTACTAGCATGTCTATGTGTGGTAATGGGAATGAGTCTTTTGGACACGCCTTGTTGAGGTCTGTAAAGTCAATACAAACTCGCCATTTGCCATTCTTTTTTTTCACGATGACTACGTTAGCCAACCAGTCGGGATAATGCACCTCCCTCACGAACCCATTATCAATAAGCTTTTGAACTTCTTCGTTAATGGCTTTGTTCCTTTCAGGGGAAAATTTTCTTCTTTTTTGCTTCCTTGGTGGGTAGTCTGGATCAACCTGCAATTTATGGACAATTATTTCGGGGTTAATTCCAGTCATGTCCGCATGGGACCAAGCAAAACAATCATAATGGGGAGATAAAAAATCAACGAGCTTAGTTCTGATGTCAGGATCCAATCGTGATCCGATTTGGACTTTGTGATCTGGAAAGTCCGGATGTATCTGGACTTCGTCCAACTCCTCCATATCTGGTTGGTTCATCTGGGAGTCAGTCAGTCTGTCTTCCTGTAATTGCTATAACTGAGTGGGTTTGGCCTTCATGGTAGTCTGGTAACACGCTCTCGAATCTTTCTGCTGGCCTTTAATTTCTTTTACTCCCCACTTAGTTGGGAACCTTAGGACTTGGTGGTATGTTGAAGGGACTGCCTCCACACTACAACAAAAATGAGTTTTAGGGGCGACGCATGTCGCTCCTAATAACCCAAAAAGTCGCCCCTAATATGTATCAGGGGCGACTTGTCGCCCCTGATTAGTCGCCCGTGGAAAAATGTCCCTGAAAGGTACATTAGGGGCGACTATAGGGTCGCCCCTGATATTCAAATATTATGGGCGACAAAGTCGCCCCTAAAAGTTGAAATTTCGCCTCAAAAATTTGGAAATTCTGAATTATTTTTTTCGATATGTCGCCCCTAATACTCTATTCGTCGCTCCTAATAATATAATATGTCGCCCCAAATAGTTACACGGTATAATATTAGGGGCGACAATGTCGCCCCTAATAATTACGCATTAGGGGCGACACGTCGCTCCTAATACTATACTCTGTTGCTCCAAATAGTGCACGTGGCATATTATCAGGGCGACAATGTCGCCCCTAATACTACTTTATTTATAAAAAAATAATTTAATTAATTAATTAAATAGTTTTAGGGGCGACGAATCGCCCCTAATACTATATTCTGTCGCCCCAAATATTGCACGTGGCATATCATCAGGGGCGACAATGTCGCCCCTAATACTACTTTATTTATAAAAAAATAATAAAATTAATTAAATACAATTTTAAATAATTATTTATCAAAATAATTATTTAAAATTTAATTAATTAAAAATAAAAATATTATATTAAATATTCAAATTAGTATATTAAAATAACAATTGTAAATATTCATATAATTAATAAAAATATAAACTTAGTCTCCTAAGTCAGTTGCATCGTCCTCCGTCGTCCTCCTCTCTATTGTCTTCTTGTTGCGGTGGCTGTGGTTGTGATTGCTGCGGTGGCGGCATCGGCCAAGGATATTGGGAGGTAATGTGAACGATCCAGTTCCATACATGTAGGGATCCGATGGCTGGGAGGACGGTGGAATCGGACACGGATAAGGTGTTGCTCCGTACATATATGGAGGTACCATATGATAAGACGGCGCTACCCTGTACATAGAAGGATGAGTTGGAGCTGGAGGTTGAGAAGACGAAGCCCTAGAAGTATTGTCACTATCAGGCACATGCGGTATCTGAACGTTTGGTGAACAAAATGAAAGTACAAAATATTGAATTAAGAAATTAACTTGATCAGTCAATTTCTGTAAATTATTCTCCAGATTTTCTATATATTCTCTTGAATGATGAGGAGGAACTTGAGACTCGCTGAAGTGAGAGTGTTGGGTAGATGATGACCTCGACCCCGACCCTGACCCCTTCAATTTGCGGCCCACTCCTCGCTCATGTCCACGCCTTTGGCCTAATACTTTTTGTAGCACCTCCTCCTGATCAACTGATGACGGACTATCATTATTAGAAGCATCAGTAGATGTTTGCTGAGTTCGTAACTCAAAATCAGCCTTCAGTTTTTCTTATTTTCAAAAAATGCTAGACACTAACATTAAATATAACTCTATTAATATTAAAAAATATAATTCAAACTTACATAATCTTGGCGAGCATCATCGTTCACGAAATCATTTTTTGATTTCTTCCAATGATAATCCTTCCATGACTCAATGAGGTCCGGGTTCGTCTAAAAAATAACATAATTAAAAAATAACACACACACACATTCACATATTAATTATATTAATTAAACCAATAACATAATTAAAAAATAAATACCTTGATGCCACAAAATTATATTATACCAGTGACCGAATTTCCAAGAGATACTCCTTCAATTTCTACACAAAATCAACCCAAATAATTAAATTTAAACAAAATTAAATCAACTTAATATATATATAAATATATATAAAAACAACTATATATATATTCTGAGTTGGGTTTCAGCTTACCTGGGCTTAGGCGTCTGAGAGATCGAGGAGAGATCGGAGAGCAGGCCAAGAGTGAGGGTGAGGTGAGGGTGCGACGACAGAGAGATTGAGAGTACTCTATACATAAATAAAAATATAACTCTCAAAAACACCAATAATGTCTAAAAGCAAAAAAATCAAAATCCAATTTCTTTTAACAAAAAGTCTTCAAAACTTTGAATCCTTATGAAAACAATAAAGAATCATTCTTCAAAGTGATGAATTCCTGCACAAGCACAAATTATCATTTTGAACCAAAACTGTTAAAAGCAATATTCAAGGCAATTGTCCATAAGAGTAAACCAAAATATCATACATCAAGAATCAAACAAATTGAAATCATCAAACTTTACAAATAAAAAAATAAATTAATAACTTATATCCATAATTTAGTTAAACTTCGGGAACTATATGAAGCTATAAATATAATTGATGAAAACAAACACGAAACATGGTAAGACTATAATTAATTCACAAAAAAATAAAAAATAAACAAAACATCCTGATCAGTAAAAAAAGTAGACAATTTAGACTACTTTACTTGACCATGTTAAAAGGTGTCAAGGAAGATAAGGATGGCTCAGTCTACATACCAAACCTACTAATATATAATTATAACTTATATAGATCTTAATGTTATTATATACTATATATTGTTATTATAGGTCATGGTATCACATACTTGATACGTCATTGTGGAGAAAAAAATGGTTTTTTAATTTAAAATAATATAATTGGTTGTGCTATGTGCTAGCAAACCCTTGAGCCCTTTTGTTTGTTATTACCAATTTTTTAATCTGAGCTGGTTTGACAATCTTAGAAAGTGTTGAAATTTTGGTAAAAAAAGAAGAATATTGTAGCATTGAGATTGAGAATCTTAGTTGTTGATTTCAAGAAAACAATTACCCAGAAACCAAAAGATTCAAACTTGGCAGCAAAAGCATGAGCTAGTATCCACACTGTTTCATTTTCAGTTTCTTCGTGAAAAAAAGTTCCTTTTAAAAAAATATATATAACTTATTTTGAAAGCTTGTCTCAAATTCGTATCCAATTCCAAACAATGCCGTAAAATCCATCCCTATCAACTTAACCAAATTTGAATTGAAAACAAAACAACCTAACTATTCCAAGCCACAGATTCACGAGAACTAAACTCAAACTCGTTTAGCTCTAAACTAAAACTCTTCCAATGCTAATCACAAAATTCAGTTCCACTACCCTAATCTATAACCTCAAGCTCTAACCAATCATTTTTCCAAAAAGAAAAATCATGAAATGCAGAAAACCAAACTCAAAACCTCACCTTTATTAGCTGAAGCCAAATGGAGCTGCCTGAGAGGATGCCGCTGCCCGAGGAGATGATCGGAGGATGCCGCTGCCCGAGGAGATGATCGGAGGATGCCACTGCCCGAGAGGATGATCGGAGGATGCCGCAGAGTTTGGGGTTCAGTCGTTTGGGGTTTGAGTGGTTTGGGGTTTGAGGTCTGAGAGAAGAGACTGGGAGGTTTGGGGTTTGAGTTTTGGGGTCTGAGAGGAGAGAGAGAGGTTTTGGGTTTGAGATGAGAAATTAGGGTTTGGGGTTTGGGGTATGGGTCTGAGAGGAAAAGTATTAATTAGTTACATAATCATTATGCTTAGTTTCATATTCAATTAGATGTATAAATGAACATAACTTAGTGATCATTATATACATTGGTTGGAGAAACATAAAAATGAAAATATCAAAGCGAGCAAAATGAATATATTTCTCATATTTTAATATAATTTATATATTCAACAAAAGTTTCCTGAGAGAGATATAGAAGAGACAGAAAACCAGAAAAGGCAAAAAAAAAACTCATATAGATTATATTGAATTTCATTATCACTCAATCCACTAATAAAACAAAAGCAACGAACACCCACCAATTCAAATTTCCTCTGTACAATTCTATAAACCTTAGCTGATAAATTATCACTCTATTTCTTTTTTTAATACATAACACTAGTGTTCCATTATCCATTATCCATTAAGAAAAAATAACTTCCAATAGAGAAAAAATGTTTCCTTCTTAGTTATTTCCCATAGTGCATTCTTTTGTACTGAATTTCTAAGTTAATAAAAGATATTCGTACCAACAAGTTTTACACATTAAAAGGAACCATAACAACTCGAGCATATCCAAAATATAAAAATGAAACCATAAAAAGCTTCAAGGCAGAACACTTAAAAAATCATAATAAATTTCTAAGTTAAGAGATTAGATTCTAAGTCATATGTCTTTTTCTTACCAATATATAAACAAAGGACAATAAAGAAAGATTTCATCGTTAATTGCTTACCAATATATAAACCATCTAACTTGACGCAGAAACACACACACATAGCAAAGACAGTAGAGAGACCGGAGCAGAAAAGTACCCAAAAAAAACCCCATAAATTTAACAAAATAGAAAGGGAAATTAAAAACTAAAAAAATAATACTTCCCATAATTGAGAGAAGGGCATTGAGGAAAAAAAACAAGAACAAAATTAAATATATATACATACATATATTTATATACACATAACAAGTTGTAACATACTACATCACTACCCCGATTTATGATCACTAGACTATATCTTGCAAGACTAAAAAAGCACCTGAAACCAAAATAGAATACACACTAGGCATATATTCACGTTCAAGAAAACTAGACATATTTCAAAACTAAAAAAAAAAATTGTCACTGTTAATAGAGAGAATCAACAAATTACGGTAAGAAGGAAATCAATTTTATCATTGTTCCTTATTATCCCAACATCATTCAGGACATTCAAAACCAACTCTAATTAATAATCAAATGAAATATTAATACTTAGCTATGCATATTAATACTTAAACTACTAGCATAGAATATATAAATATATATATAAATACAACTATTATTTGCTTAGGTTAGAAATTGGCATTATTAATGCAAGATTACTTGGTGACAAAGTGAAAATTGCAGCTTCACCATCAACCGATAATTACAGAGAAGAAGAGTCTACATATTCCGATAGAGATGAAATCATAAATGAAAGTTAAACGACAACAAAGTTAGCACTGATACAATAAGTACAAACCTCAGCCTTCTGTTGCAGTTTTCTCAATATCAAGAATATTTGTCTGTGAAATCACAATGAGCAAAAATAAACTTGATTCAAAACTTAATAGCACAGATTCAAACCCGCAAAATTAAGGGATCAAATTAAGTACAGGGGATGTAATAGTCTCAGTTACACAATTCAACATACACACACAAAAATAAAAAATAAATGTGAGCATACACACATATATAATTATAAACCACAACTCCTGCTCAAAAAAGAAAAATTCTGCGGCGTAGAAGATGAGCAACAAAAGTCTAAATTCTTTTTATTGCCACCCAAACATTTCACATTTCAATCTCAATTCACACAAAACAGATACACATAGATATATATATATACATATATACATATATATATATATATATAGCCGACATACACATGCTTAGAACAAAACAGAAAAAATAACAATTAAAAAAAACTAGCCTAACTAATAACAGAACAAAAACATACACACATATATATAGCCTAAGATGAACCAAATACCCAAAAAAAAATCACTGAACAGAAAAACATTTAAAAAAAATTGAAAATGTACCAAAAATTAAATTTAACAGAAAAAATAAATTAAGAAAAAACACTTACCGTAAATGAGAGACAATAAACCAAACAAAAACACGGTGAGAAAAATATATATATACATATATATATATATATGCATACCAGTGAGAGAGGGAGAACGGTGAGTGAGAGAAACTGAGGTTTGAGGAAATGGAGACACAAAGATTACCGAAGCTGCACAAGACAAAAACTATGAGGAAGAAGAAGAAATAAATGAAAAAAAAAATTAAAGAAGCTGCCTTACGTGAACTGAGGGAGGGGGGACGGTGGAGAACTGAGGGAGGGAAAATGGCGGAGCTCCTATTTTTGGGGTGGTGGAACTAACGGAGAACGAAGGAGCTTCAATTTTTTGTGCGGTTCCGATTTGGGTTCTACACTTTTGGGGATTTAGGTTTTGAATAATTCAAGGGAAGGGAGAGAGGCAAAGGAGAGAAATTTCGAGGGAAAATAAATTTTTTGGGTCTTTTTATTTTCGTTTCGCGCTGACGGGCCGCGTGTCTGAAAGTATCTCTAGTGACGAAATTTCAATGTGGTCGCTAAATCTGTCATCGCTAGATGTCTGTATTCTTGTAATGATAATGCGTGTTTGTGATTTGTGATATAAATACATATATAATATTATACATATTTATATTATATTATTATAGATGTTTACTTATTATTCTTTTATGATTTATTGTTTAGTTATTTTGTTATTTAGGCATTTGCTAAATTTTACAATATATGTGTTATTTTTTATATTTTATTTTGTTATTACAATATTTAGAATGAGTATTTTTTTTATTAATTTTATATTTTTGAATTAATTTATACTTTAGATTATTTTATAAATTTGGGTTAAATTAAAATAAAGTATAATTATTATTTTTTTAATTATATTTGATAATATATAGATAAACATTAAAAAAAATTAAATGTATAGAGATAATTGTAAAGACCTTATTTATTATAATATTATATTAAATCCTTTATATTTTTTTAAATGCTTTTTATTTTTCATTTATTAAATTATTGTTGTATTAGTTTTAAAAGAAAAAAAGTAGTATTGATGAATTTTCACATAAAAATCTTTTTTTATTAAATATATAATTTCATTTTAATATAAATTTTATTATAAATACAAATGTTAATAATATGAAAGTTTAGAAACAAAAAAAATATATAGTTTTAAAGGTTTTTAATAAATACATAATTTTTATAAATATATATTTACATAATTTAGTTTATTTTTAAAATTATATTATTTATCAATTATATTTTTAGATTTTTTTATTTGAATTTCGACTACATTTTATAACTGTCGGTATTGGACTTTTATTAACTGTCGGTGTTGGGGTCAATAGCGACACATTTTAACTGTCGGCATTGGTATTGAATTAACTGTCGTCGTTGAGATCAATAGCGACACATTTTAACTGTCGACATTGGTCTCGAATTAACTGTCGGCGTTGAGGTTAATAGCGACACATTTTAACTGTCGACATTGGTCTCGAATTAACTGTCGGCGTTGAGGTTAATAGCGACACATTTTAACTGTCGGCATTGGTCTCGAATTAACTGTCGGTGTTGGGGTCAATAGCGACACTCAAAAGCAACGGTGACAGTTATTAGCTGTCGGCATTGGTCTCTATGCCTACAGTTTTTAACTGTCGGCGAAGAGTCCCGCTAAGCAATTACGACAGTCAACAAAGTTAACTGTCGTGGTTGTGTGTCGGGAAAGCCTAGTTTTGTAGTAGTGACTAAGTTCATTAAACCATAATACTAATTTTAGCAATTCTAGGTGACATTTGTGAACTGCAAACTTACATTATTGAATGCATACAATCCCCTCTCTTTAATTTCCTCTTAGCAGAAGCTGTCAACCAAGATTTAGATTCATAAAATTTTGATGATAAATCTCTGTCTGATAAAAGCTAGCCGGTCTTGCTATTTCAGAAAAATAAGATTCTAAGTTAGCTATGCACAAATCATTTCACTCTTTAATTCTTAGCATAAGGCACGCAAAACATAGTAAAGAATGATAAGCATATTAACCAAAACAAACCATACACAGTAAGAATATTTAGAAAAAGTATATGCTTTCAAGAACAATTTTCTTTCTTTACATCTCATTCTTTTAAGAATTTTGTTTCTCCATTATTTATACAAGTTGATTGTCTGATTGAGGTAATATTTCGCAGTTTAATAAACAAACTATACATATGCCCAAAAAATAAAAATGTATACTTTCGCTCAAGTTTTAAGTCTAAAGTCTAAAGTCTAAATTCTGCTATGAAGAAGATAAGCAACAAAAGTCTAAATTCTCATACGCTTTTTATTGCCACCCAAAAATATTTAACATTTCATTCCCAACCAATGTCCAACACACAAAGCATATATGTAGTCATGATATGGAGTCTAGAAAGAGAAAGGCAACAAAACGAAAGAGACAGTGAGAGGGGGAGAGAGAAAAATATTTTTACCTGCACCGTCTAGTCTCCGGGCCTGCGTCGTCGAGCCTCTCGCAGTCCCGTTGAGCCTCTGTCAGCCCCGTAGAGTCGAAGCCTCGTATAAAGGGAGATCGAGAAAGTGAGAGTAAGAGAGTGATAATGAGAGGGTGACAGAGAGGGAGTGAGCGAGGGAGATTGAGAGAGGGTATGAGAAGGGGGTGCGGCCGATTGAGAGGGAGTGAGTCAGAGATGGAAAGGGGTGAGTTAGGGATAGGTTAATATTTCGGGTTTTTTATTTCAAATTCAGTTTTTTTTAATATATATATATTTAGATAGTTTCACTCTCACAAATAAATTATATATATTTATTATTAAAATAATTTTATTTGAAACAATTATTAAAATAATTTATATATGTATAAAAAATATAATTAAGTAAATAACCTGATAGGTCGGTTGTACAACTGACTTACTAAGTAGCATGGGAGGTCGGTTATACAACCGACCTATCATGTCATTTAGAAAATTAATATTGAAAATTAAGATATAATTTTCTTAAGTTTTTTTTTTATTATTTGAATTGTCAATATTATATACATTTTATTAAATTCTTTTCATTTTTATTAAATATAAACATAAAATATATATTTTTTAAACTTATTTTTATTAATATATTTATTAAACTTAAAAAAATTACAATGTAATATTTTTTTTGAAAGGATTACAATGTAATATTAATATAAGGTAATTAATAAATAATAATTAGTATACTTAAAAAAAAATCAAGAAAATAGCATGGTAGGTCGGTTTATAAAACTGACCTACTAAGTACCTACTAAGTTGCATAATAGGTCGGTTCTACAACCGACCTACCGTGTCATTTAGAAAATTAATATTGAAATATAGATTTAATTAATTTTTCTTAAGTTTTTTTTTCGAATTGTAAATAATATTATATTTAAAAAAAATACAATATAAGGTAATTAATAAATAATAATTAGTATACTTAAAAAAAAAATATATCAAGAAATATAGCATGGTAGGTCGGTTTATAAAACCGACCTACTAAGTTGCATAATAGGTCGGTTCTATCATTGATGATTTCTTGTCATAACATAAATTTTTTATGACTATATGTCGTTTTTAATCTTAACAAATAATTATTTGTGACTGAAAGTATTATACAGTGACAATTTGTCCTTGAGCAAAAATATATTTAGTCACAATAAATTATTATTTTTGTTGCTAATACTTTTAGCTACGAACTTTTAAATATATTTTTAGTCACAAATTTTATTGTAATCATGGAAACAATATTATTTATAGTTAAATCTTGGATCTGAATTTTTTTCTTCCAAAATATGTAAGATCCTATCACAATTACTTTATTACAACGATAAAAGTAGTAATTAGTTACAATTTTTTCTTAGTTCAAGAGTAGTAGCTGGACACGATTTTGAAACCAAAAGAAAAAAGTTTTCCCAAACTTGTAACCTGTTACCAGTTTTAAACTTTTAACCTGTTACCAGTTTTAAACTTGTAACCTGTTACCAGTTTTAAACTTGTAACCTGTTACAAGTTTTAAACTTGAAAAAGTTGCAACCGGTTATAATTTATCTCATTGCTGGTTACCTGAATAAAATTTTGAAAAAAAGGACAATTTCATATTCAAATTCTCAACTCATAAATCAATTGTTGGTCTCAATTTTTTTAATAGAATTGTAGATCGACTAATATTGATCTTGAGTAGCATAAAATCAATCGAAATTGTGAATGAAAGTTTACAATATGTGGGAATGTGAAAAATTTTGAAACTTAATTGCCAACAAATAAGAGTATAAATCCTGTAAATATTTTGGTAGAAAAAGATAGTGATCGAGGTAGAATGACATATGAAATTATATTATTACATTAATTATCTCTTTAATTAAAATTTTAAGATGGCATATATGTAAGTTTCACTATAAATAATATTGTTTCCATAATTACAATAAAAATTGTGACTAAAAATATATTTAAAAGTCCGTAGCTAAAAGTATTAGCAACAAAAATAATAATTTATTGTGACTACATATATTTTTGCTCAAGGACAAATTGTTACTGTATAATACTTTCAGTCACAAATAATTATTTGTTAAGATTAAAAACGACATATAGTCATAAAAAATTTATGTTATGACAAGAAATCATCAATGATAATTTATGTTATGCATGGTAGGTCGGTTCCTTAAAAACCGACCTGCCATGCTTCTCTTTGACTAACATGATAGGTCGGTTCCCTGAATACCAACTTATGAACATATATTAAGTCGGTTTCTGCAGAACTGACCTACCATGACCGATGCCTGATGTCTAGATTGTAGTAGTGATTGGCCGCGGCCAACATGATCTTCTGGCCGCGACCTCCGCGCGAACATGACCCAGAATATGACCCGTGGCCGCGGCCATGCGACAAATTTTTCTTTAAAATTTAAATTTTAAATGTAATTATTGGGGGCTATAAAAGGGATTAGGGTTAACTTTTATCATAACTTTGGATTGCGATTTTTAGAGGCTAGAGCAGCAGAGGAGGAGGAAAAAACATCATCATCTATATTTTTCAATCTAGTTTTTCATTCTTCTCAAAACACTTTTATTTTCATTTAATATTTATGTTTATGAATATGAAATATGATTATGGAGTAGTTTTCTTTATAGTTAAGGGTTATTTCAAAACCCTAGACATGATATCTTGAATGCATTGATGAATTTTATTTTTTTTATTCCCTTATATTAAATTGCTTCTAATTTTCTATTTGAATGTCATGGATCTTGTAAAATCTTGTTTAGAGGGCCACTAATTAAGGTTTTGCATTGTTCTACTATCATCTTAGGATTTCTATTCACCTAATAGTTTAGGATTCTAAGTAAAGTGATAAATTGCAATTAAGGTATTGTGACGGGTATTCAAATTGTGATGAGAAATAGAACCTAGGTTAAATGAATTGCATGCTTAATGAATTTGTTGCCTAGATTAACCTGTTTCCACAAAGTGTAATGAGTTTATTGCTGGGTAAAAAGGGTTAATTAAGAGCACTTAGCTTTAATTAATTATATTAGGCAAATTGGGATAATTGACTGCTTAAGTGTTATCTGCGATGTTAATAGTTTAATTGGGAATAGGGAATATTATTCATCATTGTTGATAGATTGATTGTTGAAGGTGGAGAGTAATTCTTGACTATTTCTTTAATATCGTTAAATCCTTAGTTATTAAATCATTGATATTTATTTCATTTTATGTTTTTAGCTATTAAAACTAAAACCCCTTTTTAATTTTAATCTAGTATTAGCATTGGTCTAGAATTAACTGTTGGCGTTGGGGTCAATAGCGACACATTTTAACTGTCGGCATTGGTCTCGAATTAACTGTCGGCGTTGGGGTCAATAGCGACAGTCAAAACCAAAGGTGACAGTTATTAGCTGTCGGCGTTGGTCTCTATGCCTACAGTTTTTAACTGTCGGCGTAGAGTCACACTAAGCAACTACGACAGTCAACAAAGTTGACTGTCATGGTTGGGTGTCGGGAAAGCCCAGTTTTGTAGTAGTGAGTGAGAGTGAGGGTGAGGGTGCGGGGACGGTGGCGGTGCGGCTACAATCAGCTGGCTGAGATCGAGAGTGAGGGTGAGGGTGCAGCGGCGACGGTGGCGATGAGGCTGAGATCGAGAGTGAGGGTGAGGGTGCAGTGGCGGTGCGACGGCTGAGTTCGAGAGTGAGAGTGAGGGTGAGGTCTGCGACAATAAATAAATCGAAACTATAAGGCAAAGAGGAAAATGAGGGTCTGTGGCTGTGTAATTAGGTTTTATGCAGTGGAGGAGAATGATAAAATGTATCAGGGGCGATATTCTATAATAATTTTAACAAGTGGCAAAAATTTCAAAACATCAGGGGCGACTCATACCAATATCAGGGGCGACTACTGATGTGTCGCCCCTGATTCTAGAATATTAGGGGCGACATATAGTCGCCCCTAATAATTTCCGGAAGTGGCAAAAATTTCAAAATATCAGGGGCGACTGAGATCAATATCAGGGGCGACTACTGATGTGTCGCCCCTGATTCTAGAATATTAGGGGCGACATATAGTCGCCCCTAATAATTTCCAGAAGTGGCAAAATATCAAAATATCAGGGGCGACTGAATGGGTGACTCCGCTTACCTCAGAGCCACCAATTATTACGTTCACCGTCCGTTCATGAGTAGGTGGCTTCGGCGGGGTTACTTCTCTTCGGACGACTGACCTGTTTGCCTCCTGCTGGAATGTTCTTTTGCCTTTGTCTGTAAGTAAGTAAGTCAGGTGACCACGTTTTAACAGGTTGGATACTTCGAGTTTTAAGGCAATGCACTCATCCGTTCGGTGACCGTGGTCATTGTGGAATTCACACCATTTTGCTTTGTCTCGCTGGTCAGACAGAGTCCTCATCCTTTCTGGCCATTTCACTTTGTCTCCGAGTCCTTTCAGTACGCCAACGACTTCGGCTGGTGAAATTGAGAGATTGTATTCTGGTATCTTTGGTCCATCTCGCAGACGTGTCTCGGACGACCGGTTGTACTCCCTCCTTCTGTTCTCTGATCTGTTGGGATATGGGTATGGCTCAGATCGTCTATCACTCTGCCGTCTGCCTACCCTTGAGTCTCTTCGAGTGTCTTTCCTTGGAGAAGAGTGATAATAGTTAGCTTCATCCTCCTCCCACTTGATCTGTGCCCAGGCTTTGGCGAGATCGTCTTGCAAGGGTACTTGGTAAGTTCTTTGTATAGGTCTGAGTCGTACCGGTGTCCCTTGCGGAAGGCTGAGATGGCTGTGTCCTGATTACAATGGGTTATAGAAACATTTTCTTTGTTGAAGCGGCCTACGTACTCTCGTAAAGGCTCACCACGTCATTGAACTATGATGTATAGGTCTTCTGCAAACTTTTCAAGTTTCCTGTTACTAGCAAACTGCTCAACAAAAGTGTCAGTCAATTGTGCAAAAGTAAAAATAGAATTATTAGGTAAATTAGTATACCACTGGAGGGTTGGTCCAATCAGACTATAACCAAACCCCTTACACATGCATGCTTCCCTCATATCGCGTGGGATGGCAAAGGTGAACATCCTCTGCCTATACTGTGCGATGTGATCATCCGGGTCAGACGTCCCGTCAAACATCTTCATATTTGGGAAGTTGAACTTCTTTGGCATTTCCACTAGTGCAATGTCGTCTACGAATGGAGAGTCTGCATAACAGCTTGCTGCACTCTTCTTAATCGGAGTCGGCATCCCAGGAATCCGTTGAATGAGCGCCTCCATCTCAGCTAACTTTCGAGCCAACTCAGGATCTTGGATTGGAAATGAGCTTGTGGTTGCTTGGCGGATTGGCTCGCTCATGGCTGGGTGATTTAATCCGATTGCCTGCTGCTCAAGTATATTCTGACCAGCTCCAATGATGATCTGGCTGGCTCCAATGGTAGGCTAACTAGCACTTGGAACCTGCTGCTGTCCGGGTCCAGTGGCTGGCTGGCTGACTGGCTCCTGGAATATGTTGTTGTCCGGGTCCAGTGGCTGGCTGATTGGCTCCTGGAATCTGTTGCTGTCCGGGTCTAGTGCCTGGCTGACTGGCTCCTGGGATCTGCTGTGATCCGGGCGCAGATGAATGTCCATGTTCAGTCATGGTTACCTGTTCGCTTGTATTGACAACATAATTTTGGATGTTAGACATGGTGGGTGGAGTTTGATAATTCCTTACCGAGGGTGATGGAACTGTCTGATTCGGTCCATCACTGTTAGAGATAGGAGTGAGGTCTCCCAGAGGTTGCATAGGGCTGACTTGGCCTCGGAAGCGAGATGGCTGAGCCTCGGTGGCTTGAGAGGACATGGCCTCCACTCGTACGAGCAGGTCAGCATTCTCAGCTTCGAGCCTCCTCATTTTCTCGCATTCTTCATTCATCTGGGCAGTAAGAGCAGCGAGTTGAGCAGACAAATCGGGTGTCTCAGTCACGTCTGACATGGATCTCAAGTGAACTTCTTGATCTCTTTGTCGATCGTCTGATTGCTAGGGCCCCACGGTGGGCGCCAAATTGTAGAGGTGATTTCCTACAATTGATTAGATGGGCACCAGCAACCTGTCAAGAACAAAGAGAGGAGAGACGAGAGTTCAATTGGGAGCACCGGTGGGGTGTCAGCCAAAGGGACTCCGACGCTCAAGTCAGTCGGGTTGTAATGAGAGCTAATAGAAAGCAATAAAATTAAGATATAAATAATCGAAATAATGATGGATGGAGGAGTCGTAAAATGGTCAGAGTGACGATGGCGATGACGGAGGGGTCAAGCGACAAGGTCAGGTCCAATCAGACTGACTAATTAGTCTTGCTTGACTGGATTGCTCAGAAATAGAGTAGCCTTCGTTTCAATTAGAGAGTAAAGAAAGTTCAGTGATTATCTCATGCCTTTTCTCAACATCTGATGGTCTTATTTATTGTCCTCCTTCTCGTTCCGTCCTCCTCCGTCTTTCTGATTCATTTGACTCGCTCCAAGTGGTTTCGTTCTGAGATTCTTGGCGAACGTGATGGGAGCCTTGACTGTTTCAAGGTCCCTGGTTGACTGAGTGTATCCGAATTCGGGTCCGGGTATGGTTTTGGGTATTTGGATGGTACTTTGTATATGCGAGCCTATTTTACATGGGCTTTGGGCCTTATTGGCTAGTTAGATAGCTTATTGGGCTGACTGACTGCTTGTTGGACTATTATTTATCAAGTATACAGATTTTGTCCACTATAGTTGTTGGCCTGTTATGCTTGTTATCTACAATCTACCTCCATGGTTGTGCATGAAGAGGAAGTTTACCTTATTGACCATGTTGATATCAGGATCTAAACAACTTGGTAATGACATTAACGTTTATCTAGCTCCACTTATTGATGACTTGAAAACTTTGTGGAATAAATGGGTTAAGGTTTACGATGCATATATGTAAGAAGAGTTTAAACTAAGAGCAGTATTACTGTGGACAATCAATGACTTTCCTGCTTATGGAAATTTATCTGGCTTTAGTGTAAAGGGCAATTAAACTTGTCCCATTTGTGAAGAAAATACATGTTATCAATTCTTGAAACATTCCCAGAAAGTTTGTTGCATGGGACATAGAAATTTTATGCTCAGTGATCATATAATTCGAACTTAGAAGAATGCATTCAATGGTGAATAAGAGTTTGGGGAGGCCCCTCAACTTGTTTGCAGAAGCAAAGTTCTTGAGAAGATGTATAAGATTGTTTTCAAGAAAGGGAAGGCAAAAGTTCGTACATCTAGGAAGCAGAAGGGTCGTGGAAAGGGTAAGGGTGTGGAGGAACCCAAAATTCGTTACAAAAAAAGATAATAATTTTGAGCTTGAATATTGGGAACATTTTATTCTACGTCATAATTTAGATGTTATGCACATAGAGAAGAATGTTTGTGACAATTTGATTGGAATTCTTTTGAATATTCCTGGTAAGAATAAAGATGAAATTAATGCTAGAGAATACTTGATTGCAATGAAAATGCGAACAAATTTAGCTCCAAAGAAATGCAACAAACAAACATATTTGCCTCTTGCTTGTTACACACTGACTAAGGATGAAAGAAGGGAAGTTTGCAATTGTTTGTTAAATATCAAAGTCCTAGACGGGTATTGTTCAAATATAAGGTCGTTGGTAGACATGAAAACTTATAATTCAACTAGCATGAAGTCTCATGATTGTCATGTTTTAAATCAACATATACTACTAGTGGCTATTCGATCTATCTTACTGAGAGACAATCACAAGATTGTGTTCGTTTTTCAAGTCACTATGTTCTAAAGTGGTGGACATGTCTATGTTACGCAAGGTAGAATATGAAATCACTTATATTTTGTGTAAGTATGAGCAATTCTTCCCACCTGCCTTTTTTGATATAATGATCCATCTAACAGTTCACTTGGTTAGAGAAGTGAAATATTATGGGCCAATTTACCATAGATGGATGTATCCATTTGCGAGATATATGAAGATTTTCAAGGGATATGTTAGAAGTAGAAGTCGACTAGAAAGATGTATCGTTGAATGCTATGTTGCAAAAGAGGCAATATAATTTTGGTCTGAATACATGTCGGATGTACGAAACATTGGGATTGATAAGGTAATCAATAGTGAGCTGCACAATTAGTCGAGACAAACGTGATGAAGCACATTGTCTTGTATTGCAGAATATTAATGAGATTAAACCTTATATTGAATAACTTTATACCTTCATATATTTGATACAATATACATAATTACTGTTTTAACAACATGTCTTCTTGAAGGGAACATTTCAATTGGATTAAGACAAATTTTCCAGCTATTTCAAGGAACCAAAAATAGTTACAAGAGGAACATTATCATACCTTTAATAGTTGGGTCAAGCAAAGGGTATTTATTTGAAAACGTTTTTAAGTATGTTGTATATGAATTTTGCTTTGTATGTTATATGACTAGTTTTCTTTTAATTGGATGTGAATGAAATGAGAAACATACCATATAATGAGTCAAACATCTTTAAGTGGATTTCTCGCGGTCCTTCTTTTAATGTCACCAAGTTTTCATCATACATGGTCAATGGTACTGAGTTTTACACTATAGAGATGGATAGTATAAGCATTACACGAAATAGTGGTGTTAGCCTTATCGCTAGAACTGTTCAAATAAATGGTTCGAGAGATAGGCATCTGGTTGAATGTGATGTCTTTTTACGGAGTAATTAAGGAAATTTAGGAGTTAGATTATATTATAACTTTAATACATGTTTTCCTCTGTGATTGGGGTGATGAGTGACAATGGTGTGAAGAAACAAAACTTTGGTTTCGTGATAGTGAATCTAAATCGAATATGGCACAAAAAAAATTGATTCATAATGGCAACACAAGCCACGCATGCTTTTTACGTGAATGATCCAATAGACATCGAATGGTTAGTGCGCTTAGCACGCAATGAAGAGGTTGGAATGCTAAAGAGGTTGATTTTCTCGATATACCTCTTGTAGAAGAACATGCCACATTCACCGAAGCAGAAAATGATGATCAAGTCGACGATGATAACCCTTGTTTTCATGAAAATGGTGAAGGTTTATGGATTGATTCATAAGATTTTAGGTGAATGATCAAAATTGTTTAATCTTTTCATGATGCCATTTATTATTATTATTGATTCAATATTTTTCTTGTACAATTTGCATCATGTAAATATATGTTTTAGTTATTATTTCGTTGTTGTGATATTTATAATCTTTTTTTACCATGGATGTCGTATGATCCCTTGGGTGATGATGATATGGATGAGGATGGAGTTGGATAAGATAATATGGATGAAGGTGAAGAAGGTTTTGGGGTTCAGGAGGGGGATCAAGACAATGCTCCCAAATGAGTAAGGGGACCATCATGGTTGCCTAGAATCACCAAATTGAGAATCGAATGAAAGCTTGTAGATGTTGATTACAATATGTATGGTCAAGCAACTGGTACTAGACGGGTAGACTTAGCGTCATCACTAGGGACTCTTGTACGTAGGATTGTGTCAATCAAAGATAACACTTGGAAGGAAGTCCATGGGCATAATAAAAGAGAAATATGGGATACCATGAGGGTATGTTACATTTAAGTTCATGATTTGAAATTATTTTGTTACTATTAATATCTTATAATATGATTCATATTCTAAATTCGCAGAATGCATTTGTGTTAGACCCAAAACATAGAAAATAAATGATGACTCACGCAGCTAAACGATTTAGAAAATGGAAGACTTATCTAAACAAAGAATTTGTGGAGATGGGGTTGAAAAAAGGCCAAATGAGTTCCGTCCTAAAAGACCAAGTGGATATGAGCATATCATAGATCCAAAAACTTGGCTTGCCTTTGTGAATTCAAGGTTGGCACCTGAATGGCGAACTTTGCGAGAAAAGATGCAAGAGAAACGAGCAATGAATGAATACAATCACAACCTTTCAAGAGGAGGATATGTGTGTGCTGAGGAGATTCTTCTGGAAAAGTGTGGAAAACAATAGTTTGACTTGGATAGAGCTAATTTGTGGACACTAGGTTGGAAGAACAAAAAATGAGAGCTTGTTGGAAAGGCATCAGAGTAAGGGAAAAACAATGTAACTGGTTAAATATATGAAATTACAATATTCATTAAAATTGTCACATGTTAGATACTTACATATATATATGTAATATCCAACATTTTCATTATACATTTTTTTATTATAAATCAGAGTTTTAATACATAAAATGTACAAGTTTACAAATTTAAGAAATAGTAATGGAAAAATAGTGTTTAAAATATCATTTTATGTTTTAATGAGATTAAAGAGAGAGAAACTTGAGTAGTCAAGTATTGGACCCAAATGTCATATAATTTTAATTGGGGATTTTTATAAAATTAAGAAAGTTTTGCTAAAGGGCTTATTTGAAAAGAATTTTAGTATTTTGGGTCCAAGTGTAATTTTTTTTTTTAAAAAAAAAAAAGAGAAGAAAAGAAAAGAAAAGGCTTCAGCCTTTCTTTTTACCCGAGCCCCTCTCTCTCTCTCCTCAGAAACTCTCTCTCTCTCTCTCTCTTTCTCTCTCTCTGCGTGCTACTGTTGCCGACGACGCAGGAGTACTTTCCGGCCACCACTTTTAGCCACGCGCTGGACCGTTGGATTCAGAGGCCTCCGAACTATCGTCCCACGCGGGAATCTAGAGCTCACTCGCCGATTAAATGCCTCAACCACTCGATTTAAGTTCGGCCACCCCGCGACTTCAAAGTTGCGATTCGGCCACCTCGGGCATCCGTTTGCCGATCCGTCACCACCATCGTGCTCCTCGTGTTGTGGGCTTCAAAACCCAATAACCTGTTCCTACATCTACCATAGTTGGGTGGTGGGCCCACCACGAGCCACCGCGATCCACCGTAGACCGACGGTCGAAACTTAGTGTTCGAGGTTCTGAAGTACGTTTTGAGTTTCAGAAAATCACCGTTTGACTTGTTGTGGAACCCGATCATTGTGGTATAATTTCTTTGACCTATATTGTGATTTAATTGTGATTGATTAGAGTAATTGTTATTATGTGTATTTATAGTATATAATTATATATTATTGATATATGGAATATTTTCTGTAATTTACTAGCTGTCTGGGATTATATGTGTTTTTACACAGGTTTTGATTTTGGGATTGTCCACTTTATAGCCGTTGTGCTGTCCAATTTTCTAGAAAATATTAGATATTAAATAAAGTATAAAAATACATATTTAATTGATTTTATATTAATATGGAAATTTTTATGATTAAGTAATTTTAATTATTATTGTTATTATTTTGTTAAGTAAATCAAGAATATAGTTTCATATATATATATATATATATGAAAAGTGTGATTTATAGTAAACCTATTATTTAACAATTATTCTTATATATTAATATTTTGTTAATATTTGAATATTTAAAATAATATCAAATATTAGTTTCTTACAGTTATTGATATTTGTAAGACCAGTAAATTTTGGAAAAAGTATATTTATTATATCACTGAATTGATGTTATGACTAAATAGTAATAATATAAATATTTATAATTATATTATTATCACAATATCGATTATTACAATTTTATGTTAAATATATAATTTCTTTTATAAAATGACTATTTGAATATATACATTCATGTACGTATTGCTATTGAAGTATTTTGTTATTAATATTGAAATAAGTTTATTTATAGACGATAATTATTATTGTTGTTGTGATTATTATTATTATTATTATTATTATTATTATTATTATCATAAGAGTACATTATCTTATGAGCAAGGTTTAAAGCATGGTTTTATATGAAGAGTTATTTGTATTACGTTGATAATAATTATTATTATCATTCATATAGTTTATGGTATTGTTAATATACACTATCAATAGTGTATATTTACGATTTTGATAGAATTTAATAAATGATGTGCCTTGAATAGGATTTGTATGGATTTGATTGATTGACTCTTGCTGAGCAATTTTAAAATAAGCTAAGGACCTAAGGTAAGTAAATCTCACCTTTTGTGCTTAAGTGTAAGATGCATGACTACATTGATTGTGTACATCTGATGAGTTAAGTATGGTATGATGATGATGCATATGATAAGTATGTGAAGAATGGTTATATGAACACCATAAGGGTGTTGTGTGATATGTAATTGATGAATTCTGTGATATGTGAAAGATGTCTTACTTGGTTAAGAATGATATGAATTATGTGCAAGTATGTGTTCTTATGTTGATGGATATGTGGATTACTTTATGTTCATGATTTGTTATATGTTATGATATATGAAGGGTTTAAGTTTTTAGGCTGGAAACCTTAGACCTGAGCCATAGCTCTACGTTAAGGTATAACAACGCTACCAACCCAAAGCTTCATGTATTATGACTAAAGATGTTTTGAGTTATATGAGATGTGATACAATGCCTTGATTGAATACCATCAACATGAATCATGAACATGAACATTGGCATTTCAGCATCAGCATATATGCATGGCATGTACAGTTATGTGATACATTATTATGTGATATAAGACCATGCGTATGAATATGAGAAAAGTTATGAAATGCCTTGAAAAGTCTTATGTAAAATTTAACATTTTAATGACACAAGACTTAAGCAAAGTGATAATAATATGTTTAAAAAGGGTGCCACTGTTTTGATGAAGCAATTAAGTAAGTTCAGCAAAGAAGATGGAGGTCTATAAGACTAATAGTGGCTGCCCACTTGTATGGGCTAGGTCAGAGTTGACCATTCAGACATGCTTGCCATGTTCCCGTCTTTCTCCTCCATATGTGTAATAAGTATGGCAGCTATGGCGACGATGAAATGAGTGTTATGATGAGCCTAGCTGAGATGATGGCTAGCCGGAGGAGAACCCATGGGATTCTATATGATATGTGTAACAAGCCCTGCAGGCATTGGCTGAATCAAACAGTTTGCACAAGTGATATTGGGCCCATAAAAATGTGAAACTAAAAGAAAGAGCATAAAAGTAAAGTTGGAAAGTGCATGAGCAATAAATGAAATGCATAAGTATATAAGTCAGCATATTAGTATATGTGCACTACAAACTCACGACATTCATGTGTATGTGTATGCATGAGATTTGCTTACTGAGCGTTAGCTCATTATGTTATTTTCCAACATTTTTCCAGGTGTGGCTTTAGCTGTTGAGCAACTTGTGGAGCACGGACTCAGTAGCAATGCAATAATGGTTTAGAGTTTTCATATGGCTGCCTTAAATTTAAAGTATTCATACGTGTAATAATTTCTTCTAATAAGTTTATATAAAAGTTTTAAATTTTTCTGTATTTCTTCGTATCATTTTATTTAATTCTTTTGGTCAAGTGACTTACATACTCGTAAACCCTAGAATTACGAGTATGTGGCAGACGTACCCTACCTTAGGGACGTTATAATATATTTGTATTATTTCGTAGGATTACTACCAAAAACTCTAAGAAGATGGTAAATGGGAGCCTGAATGCACTAAGGATGTGCTCATGATAGCATTGGGAACCCCTAAAGCTGGAGGAAATGCTTGGGGTGTAGGTCAAGGTGTGACCCAAACACTATTTTTTAACACACCTCGTTCAACGAAAGTGAAAGGGAAACATACTAAATCGGCTTATAAGTTCGATCAACGAATTCATGAACAAGAAGAACGAATTCGTCAACAAGAAGAACGATATCGTTGATAAGTACATTTTTGTATAAAGTTTACTTCGTATTCATCAGGGTTTTATGTTCATAAGTAGTGTGTCTGGGGATGGTTAGAATGGTTTTGCTAATTTGTTTCATTTAAACTAAATCGTCATTTTTGAGGATAATGTCTATATTTTTGATGAGTTTTTGGTTAAATGATAATGTTGTAGGATTCTAATCAGAGGAGTGAAGTCAAAGAAGAAGAAAAAAAAAATCGAAAAAGAATCAAAGTGTGATCAAGCAGAGAGCTCGCCGCTACAAGGAAAAGTCCTTGCCGCTACGAGACAAGTCAGCAGAGTGCTCGCCGCTATAAGGAAAAGTCCTTGCCGCTACGAGGCAAGTCAGAAAGTTCCTTGCCGCGGCAAGGGAAAATCCATGTCGCGGCACGACAGCCCACCACGCCTTTTTCGAAGTTCCTTGCCGCGGCAAGGGAAAGTTCCTGCCGCGGCACGCATTTAAATTTTATCTTAAATTCAATTTTTCTGATTATTTGAGGGGAGATATAAAAGGGGATTAGGGTTAGATTCGAAGATTAGGTTTTTATTTTTACGTTTTTAGAGAGAGAAACTCAGAGAGAGCTTTGGAGGAGAAGGAAGATCCCAATCAACATCTCAATAGTTTTCTTCTTCCCCTACTCTATTATTCTTTATCTATGTTTATGTTTTTAATCATGATGAAGATTATTGGCTAGTTTCTTTTAGGTTAAGGGTTATTCAAAACCCAGACATGATTGTTTGACTTCAGTTATGAGTATTATTTCTTGATTTCCTTCATATTAAATTGATTCTATTCTTCTATGCTTATCTTATGAATTTTGTGATTCCTTGTTAGGGTGTACAACTAATTAGGGTTTACATTATTTCATTATCATCTTAGAATTTCGATTCACCTAATAGTTTAGGGTTCTAAGTATTGGTGATAAATTGCAATTGATGATATGGTCAAATATGTTGTTGATTGTGATGAAGGATAGAACCTAGGTTAAATGAATTATATACTAAATTAATTTATTGCCTAGATTAACCTATCTCCATTGTTCTTAATGCTTTTACTAAATTAAATGAATCATATGCTTCATAGGTTTGTTATTCGGTAAAAAGAGTTAATTATTGAGCGCTTCGCCGTGATTGATTGTAATAGGGAGATTGGGATAATTGACTGCTTAAGCTTTATCTGCGGGGTTAATAGTTTAATTGGGAATTGAAATAATATTCAATATTGATATTCATGCATGATTGTTTGAGGTGGAGAATAATTCTTAACTGTTCTTTAAAAATCGTTATAAATCCTTATTTGTTAATCGTCTTATTAGTTTTAAATTTCAAAATCCCCTTTTCCTTTTAACTTTGTTAAACTTTGTGAATAATAAATTGAATATAGTTCCCTTGGGTTCGACCTCTATTTTCCATTGTACTAAATTAATTGGTGATAGTGTAATCAAAATCTTTATTAAATTTGGTACGCCATACGACACGCATCAAATTTTTGGCGCCGTTGCCGGGGAACTATTTAATTCTTTTTATTATTCATATTGGTTTACTTTTACTAACTTGATTTCTCTTGGTATCTCAGAGTTATATGTCTGGCGAAGACACTCAGAGCAGGTTGGAAGCAATCAAGCAGTATCTTGAGTCATCGTCAGCCTCTCGGTCTTCAAGAATTATTACTAATAATCCGCTCTTTCAACGTCTTGCTCCGCAAGAAAATCCTGTTAAAGTGCCATTACCGTCTGACAACGAATCTGATTCTGACGATTCAGTTCGATCTTATAGAACAATGGCTCAGCAAAGGACATTGAAAGAGTTGGCAGCGCCAAATCTTGACCAACAACCACTATGCATCCAATATCCACCGTTGGATGTAAACTTTGAGCTGAAGTCGGGCCTCATCCACTTATTGCCTTCTTTCCATGGGCTGCCTGGTGAGGATCCGAATAAACATTTGAAGGAGTTTCATATTGTCTGTTCTAGTATGAAACCTGCTGCAATGACTGAGGAACAGATTAAGCTGCGAGTTTTTCCTTTCTCTCTAAAGGATGCAGCTAAAGAGTGGTTGTACTATCTTCCACCTGGTACTGTTGAAACTTGGAATGGTATGAAGACTATGTTCCTAGAACGATACTTTCCGGCATCTAAAGTTGGAAGCATCAGGAAGGAGATCTGTGGTATAAGGCAGTATACAGGAGAGTCTTTGTATGAGTATTGGGAGAGATTTAAGAGATTGTGTGCTAGATGCCCTCATCATCAGATAAGTGAACAGCTCCTCATTCAGTACTTTTATGAAGGATTACAATCACTGGATAGGAGTATGATTGATGCAGCCAGTGGGGGTGCACTAGTTGATAATACTCCTGCTACAGCCAGGAGCTTGATTTCTAATATGGCTGCTAACTCACAACAGTTTGGCATTCGTCAAGATCCTGTTCCACCGCCCAAATCAGCTAATGAAGTGAGCACCTCTAATGCTAATCAGCTGGGTCAACAATTGGCTCAATTAACTGCAGTGGTACAACAACTAGCTTTGGGCCAACAGGTGCGGCCATGTGGAATCTGTCAAGTAGTGGGGCACCCTACTGATACGTGCCCCACTCTAGTAGAGGGAGAAACTGAGGGTGTTAATGCTGTGGGAAATTTTCCTGGTCAATTACGTCAGATGTATTATGAACCATTTTCACAAACTTATAATCCTGGCTGGCGTGATCATCCAAACCTTCGATATGGGAATCATCAACAAATAGCTCAACAACCAACAACAGCAAGACCACCTGGTTTCACTACACAACAGAGGTCTCAAAATAATTATGTACCTAGACCATCACAACCACCGCAGGCTACTCCACAACCAAGTGCCAAAACTTCTACTGAGGATTTAATCAATGCACTTGCTACAAATACTCTTCAATTTCAGCAAACCACCCAAGCGTCCATCAAAAGTTTGGAGAATCAGGTGGGACAATTAGCAGCATCATATAACCGGTTGGAGGCTCGTCTGTCAAATAAATTGCCTTCACAACCTGAGATGAATCCCAAGGAGAATGCTAGTGCAGTAACTTTGCGCAGTGGGACGCAATATGATCCACCTAGTCCTCAATTGCCCAGTAAATTGTCATCCAAGCCACAAGTTGATTGCTCAGTTAATGAAGATGTTCCTCCAAAGCCAACCACCCCTACACAACTCAGCCCTAAGCCTACTATTGTCATTCCACCTCCATTCCCAAGCAGACTGAAAAAGACTAAAAAGGAAGAGGTTGACAAGGAAATTCTTGATACATTCCGAAAGGTAGAAGTGAATATCCCTCTTCTTGACGCTATTAAACAAGTGCCGCGCTATGCCAAGTTTCTGAAAGAGTTGTGCACTAATAAGCGTAAGTTGAGGGGTAATGAAAAAGTTAGTGTGGGGAAGAATGTTTCCGCAGTTCTACAAAAGAAGCTTCCACCAAAGTGTAAGGATCCTGGTACTTTTACTATCCCTTGCACTATTGGTAATAAAAGAATTGAGCGGTGTATGTTGGATTTGGGAGCCTCTATCAATGTCATGCCATTCTCCATTTATGCTTCATTGAATCTCGGTCCACTTGAAGAGACAGGGGTGATTATTCAACTTGCTGATCGGTCGAATGCTTATCCCAGGGGTGTAATAGAAGATGTTTTAGTTCAAGTAAATGAATTGGTGTTTCCAGCTGATTTTTATGTTCTTGATATGGAAGATGAATCTATTCCATGCTCCACTCCAATTTTGTTGGGGAGACCATTCGTGAAGACTGCGAGAACTAAGATTGATGTGCATGACGGTACGTTGACTATGGAATTTGATGGGGAGACAATTCGATTTAATATTTTTGAGGCTATGAGGTATCCAAGTGATGTACATGCTATTTACTCTCTTGATGTGTTGGATATTCTTTCTCAAAGAGTTTTAGATTTGCATAGTAAAGATGATTTGGAGGTTGCGTTGAGAGAGCATCTTGTATTGACTGATGAAGATTTGTCTCATGAGATCATGGATGTCATAACCACACTCAATAGTGGTTTTGACAAGACTTTTAAGAAGGTTGCATTCCTTAATTTGCCGATTTCTAATGAGAAATTGCAGCCATCAATTATTCAAGCTCCTACACTTGAATTGAAGCCTCTTCCGGAGCATCTCAAATATGTTTACTTGGGGAAGAACGAGACACTCCCTGTTATAATTGCAATAAATCTTAACCAAGGTCAAGAAGAAAAATTAATGAGAGTACTCCGAGAGTGTAAAACAGCCATTGGTTGGTCTATTGCGGATATTAAGGGGATTAGCCCTTCCATGTGCATGCACCGAATTTTACTTGAAGAAGGGTCTAAACCAACACGTGAGGCGCAACGGAGATTGAATCCACCTATGATGGAGGTTGTGAAAAAGGAGATACTGAAGCTCCTTAGTGTGGGTATTATTTACCCAATTTCAGACAGTCAATGGGTGAGTCCTGTTCAGGTAGTGCCAAAGAAGTCAGGAATCACAGTGGTAAAGAATGATGAAAACTAGCTGGTACCAAAAAGAATGCAAACCGGGTGGCGAGTTTGTATAGACTACCGAAAGTTGAATGCGGCAACCCGTAAGGATCACTTTCCATTACCGTTCATTGATCAGATGCTTGAGAGGTTAGCGGGTCATCCTTATTATTGTTTTCTTGACGGTTATTCGGGATATAATCAGATTGTTATAGCTCCTGAAGATCAAGAGAAGACAACCTTTACATGCCCTTTTGGTACATTTGCTTTCTGACGAATGCCGTTTGGGTTATGTAATGCTCCTGCCACATTTCAGCGATGTATGATGAGCATTTTTTCAGATTATATTGAAAACATCATCGAGGTTTTTATGGATGATTTTAGTGTTTATGGTGACTCATTTGATCGTTGCCTTCATAATCTCACTTTGGTACTCTAGCGGTGTATTGAAACTAACCTTGTGCTCAACTGGGAAAAATGCCATTTTATGGTAAGCCAAGGTATAGTTTTGGGTCATGTGATTTCAGTCAAGGGAATAGAGGTTGATAAGGCAAAGATTGATTTAATTCGTTCTCTACCATCTCCGACTAGTGTTAAAGAAGTAAGATCATTCCTCGGGCATGCAGGGTTTTATCGGAGATTTATAAAGGATTTCTCTAGAATTTCCACACCTCTATGCAACCTTCTCCAAAAAGATGTAAAGTTCGAATTTGATGACAAGTGTTTCATGGCTTTCAACCTATTAAAAGAGTCTCTAACTACAGCTCCTATAATTCAGCCACCGAATTGGGAGTTACCATTTGAACTCATGTGTGATGCAAGTGACTATGCCGTGGGCGCTGTTCTTGGGCAGCGAGTTGACAAGCTTCCTCATGTTATATATTATGCTTCTCGCACTCTTAATGATGCTCAACTTAATTATTCCACCACTGAAAAAGAGCTCTTGGCGGTCATTTTTGCATTGGAAAAGTTTCAGTCATACTTGATTGGAACTAAAGTGATTGTGTATACCGACCATGCTGCCCTTCGCTATTTATTGGCAAAGAAAGAAGCCAAGCCTCGGCTGATCCGATGGATTCTACTTCTTTAAGAGTTCGATTTAGAGATAAAAGATAAAAAGGGTTCTGAAAATAGGGTGGCGGATCACTTGAGTCGCCTTATTCGGGATGAAGATAATTTTCCCATAGAAGAAAAATTTCCGGATGAGCAACTCCTCGCCATGCAAGAAGTTATTCCTTGGTATGCCGACATTGTAAACTACCTTGCTTCAAAGGAGTTACCAAGTGATCTCACACAAGCACAACGGAACAAGATTAAGCATGATGCTCGCCACTATATATGGGATGAACCTTATCTTTGGAAGCATTGTACTGATCAAATCATTCGTAGGTGTGTACCGGAATCTGAATTTCGTTCCATCCTTGCTTTTTATCATGCTTATGCTTGTGGTGGACACTTTGGACCTAAGAGGACAGCTCGTAAGATATTTGATAGCGGTTTCTATTGGCCCACAATTTTCAAAGATGCTTATGCTTATTGTAAGGCATGTGATCGTTGTCAACGAGTTGGTAACATAACGGCCAAGGATCAAATGCCTCAAACTCCTATTTTAATTCTTGAGATCTTTGATGTTTGGGGTATGGATTTCATGGGACCATTCCCATCCTCTTTCGGCTATGAATATATTTTATTGGTGGTAGACTACGTGTCTAAATGGGTGGAAGCGATTGCAACTAGAACGGATAATTCAAAAACAGTAGTGGACTTCATTCGCTCTAACATTTTTGTGCGTTTTGGTACACCTAAGGCTATACTTAGTGATCGAGGCACTCATTTTTGTAACAAGAGTATAGAAGCATTGTTTCGATGCTATAGTGTAACTCACAAGGTGACAGTTGCTTATCATCCACAAGCCAACGGGCAAGCGGAGGTTTCTAATCGTGAAATTAAATTGATTCTTGAGAAAACTGTAAATCCAAACCGGAAAGATTGGAGTACAAGGCTTGATGATTCCTTGTGGGCGTATCGAACGGCATATAAAACACCTATCGGTATGTCACCTTATCGGTTGGTGTATGGGAAACCTTGCCATCTACCAGTGGAGCTAGAGCATAAGGCGTGGTGGGCTGTAAAGAAGTGTAACATGGACATGGTTGCTGTAGGACAACAAAGAATGCTTCAATTGCATGAGTTAGAAGAAATACGCAATGAAGCATATGAGAGTTCGAAAATCTACAAGGAGAAAATCAAAGCTTTTCATGACAAACATATTCTTCGGAAGAGCTTTGTGGAAGGTCAGAAAGTTCTCATGTATCACTCTCGCCTTAAACTCTTTCCTGGGAAGTTGAAGTCTCACTGGTTAGGTCCGTTCATTATTACCAAGGTTTTTCCTCATGGAGCGGTCAAAGTTGTAAGTCCAAGTACCGGAAAGTCTTTCAAGGTGAATGGCCAGAGACTGAAGCCATACTATCAGTCAATGGCGGAGGATGAGCAAGTTCATGTGATGTACCTTGAAGACCCAGTTTATGTCGATGAAGATTGAAGTTCTAAGTCGAGCTAGCGACGTTAAACGTAGCCATCTTTATTGTTTTCAGTTTTAGTTATTTTCTTTATTTTTATTTTTAAGTTTAACATTTAGTTATTTCAATTTTTTTTACTCTGATTCTCTCTTTGAACCGTGAAAACCGTGAAAAAAAAAAGAGAGAAAAAGCAGGAAAATGCATCTTGCCGCGGCAAAGAAAAGTTCCTGCTGCGGCCTACGCCCCCAGAATTCGAGCCGAGAGCATCTTGCCGCGGCAATAATAAATGTCTGCCGCGGCACGAGAGGAAATCCCACAGGCCGAGAGGAGTCTGCCGCGGCACAGAAAAGGGCTTGCCCCGACAAGTGATCGATCCCCACACGCCCGAGACCCCCTGCCGCGGCACATAAAAATGCCTGCCGCGGCACGAGACCCAGAAACTGCCTTATAACCTTTTTCTTTCCCTTTTCACCACTCACTCACCCTTCTCCTAAATACAAACCGAGTCTCCCATTCTCCATTGTTCTTCTTCTTCTCTTAAGCCCTACACACCATTATCAATCCTAAATACCCTCATCATTCTCTCATTCTCTCTCACTTTCCTCAATCTTAAATACCCTTCTCACCCTCATTAATCCAAAGACCTTGCCTATTCCATCACCCATTATACCCATTCCTCAAAATCAGCATCATTAGCCACCCATTACTTTCATTACCGACTAATGCTCATTGGGTAGGCTTTGCTCGGGATCAAGCATCACCAAGCACATTTGCATCATCTTTGGGTTGGATTCAAGGTATTTTTCTCTATTTGCAAGCTTTGATTGATGTTTATCAACTTCTAATTCCTCTGAGAGTGGACGGGTTTTGTTGGATCTCCTTCTTTGATTTTGATTTCTGTGGTGCATGTGCTTGTCTACTGATTATATCTGCATATTGGGGGTAATAGAAAAATCTACAAGTTTTTGATCTCTTTGTTTTACACTCTGCACTCTATGTGTTTGATAAAATGTCACATTGAGTTGAATATCCAGAATTGAGAGTGTAGAATCTTTTACTTTGTGCTGTGACATTAGTTATTCTCAGAACCACTTTGAAGGAGTCTATCATCAATTATTTCCATCGATACAATGGCTAGCAAGAGATCACGCACTGAACATGCCGGCCCTTCTACCACCGCTAAGGTAAAATATGATGCCAGGAAATTCACATCTAAAGAAGCCTTTGAAAGTTACAAGGACGCCATTGACAAGAAAAAGGCATGGGTGGCCGAAAGAGGTTTTGATCTGGACATGCATCATCCTTATCTGAGGTTGATGAGTATTATTGAGCAGAGGGGTTGGCAACGGCTATGTGCCCAACCACAGCCAGCGGTTGTTTCTATTGTTCGAGAATTCTATGCCAATGCCATCAACCGCAGTAATTTACAGGTAACGGTTAGGGGTGTTCCCGTCACCTATTCAGCCTCTGCTATTAATCACTATTATGGCCTGCCAGACATTCCGAATGATGAGTTTAATGCCTCTGAGTCAAACATGGATCCCAATGCTATTATCCAAGCTATTGGCATTAGAGAGGCTAGGTGGAGGACGTCCGAGCATGACACCGCTCATAATCTTGAGTCCAAATATATGGACTATGAACTTAAGGCTTGGCACTGTTTTGTTGGGGCAAAATTATTCCCCACAAAACATTTTGGAACAGTGGACTTGGCTTGTGGGAACTTGTTGTATGCCATCGTAACAAACAAGTCTATAGATGTTGGCAAGATCATTCATGCATCAATCCTGAAGAGTATGTCCAGTACACAGAATGGGTTCTACCATCCTTCATTAATCACAGACCTATGCAAGAAGGCCGGTGTATGATGGAATGATAATGAGGAAGTAATAAACCCAATGCATATCATTGACAGGAATACTATTCAGCGGTTTGACAAACCCACAGCCACATCTTCTGCGCAACCTGCATCTTCTTCACATGCACCTGTTCAGCCTCACACTGGCCGTAACAGGACACTTACTGATCAGGTTGCCACTATGGAGAATGAACTCTATCATGCTCATCTTGACATTCGAACATATCATGAAGAGATGGTGGCTCAAAATCAAAGAATGATGGAGTTTGCTAGCTATCAAGACTTGTGCTTCAGGATGCAGCAAACCAATTTAGGGGCGGATATGTATGGATATCCACCGGCCCCAATGTGGTTGCCACCTTACCCTTCATCTGTTCCGGTGCCGCCTAGCCATACCAATGACTATAATGATGACGATGGAGCGGGTAACACAGAAGAGTTCCAATATGATGCGGATGACACCTTTAGTCGCAATTAATGAGGGAGTTTTCTTATTTTCCTATTTTTCTTGTCATTTGTTTTTTTTATTTTCTTTTGTTTTTTTTATTTCTTTTATTTTCTTTTCTTGTGTCAATTTGTACTTATCACCACTGAGGACAATGTTTAATTCAAGTGTGGGGGATGGGTAACAAATTGTTTGTTTTGTCTGTCTAATTGTCTTTGTTTGTTTATAATTGTTTGTGTTGTTGATGTCGGTCTTGTGTCTTGTGCTGGTCTTATTGAATGCAATGGTCGATGATGAGTATCTGAATGATACTAAACTTGAATGCTAGATGATGATGGATGGATTGTGATTCGTGTGCTTAACTCTTGTTTTGATGACTACTTGAATTTGTGCTTTAAATCTTAACGATTTATTACAGTTAGATTTGCTACTTACTATTTGAGAAATAATTTATGCATGTCGAAAAAAAGAAAAAAAAAGAAGAAAAATATTTAGATATATACAAATTTAGTCCCCACCACTCTAGAACACATTGGTTGATTGCTTGAGGCGAAATCATAAGTGCACAGAATTAAGAAAATGATAAAGGCAATTTTCTTTGGATCGTTTGAGCCGTTCAAGCCTACCATGATAATAATGTATCCTTAGTTTCCCGTTTTTGAGCCTTATTGACCACATTTTTTTTTTCGTTGAAAACTCATTACTTAACCCTAAACTTCTTTATTTTTCTTTATCTATGTTGATAACCCATTGCACCATGGCTTAGCTAGTTAATTTTCTACTATGGGATGAGAGGTTATATGTAAAAAAAAAAAAAGAAGAAAGAGAAGTGTAGTAAGAGTTTTTGTACATGATGTACTGATAAGTGTAAAGATCTCCTATTTATCCCCGAGGAATATCTTAAAAAGAAAAAGAAAGAAAAAGAATTTTTTTTTTGCATAAAAATAAGTGTGGGGGAAAATAGAGAGATCAATAATGTATGAAAAGTATGTGGGAATTGTTGAGGAAGATCCAAAGTAGAAATAGAGAAAAAGTATATATTGGGTATGCTATGGTGCAATATGAGCCTAAATGTATCCTTCTCATCTACCCTGCACCTTAGCCATACATTATAAGCTTATAAAGACCTTTTGATTCTTGATTCTGTGTGTTTATATTAGTGGAGAGTAATTAGTTAATGTCTATGGAGTGGTTGATACATATATATATATACTCTTTTTCTGATGAGGGGCAAGTTTGAAAGAAAAGAAAAAAAATGATGATGAATGAATAAAACGACATGTATTGATTAATCTTGATTCAAGTGAGCTGGTAAGTATGATTGTTATAACTCGTGGTTTAAGATAAATTTCAAGTAGCTCATCAATTTAGGAGTTGAAAATCTGATGGTTATGAAATTCAAAGTCATTATAGCATAATGTTTTAGTGTAATTCTCTGAGACAATCATCGTATTCAATGAGACCGCCTGTTGTGTTAGTTTTTAATTTTGTTTAGAGTTTAGGGGTTTGCTAAGGGACTAGCAAAGTTCAAGTGTGGGGGAATTTGATAAGTACATTTTTGTATAAAGTTTACTTCGTATTCATCAGGGTTTTATGTTCATAAGTAGTGTGTTTGGGGATGGTTAGAATGGTTTTGCTAATTTGTTTCATTTAAACTAAATCGTCATTTTTGAGGATAATGTCTATATTTTTGATGAGTTTTTGGTTAAATGATAATGTTGTAGGATTCTAATCAGAGGAGTGAAGTCAAAGAAGAAGAAAAAAAAAATCGAAAAAGAATCAAAGTGTGATCAAGCAGAGAGCTCGCCGCTACAAGGAAAAGTCCTTGCCGCTACGAGACAAGTCAGCAAAGTGCTCGCCGCTACAAGGAAAATTCCTTGCCGCTACGAGGCAAGTCAGAAAGTTCCTTGCCGCGGCAAGGGAAAATCCATGCCGCGGCACGACAGCCCACCACGCCTTTTTCGAAGTTCCTTGCCGCGGCAAGGGAAAGTTCCTGCCGCGGCACGTGTAACGCCCTACTTCCTTAGAGCCGTTACTAAGTGAGTTTTAAGACAAAACAGTGTGCAATGAACTCGCTAACCGAGGTGTTGAAACAAAAGTGTGACTAATTAAAAGTTAGGGCTGTAATCTTTGAAAATGCGACGTTTCACAAAAAAAAAACTTCTAGTATTAAACACTTGGGATCCCAAAATAAGGTTTGAAAACTATTTACATATTGAAATAAGTTTACAGTTGTTTAATCATAAAATCATAGATTATTACAGCCATTTTCGAATAAACCCCCAACCAAAGCAGTCGGGCAGGCCAAACATGTACGCGTCGCTTCACGCTCTCCGTACTCATGGTTGGTTGACTCAGTCATTGCCCTTACCTGCAATACAGAGCACCCGTGAGCCGAAGCCCAGCAAGAAAACTCATGTAGAACATAACATATGCAATGTATACAGTTTATCATAACAAATAATCCACCAATAAACAAGTCAACCATTAGACTAAGCAAACACGGCCATGCCGCCCCAGAGACCTTACCAAAGCCCTGGGGTATCGGTTCTCACCGCGAGGATAACTCATGTATCCCTTGGGTCCCACCCTGAATATAGCATAACACATGTATCCACCGGGCCCCGCCCTGACTATAGCATCCCATGTGCTAGGTGTTACTTTCGGCCCCACGGCCGCCCCGGCCTACGCCGTACTCGGCCCCACGGCCGCCCCGGCCTACGCCGTACTCGGCCCTTGCCGTTCATTTCATCATAATCACACATATAGTACATTCGAAATAAACATTTACACACATCACGGTTCATTTAAGGTTAAACATTTACACATAGTACAATCCGGGGCCATGCCCTACAATCACACAGTGGGACCATGCCCTATTCTCGGGTGTTACGGTTTTCTTACCTTAATTCCAAATGCTTTAAATAGAAAAATGACGGCCCCCGAGCACGATCCACTTCCCGAGCACTAGCTTAACACCTAGTCACAACCAAGATAATGGATACCAATAAGATTAATCTCAAATGAGTTTCTAAACCAAGTTCTAGTCCCCGGAACATTGAACTTCACCAAAAATATAAAAAGATTCAATCCCGAGCACCCGTGGTTAAATTCCCAAGCTTAAATTCTCAAAATCCCAAAATTCCTTAAGCGCCGCGGCATGGCCCAACCATGTCGCGGCATGGCCCCTAAACAGGGCCACAAAATGCCCAGAAACAGGTAAGGGCCGCGGCCCTACAAGGACCATGCCGCGGCTCGCCCTCCATCCTCAGCACAACTTAGCCTTCAAGGACCGCGGCCTTCCAAGAACCATGCCGCGGCCCGACCCTTCGAACCCAGAAAAACCCACCATTTTCAAGCTTAAAACCTCACCTTAAGCCATCCCAAAGCTCCCAATTCGAAACCAATTAATAAACACAACATTAGGATGGTTTAAACAACACAATTCCACCAAAAATCCACCTTAACACTCACCAAATCCCAAATTCCAAATTTCTGAAATTTCAAACCTAAAACTCAAAACCAACCATGGAAATTCTCAATTTCAACCATCAAACTTTAATTTAAACCTTACCTCGGTTGTAGAATCATTTCCCAAAGGATCCCATGACCTATCTTCAAAGTTTCAAGCCTCAAACTCCACCTTGAATATCAAAAATCCATAAACATTCACAACCCAACAAAAATCTCAGAAATTTAACTTGAGAAAAAGGATTAATTGCTTACCTTTACTCTGATTTGTTCTTGATTAACTCTTGAGCTAAACCTCCAAATCCCACCATCAATATTCAGAAATTCAAGCTTGATTTCCCCTAAGATTTCTATGGATTTCATGAAAGAAGGAGGAGAGAAAGAAGAAGAGGAGAGGGTGGAGGCTGGGTCGGTTTCTCTAAGTCTCCAAATGGTTTATTTGTTTTGTTTTTATAACTTAAGCTGGTTACCTCAAGGTTCGGGTACCAAAATGTCCCCGAAGCAAAAATGGTAAAATCCCCCAGTATTCCCGCCTAGACATCCTAACCTCAAATATATCTCCAATTATTTATTTTCATAACCCAATACCAACAATACTCCTTGACTTGCCCAAAGTCAAACATAATGCCCCGTTGTGACTTTTCCCCGCTATCCAGCTCTAGGATCGCCTCGTGCCGAAAGTTACAAATCACGGATATACCCACATACCACTGTGGTCTCAACAATCATCACATATTAATACAGTTATGCCCAACATGGCCAAAATTACAATTATGCCCTTCTAACACAATCCGGGCCTACATGCATACTAATAAACACAGCCATGCATCTCAGTTTAAACAAATAGCCAAATAACATTCTTTAAATCATAACCATGCATTTAACTCATAAAATCACACATAAATCTCAACCTGCCCTCCTGGCACGCTAATCAAGGCCCTTAAGCCTTATTAGCGAAATTGGGTCGTTACAGCACGCGTTTAAATTTTATCTTAAATTCAATTTTTCTGATTATTTGAGGGGAGATATAAAAGAGGATTAGGGTTAGATTCGAAAATTAGGTTTTTATTTTTACGTTTTTAGAGAGAGAAACTCAGAGAGAGCTTTGGAGGAGAAGGAAGATCGCAATCAATATCTCAATAGTTTTCTTCTTCACCTACTCTATTATTCTTTATCTATGTTTATGTTTTTAATCATGATGAAGATTATTGGCTAGTTTCTTTTAGGTTAAGGGTTATTCAAAACCCAGACATGATTGTTTGACTTCAGTTATGAGTATTATTTCTTGATTTCCTTCATATTAAATTGATTCTATTCTTCTATGCTTATCTTATGAATTTTGTGATTCCTTGTTAGGGTGTACAACTAATTAGGGTTTACATTATTTCATTATCATCTTAGAATTTCGATTCACCTAATAGTTTAGGGTTCTAAGTATTGGTGATAAATTGCAATTGATGATATGGTCAAATATGTTGTTGATTGTGATGAAGGATAGAACCTAGGTTAAATGAATTATATGCTAAATTAATTTATTGCCTAGATTAACCTATCTCCATTGTTCTTAATGCTTTTACTAAATTAAATGAATCATATGCTTCATAGGTTTGTTATTTGGTAAAAAGAGTTAATTATTGAGCGCTTCGCCGTGATTGATTGTAATAGGGAGATTGGGATAATTGACTGCTTAAGCTTTATCTGCGGGGTTAATAGTTTAATTGGGAATCAGAATAATATTCAATATTGATATTCATGCATGATTGTTTGAGGTGGAGAATAATTCTTAACTGTTCTTTAAAAATCGTTATAAATCCTTATTTGTTAATCGTCTTATTAGTTTTAAATTTCAAAATCCCCTTTTCCTTTTAACTTTGTTAAACTTTGTGAATAATAAATTGAATATAGTTCCCTTGGGTTCGACCTCTATTTTCCATTGTACCAAATTAATTGGTGATAGTGTAATCAAAATCTTTATTAAATTTGGTACGCCATACGACACGCATCAATCGTGAACAAGAAGAACAATTTCGTAAACAAGAAGAACTCTTGAAATCCCTTGTCGACGCAAATAGAGCCCAACCGAGTTGGCATGGATCTTGTGCTGGTCCTTTTGGATCAGGCTTTGGAGTACCACATCCTCAGTCTTAGCCTCATATGCCTGAGGTACCGCATCCTCAGCCTCGGTCTTATATGCATGGGGTATCCGGATCTTACTATGTACCAGAACCTCCAAAATCTTACCATGTACCAGAACCACCACAAGCAGAAGATCCAATGACATTTTATGCACTACAACCACAACCACAACCACAACCACATTTTAAATATTATTTGTCAATTTTCATATATGATTTTAAATATGTCTAACTTACACACTTTGGAGCAGGAACGTAAATGTCATTTGGCAGTTGGGACGATTGAGAATATTGTTGCATAAAGACACGTTATTGACACTTAAGACGTACAACTTCACAACACACCATTGGGAGACAATGATTATCGTGTCATCATCAAATACTTGCTTCAAGGAGTTGCTCCATGTTTTAACCCTATCATTGACTTGGAGCTATGCACAGTTGCTTAAGCTATTGGGACAGCTATAGTGTGGCCTAAGCATTTGGTTATATTTACTGAGTGGCAAGAACAGGTGATGTGATGCTACAATTATCTTTACTTATATTTTTTCTATTGTGTATATTTCATTAATTGATTGGTAAATGTTTTGTACAGACTGGTTCAAAAAGTAGGAGCGAAGCACATCGACCAACAACATCTTTGACCCAACAACCACGGGAACACAGAAGTCAACCAAGACACACAGATATGAGGTCATTTGGGAGAGATTTATGATATAATAGCGAAGTGGCTCATTATGAGTGTGTAAATACATCTGTACGAGATGAAATATTCGCTGAAGATATGTCACACTGCTTTATATGTAAGGATGACATACTTCAGTTTATTAGAGGCAATAATATTGGACAAGGTGTTATCATGTGCTACCAAAGGTATCAACATTCATTTTTTTTAACTTTAGTTAAGTTTGTTTCTTTGACATACAAAGTTAGCTAACAATATTACAATTTTTTTTTATGTTAGGTTAATGTACAATTGGCTCCTAGAACATCCTCGCCAACATTTGTTTCTATCTGTCAATCCTAATGTTGTAGCCATTGCAACAACTAAGTTTGAAGACCGTGTTGCATATTTGTGCAAGCGAATGAATGCATTGGTTTCAGAAAATCAGTAAATGGTTGTTCCTTGGATCCATATGTCAGCTCAATTTTATTAAAGTATGATTGTGATATAATATTTGATCTAATTAATCTTGTTTTTCGTATGTATAGTGAGCATTGGATGTTGGTATTGTTGGTGCCTAGAGCCTATTACATTTTTTTATGGATCCAGTTAATGCACCTCTTAAGAAACGCTCACAAATTCAAGATACAATCTTCAATGCTTATGGTCGCTACTTAAGGTCTAAGAACTTACAAATCCTGTCTAAACCAACTATTCAACAACCCGAAGTATGTGCTAGAAAATTTAATTTCAATTTCAATAGTTTGAGTTTTTTAATTTTATGAAATTATTTAATTTTTATTATTATTATTAGTGTCCACAACAAAAGGACAACGTTGAATGTGGATATTACATAATGCGGATGATGAATGATTTGATTCAAGCTCCAAACTGTAAAAATTATTTGAAAGGGGATATGTAAAATGTTCAAAGATTATAATTATATTAAAACTATAAAATTAATAATTACTTTTATTAATATATATTTTTATTTTATTTTTGTAGCTCAACAAACACAGATATACCGAAGAACAACACGATGAGATGAAACAAGAATGGGCACGGGATAAGCTACCATTAATCTAAAATCATTGTTTGTATTAGTTTTATTTCTAACAAATATTTCTTTTTAGAAAATTTCTAACAAATATTGAATATTCTTTTATATCAATGAAAAATTTTAATTTAAAAAATCATTTATTTATATTAATTAATTAATAATTTATTTATTTATATATTAATTAAAAATTTATTAGAAAATGTAAATGGCAAAAAAAAAAAAAAATACAACAATATCATGGTAAATTCGAAATATGTAAAAAAAATAATAAAAAAATTCACGTATTTTTTAAAAGGACATGAAATGTGATCTTATGCAAATTTTATGACCAATTTAAAAAGTCCTGAAAAATAACAATTCAACATAAGTGTGATCTCACACATCATTTTAAGACCCATTTAAAGGGTCATGAAAAATGATTCATGACCCTTAATATGAATCATGAAATGTGGTCCACATAAAAAGTAATGCTTTTAATAACTATAGATTTCATGACCCATTTAGTTAGGTCATAAAAAATATTTAATGTTCCTTTTAAATGGTCTTAAAAATTATTTTTTGTAGTAGTGTATGAATATAAAGTTGCTAATCCAAATATCGGGTAGTAGTTTAAATAATGCAATGGAGACATATTAATATTAAACGAAAGTGAAATAGAAAGTAAAAGAAAAAAATGCAACGGAATGATGAAAATCCTTGTCTCCATGTGATAAGCCTCCTCAATAATGAAAAGTTAGGTAGAATAATTTTTTAATTAAAAAAAACTACGAAAAAAACTCCCGGGTGTTTACATATGAAAGAAAACAAACTTAATTATTTATCTTAATAAATTAAAACATTATTAGTTAGGCTAAATATTTGTTTATTTATGTATTATAATAAATAATAATGGGTAGTTCAGCACAGATCATGTAGTATTTGTTTTTATTAGAACTTGTATTAAAAAGTTGATTACAAGTAATCAATATATATAGTTAATACATATATAAATAACTAAGGAAAAATTAGACTGGGAGTACCCATTTTATTTACATAAATGTCGCTAATGTTTTATTTACACATATAACATTATAGGAGAATTTTACTATAAAACTTCACTTTAAGTTATATCGGTGAAACTATCAGTGTTCTCGACCCGTGAATAGTTTTCGATGCCATTTTTTTATGATTGTGTATATTGTAACTATTTAGAGCATTTTACAAATTTTCAGAAAATTCTGAATAATTTACAGTACTAAAAATTAGGTTCAAACATATTGTTGCGCATGGATATCAATATAATTGAATCTAGTTTTCGGTACTGTAAAACTATTAGGAATTTTTTGAAAATTTGCAGGATGCTCTAAATAGCTATAATATACACGGTCATAAAAAAAATCACACCGAAAACTATTTACGGATCGAGAAATATTAAGAGTCCTACCAATAAGACTTAAAGTGAAGCCTTACATATCTCACTGTAATATAAAAAAAGATTCGTTTTATACGATATCTTTAATAAATTATAAAAATACCGCTCTCCCCAACCCGTGTATATATATATATATATATATATTTATTTATTGATCCTTTGTTTTATTTTTTTTTGTCTTAATTTTTAATTAGAATTTAGGCATATCAAATAATATAATAATAAAAGTAATAATAATTATAGTTACTATCATCAATAAAATAAAGTAGATTAATTTATTTTTATTTAAAATAAATATATTTATTAATATTAAAATTAATATTAATACAATTACTCAAAAAATAAATTAATATTTATACAAATTACAATATACTGTTAATTAAAATTAATATTGATAACTATATGTTACAATATATAATTAAAGATAATCACAATATTATTATTTTTTATAAAAATATTATATATTTTTTAAATCATAGCTAGTCAAGTCTCAACACTCAATATTAAACCAAAATCATAATCTAATCCAAGTTTCAAGTTTTGTTACAAAAATATATTTAAAGTTAAAAAATTAGTTTTTGTAAATCTTTGTAATAATCATGTTAAATAAATTTATAAATATTTATGTAAATGTGAGTAACAAAAATAAACTTTTTAGTTGTGAAATTAGTTTTGTAAATTGTTGTTACAAAAATGTAAAACTTGTTTAAAAAAAATATTGTATTTCACCACTATATTCAATAAAGTGTTTTATCAATAATGAATATCATAAATTTATATTTTTAAGTTGTATAGCATAAATATGATGGTTTATGTAATTTTTTGGTACAAAATTGTAACAATATGGAAAAGTACAATATTTTTCTGTATATTTTGTTTATGATTTCTTAACTATAAAATATTTTCGTAAATATTAGTTACAAAAATATATTTCTTAGTTGTAAAACTAGATTTGTAAACTATTGTTACAAAAATAAAAAATTTAGTTACGAATTGTTTGTAAGTTTTATCTACAAAAAACAAAAACAAAAAAATCTACAATTCTATAACTAATTTTGTAAATGTTATTTACAAACACGTAACAGATATTTACAAGTTCGTAACATATATTTGCTAGTTTATAAACGTTGATTACAAAAAATTGTATTTTACAGCTTTTATTTATGATTTTGCCACTCCGTATTACAATTTTGCCATTCCGTGTTTTTATCCAAAAATTCCGTATTTTTGTAATGCACCGTATTTTTCAGATTTTTTTTTAACTTTTAGTGTATTTTTGTAGATTTCCCTATATATTTTTATTCGGTAAACGCATTTATTATTCCGTGTACCAATTTATTCCGTATAAAACTTTTTGATCTAATTTTAATCTCTCTTTCTCTTCTTTTTCTTTTTTTAAACGTTTTTTCATTCTTTCTCTTCTCTTTTATTTTTTTTAACTTCAAATTTTTTTTCTGGCCACAACGATAGTCAGTTAAACTCAAAAGTGGTATCATCGTGACTTATTTTTTAAAATAGTCATTTTAATATATGAAAAATATATATTTTTTTTCATCACCGAAGAAAATAACTTAATAAAAAACTACATTTTAATTTCTTTTATAGTTTGTCAACAAATAAAAAAACTAAATTTAATATAATAATTAACTTCATAGGTTAATAAAGTAACCCTCAATATTCTAATATAAGCTTATTTTATAGAGCAGTTTAGATATGTTATTCTAAAAAAAAACTTACAAATAAACCAAATGGTATCTTAAACATCATAGAGTCAGTTACATTACCAACAAAATTAATTACACTAACTTTACTAATAAGCTATATTTTATATTATTATATTTTATTGTAACTTATTACTTTCTTATATATGTTTGAAGGTAGCATAAATGTTGTTAAAAAAATACATAAAAAATTCTTAAACAACAAGATTATACAATATAACTTAAAAAATAAAATCATGGTTTTAAAGATGACTAATCAAATTAGATAACCAAAATACAAATGAGATAATATTATCTGTAAGTAAAGATTTTTAGTTCATAAAAAAAACTTTATATGAAGAGATAACCAATTTGATATCTTATTAGCATCATAAAATACTAAAATATAGTTTTTTTAAACTCTGGAAAATTTCGGAAAGCCTAAGGGCCTGTTTTGCATTATATTTTGTTTTTTGTTTTCAAAATTTTGTTTTTAGAAATGAGAACAGAAAACTATTTTTGTAGTTTTCAAAAAACAAGAGGTGTTTGGTTAATGTTTTAAAACATAATTTTTTTAGTTTTATTTTTTTTAAATCTTAAATAAAAAATTAACAAATATATTTACAAAGAGAAAAATATGTTAAAAGTTTGTAATAAATAATGAGATAAAATAATTTGAAAGAAAAAATAATGAAAAATAAGAAGTGAGAAAGTTAGGAAAGAAAATTTGAGAACAATAGAAAATAACTTTTTATTGTTTTCAAAATTTCTGTTTTTTGTAACTTTATTTTTAAAAATTGTTTTATGAAAACAATGCTAAACACTCCAACTTGTTTTCAAAAATAAAAAACAATTTTTTAGTTATGGTGCCAAACATCATCTAATTTTCCCACTTTTTCCAATTTTGATAGTTATTTTTTTGGATTTGGATATATAGAACTGGCACTAATATTTGTATAAAGGTATTTATATAAATATTTTGAATTCTAGGTATATAAGTGTAAACTAACCTGTAATTAATATATATTGCACACTTAATTAACTTGGATTGCATAATTAATTAATCCGCTGAAGAACATTTTCCATAAATAACTATCGAAAAACCTTAAAACCTTAAAATCTTACAATATTATATTGTGGCGACGGTATTAATTGCCAAGATGTGAACATATTATTTTAATTCAATTTGGACCACCGACTTTTAGATGGTCAAATTATGATAATTATTTTTCTAACATGTCAACTTTAAAATACCAAACATTTATATTAAAATATATGAAATAATGGAGATGACGATCTGATCTATTATGGCCAAAACAAAAAATTGAAACATTTCCAATTAATTAATATGTACTCAAAATATTTATCAACATAGTTATTTTAAATACAGTGATATTACTAGGAAACGGACTGAATATTATTAAAATGATCTCAAATTGATGTTCTATACTATTTATTAACTCACCCTTTATAGAATATATAAATTATTTTTATTAAAATTATTTTAATGTCATATAAATTACAAATAAATATCTCATTTAAATAAATAATTTTTTTTAAATTTATATTTGTTCTAATTTTTGAATTTGAGAGAGATAACAAGAGATTATATATTATATGTTTAATATAATATTAAAAATTATACGTGGATTTTAAATTTTAGTTTCTTGCTAGTTTTAAAAAAAAACAATTTGTTGTTAATTCACAATAGATTATATTATATGTTTAATATGATATTATTCCAACAAGTGAGTTTAAGTTATAAAACATATGATTTTATTATTTTTAAATAATTATCATTATAAAATATCTCAAAAATATCCCATTTTAATCTTCTTAATTATTTATTTTATTTTATTTAAATTTAAGTATTTACAAACTACCATTAAATATAAGAATATGTGGTTAAATATAAGAATATTCCATTAAAATTAACATTAAAAAAAATAAAAAATTGTTAAAACTAAAAATTTCCTTTATTCACACACTTATTATATAAAAGAGATATATATATATATATATATTATTTTTACATGTCGGCTAGGCACAGAACATGCTTATAGTATTTGTTTTTTTTTTAATTATTAGATCTTGTATTATATAAGAAGTTTAATATTACAAGTAATAAGAATAGTTACAAATAGTTCATAATCCGCTGAATATCACATTTTAAAATCTTACAGGATTATATTGCAGCGACACGACATTACCAATGGAACAAATCATTCTAATTTTGGACCACACACGCCCACTTTTATTAGATGGGCAAATTAATTATGATAACAGATGTCAACTTTTAAATACTAAACAACAATACTAATAAAAAGTAATAACGTTACGAAAATGGAGATCATTTTCTGATCTCTAATATACTAAAATTTGAAACATAACCAATGAGTGCTCAAAATATAATTATTAAGGATTTATTAATCAATAAAGTTATTTTAAATAGACTGATATTACTAGGAACGGACAATATTGAAATTTTCTCAAATTGATGTTCTATTTATTATTTCATCCATTAAAGAGATTGACAAAAATTTTACTTTAGTTAATTACATAATATTATTTTGTTGAATAACATAAAAGTTCTCTGAATAGTTTATAAGCTTAAAAAAAGAACAAAGTGAGACAAGAGAAATGAAATAAAACAATTATTGCCCAAGAAATAGGATAAGGTATATGTAGTGTTAGACAAATAATAGCCAACCACAAAAGACCGTTGATTTTAGAAGTTGTGTGTTTGACTACACTATTCAGTAAGAGAATTGCTAACGGTATTGTTATTGGTCTCCATCACTATAAGCATAAGCAGGTTATGTTATTGGTATAATTCAATATCGAGTACTACTTATTTAAATTTAATAAGAATTATGAGGTATCGCTAACAAATTATGACGCGACACTTTATGTAGTGTTGGAAACTTTTGGTGTCAAATAGCAACATTCAATCAATAAAGGTTAAGCTAATTATTAAGTGAAGACAAAAAAAATATATCAAAATATGATCCTGTGAAATGGCCTTTTAGATAAGTTATATACATCACAAATTTTACTATAAATATTCACAGAAAGTGAACTAATATCGAAAAACAAATCACAGAAATATTTCAAAGCAACCAAAAAAGGAAAAAAAAATGGTGGCAGCTTCTTTTTCCCTACTTCTGCTTATAGTGTTAACTAGCTTTCATGGCAAGGTTCTATCATCATCATTTGATCACGGTACGTAATTATATATGTATATACATTTATATAATACATGGGAGTAAAAATATTATGTCAATGAACATATTTTGTGTGTATTTTTGCAGATTTTAGCTACATGAAATCGGTCCAAAACGCTACCGAATTGCCATTAGAAGAAGAATACGACTACATAGTGATAGGAGGAGGCACGGCAGGGTGTCCTTTGGCTGCAACTTTGTCAGAAAAATACTCAGTTCTCGTCCTCGAAAGAGGAGATGTTCCTGAATCTCATCCCAATGTGTTGAGCGTGGCAGGGTTTTTCGCTAATCTCATGCAAGAAGACGATGGCAATACTCCGGCGCAGAGGTTCACGTCAGAAGACGGCGTTGAGAACGTGAGAGGTAGGGTTTTGGGTGGCACGAGCATGCTGAACGCCGGCTTCTTCTCCCGAGCCGACAGCGATCTATTTCTATCCGAGTTGGGCTTGGATTTGGATATGGATTCGGTTGTGAAGGCGTATGAGTGGGTGGAGGAGACAGTTGTGTCGCGTCCAGCAAGTTTGGCAGTTTGGCAATCTGCGTTTAAAGATGCTTTGGTCGAAGCTGGTGTTGGTCCTGACAATGGTTTTACTCTAGATCATGTGGTTGGGACTAAGGCTTCTGGCTCTACGTTTGATGATATGGGGAGAAGACATGGTGCTGTGGAGCTTCTCAACAGAGGTGACCTTAACAACCTGAGAATTGCTGTTCGTGCTACTGTGGAAAGAGTTATTTTCTCTCGTGATCAAACATCCAAAAATTCAAGTACGTTTTACATTTTATGGTTATTTAAAATATTATTTCAATTTTATAGAATAATGATATTTGATGGTGTTCAATACTTGGTGATACTTTATAATTGTTCCTTTAGCAATTCTCAATTTTAGATATATGTTTGTGTGAACTCAAAAGGTTGAATCATCAAAGTTCTAGTTTTAGAGTCACAAAATAAGATCTCTTCATTAGTCAACAGCCGGTTCAATCTCTTATGTTCCTTAATCTTAGGCCTGAAAGGCCTCTAGATGCCTTATTATTATAAACAAAAATAAGTAACCCTCAATATAAAATCATTAATGTATTAGTTAGTTTTTTTATTTAATTTTTTTTTATGAAATTAAAATAGCTCAAAACTCTCATCTCCGTTGCTCGTTTTATTTTATTTTATTTTTAATATATCTCTAATTATGAAATATAAAAAATAAGGGCAAATTATCTAAGTAAACGACAAATATGTATACATCGCTGTCGGGACCAAATTGTCAGCAAATTGACAACTAGCTAGACTCAACCAAAACTTTTCTGAACCTTCTATTATTGGTAAAGAGGTACATTATTTAAAAATAATAATGTCTTGAATCATCCAAACTAGGCTTAGACAAAAAGGACAAGGCCTCCATAATGAATAAAAATCTGCTGTCCCACCAATTAAATATTGACACATCATTTAGTTTTAACACATCAACTGAGGTCTAAATATATATTCTTTCTCTAGCTATACTTGAACATATAGTTTGAATTTATTCAATGAACAGATCCGTCTGCAAGCGGTGTGGTATACACGGATTCAAAAGGAAAGTCTCACACGGCACTAGTACGGCGCCCCTGTGGAGAAGTTATTCTCAGCGCAGGCACACTAGGGACCCCACAACTTCTGCTACTCAGCGGAATTGGTCCACATGACTACCTCTCATCGCTCAACATTCCCATAATCCATTCCCAACCCAATGTAGGAAAATTCATGGCCGACAACCCACGCAACAACATCAATCTCATGATCCCATTCCCTCTCGACCCCTCCCCACCACAAGTGGCCGGAATCGCAGCCGATTACTACATAGAAACCGTCTCTTATACCTTACCATTCACTCCAACTCCATCACCCTTTTCTCTTCTCACGCCTTCATCTTCTTCCGCGGTGAGTGTTGCCACCATTGCCGATAAGCTCTCCAGACCCTTGTCCCACGGCACACTGCGCCTGGCTTCCCCGGTCGACGTGAAAACCAGTCCGCTCGTCCGGTTCAACTACTTCGAAAACCCGGCTGATCTTGCTATGTGTGTTGGCGCGGTGAGAAAGATGGGCGAGATGTTAGAGACTAAGTCTATGGATCAGTTTAAGTACAAGGACTTGAAGGGTTCGAGAGGTTTCTTGTTCGCGGGGCCTGCTTTGCCTGCAAACCAGTCTGATGATTCGGCCATGGAAGCCTTCTGTAAAAGCTCGGTGACCACCTTTTGGCACTACCATGGTGGATGCCTCGTGGGGAAGGTGGTTGATGGTGATTTTAGAGTTATGGGAACTAATGCACTTCGTGTTTTGGATGGTTCAACCTTTAGAATGTCTCCAGGGACAAACCCTCAGGCCACTCTTATGATGCTTGGCCGGTAAGTCTTTATGTTATATTAATTAATGTTAGTTTCGATGTTTGATGTTTTGTTTGGTATTGTGTTTTGATTTGAGTTGTTTGTGTTTGGTTTGATGAGCAGGTATATTGGTCTTAAGATGCTAAGCGAAAGAAGAGAACCATATTACAATTTAGTAGAGAGCCAGACCGAGATCTACTAATTTATTATATCCGTATAGGGTTTTGGCAATTTAGTTCCCTGTATAATTTTTTTATTGGAAACAAGTGCTTAATAAGTTTAAAAATTAGCCATTAAGTTCTTATTGTCAAATTTTAAATAAAATTTTATGGACATTTTATTTTTGGTTATATTATTATACATCTCTATATATTTTAAAACATCATGGAGAATAGAAACATTTAAAATTTTGGGGAAAAAATATACAAATACTTAATTACTATTATTTTTTGAACTCAAGAACATAATTGCCAAATACAATTCTTAAGAACTAGATTTCCAAATAGCAATATTTATGCTAGAAACCATGTATATATATAGGAAGTGATTGTGATACATCCCTTAAAAATAATGTACTTGTACAACATGCACCCAAAAGTGATGTGGGGATCTTCATTGTATATATATATATATATAGGAAGTGATTGTGATACATCCCTTAAAAATTCAATTGCTTTGATCCCAACTTAATAACATTACTGTGTATATTCATTATCAAATTAAAAAACAAAACTATTACAGTTCCAAAACAGAAGAAACTCTCAGTCCATGTATATATATACATAACAAGTCAATATATATTTATACGAAAATTCCAAAAAAAAAATTAATAATAATATTTTAAGATATGAAAGAGGTAGTATATTGAGTGGAATTGTCGGCCATGTCTGGGTAACGCACTACCAAGTGAGAGAGGAGGCTGTGACCCGGAGTCGAACTGTGGGCTTCACAGAGACAGAACAAATGGGCTAGCTAGCATTATCAATTTCAGTCCAGCCCACCACCCGATTTTACAACAAATTTGCACGAAAATAGAAGAAAAGGCTCAAATTTGTACCTCAAATATGAAAATGTTTGCATATTTGAGGTACAAATTCATGTTTGCATTTTATGTTTTTGGCCTCCAACTCCAAAGATCCCATCGTTGTAATCATAGATTTTATTGTTACTAAAGTAAAATATATAGTCTTATATCTAGATTTATCGTCTAGATTATACTTGTGGCATTAGTAATGACATACGTCCAAGCTCCAGTCTATTCATTTAAAAAGTTACTCAATTGTAAAAATATATATAGATAAGCCAACACGAAGGATTTGTAAAACATACAATGACAAACATTTATAAGGAACATATAAAAGCTGAGAATATGAAGGCTAAAAATCAACATATAAAAATAAAAAAAATTGGGACTATTTTCCAAAATAAAAAATAAAAGAAATACTTGAAAAGTGTCAAATTAATGTTGGTTTTTGGTCATATATATGCACATGATGAATTTGCAATCTGTCATTGATTTTAAATTTGATGTGTGGAAATTTTCTAATCTTCAATTCGAAGAAGCATGATCACTGAAGTTGAAAAATTTCAATCTTCCGTGTGTATATTAGAAGCAAACAGAAATTAAAAATGTAGGAAACAATACACAAAATAATTATATATATATATATGTATTTTTGTATACGAAAGTTTTAGCTTAAAGTAAACTTTAAAGAGAAGGCAAGTCACGTATAATCTCCAACAAGTTTTGTGCCTTTTCCCTATATAACCCAACACCATATTGACTCTAAACAGTTGATAGAGATCCCTATGTTTATTTTATCTTATTTTCAATCAATTATTGATTATTTTTTAATGATGACACACCCTCTTAAAAATATAGAAAGTTAAACTTACAGCCCTTTGAAGGTTTTAAATAAAAAAAATGAAGTTGGATATGTTATATAATTAATATTTTGAAAGGATATAAAAATTGAAGCTGACTATAATGTAACTAGGGACTGAAGCAATCTATATATAAGGTGGACTTGTGGTTAAAGGGCTTAGGAGTAAAGGCAAAAGAAAATCACAATGCTAATTTTGTGGCAACCAAACCAAAGTATATATATACACTAATTAATCACATTGATATGAAAATTCAATAGTGTGATTAGAGGCACAGACTAGTTGTAGCTGGTGGAGAGTTGTGGTAGTTGAGAATGAAGATACCAATGTTAGAAGAAAACCATATGCTCGTATGTGAAAATAAATCTGCTGTCTTCAATTTCCTATCCCCTTCATGTCCCACCAATTAGTTTAAGACACCTCATTTATTTATTTAATATATATTTAAATTCCTTACAACTTTCTATCTTTCCAATTATATTAACATTATAAATATATGACGTGTCTTAAAATAATTGGTGGGACATAGAGGGGATAGGAAATTGGAGATAGCAGATTTTTTTTCCTGGTATGAACCCAAAGTCAGTAACCACATTTAAGTTCAGACATTCTTCGAGTTCAGTTGGTTGGTTAAAGTTCAGTTGGTTGGTTAAAGTGGATGCAGGTGGCTCTTGTTGGCTGGTGGAATAAGTCTCAGTATTTTCAATTTTAATTGCGGCTTGGTAGTTGGTAATTCACAAATCAGTCAGTTAATTAGTTTGTTCAATTACTCACCAATTAGGATAGTACACGTGTACTACCTATATAGTCTAATTAGAGATAGATAATTCTTCTATTGAGGTACTATTGTTATTATTTTGCACTATTCCAAATGATCTCATTGTACTGCCAAATTGTACTTGGGCAGTTCAAATAAAAATAGACCAGGGGTTGGATTTAAATGTAATTTTAATTTTCTGAAAAGAAAAAGTATGTTCAAATAATAATTATGTAATATATAATAATGTTATTAGGCTGCTAAGTCAGATAGTTAGGCAACTAATAAAACTGTTAAGCTACCTCAGCTAAACAAAGTTCACTAATAAAACAAAGAAGTTTATCAGAAAGCACGAATGAAAGATTAACACACGACTTTAAATTCTCCGGTGTAGTCAAAACAAGAAAATGAAACGTAATGCTTAAGAGACTGACTTAACGATTAATCCAAATAAATAAATAATAATCAGATCCAAACACATTACTATAAGTACTCAAAGTGAGCAAACCCTTATTTTTGTGTGTGGTTTCCAAGATAAATATAGATATAGAGAGAGAGAAAAAAAGAGAACATAAGAATGACGCTAGCTCCACTATCTTTTCTTATTCTAATCCTTTTCACAATATTTCATGACCGATTGTATGTACATGCATCTGATTATGGTACGTTAATATATTTCCCTATATATATATATTGTTATTCAATGCATATATTTATATATACATATATAAATTATGTCTTACCTTTGATTGTTTTAAGCAGACTTTAGTTACATGAAATCTGTATACAACGCAACTGATCTGCCGTTAGTGGAAGAATATGACTACATCGTGATCGGAGGTGGTACGGCGGGATGTCCTTTGGCGGCGACTCTATCAGAAAAATACTCAGTTCTTGTCCTTGAAAGAGGCAACGTCCCTACAGCTCATCCCAATGTACTGAATGCATCTGGGTTTCTGGCTAATCTCCAAGAACAAGACAATAATGGCGATACACCGGCGCAGAGGTTCACGTCAGAAGACGGCGTTGCGAATGTCAGAGGTAGGGTTTTGGGAGGGACAAGCATGATAAACGCCGGTTTCTTCTCGAGAGTTGATAGTGAATTCCTCGCCAAGTCTGGTGTGGAATGGGATTTGGGAGAGGTTGAGAAAGCGTACGAGTGGGTGGAAGAGAAGATAGTGTCGACTTCGAATTTGTCAGTATGGCAAAGTGTGATGAAAGAAGCTTTTTTGGAAGCTGGAGTTGGTTTTGACAATGGAGTCACTTTAGACCATAAACTTGGAGCTAAGCAATCTGGTTCGATTTTTGACGATATGGGGCGAAGACATGGGGCTGTGGAGTTGCTCAATAAAGGAGACCTCAACAACTTGCGAATTGCTGTTCATGCCACTGTCAAGAAGATTATGTTCTCCGCCACAATAATGTCAAGTATGTTAACTTCAGTTTACAGATTTTATATATATAACAAGAATAGTTTTTGGTTAGAAAATTAAAGCTGGCTCAACAATCTAATATATTTGCTGTATATGTGTCATATATATAGATATTCAAAACGAATAAGTTATAAATGTTTTGTGAGATAAAAAATTCTATTGTAAAATGTACATGCATGTAGCTAATTTTCTGATAGATTATTTAATTTTAATAAGAGAATATCCTGAACAGAACCGGCTGCTGTGGGAGTTGTATACAGTGATGCAAGAGGGTCGTTTCACAAGGCAATAATACGTAATAAAGGAGAAGTAATACTGAGTGCTGGTCCACTTGGAAGCCCTCAACTTCTTCTACTTAGTGGAATTGGTCCCCATTCAGACCTCTCATCACAATTTATCCCCACAGTCTTACCCCAACCCAATGTTGGAAAATTCATGGCTGATAATCCACGTAGCACCATTAATCTCATAATCCCATTCCCATTTGATACATCTACAGCACAAGTCGTTGGAATCACTAGTGATTATTACATAGAGACAGTCTCTTATAGCTTGCCATTTTCTCCAACTTCGTTACCTTTCAGCTTCTACTCCACTCCACTCTCTCCACCACAACTTAGTCTAGCAAGCATCGTCGAGAAAATCGTGGGACCCTTGTCCCACGGTTCACTCCGGTTGGCTTCACCAACAGAAGTGGAAATCACACCATATGTCCGGTTCAACTATCTTTCTGATCCGATCGATCTCTCTCGCTGCGTTAGTGCGACGAGAAAGATGGCCGATTTGCTGAAGACTCAATCCTTGGATCGATTTAAGTACACAGACTACAATGGCGCAAGGGGTTTCATGTTCTTGGGGCCTCCTATTCCGACCAACCACACTGATGATTCATCGATGGAAGCCTTTTGTCGAAGCTCGGTTACTACCTTTTGGCATTACCATGGTGGGTGTCTCGTGGGGAAGGTTGTGGATGGTGATTTTAAGGTCATTGGGATTGATTCCCTTCGTGTTGTAGATAGTTCAACTTTTAATGCCTCTCCAGGGACCAATCCTCAAGCCACAATTATGATGATTGGACGGTAATAAGTTATAATACTATATATTTATATATAATTATGGATTTAAAACTTAGTTTTATGTAATTGAATATTAGTATGGGATGGTGCCCAACACAATATGCAGTGATTAGTTTAATTAAATATCTTTATTGAACAAAATTCAGCTCGACCAAACTATACATCTTTAGTGAATTTTTTTAATTTAATTTTGTACTAATACTTTGCTTCTTGTTTTCATGCAGTTATGTTGGGCTTAAGATGCTGAACGAGAGAAAATAATGAAATTATTAGAAATCTTACAAGATTTTCAATCTCACCTATATATTTTAATTAAAGATATTCTAATAATAATTTTAAAATACCTTAGGTAATATTCATATTGTTGGTGCATCATGTGTTTTTTTTTTAGTTTGGGTGTAACTGAGGTTGAGATAGGTTTTGGGCAATATTGCTAACATTAGATGTATTACAATAAATTATATATAACAAATTATGATATATCTCTTACGTGCATCAATATGTGTCATCAAATAATTAATTAGTTACCTTTTAGTTGGGGATGATTTTTTCCAAGCAACTCATTTTTTTGTACGGTTAAAAACTTGCAAAAAAATATTACAAATGATAACACTTAATGAAGAAAGAAGGAGGCACACTACGTACGACAGGAAAAAAAAAAGAAAAAAAAAAATCTACTTTGCATAATTAAGTATATATATATATATATGAATATATAAATTAAAAGCATACATAAAGGCATTATGATCATGTTTAACATTGTATTAGTGAAAGCAAAATAACTCTTTTTTTTTATTGAATCAGTAAGTAAATCAAGTGAGTACATAATGAGGCCTAATATGTTATATATAGCACGACAAGATATTGAGGTTTTTGCGGTGATCAAATTCGCCGCAAATGTTAGTTGCGCCGAATATTCACTGCAAATAAGTCGCCGCAAAAAGGTCGGCGCAAAAACAATTATTTGTGGTGAATAAAATTTTCGTCGCAAATAGCCTCATTATTTGCAGCGAACATACCGCCGCAAATAATTAAAATCCGCTACAAATAATTCTGCATTTGGTCGTAATTGACCCTTATTTGCGGCGAAAATGTAAAATAATTCGCCGCAAATAGTCTTATAATTCGCCGCAACAAATGGGTGATTTTTGTTGTCTGGCTTTTATTTGCGACGAATAATTCGCCACAAATACAATATATTTTCGCCGCAAATAGTGTAACAGAAATAAAAAAAATTAAAATTTTAATATATAATCAGAATTGTAGTCTCCATTAATTGAAAATAATCCATACAATCTAATATTAATAATTATCTTAATAGTATTAAAACAAATAAACACTACTATTTATATAACTATATAATCTATCCTAAGTTGGTCGCATCATCATCGTCTAAGTCATCTTGAAACTGAATGACTGGGGGGCGGTGGAGATCGTGGTGGAGGTGCTGACGAAGACGCGCCATTTCTAAATGTAGATTGAGATGGGATTGGCGGGGGAACATATGTAGGTGTGTCATCTCCGAACATATGTGGAGGTGGTGGTGGAGCTTGTGAAGGTGCAGCCGCATACATCTCCTACCATTGAGTTACTTCATTCGATCTCATTGTTTGAGGTGGTGGGCGGGATTCAGGAGGAAGGCGCTGAGATAGGAACTCAATGTCTGCTTTGTATTGTTTCAGCAAGTTAGCCATTGCCTGTCCCATCATGCTATTATTATCATTGGATTGAGTGAGCTGGGTGTATGATGACAAGTGTGCCCGAGTCCGAGATTGACTACTGGAGGCCTTTTTCCCTTTAATGTGCGACCAACTCCTCGTTCATGCCCGGGACGTTCACCCAACACTTTTTTCATGATCATATTTTCGTCAACCGAACTTCCTTCATCAGAAATAGAAGACGAGACTTGCTAGCTCTGCGCTTCAAAATCTTTGTACATCATTTCCTATTTTTACAGAAAAATATCAGTAATACATCCAAATCATAGTGATTTTAAGGTCAAACAATAAGATAAGTCTTACATAGTCTGTTTTCGCTTGCTCATTAACGAATTCTTCTTTATCCTTGCGGGCGTGGAATTGCTTCCAGCTTTCAATGTAACCCGATACATTCCCAGATTCCGGGTTTACTTGAAAATAAAGAAACAAATTATTAGATAAATAATTTATTAATGAAGAATTTTTTTATTTTTTTTGTTACTTACTCTATCATGACGGGCTGCCACGAACAACTTCGATCCTTGAGTAGAAGAATACTTCATCAGTTCCCTATTGGCCTGATTCTTTTTTGCCTGTTTATTTGATTTCTCATCCAACCATAAGTCAATGCATTGTCTCCAATCTTGAGCATTAACACCACTGTGGAGGTTGTTGAGGGCCCACTCTAAGTTCTTATCATTACCATAAACTTTCTTGAAGTGTGCCTTCCTACGTGTTTTCCTATCACGATATTTGACACCAGCATCATCATCTATAGCCTCAATAATATGATCTTAGTCTGACTTCCCTGCTATATCAAAATAATGCTACATTTTGAAAATAAAAAAATATTAGTAAAACGGCGTACCTCCAAAATATATATTATTTAGAAATATGTTTGAATTATTCACCTTTATAATGGTATAAAGCAACTGTTTGTATTGATCAGACACTGATTTCCAATTCGGAAAATATGGTGGTAATTTGTTGGTCACGGTGTTCCCGACTAAACGTGTGAACCATGTTCCATGCTTACCCAATGGCTTATAAGTATCTGGGTCAAAAGTTATTGGAATTGGTTTGCCTCCGAAATATCCCAAACATGTCTATGATTCACATCTTGTACCACCTTCCAACCTCGACCTTTCAACAGATCGTCAAGATAGAAAACTTGCTTCACTTGGGTAGCAAGTATATATTGGTCATCTTTATACCATTCACCAGTGAAATTTATACTAGTAATATTACTTTTAGTGATTGATTTTTTCCTGCTGGGATCCGTATTGATTTCTTCATTACATGTTGGACAAGCTTTGTATCCCTGCCCACTCCATCTAGAAAAACTATTGCGAGCAGGAAAATCATTAATCGTCCACAAAAGTGCCGCTCTCATCTTAAACAATTCATTATTTCTGCCATCTCTTGTGTTAACTCTGTTAGTCCATAACTCCTTCAACTCGTCCACCAACGCCCATAGAAATACATCAATGTCCTACCAGGTGATTTTGGCCCAGGAATCAGAAGAGTCAACATGAATACTCCTCCTTCATGCACAACCATGGTGGTAGATTATAATTGGTCAAAACCACTAGCCACATACTGTATGATAGACTCATGTTGCCAAATGGATTAAACCCATCGACTGCCACATACTAAACGAACATTTCTAGCACCTATTGCAAACTCTGGATGTCTGACGTCGAAGTCCTTCCAAGCAGCCCCATCAACAGGATGATGCATCACCCCATCTTCTTTCGATCTCCCCGTATAATGCCATACCATCTCCTTTGCTGTATGCCTTGAGCTATACATTCGTTTTAATCTGGGGGTTAATGGAAAGTAACGCATCACTTTATGTAGAACTTTTTTCCCTTTCGTCCTTTCATTTTTCCATCTGCTATTCCCGCATATCAGACATGAATCTTTAGTTGCATCCTTATTATAAAATAAGTAGCAATCATACTTACACACATGAATTGATTGGTATCCCAAACCTAACTGACTCAATTTCTTTTTGGCATCATAGTGTGTTGGAGGAATTTTATTATCTTTCGGAAATGCAAACTTTAGTAACTTCAACAATTCATTGAAGGAATTGTTTGGAAATTTCCCCTTAACTTTCAAGTGCATCAACTTTGCCAAAAAGTTAAGGGATGATATCCAATCGCAACCCGGTTACAACTCGGCTTCAATTTCATCGAACAAATCATCATAATACTGACCCATTCGACTACCATTCGCCTAATCTACTTCCTCTGTATTTGCCGGTAAGATGAAATTGCCAATGACGTCGATCATCTCATCTGCATCTTCATTATCCTCGACTACCTCATCGACAACAACTTCGTCCAACTCTCCATGGAAAATCCACTGTTGATAACTTTCTTGAAAAACCCATCGAAAGATATGTCCCTCTACCGTATCCAGGCGATGGAACCTCGAGTTTAGGCATTTCAGACATGGACATCTAATATTTTCGTCACAGTCTTTGTGTTGCTTCGCCAAATTCATAAAGACTTGGAGACCGTTCCAATACTCATCACTATTACGATTTCTCAAAAACGTCCAACTCTTATCGATCGACATCTACGATACATGAATAAATCATAATTAATATTGTTTCATATTAAGAGTACATACCCAAACTATCCATGTGGATTTAAAAGTCATGGATAAGTTGGAAAGGTATATTGACTCAGCCTCTCCGAACGGGTCTAAGGTATTTAGTGAATACAAATAATTAAAAAAATGATCACTATGTGATAATAGTCGTTCTATTCTATCTTTGGTAATAAAATTTTACAACCAAAGAAAATCAAGACAAATAAAAAATGGTTGTTATCCCCAAAATTTGAATATGATGACGTGATAATCAAAAGTGCAATGGCAATGAATGGCAGGGCAAAGGTTTGAGATTAATCTTCGGAGTTGTGATATTACTGAACATGAAAATTAATTATCTGGTTTGGAAGTGATTTGACCGACCCGGTAGAATTTCTGTCCGACCGGTAAGGATTTTTGACTGACCAGTGAAGTATATTGCCAGACCAGTTATTAGTTTTGACCGACCATTGAAGTAGTTTGCCCGACCAGTCATTAGTTTTGGCCGAATAGTAAAGTATTTTGGCCGACCAGTCAAATGTTTTGCCTAACCAGAAGAGTGTTTTGGCCGACCAAAATCACTCCAGAGAGCAGAGTTGGCCAACCGGACAGATCAGAAACTCAACCCAGTGACTCTTCAAAGTTTCGGTAACGACTTCAGTTAGGATCTTCCGTAGCTACAGCGAGAAACTCTCAGATATGCCGAAAAAATCGCATATGGTTGTATTTTAAATTTGATTATTAATTAAATATGGGGGAGAATAACCGAATTATCCTGATTATTGAGGGACTTTAATCTGTACGATCCATGAGCCTAAAAATAAATAGCTCATGGAATCATTATGGGAGGGGGGGGGGGAATTATGATTTTCCTGAGAGAGCATTTGTATTCCTGGGAAAGAAAAATCTTGTACTTTTTTCATTTACACTTAAGAAATTTAGTTGATACAGGTTCATCTGATCTTAAGTGTAGATCTATATATCACAACTCTAAGTGGATTAGGTTATTACCAATATATTGGGGGTAAACCACTATAAAATTATCAGTGTCGTATATTCTCTTGAAGGTTTAATGTAGTTTTGACATCTATTCGTCGTTGGCCAAAATCATGGTCAACAATGGTCTTATTATGTCTTATGATTTATTAAGTTTTATGACATTTATGAATTAGTTATAAAAAAAAAGTCTTCTCATCAAAGAAAAGCAAAACAAATTTATTATTATTTTGATAGTCCAATTTTATTACTGTTGACCCTGATTTTGGTCAACTGACACGGAGTCAAATACGCTTGATTTGGACAAATATATTGAATTGAATGTGATGACGAATACAATAAAAACACAGGAATTTATAGTGGTTCAGCCCCAAAGTATGGTAATGACCTACGTCCACTTGAATTGTTATTGATGTGAGATTCCAAGGAGTGATCAAAGAACTAGGGTTCAATGAGTTTCACTAACCTTTGAAGAACAAAATACAATTATTCTAATGTAATCTCTCTAATCTCAAATAATTCGCTAGCCAAAAGAAAAGTCCCCCTCCCTTGAGCTCTCTTCCTCTATTTATAAGCTCAGGGAAGATTTCCATTAATTTGTTACAAATATTTTTTCCTAAATAATCGGATACTCAGGAAATCATGGGAGATAATTTCGGATTCAATCATATCTGCCTAAGATTTCCTCCGTGTATAGCGTGTATATGACCAGACTGGTCGTATGTAGTGATTGATCGTTGCGTCAATAGATATATTCCTGGTCGATAGTCGAGCACGAATTCTGCCAGATGTCAGCCACGTGTATTTAATGTCTGCCATGTCATCCATGTCTGATTTTTGGGATAACATTTGCCCCCCAAGTTTGTTTAGTGCGACCAGCAATAAAGAAACTTTAAGGAAACAACTGTTCATATCCCCACGATGTCTGTCAGGATCCCCGTGCATTTTTGAAAGCCGTGACATAATTATGTCTAATCAAGCCTTTCCAGTTTCCATAAAGGAAATTTGACGGCTTATACACTTCCCCACGTTTCGAAAATGGGAAGTAATGATTACTACTTTTTGGCCATACCTCGGTCCCCATAAATACCTTCTTTTTCTTCTTTATAAATTTTTTTCTTACCATCTTTGTCAAGAGCTTCAAGAACTTTACCTTCAGAATACAGAACTTCGAAACCAGTTAATCGTCTAGCCGAAGGTCTTCCGACTCGAAATTTCTGCTCTCTTCTAAATCTTCACCTTCGCCCAGGTAATCACTCCGTTCTTTAAACTTTTCATTATGCCATGCACGCCGTTTCTATGCTCTGTGATTTCTGTGTTCTTTAGTAGGGTTTTATGAGGATCTTTTTGTATAAACCTTCCATTGCTTGGTAAGAAAGCGTCTTTATGCTTTGTATAGGTTAGGACTTAGTTTGATAGTTAGGATCATAGGCTTGGGGCGTAAGGTCGACGAAAAATTCAACCTTTAAGCTAGGTGAAAAAACTGAGTTTTTTCCCGCCCTTCAAGAGTCGAAAAAGTTCTCTTTCAGAAAACAGTTTTTCTTCCTTTATGATCCGTTTTTCAAACCATTAATGTCGAACTTAGTGTAGGATTAGGATGCTGCTGGTTATTTAGACGCGAGCAACGTTATCCCCATCTTCCACACTACTTCGCAGACTGTCTTATCTCCTCCATCGTCTGCTTGCAGTTCATATGCAAGACCCTTGGGGAGGAGAAAGACCTATTGAAGATGACCTCTTGGCCCAACTACTTGAAGACGAAGAGAACCCATCTACTTTGATACCAGAAATCCCTTTTTCTCGCCCTAGCTCAAATCGTCCTCCAGTCCCCAATCAGAGAATGGCTCGAACGAAAACAAAAGCTCGAAAAAGAAAAAACCCTATCTCCTCAGGCCAGCCTTCTGATGATGCCCCCTCGACCAGTGGTCGAGGCGAATTCGCTCCTGAGACCAATGTCTAGAGGTGTACCCGTCCTCGCCATGCTGACCAGCCAGCTGTTGAGTGGCACATCGTTCCTCAAAGTTCGGTGACGCTGCGGATGATTGCCAACTATTTAAACAGATACAATCTGACGGGGGTGACCCTGGTCAGACCTTCTATCGACCAGTGAGCCAACCTGCCAGGCGGGGCTTACCGCGCCTGGTCGAGGTTCCACATTGAGGCAGGTGCCACCCTGCCTTTTCACTCATTTTTTTCAAGGGGTGGTCAATTACTTCGGCGTTGTCCCTTTCCAAATTACTCCAAACGGGTATAGAATGCTGGCCGCACTCTATATCCTTTACAAACTCAAAAAATGGCCAGTACCTTCTCCACACGAGGTCAATTTCCTTTTCGGCCTTAAGTCGACCCCAACCAAGATGGGACGGGGTTTTTTCATCTTTGCCACCAAGAAACCGGGCGCACTTTTTTGTCCGACACTACTTATATCTCTAACGTGGGGAGATATCATCACGAATACTTCCTCACGCCTGACATAGCTGCAGACAACCTGGCCTTCGCTCGAGGAGGTAAAAATTCCTACGCCAGTAGCTTCTACACTTTAATGTTTTCTTGTCATAATGTCTCGACATTCCACTGTGTTCTAGGCCCATGGTTACGCCCAACCCCTACTCCAGGAATGGAGTCAAGGGCAACACTCTTAGCCAGCATGCCAAATGCTGATAAGAGTGTCAAAAACTTAGTCAACGAGGCTAACCTTCGGCTGGTCGGCCTTTGGGGATCCCGTTCTGCGACGAATGAACCCTCGGCGGGCAGTGTCCAAGCCGACGTGAAATCTGAGCAGCAACCCGAGCAGCAACCCTAGGCACCCCCTCTACGGAGGAGGCCAACTGGGGTTAGGATCAGGGAACCTGTCGTCCCCCACCGAGCGGAGAAAACCTCGGTCCCCGAGGGCAAAGGAAAACAAAAGGCTGCCGAGCCTACCGAACTTTCTGACGATTCGTCGGATGTAAATGGTATAATATTTTCGCTTTTAAATCATCTGCCAATTCCCTCTCATCTATTTGACGGGGATGGCAACTTTAGGAATGCTCCCTCTTTAAACTCAGATTTCTTCCAGGAACTAGGTAGTTCAGTAAATAATGCTAATGCCAGTAGTTGTAGCCCGGGTACTTTACTTGTAATCCTTTTACTTTTATCCTTGTCTCCTGCATGACCATTTAGTCTTACTGCTTGTGTTGCTTCCTTTGGTGCAGGTATGGACTCTAAGGACGTATTTATGCACTATCAGGCTGCCGCTGCCTCTTCTATCCCGAAGAAGGATAGCAAGAGGGCTCGAGGGGAAAGCAGCAAGACTCCCTCGAAGAAGGCTGGAACAGAAGATGCTCCTGCCACCGCCCCCTCCAAGGAGAACTCACCACCTCCGCCTCCTTCCGAGCACACGACTCCCACACCTGTTAATCCCCAGTCTTCTTCTAAGGCTGCCGACAAGGAGACTTTGGACAACTTGCCCGAAGGCTCCCTGCCCAGCCTCGTGGTTGGCTCGGCCAGGGAGAGGATATATAAGCTCTTGAAGCACAGACGCAGCCAGGCCGCCATCACTGAAACTGCCTCAATGGAGGTCGACCAAATCATCAACAGAGGGTTGAATGAGATAGTCAGTGTAAGTCATCTCCTGCTACTTCATCATTTATGTCTGACTTCTTTTCCTAACTTTATCTCATTCTTTGTCTTCAGGGGCTGCTATCTTTAACTGCTAGCTGGCGCCGTGCTGGGGCGTTGGTTTCTCGGGGAAAGAACTTCGACTCCAGGCTTGCCCAGGCTAAGCAAGCACTTGAGGCTGAGAACAACAAGCTCCTCGAGGAGAACAAGGAGCTGTCCAAGCTGAATGAATAATTGTGTGAGGACCAAGCCACTCTCACCAAGGAGCTTCAGGACGCCCAAGATGCTTTGAAGAAAGCCAACGAGGAACGGAAGAAATGGAGGGAGAGTTCTGTACTTGTCACCCAAGAGTGTAAGTAGCTTGGACTTGATCTGACCGCCAGCAGGGAAGAGATGAAGAAACTTGAAGAGCGGGTGCAGGAGCTCGAGGGGCGAGTGCAGGAGCTCGAGGAGGAAGGGGCCAAGAACTTGAAGAAGTATAGGGAGGCCACTCACCTCTGATTTTACGACTTCTGGAAGCACAACCGGGAGGCTAACTTCAACTATCTTTCCGAGCGGTTGAAGAGGACTCTGATGGCGCAGTGCGCCATCCGGTTGTAGGCAGAGGAGAAGGCTAATGCTAAGGCTCCTGCTGCTGATGCTGAAGCTGGTCCCCCGGCCGATCAAAGCACTCCTCCTAATCCTGAAGACCCTCCTGCTCCTCAGTAGTTATCTCTTTTTTTTATTTTGTTTTTATGGCCCACGGGTCTGCTTGTAAAGACAATTTACTTTTATTGCTGCAAGGGCAGCTTTTTTTACTTATAACTGAACAATTACATCCGAGCAATACTGCTCGCGGTGTAAAAGCTTTTTACTTTTAATTAAACAATTACATCCGAGCAATACTGCTCGCGGTGTAAAAGATTTCCTTATTGATATTGTAATGTTTCTTTTTATTATAATATCTGTTCGCATGATCGAACTTAGCATAGTACTTTGGTTTGATTTAACAAAACATAAATTTTGAAAAATACTCTAAGTACCGTAGCATGCTTTCACTCATTTTGTTCATGTGTTTACATACCCTTTGGTATGCTTTACTATCGATGTGTCTTATATGCCCCCCAAGTGATCGAGGAGCTTTAGGTCCTTGGTCACTTGCCTTGACCACGACCTGTGCGAACATTGCTGCTCGGTAGGAAACGTAACACTTATAATACAGCAAAACAACACACGTAATGAACAAATACTTGTAAAAATAAATTTACAAAGGTTGGCAAGAATGACTGGCTGCGCACAGCCCCTTATAATCTCGTATTAAAATGGACTAAACATGTCTGTACGAGTGATCTTAAAAAAGATCTTACACTTATAAGCGATTAGCCATACAACGTGGCTAACCCTTTTTCGAAACTTGTAAAAAGTAAAAATTAATACAAGCCAGTCCTTTAAAAAGGACTGTTCATTGGTAGTACTTGCGTAGGTGTTCACCGTTCCAATAGCGTGGAACGAGATCTCCATTTAAGCGTACAAGTTTGTAGGTGCCCGGATGAAGGAATTCTTCAATCTGGTAAGGTCCTTCCTAGTTTGGTCCGAGTACTCCAGCAGTGGGGTCGTGGTATTCAAGAAAACTCGTCGTAGCACTAGGTCGCCGACGTTGAATTTCCTTTCTTTCACCTTTGATTTAAAATACCGGGCGACCTTTTGCTGGTACGTAGCAACTCGGAGTTGGGCCCTTTCTCGTATTTCTTCAATTGAGTCTAGGGAATCTATCATCAGTTGGCTATTCTCGCTCTGGTCGCATGTAATGCGTCAGTGTGAGGGGGGATCTAATTCGACAGGTAACATAACTTCATACCCGTATGCCAAGGAAAACGGGGTGTGACCTATCGCTGTCCGATGAGAAGTTCTATACGACCAGAGGACTTCAGGCAGCTGTTCTGGCCATGCTCCTTTAGCATCTTCAAGTGTTTTCTTCAGGGTGTCCTTAAGCGTTTTATTCACTGCTTCGACCTGCCCGTTTGCTTGTGGATGCGTGATTGAAGAAAAGCTTTTAATAATCCCTTGCCTTTCTCAAAAGTCTGTGAATAAGTCACTGTCAAATTGGGTTCCGTTGTCTGAGACAATATTTTGAGGTAAACCATATCGGCAAACAATGTTCTTGATGACAAATTCAAGAACTTTCTTGGTCGTTATGGTAGCGAGTGGTTCAGCTTCGGCCCATTTGGTGAAGTAGTCGACTGCTACAACTGTGTACTTCACTCCGCCCTTTCCCGTTGGCAGGGATCCAATCAAGTCTATACCCCATACTACAAAAGGCCACAGACTCTGCATCTGTTTTAACTCGTTTGGAGCTGCGTGTGGGATTTTGGAAAATCTCTGACACTTATCGCACTTTCGCACAAACTCCATTGAGTCTTCGTTCATAGTTGGCCAGAAATATCCTTGCCTTAGAATCTTTTTCGCCAAACTTTTCCCCCCAGCATGGTCCCCGCAGAAGCCTTCATGTACCTCCTTCATCAGCTCCTTCGCTTTCTCTGGTGTAACACATCTGAGTAGTGGCATGGAATATCCCCTTCGGTACAGAACACCATCGACCAGTATATACCTAGCAACCTTCCTTTGAAGAGTTCTACCTTTGTTTCTGTCTGCCGGCAGTATACCACTTGCTAGATACTCCAAGTAAGGCGCCATCCATGTGTCTTCCATCCGGATTTCCATGCTGGTTTCATTTGCTTGTATGCTCGGCTCACTCAATCTTTCTACTGGCACAATATTCAAAGTGTCAGCATCCTTTGCGCTTGCGAGTTTGGCTAAGGCATCTGCGTTCGGATTATGATCCCGAGGAATTTGCTGGAGGGTATACTTCTGGAACTAAGCCAACAAATCTCTAGTTTTGTTCAAGTAGGCCCCCATTTTAAGGCCCCGTGCTTGATATTCCCCTAGAACTTGATTCATTACTAACTGTGAATAACTGTAAATATCGAGCACCTTTATATTCATGTCTTTTGCCAATCTCAATCCAGCGAGGAGGGCTTCATATTCTGCTTCATTATTCGATGTTACGAAGTCAAACCTAATGGCACAGTGAAATCGATGCCCTTCTGGCATTATCAAAATTACTCCCGCTCCAGCGTGAGACTAGTTAGACGATCCATCCATGAATAATTTCCATGAAGGAGCTTCATCTTGGGGCTCTGGCGCACTAGGCTTTTCGCATTGATCGTCGTTTGGGAGCTCATTGAATTCCGCTACAAGATCGGCTAAGACTTGTCCCTTCACCGCTGCTCGCGGTGAATATGTGATATCGAACTGCCCTAGTTCGACTTCCCATTTTAATAAGCGCCCAGCCGCCTCTGGTTTTTGGAGGACTTACTGAAGGGGCTGGTCAGTTAAGACTGTAATGGGATGGGCTTGGAAGTAAGGTCGTAGCTTCCTTGAGGCCAAGATTAAACAATATGCTAACCTCTCGATGGGAGGATACCTCAGTTCTGCTCCAATTAGCTACTTTCTTACATAGTAAACCAATTTTTGTACGCCTTCTTCTTCTCATACTAGCACCGCACTAGCAGCAACTTCAGTGATTGCCAGGTAAATGAACAAAGTTTCTCCTTCGATGGACTTTGATAAAATAGGAGGTTGTGCCATATGGGCTTTCAAGGCCTGAAAAGCTTGCTCGCAGTCTCCTGTCCATTCAAACTTCTTGTTGCCTCTAAGTAGATTAAAGAAAGGGACGCATTTATCCGTTGACTTGGAAATAAATATACTTAGGACTGCAATTCTCCCAGTTAAACTTTGTACATCCTTAATCTTCTCTGGCGATTTCATGTCGATCAGGGCTTTTATCTTGTCAGGGTTGGCTTCGATTCCTCTTGAATTAACAATGAACCCCAAAAATTTCCCTGATCCAACTCCGAATGAACATTTGAGAGGATTTAGTTTCATCTGGTATTTGTTCAATACATCGAAACACTCTTGTAAATCCTTCACATGTACTTCTGCTTTTTTCAACTTTACCAGCATGTCGTCCACGTACACCTCTATGTTTACTCCGATTAACTTTTTAAACATGTGGTTAACCAATCGCTGGTAAGTCGCACCTGCGTTTTTCAGTCTGAAGGGCATTACTTTATAACAGTATAATCCCGTATCGGTCCAAAAGCTGGTGTGATCCTCGTCAGGAGGATGCATGCTGATCTGATTGTAACCTAAGTATGCATCCATGAAGGAGAGGATCTCATATCCTGCAGTTGCATCGACCAGCTGGTCGATCCTTGGAGTGGGAAGCAATCCTTTGGGCAGGCTTTGTTCAGGTCTGTGAAATCCACACAGGTTGGCCATTTTCCATTAGGCTTGGGAACCAGCACTGGATTAGAAACCCATGATGGATAAAACGCCACCCTGATGAACCCATTCTCCTTTAGTCTTTCAACTTCTTCTTTTAAGGCCCTCAACCGATCCTTATCGAGCAGCCTTCTTTTTTGTTGCACGGGAGGAAAACTCTTGTCTATGTTCAGGACATGGCTGATTACTGCAGGATCTATCCCAGCCATGTCTTTGTGCGACTAGGCAAAGACTTCCTGGTTCCTCCTCAAGAACTCCACCAGTGCATACTTTGTGGTTGGTTCTAAATTTTTTCCGACCTTTACAACTCTAGTCGGGTCTTTCTCGTCAAGTTGGACCTCTTCCAGGTCCTTGACGGGTCCAAAATTTTCCTCAAAATCCTCAAAGCGAGGATCTAAATCTCTATCCTCACTTTAGGCAACACCCTCTTTGGTGACTTCATCACCGGATTGGGCTTGTGTATCAATAGCCATCTGCAACCTATCAGGGGGAGTGATTTTTGACGTTCCCTTCTTCGCCTTCGCGATTGAGACGTTGTAGCACTCCCTGTCCTCCTTCTGGTTTCCCAACACGCATCCTACCCCTACGTCTGTCGGGAATTTCATGGCTAAGTACCATATAGAGGTGACGGCCCGTAGATTAACCAGTATAGGCCTTCCAATGACCGCATTGTACGCTGAGGGACAATCGACTACTATGAAAGTAGCGAGTAATGTCCTGGTAGCAGGCGCTGTACCAGCTGTCACTGGAAGTCTGATTGACCCTGCAGGGGCGAGTCCCTCACCAGAGAAGCCGTATATTGTTTGGTTGCAGGGCTCCAAGTCCTTAATGGACAACTTCATGCGTTCCAGAGAAGATTTATACAGGATGTTCACTGAACTTCCTGTATCGACTAGCACTCTTTTCACCATCATATTGACCATTTGGATATCCACGACCAGCGGATCGGAGTGTGGGAATCGGACATGCTGAGCGTCGCCATCAGAGAAGGTTATTTCGCCCTCCTCTGATTGAGCCTTTTTCGGTGCACAGACCTCCACAGTCATCATCTCGATGTCCTGGTCGTGGCGCAGAGTCCGAGCGTATCGTTCCCTGGCCTTTCCACTATTTCCCGCGAGGTGTGGGCCTCCATAGATGGTTAATAAGGTGCCAGTTACGGGATCAGGCTGCAAAGGTGGCGAGCGTTGGCGCGTGGGCGCTTGCTCGTTGCCACCTGGAGCTTCTCGTTGGGAATTTCTTGAGGCCCGTATATATCTTCTTAAGTGTCCTTGTCTAATAAGGAACTCGATCTCATCCTTCAACTGGTTGCATTCATTGGTATCATGTCCGTAGTCGTTATGATAACGACAAAACTTGGTAGTGTCTCTTCTTCAAATATCCTTCTGAATAGGGGCAGGTTTCTTATAAGGCACACTGGAACTCGTGGCCTGATATACCTCTCCCCGAGACTCAATAAGGGCAATATAGTTAGTGAACCGAGGTTCATAACGATTACCCTTGGTTCTTTTATTGTCAGAGGTGGAAGGCTCATTGTGTGGCCGTTTCCCACCATTCTTGCCATTGCCATGGCCGTTCCCGTTGCCTTTGCCGTTGGGTTTTGACCCATTGGCGGCTTTGGTGGGCTCGGCTATCCCCTTATCTTTGCCTGGGGGTTTTCCCTCATTGGTAATGGCATCCTCGAGCTTGATATAGCGATCAGCTCGATCTAAAAACTCCTGGGTTGTTCTCAGCCCATGCTTTCTAAGGCTTTCCCAGAGAGGCGTACGACGCTTAACTCCTGCTGTTATGGCCATCATCTTGCCTTCGTCTCCCACCTTTTTCGCTCCAGCAGCTGCTCGCATGAAACGCTGAACATAGTCTTTCAGCGATTCTCCATCTTGCTGGCGTATTTCGACCAGCTGATTCGCCTCAGTAGGGTGCACACAACCCGCATAGAACCATCCGTAAAATTCCTTCACGAACATTTCCCAGGAAATTATACTTGCAGGAGGGAATTTGAAAAACCACTCCTGTGCAGCGTCAGAAAGTGTTGCAGGGAAGATCCTGCATCGAGCGTCTTCGGACACTTTCTGAATGTCCATTTGTATCTCAAACTTGTTGACATGAGATACCGGGTCACCATACCCGTCAAAGTTCGGAAGCATAGGCATTTTGACCTTGCTAGGAGTTTCCGCCATGGCTATCCTCTGGATGAAAGGAGTGCCTTTTCTCCTATCATGGTCAATATTAGATGTTCTTCCCCCGACCAGCTGCTGCACCACTTGGTTGAGGGCATCTATCTAGGCCTGCACGGCACTAGGAACCACTGGGGCCTCTGCTTTTGCTAGGGGAATGTACTCATCGTTGAGTACATCTCGCAAATCTTCGTCTCTTCTTCTCTGCTCGCTAGCTCCGAGCCGATCAAAGACGTTGTTATGTCTGGGCTGCCCCCCAGCATCGCGTCTTTCAAGGTAGTCGTCCCTAAGTGGTGGGCTTCTACCCCCTCCTCTTTCTTCATTCCTTCGACCGGCATTACCTCTGCCTGAGTCGGCTTCGTTATAATAGTGACCATCCCTGAACCTCGACTAGCCACGATGGGATTGACTGTTCCCTCGGTTTCCTTCCCGGGTTGGTATCTCCTGAGCGTTAGAGGGTGGCCTGCGCTGGTCGGTAGGTCCCCGTGCATTATCATGCCGTGGGGGGCCCCGGACCGCAGAGCCTGTCTCTGAGTTCCTTCTATTTCCAGAAGGACGCTGCCCTCTGCTCGGTGGATTCGGCTCTTCGCCCCTATGGGGTCTAGGACTGCGCGGCTGCTGCCCGGTCCTATTCTGCCTTGGCCGCGGGGGATTGTCGCGACCAGCATGGGAAATAGGCTGTGCTTCAGGATCCCTTGGTGGGAGATCATCCTGAGGCATTGTAGGCTGCTCGGGCCTTTGTGGGCTCGAGGGCTCGATAGGGGGGCTAGGATTAGGACCTCTTTGGGGCGGTCCATTTGTAGCCTGATCAGGCTACGAAGCAGGTACAGCCTGACTCCTAGCCAACTGTAGAGCAGCTTCGAGGGCTGCCATGGCCTCCCTCTGATGGCGGTCCATCTCCACTTGCCTCTCACTTAGCTCCAGGTGCTGCAGCTCGATTTCTTGTTGCTGCCGCGCCATGATCTCAGCAGCGTTTTCTTGGCTGGCCCTCAGATTGGCTAACTCATCCTGCAATACCCCCAGGGTACTCCTCAGCATCTCAGAGTCCAGTTCTTCCTCATCTAAGTCCATATGTGGCTCATTCTCTGGCACGTTGGGAGGAGGAGGAGGCGGTTGAGATGGTGCAGCGCTAGCCGTCTGTCCAGTCTTCATGGTTGTTTTCGCCATTGATATTTCAACAATCTTGAATTAAACTCTCAATGAAAGCACCAGAATGTTGACCCTGATTTTTGTCAACTGACACGGAGTCAAATACGCTTGATTTGGACAAATATATTGAATTGAATGTGATGACGAATACAATAAAAACACAGATATTTATAGTGGTTCGGCCCCAAAGTATGGTAATGACCTACGCCCACTTGAATTGTTATTGATGTGAGATTCCAAGGAGTGATCAAAGAACTAGGGTTCAATGAGTTTCACTAACCTTTGAAGAACAAAATACAATTATTCTAATGTAATCTCTCTAATCTCAAATAATTCGCTAGCCAAAAGAAAAGTCCCCCTCCCTTGAGCTCTCTTCCTCTATTTATAAGCTCAGGGAAGATTTCCATTAATTTGTTACAAATATTCTCTTCTAAATAATCGGATACTCAGGAAATTATGGGAGATAATTTCGGATTCAATCATAACTGCCTAAGATTTCCTCCGTGTATAGCGTGTATACGACCAGACTGGTCGTATGTAGTGATTGATCGTTGCGTCAATAGATATATTCCTGGTTGATAGTCGAGCACGAATTCTGCCAGATGTCAGCCACGTATAGTTAATGTCTGCCATGTCATCCATGTCTGATTTTTGGGATAACAACTACCTATAGTTTAATTTTGTTACTTATTTTATTTGTTAAAGTTTAATTATATATTGATTATAAACTATATTAGTTCTTTTATTAATTGATGTGACATTGTATTAATCTTCAATAATAGTTTTCTTAATAAATTTTTTTAGTGATAATTTTATTTGTTAATGTTAAATTTTATTAATTATGAATTAAAAGAATTAATTATATTTTTTTAATGCATAATTTAACTAAAAATATAAATAAGATACTATTATGTATTTTATTAATTGATGTGACATTGTATTAATCTTTAATAATAGTTTTCTTCATAAAAATGTTTAGTTATAATTTTATTTGTTAATGTTAAATTTTATTAATTATGAATTCAAAAAAATTAATTATATTTTTTTAATGTATAATTTAACTAATAATATATATAAGATATTATTTTTTTAGTCAGATTTTTATTACCTACAATTTAATCTTATTATTATTTTTTTGTTACAATTTTATTAATTATAAATTAAAGTAATTAATATACACTACAACAAAATTGGTATACAATGACTCCCTACAATGTCTTATACCATTGGTGTAAGACATTAAAACTTATTAGGGATTTTAAATGTCTGATGGTGGAAGACATTGAAAGTTTTTATTAATGGCTACAATTAGAAGACATTAAAAATGGTGGAAGACGTTAAAAATAGGCTGGATACGTGGCCAATGGGACATCCAACGTCTCCCACTGGGAGACGTCGGACACGTGGCACGTCTCCCAGTGGGAGACGTTGGATGTCCCCCTGGCATATTTAGCCATTTTCCTTCTTCTTCCTCCTCTATTCTCGAGACAACAAACAAAGAGCACGAGGAGCACGAAAGGGTGCTGCGATTTTAGGGTTTTAAGGTTAGTTTTTTTTTTAAAATTTTCATGAATTTTAGTGAATTAGTTTGAAAATAAATCATAGGTTTAGCATTAGGATGAGTAATATACATGATTTTGCGTTAGTTTTACATTTTTATGCATTTTTTTTCTATACATTGTAGGATTTATTAGTTTTTCCATGGAAGTTTTTTTTATAGATTTATGATTTTTTTAGTTTTTTTTTAATTTAACCTATCACATTGTATAGATTTCATTAGAGTATATATGTTCATGATTTTTTAAAATTTTTTTATCATTATTTATTTCAAAATTTAGATATATTTTTGTATATATCTTTAATTTTTTTTTAAATTCTAACTATTTTGTTATATATATATAATTATTTTAAAATAAATTTATTAAATAATTTTAAAATATAAATATATGAAAAATTTTATGTTTTAGTTGATTATTTAGGTTATGAATTTTTTTATTGATTTTTTGTTTAGGTTATAATTAGTGGCTCATTGGAGTTTTTTAAAATTTTTTTACCAATAATTTACTTATTAGATATTTAGTGATATTTGTTTAGTAATGTTTAACATATTAATTAATTTAATTTCGTAGGTTATGATTTTGGTGGTGAGATTTTAGAAAGTATTTTGCATCAAAATTTCTATATCAATCACACATTTGAGGTGATTAAGTTTCTAAAATTACAATAATAAGTTATATATATTGCTAGATATTTAGTAATATTTTATTTATTATTTATTAATTTTATTTTATTGGTTTGTGGATTTAATAGCAAATTCGATTACTAAGTGAAGTAATTTTGCTAGCTTTTGGATTATTAATTGCAAGATGTACATATATATATATTCTCTTACTTCTACTTTTAATATCATTAAACAAATGTTAGAGGAGTTTGAATATCTTAAATATTCATCCATAGTGAAGTAGGTTCTGAGATTAAAATTGTGTGCTGCGGTGATAACGGAAGGTTGAGAACTTATGTGTTTTAGTGAAGTAGGTTATGAGAAATTTGGTTGTGTGCTGCGAAGCTATAAGGAAGAAACCTATTGTATGTTGTTTGAATTGTTTGTTTTGCTATTCACATGCATATGTTTAGGTCACTATTATATGGGAAATACTGCCCAATTTTATCTAGGATAATAAACAATTAGTTTTATATAGACATCCTATAAGGAAGAAACTTATTATATGTTGTTTGAATTGTTTGTTTTGCTATTCACATGCAGATGGTTAGGTCACTATTATAGGGGAAATGCTGTCCGATTTTATTTAGGATAATAAACGATTAGTTTTATATAGATATCCAACTTTATCACGTGCTTATTTAGTGTCGTTTCTTTTCTTTTTCATAGACATAGGAGAATATATGGATAAACAGTGGATGCCAGCGAATAGGTTATCTGTGGAATATAGGAATGAGGTCGATTTGTTCTTAAGGTTTTGTTCGGAAAATGTGAAAGACCAAAATTTTACTACATAATGAGGTTATATGCGGAATGTGGTATGTGGATACTACATAATGAGGATGTTGAAGGATTTGATTGAACATGTGAGTCCCATACATTACTTGAGAACAGTATTATTAATTAAAATTTACAAATTATTTTTGAAACCATATATATAAATGCAATTAATTAATTAATTAATATATTTTACTTTATATTTTTTGCAGCTAACAAGTACGTCATATGCAGAGACACAAATTGATGAGCTGCGACAAGAATGGGAGACATATATGTTACCGATAATCCAAAGTTACCGACCTCGTTGATAAGTTTTTTTTTATTTTTTCCCTCTTTCTTCATACATAATGCAATATTTGTTAATTTTGAATATCTCTAACAAATATTGTATTTCTTGTATATGTCTAACAAATATATGTCTCACAAATTTTGTTTTTCTTGCATATATTTATTTTATTAATTATGTCAATTTTAATTTAAATTAATATTAAATTAATTTCAGTTTAATTAATTATTAAATTAATATTAAAATAATTTCAATTTAATTAATTATTAAATCAATTTAAATTTAAATTAAAATCATTTCAATTTAATTAATTATTAAATCAAATTTAAATAATATTAATTATAAATTTATTTAATTTTTTTTAAATCTGAGAGACTTTCAATGTCTCCTACTAGGAGACGTGGGAAGTCTCCCACCTCTCCCAATGAAAGACATGAGACCTATACCTACAATGACCCCGCCTACAACGTCTTCCCAATTGGGAGACATTGTAGACTTTCAATGTCTCACAAATAAAGTCATAAAACTCCTATTTTGTTGTAGTGATATATTTTTAAATTTTCTAAACCTACCAAAATTTCGGCAGCATAACGACTATATTCTAACCTATCAAAAAATTTAAAACCAGTTAATAACAGTCACAGAACAGTCCAAGGATATAATCACAATATACATTTGCCAATAATATTACATACCATATATAAAAACCAAAAAATAATCTAACATACACTAACAAAAACCGAATTAACATATAAAACATTCAAATCAACAATAAACAAATAAAACTTATACATGTGTTCTAACTTTAACAACAACAAAAATTTATAATCTAATTCATTATTTCATTTTGCAACTCTAATTATATTTATTATTTAACAACATTAAAATATTATTGCCACAAAAATTTCTCACAACCTAATTACAATATAACTAATATTATTTATTTTAATTAACAATTAGCAAATAAAAAATAACAAAAAAAACACAAGAATTTTTTTAAAAAATATACCTCTGTCCAGTAGGCAGAGTCGCTGGTGATGGTGGGTGGTGCCGATTATGCCAATATAGAGAAAATGGAGAGTTAGAGAAAAAAATACCAAACAAAAATTAAAAACTAAAAAACTAAAAATATATACCAAATATCTGCTGGGGGCGGTCGTGGGGCACTCGGAGAGAGAGAGAGAGAGAGAGAGAGAGAGAGAGAGAGAGAGAGAGAGAAATAGTATATATATAGAGAGAAGTGGGGTGGGTGGCTGGGGCAGTGGTGGGGTGGGTGGCTGGGGTGGTCGTGAGGCAATCGGAGAGAGAGAGAGGGAGAGAGAGAGAGAGAAATATTAGAGAGAAAGGGAAGTTGCAGAAATGAGGAAGAAGAAGGGGGCGGTTCTGTTTATGCGGCCCATTATTTGCGGCGAACCTATTCACCGCAAATAACCAAGGAAAATCACCGCAAATAAGTCACACGTCATCGTTTCATTATCTCATTTAGAAACCCTAAACTATTTTCGGCGAAATAATTTGTTGCAGATAATAATAATATCAATATCGCCGCAAATATTTGCTGAATAAATGACCGCGAGATTTTCCCTCCAATTTTATTTACCTTTTTTTTTCATTATTTGCGGTGAAAATATTCGCTGCAGATAAAATCATATGGCCTCTAATATTACCCTTAACTCATATTGTTTTTATTTGCGGCGAAAAGCATTATTTGTCGCAAATAATAGGATTATTTGCGGAAAATATATATCGCCACAAATAAATTGGCCGCAAATAACCTTTTCTCTTGATGTGTAGGCTGAGATAGAAAATGAAGGTTATATAGTTAAGCTAATCCATTCTGTTACACAGTAAAGACAAAATTAGTTAGGTGATGGTTGACTAAACTTAAGCTAAATCTAATAGACCCCCTCAAGAGTGTAGAGATTTAATACACCCTTCTTGGTGATAAGGTCATTAAAGTGTGTGAAATAAAACCTTTGTAAGTGCATCAACTATATTATTTATGGATCCAACATGGATGAGTTTGAGATATCTGCTGGTGACTTTGTCACAAACTAAGTGACAATCTATTTAAATATTCTTTGTGCGCTTATGGAAGATTTTATTTTTGGAGATGTGGATTGCAACATTGTTATCACAGTAGAAAATGGCTGGCCGACTGTGAGAGACACCAAAATATTTGAGAAGATTATGCAACTAAGTGATTTCACATGCTGCATTTGTCATAGATTGATATTCGACTTCTACGGAATATTTTGAAACAATAGGTTGTTTCTTGGACTTCTAAGAGATGAGGTTGTCTCTGAGAAAAACAAAATAACCAGATATTAAGTGTCTTGTGTAAACACAACTTTCCCAATTAGCGTCAGCAAATATTTTGAGCTGAACATCCATGTTGGAGAGACTTGTTTCTACATATTCTTGAATATGTGTGACATATTTTGAGGTAAAGAAAAGTCCCTGTCCCAGAGCTCCTTTAAGGAATTGGAGGATGCGTTAGGCAACTTGTAAGTATGGTTGTCGTGGGGTACTAAGGAATTGGCTGAGCCTATTGATAACATAACATATGTCGGGGCAAGTAATGGTGAGGTAGATGAGATTCCCAATCATGATTTGGTAGATAGTAGGATCTAGAAGAAGCTCTTGTTCATCAAGGTTGAGTTTGATGTTTGGCTCCATTGGAGAGGAAGCAAACTTTGCACCAAGGTATCCTATATCAAACAAAAGTTTTAAGGTAAATGGTCGTTGAGAAACATAAATACCTTTTGCAGATCTAGATATTTCTAATCCTAAGAAGAATCTCAATTGTCCTAGGTCTTTTAGTTTAAAACGATTATCTAAATTTCTCTTAAAGTTACAGACAATACTTTCATTATTACTAGTGATGACTATATCAACAAATAGACAAGTATGGCTAAGAAAACACCTAATTTGTTTTTGATAAACAATGAGTGATCGGAAGAAGATTGGATGAACCCATCAACAAGAATAGTGGAGCTTAATTTTTGAAACCATCGTCATGAAGCTTGTTTAAGGCCATAAAGACTCTTTTGTAGTTTGCAAACTGCATTAGGAGGAAGGATCCCTTGAGTTGTATAGCCTCAAGGCAACTTTATGTAAACATATTCATGGAGGTCACCATGGAGAAAAGCGTTGTTGATGTCCATTTGATGGAGGGTCCAGTTTTTATGGCACCAAGGGCAAGTAGGAGCTAAAGTGTTGTAAATTTGGCCACTGGTGAAAAAGTTTCTAAATAATCCACTCCTTGTTGTCAAGTGTACTCTTTAGCCATAAGACGTGCTTTGTAGAAGGGTATGCCAAAAGTAGTAATTGCTAGGAATGTTGTTTTTAATGAGCATGAAATTCCCCAATTAACAGCCAAGAAAGGTAGTTGCTTTACTGATGATACAGGTCCATCAGAAACCAAGAATACTACAAGTATTGAGATAGACAAGGAGCTGACAGATGGAGATGCAACAGAACAGCAAACAGATGCTGCTAATCAAACAGATGCACCAGATGAACATGGTCAGGAAGATCTAGCAGATTACCAACTTGCAAGAGATAGAACAAGGAGAGAAATTCATCCTCCAGCAAGGTTTGTTGAAGCAGATCTGATAGCATTTGCCCTGACGATGGTACAGCAGACTGAAATTGCAGAACTAGATAGCTATGAAGAGGCAATTTCAGGTGGACACAAGTCTCAATGGTTGCAGGCCATGGATGAGGAGATGGATTCTCTTAGGAAGAATAAGACTTGGGTGGTAGTGCCAAAACCAGACAACAAGAAGGTCATAGAGTGCAAATGGATTCTCAAGGTGAAAGAGGGAATCAATGGAAAGGAACCAGTGAGGTTCAAAGCCAGATTAGTGGCTAAGGGTTTCACTCAGGTGGAAGGTGTTGACTACACTGAATCCTTCTCACCTGTGGTGAAATACAAGACTATAAGGTTGATGCTAGCCCTGGGAGCCCAACTAGAATGTGAGGTTGAAAAACTTGATGTGAAAACAGCCTTTCTGAATGGATTCTTGGATGAAGAAATCTACATGAAGCAACCACCTGGTTTTCAGGTGGAACAGAAGGGAGTTGAGCTAGTATGTAAGCTAAACATGTCCTTATATGGACTGAAACAGTCCCCAAGGAAATGGAACAAGAGGTTTGACACATACATGCAACAAATTGGGTTCAAAAGATCAGCTTATGATCACTGCTTATACTACAAGAACCTCGAGTTATCCACATCAGTTTTTCTACTACTCTATGTGGATGACATGCTCATTATGGGTAAAGATCAAGCAGTGATCAAAAGCATTAAAGCCAAACTCAAGAGAGAATTTGAAATGAAAGAACTTGGACCAGTTAAGAAGATCCTCGGTATTGAAGTACCCAGAAATAAAAAGGAAGGAAAACTTAGTTTGAAGCAATCTAGCTACATCAAGAAGATAATTCAGAAGTTCAACATGGAAGAAGCTAAGAGCACATCCATCCCTCTAGGAGGACAGTTCATGTTTTCAAAAGAACAATGCCCCACCAGTGCAGAAGAATTGGAAGAAATGAGGGAAGTACCGTATGCTATGGTGTTAGGATGCCTAATGTATGTGATGGTGAGTACAAGACCTGATCTTGCACATGCTCTCAGCATCCTAAGCAGGTTCATGTCCAACCCTGGCATTGAACATTGGAAGGCTCTCAAGTGGTTATTAAGATACTTGAAGGGCACCTGGGATTATGGTCTGACCTATGAGAAAGCCAAAGGTGATCTTGAGCTGAAAGGGTTGTACATGCAAATTATGCATCTAATAGAGACACAAGAAGATCAACCACAGCCTATATGTTTATGACAAATCAAAACTGTATATCTTGGAAGGCTTAATTACAATCTGTAGTTGCTCTTTCAAATACAAAGGCAGAATTTATGGCTACCACTGAAGCTTTTAAGGAAGCATTGTGGCTCCAAGGCATTCTACAGGAACTGAAACAGATGAAAGACAGAGTAACAGTGTACTCAAACAGCCAATCTTCTATTCATCTATGCAAGAATCCTGTGCATCATGAAAAGAGCAAGCACATAGATATCAGGCTCTATTGGATTAGAGAAAAGATAGAGGAAGGAGTGGTTGAACTAGAGAAGGTCAAATTAGAAGATAACCCAGCTGATGTTGGGACTAAAGTCTTGACTGTTAGTAAGTTTATGCATTGTCTAAACTTACTCAATCTCATAAACTAAGTATCTGTGATCCTTGGAAAACCACCTATGATGGCTGCCATTATTCATCTTCTCTACAACTTATGATTTAAAGGAACTAGCTGGAATTTGTGGAATAGTTCCTATAAATTGTAAGCACTAGAAAATAAGTTATGACAGTTAGTTTCTAGTTTGTAATTAACTTAACTACTCAGCTGAATATTCAATCAAGGCCACTCGTGTTGTCATCCCAGCTGCCTATAAATATTGATTCAATCACCTCATTTACAGATCACAGATTGAGAGAAATAGAGAGAGAAAGAGGGTACAGAGTAAAGAGTAAGATTGGGGGTTTTGGGTTTTATATGGAGCTGCATATGTTGATGAATATGCAAGCTCGGGACCGAGTGTTAAGAGAGAAAGATAAAGACTTTGAGAGGATCCAAGAGAGTTGAATCTACTTGACTGTATTATACCAAGAAGTTGTTCTTATCAAAAAAGAGGAAGTTGGTGGTGTTCCAGAACTGGATTAGAGCCATAGATCACATCGATCTATTGGTCTTGAACCAGTATAATCCTTGGTGTTGTTTATTGTTTTCTGCATTGTTTAATTCTCAATTTTTTAATCTTGCATTCGATTGTGTTCTTGCTAATTAGTTTGTCATTTTAGTTGTTAATTTGGTTATGTTTTAGTCTAATAATCATTATCCCTCAATAATTTTAGAAAATAACCTATGTAATTTTATTTTGAGTGTAAATGAGGTCGAGATAAATAAGTTTAGGGCGATATTGTTAACATTATGTATAATAATAAATTATAGTTGAAAAATTATGCTATATCTCTTCTATATAAAATTTGTGTAGATAACCGAAATTCTTAGTTTTAATGGTATTTTATTTAACATAATATTCTTATATTTAACAGTAGATTTTAAACATGACTTAAACTTAAATAAAATTAAATGAATAAATAATTAAACAAATTAAAATAAAATATTTTTGACATGTTTTATAATGATAATTATTTAAAAATAATAAAACCATACAATTTATATCTTAAATAAAATTTAATTAAACTTAATATTAAATTAAACATATAATATATATGATAAATATCATTTTGGACCCTGTGTTTTACAAAAGTTACCGATCGGACCATTTGTTTTGTTAAATGATAATTTGGATCCTATGCTTTACAAAATGGAACAAAAGAATACCCTCGAACATATTTTTATAAAACTTATTTTAAATATGAAAAAAATGCCCATATATTTTATTAATTAATGAATTAAATAAATAATGAAAATTATATATTAAAATAAAAAATTAAATTAAATTAAATTGTTTTTAAATAAAATATAATTAAATAATTTATTTTAAATAATAATAATTAAACTATTTTATTTTAAAATATTTTTTCTTATTTATTTAAATCATTAATTAATAAAATATGAGAGCATTTTGGTCATATTTAAAAAAATTTACTAAAATCTGGTCTAGAGTACTCTTTTGTTCCATTTAGCAAAATGCAGGGTCCAAATTATCATTTAACAAAACACGGGATCTGATTGGTAACTTTTGCAAAATACATAATTCAAAATAGTATTTATCCTTTAATATATAATCTTTTGTTGTCACTGTACAATTCTAAAACTAGAACAAACATAAACTTAAACAAAAATAAATAAATAAATTAATTAAAATAAGATATTCTTAAGATATTTTATGATAATTTAAATAATTAAATCATATTTATTTAAAAATAATAAATGCATACATATCATTTTTTATCTTATAAATTTGTGTGATAGTTTGTTTTTTATCAAGTGATTGAAGCTCTTTTTTTTCATCAAAATCACCAAAGGACATTGCGAGATATATTACAAACTAAAAATAATTGATGCATATATACTATTGTCTAACTATGACTTTCTTATTTTATTTCAATTATTAATTTCTTTTTAAATATTATTGTATTTTATATATATATCATGTAGCCATGTAAATATATATTTATGCTAATGTTGTGTTTAGATGTCATATATGTAGAGATTATTGATATAAATATATATATATATATATATATTACAGAACTATAATTCTTTCTATTATATATATATATTAAAAATAGTGAATCAGTTTTTATTAAAATTATAGACAATGTTTACAACTTTAAAACTAAGTAAATGTGCATTGCACGTTACCTCTACCTAGTATATATATATATATACATATGAGGTTATTAATTAGCGGCTAAAGTCCTGTTCTTTTACAAGTATATCATTTAAGTCTCTTATCTTTTTTTTTTCTGTTGACAAAAGTCCTCAACGTTACATAATTGTTGCACATTAATTTTCCCCAGACGTTATCCCTCCGTTAAAATGGAAACTAAACATGAATGTTATAACTATTGCCGCTAAAAAATAAAATAGCAGGGACTTAAATGCTTCAATTTTGAAGGAACGAAGACTTTAGTCACTAATTTCCATATAATTTTATTTCAAGAAGATCAAATACTCTATAATTAACATATATATATATATATATAAAAAAATTCATAGATTTTTATAAGGAGACAAGTTATGGTTCTACCACTTTATAATCCCATATTAATTTTTTAAATTACAAAATTAAGACTGTTACTCCCAAATTTTGAGATGTGAGATTATGACCTCGAAATCTGATCTCGTCAAGTGTGAGCTCGGCATATAAAAGTGTATTCAAGGTCCGATTGTAAAACCCTCGAGGTAAGACAGCAAGCTCGAAGACACGTAAGTTCGAAATTGTTTTTAAGTTCGAAGGAACATAGCATCGGGATACATCTGTTGTCGAGTGCCTTCAGACTGGGCGACCCGAGCTTAAAGGGTTATGAGCTCGAAATGTTACAGCCTCGATGGAATTTGTTTGCTCCAAACAAGTCTCGGAGTAAGAAGGCCACTTCACAACTTGCCTGTAGACCTGGGTTGATAGAATGCTGGTTGATGACCTCGAAGGCTTGATGAGTCATCTGAAGTAACGTGTCTCCTGCAATTAAAGATATTTATTGTTGTTACTTACTCCTCCACATTAAAGGGATGCCGTTATCCGTTTCCTGACCTTCAGGGGGTTTCCTTGTACATAGGAGTTACAAAATTTAATGTAATTAAATTTATTAATTTATAGAATAAATTTTCGAAACGTGTGGGACTGGGTTCTGAGATCTCCTCTATAAATAGAGAAGAAAGCATCATTTGTAGAGGATTGAAAGATTTTTTTTCTGGAAATAATGTTTGAGTAATTATTCTTTGACAAGTAATCAGAAAGCTCCCAAGTCTAAATAAAATTGACTCGTGGACTAGGCAGAGTTAACTGCTGAACCACGTAAAATTCTTGTTGTTTGACTATATTATTCATCTGTGCCATAGTTCCTATTGTTTATTCGCTCTACATTTTAAGTTGACGAAAAACGGCGTCAACAGTTTGGTGATTTCATTGAGAGCTGAACTCAAGCAATACCATCCCCGATTAGCTATGGCCGCGAGTGATCAGAAAATTTATGAAGAAAACTATCCACGGCGCCCTAGGAAGGAGCCAAGGACAAATCCTGAACTCGAAGAGAGAAGTGAATCCTCCGATTCTTGAGGACCTCCAGCGCCCAGGGACGATGAGGATATGTACTATAATCTCGAGCGGTACGTCCCCATTGTAGAACTTGAAAACCGATAGTTAAGGAAACAGTTGGCTGAGGCCAAGAAGCGAAACAAAGAGTTGTCTAGGATAACTGCGGAGGCACAGGCGGCTCAGCCTCAACCTCCACAGGAGAACCAAGATCCACCTCCGCGGGGTGTTCATGTTCCTCCCCGCAGACCTCGTGGATGGCCTCGGAAAAATGCTACCACGAGAACGGAACGACCTCTGCCACCGGCAAAACAACCTGCTCCCTCGAAATTTCGAAGAAGTACTCGGGCTAGGGCTCTGGTTGACTCAACTGCAGAGTTACCAGCAGAAATTGGGAATAGCTGAGCCCCTGCAGAGGCTCGGACTCAGATTCCTGGTTATACTCAGAATGTTACCGAGTCAGCACGAGCGAACTCAGGACCGTCCAGACCCAGAAATGGGTGGCAGCCACCGCCACCCATACGATTCCCTCTGTCGCCTATAAGATACCCCTCACCACCTCGCAGGAACACTCAACCAGCTCGAGGTGATGAGGAAAGGCGAGTAGGACAGAAACAAGGAAATAGAGAAGCTATCAGGGAGCGGAGAGGCGCCCAGCCTACGAGAAGCCAACTGTCTCGGTCTCGCACTGTAGAGACGAGGCAGCATGATAGAAATCCATCTTTGAACAATCATACGATGAGCCTCGCTAGCGACGACTTAGGGGACACCAGATCAGTCAGCATGTATGATCAAGGACGGAGAAACACTAGAAACCATAGGAATCACTCAGACCTACGGGAGCACCTGAATTAGAATTGGGGTAGTGGTAATCCATCGAACCCAGATCTGAGAGATCGACTAAATGGGCGTAAAGATCCCCTGCGGAGATGCGAGCCTGGAATTGTGATCAATGATAGCCAATTTGAGGCAAGACCCCCAGCGGACCCGATTTAAGAAAGAATTGATCAGTTGGAAAAGGCATTTAGGGTCCTGCAGAATGAGCGGGGTCGAAGTCGGGATAAGGATTCTGATGAGGAGCTCGAACCATTCGCTCCCCATATTTCCAACACTCATTTTCCTCAAGGGTTTCGGATTCCTCATGTCCCACCTTTTGAAGGGAAGTCCGACCCGTACAGTCATCTGAGTACATTTAACACCATAATGAGAGCAAGTATTGTGGGTTACGAGCTCTGATGCATGTTATTTCCAGCATCACTTACAGGACCCGCAAAAAACTGGTTCGAGAAGTATAAGAGACATTCTATCACTTCTTGGGATCAGTTGTCAAAGGATTTCAAAAAACAGTTTAGAGCCATGATCGGGGTAATACTTGAGGCATCGACTCTGACCAACGTTTGGAAACAGCTAGGTGAAACGTTGAAGAGCTACCTTACAAGGTTTAATCTGGAGGTCGCTCGAGCTCGAGATGTGGACGACAGCGGTCGTCTGATGGCCGTCCAAGCTGGGGTAATGTCAGGAAGCCCCCTCTGGGATGATATGCAGAGAAGCCTGTGAGGTCCATAACCGAGTTTAATAGGCGAGCTCAAAGGTTTGTCAATGTAGAAGAGGCGAGGTCAACACTGAATATGACCTCTCAGCTCACAACTACAACGATAAACATAAACTCTGTCTCAACCTCAGCGGGCCCATCAGCCTCGAAACCCCCTGCAGAAAACCCTTCTAAAAGGAAGAAGAACGAAGGAAGTAACCCCGAGGCGAAAGGGGGAAAGAAGAAGAAAGGGGAAAATATATTTCTCTGTCTACAAAGTATACACCGAGCTCAACGAGTCTCGGGAGAATATATACCTGGCTAATGAAAACCAAGTCCCTTTCAGTCGTCCAAACCCCATGAGAAATCAGAAGTCCAAGAGAGACTCCAGCAAGTAATGTCGATGTCCCAGAGATACTGGGCACACTACTGATGAATGCAGGCAGTTGAAGGATGAGATCGAAGGGCTGATCTCGAGAGGATACTTTAGATAGTATGTCAGGAACCAGAATAATAATCAGGCTTCTACTAGCCAGTGGGCAGCCGCACCACAGCCTGCTCAGAACAATAATTCCCGAGCTAGAGAAGAGGATAGGCCCTCTCCGATTGATGGAGAAGATGTGATAACCATCTCGGGCGGGCCTCATCTCGCATGGACGGGCAAGAATGCCCAAAAGCAATATGTTAATGAGCTAAAAGATGGGGATGGGTCCCTCTATGAACCCGAACCTAGGGCTCCAAAGTGCCAAAAGATTGAATCTTAGCTGATAACCTTTACCGAGGACGATGCGTCCCATGTTCAGTTTCCCCAAAATGACCCACTGGTCATCACTCTCCAGCTCATGAATAAGAGAGTTCATCGAGTTCTCATATACAATGGGAGCTCAGTAAACATCCTCTATAAGGCCACCTTAGAAAAGTTGGGACTCGCGCTTCGAGACCTAAAAGCTTGTGCAACGAACTTGTACGGTTTTTCAGGAGAGGGGATTTCCTGTATGGGGTCCATTGAACTCCCTGTAACCTTGGGAGACTATCCAGTCTCAGAAACCAGTGGACCTGCCATCGGCATACAACGTGCTGCTCGGAAGACCTGCCCTAGTAGGGCTGGGGGCAATCTCGTCTGTAAGGCATTTGGCCATCAAGTTCCTGACTTCCAGTGACATCGGGACATTGAAGGGAGACCAGTTGGCCGCGAGGGAATGCTATAGAATTTCCATTAGAGGAAAGAAGCAGGTAAGCGCATAAACGCTCGTCATTATTCAAAATAAAGATGGGACGATCTTGGAGATAGATGAAGAAATCGACCCAAGCGTGGAGGAAAGAGCTGATCTCGAACCATTAGAAGAGCTCGAAGAAATCAATCTCGAAGAATCAGACCCCCCGAAAACGATAAAGGTCAGGAAAAACCTCCATGAAGAAACTAAATAGCAATTAATTTGCTTTTTGATAAAAAACTAGGATGTCTTCGCGTGGTCGCATTCGAACATAGTAGGAATAAGTCCAAATATAGTAAGCCACGTGCTGAATATTGATAAAAGCTTCCCGCCGAAGCAACAAAAGCGAAGACAACTAGATGACGATAGGAAAAAGGCCCTAAAAGAGGAAGTAGACAGGCTAAAGGCAAACCGATTCATTAGGGATGCTTTCTACCCCGATTGGGTAGCCAATCCGGTACTGGTCCTGAAGCCTAATGGGACATGGCGAACCTGCATTGACTACTCGGAGCTCAACAAGGCCTGTCCTAAGGACTGCTTTCCTTTACCACGAATTGACCAGCTCGTGGATGCCACGGCAGAGCATGGACTAATGTCATTCATGGATGCCTACTCTGGATATAACCAGATTTCCATGCATGCCCCTGACCAGGAACATACGAGCTTCATAACAGATAAAGGGTTATATTGTTATAACGTCATGCCATTCGGACTCAAAAATGCTGGAGCCACTTTCTAGCGGCTCGTAAACATGATGTTCTCCAAGCAGATAGGAAACAACATGGAAGTTTATGTTGACGATATAATAGTCAAATCTCAACTTAACAATAACCATGTTGATGATCTCGAAGAATGCTTTGCCGTGCTCCAGAAATATAACATGAAGCTTAACCCTCAGAAGTGCTCTTTTGGAGTTTCTTTAGGAAAATTCCTGGGTTTCATTGTAAATGCTCGAGGAATAGAAGCTAATACAGACAAGATCCAGGCCCTGATCGATATGCCCTAACCTCGAAAACACAAAGATGTCCAGAGTTTGACTGGCAGGATGGCAGCACTAAGTAGGTTTATCTCAAAATCTACAGACCGTTGTCTTCCATTTTTCAACCTATTTAGGGGAGGCAAGAAATTTGAATGGACAGAGGAATGTGAGTTGGCTTTTCAAGAACTCAAGAAACACCTCGTTGAGCCCCCTATCTTGTCGAAACCTATTATAGGAGAAGTTCTGTACTTGTATCTTGCTACGACCGAGCACGCCATAAGTGCAGTACTCGTACGAGAGGAAGAAAATGTGCAAAAGCCCGTGTATTACGTCAATAAAAGGTTACTGGGGGCAGAATCAAGATATCCCTTGATGGAGAAGCTAGCTCTTAGCCTAATTCACTCATCTCGAAAACTTCGACCCTATTTTCAAGCGCACCCCATCCATGTACTACCTGATCAACCACTCAGGCAAGTTTTGTCCAAGCCAGAAGCCTCAGGTCGGCTGCTTAAGTGGGTCGTCGAACTCGGACAATTCGAGATCACTTATCATCCAAGGACGACCATCAGGGGGCAAGCCTTGGCAGACTTCATAGTGGAGTGCACTGGCATGACCAACGATGAAGTTATAACCCCGGCCCACGAGCTGTGGAAACTTTACGTCGATTGGTCATCTAATGAAAATGGATCGGGGGCAAGAGTAATTTTGATCACTCCTGCAGGAATCAGATTTCACTCCGCCTTGAGATTTGGCTTCAGCGCGTCAAATAACGAGGCTGAGTACGAGGCTTTACTGGCAGGACTTCGTATAGCCAAAGAGCTCAACGCTAAAGCAATACATTGCTACAGCGACTCCCAGCTAGTGGTTAACAAAATTTTGGGAGAGTACCAGGCTCGTGGTACAAGAATGGCAGCTTACTTAGAAAAAGCAAGGTCAGAATTGGAACATTTCAAGTTTTATGCGATCGAACAGGTCCCCCGAGAACAGAACTCGAATGCGGACGCCCTGGCCAGGCTCGCTAGCACTACCGAGAATGACAAAATGAATTTCGTACCAATTGAACATCTCTCAGTGCCTAGTATTGACGAGTTGGATCAAGAGGACGTGTGTATGATCGATTCCGAGCCTACCTGGATGACTCCAATAATCAAATATCTCGAGACCGGTATCCTCCCGGAAGAACGGACCAAGTCTCGAAAGTTGATGTATCAAATCCCTCGTTATACCATTATTGATGGAAGGCTGTATAGAAGAGGATATTCCATGCCACTACTCTGATGTGTGACTCCTCCCGAAGTTAAGAAAATCATGGAAGAAATCCATGAATAGTTTTGTGGAGACCATACTGGGGGGCATAGCCTGTCCAAGAAAATCATACGCCAGGGTTACTTCTGGCCCACCATCAAGTCAGATTCATTCGACTAAGTCAAAAGATGTGATAAGTGCCAACGGTTCGCCATAATTCCTCGAGCACCACCCTCCGAGCTAAACATGATGACCTCCCCATGGCCATTTGTGGTTTGGGGAATTGACCTCATAGGCTCATTGCTGACCGGCAAAGGCGGAGTTAAATAGGCAGTAGTCGCCGTCGATTACTTCACAAAGTTGACTGAAGCCAAGCCTTTGGCGACGATAACCTCGAAGAAAGTCCTCGACTTCATAGTAAAAAACATCATATGTTGATATGGGATGCCAAGGAAGATTGTATCTGATAACGGAACCCAGTTCGACAACGATCTATTTACCAACTTTTGCGAGAAAAAAAAATGGAAGAATAAAGAGCTTCTCGTCGGTGGCCCATCCCCAGGCGAATGGCCAGGTCGAAGCTGTAAACAAAACTCTAAAAAGTTCGTTGAAGAAAAAGTTGGAAGAAGCTAAAGGAAGATGGCCCGAAGAATTACCCCAAGTCCTATGAGGATATAGGACCACAACCCGTACATCGACAGGACACACCCCATTCTCACTGGCGTACGGTTGCGAGGCGATGTTGCCAATCGAGGTTGAAATTCCAACAATTCGAGCCCTCGTTTATGATCAAGCCTCGAACCACTCTCAGCTCGAAGAAACCCTTGACCTGATCAAAGAAAGAAGGTATGAAGCTCAATTAAAAAATGCTGCATACCAACAGCGAGCTGCCCGATACTTCAACAAAAGAGTTCGGGGTCGAATGTTCGACATGGGAGATTTGGTGCTAAGACGTGTATTTCTAGCGACACAGGATCCAACAGCTGGCGTGCTCGGGCCAAATTGGGAGGGACCCTACCAGATAGAGTCAGTCATCCGACCCGGCGTTTACAAGTTTGTGAGATTGGATGGAAGTCTAGTACCACGAGCATGGAATGGCGAACACCTACGACCTTACTATCAATAGTATAGGAAGGATGTTTCCTATAACCAAGCTTATTTCTCTATACTGTTTTTATATTTTTGGATTTCTTCGAATAAAGTTTGATTTCGTTTAATATGCTGTATTTTTTACAATCTCTCTTAATTTAATAACCTATGGCCTCACTCATAGGATATTAAGGGGGCATTAGTGGTACATATACCACCATCTTCAAAAAATAAAATAGCATATACGAAACACAAGTATTCGAAAATAACCAAATATGCGAAACGAGATAAGTTTGGATATAACCAAACTGGCAAAAAGATAAAAATGTTTGGATATAACCAAATATGCAAACGAATTTTATTTTTATTAAGTGTATGGATTACAAACCTAACACGACCTTAATAGGTTTAGAACAAACCAGCTAAAACTAATCGACAACAAGTTGGAGCATAACCCACTTCGTGTTAAGCTGAGATCGAGGCTGGAGTATCTTGTAAAACAATAGTTTCGACCTCATAACCTCGGAGAACTAACCGAGGATGAGAAAAAGTAACTAAAAAGTAAGATACAACTAAACCGTCTGCATTACACGCCATATAAGTACTTTCGGGTTCATGGTAAAAGTAATATCCGACCTTGAGAAATAACAAGGTCGGAAGTAGATAATTCGAGCAAACTGTGCATGAATGCATTGAACCTCGAGCTTAAATCCAAATTATGTTTGTGTGGTTAAACAAGCATATATGACACTTTAATATAAAATGTGCAAAATATTTCAACCCGAGAAATGTAAAGCATATATATTAAAATGAAGTAAAAATAAAAATGTATCAGCCCCATGAGCATAAAAAATAACACTACATAAAAGGCTATTGCAAAAGATTCTAAGGGACACAGCCTCGAGGCAAGAATTAAGAAGGAGGAAAATTATCCTTAGCCTTCTCAGCAGTCTCCTTAGCCTTCTCAGCATCAGCAGCACTGGACTCACCAGGAAAAATAGCATGACTATCCTCCTGAGCCTCTTGAGCAGCCTCCTCCGCTTCAAGCTGAACCTGCCATTTGGCCACGAGATCTGCTTCAAGATGGCCTCGGAAGCTGGTGTCGAGGTCGACGTTGTTAGCCCAGATTCTGTACATGGCCATGTCGATTGCCCAATCCTTCTTCTCCTTAAACTCCTTGAGAAGACGATCCTTTTCACCCTCAATGATCTCAAAAGTGGCAGCCTTCTCTTCTTCAAGCTTGGTATTGACCTCCTGGAGCCGAGCATTCTCCTTTTCAAGCTCGGATATCTTGGCCTTAAGCTCCTCGGTTCCTGCCTCTGCCTTTGCTTTTGTAGACTTAAGCTCATCACTCAGTTTAAGCTGAAGTTCCTTTGCCTCCTAAGCAAGCGCCATGCTCGAGTGAACTTCGTTGTTTAGCCTATAATTAAGCTGAGCATCGACAGCAAGAGCCTGACATACGGAAAAAACACACAAAATTAGTATATGGGCTAAGTACAAATGCGACTAACTAGCGAGAGAAGAAAGATTACCGTAGCATGGAGCTCAACACTCTTCTCGTAAGGAGTGTTCCAGTCTTTTGCATTGTTCAGGAACTGCCAGTGAGGAGCGTCAAAGCTCCCGAAGCTTTGGCCCACCTGAGACAGGATGTCCGAGCCGTGGCGTCTTCGAGGACGAGGGTTTCTTCGGAGGTGGGCCAACCAGGGGATTGACTTGAGGTGCATGAGGAGCAGGAGGTAGGATCGACGACGAAGTCTCGACCGAGCTCGGAGCAACTGGAGCCGGGGGAGGTGGTGTTTTTTTGGTCCTCTTAAGGACCTTGGTGGGCTGGTCGGTTTTTCGTGACCCCCTAGGACGCTTACTCCTCTGGACTCCGCCACTCTCAAGGATGTTGTCGAGATCGGAGTCCATCTCGCCTGCACAGTTACACCACAATGAGTTGTCAAAAAATAAAGTAACTCAACATAATACAAATGTACATGGGATAAAAAGACAAGTGGAGAGAAACCTAACTGAAACTCTCCCCTGAGCTTGTTCTCGGCGACCACGAAATTCCCCCATCTTCAGAAGAAGCGGGGGGAGTACCTTCCCTATAGGTGGACGTTAACTGCGAAAAGTCCCAATAGTCGTTGGTCCCATATTGGACGGCTATTCCGTTCCATACCTCGTTCAGGCTATACATGGTGTCGTATTTCCCGAGCCAGCTATCGAACCTATGTACCTTATCATCTACCCAAGACCATACATAAAAATGGTTCCTATCGTCCTTACATAATACTAACCTATCGGGTTTATGCTTTAATAGGGAGGGGGACCACATATTTGAGCTAAGGATGACTGTACCTTAATCATCCGAGCCCGAGCTTGAGGCCTCGTCATTGGCCTCGTTCCCCGATTGTGGACTCCTATGAAGAATTGGAGGCGGAGGCCTCGCCTCTCTCCTTGGGGGGAGGTTGCTGGTTGGTAGAGGAATTAGCTCCCACCGGTCATACTTCTTATTGGACCAGTCTGATGTAGACTGATCCTCCCCTAAGATCCCACATGCCCGGAGCTTGTCTTCATGCAGGAGGTAGGAAAGGGATCTCCTGCCGTAAGGAAGCTGGAGCAGAGTCTCTCTGTGCTCCTTCATCTCATTGGTGGGAGTAGGGCAATGGTAGTTGGCTGGAAATTTAAGCACATTTTAGCTAAGCATGAGCCTAAAGAAAAGATTAGAGCAAAAGGAGGTTGAAATACTTACGAATCCATCTGAATGAATAAAATCGAGACGGGGCTAGGCCATCTGTCAAGAAGAAGGCCTTCTTGAAGTCGGAAGGATGATTGGGAAGATCTTCAAACATCTTCTTCTCCTTCGGATAGCTCGAAAGATAGTAGATGTCGTCCCCTCCCCAAGCTTGGGAGGGATTGCTTTTCAAACAAAAGAGATACAAGATCTCCTTTGGCGGTGGTCCTTCCCACTTTAGCTCGTGGTACAGCGACCTCAGGGCAGACATAACCCTGTAAGAGTTGGTGTTGAGCTGGAAGGGGGCCAGCCCAACAAAGTCTGTGAAGTCCTTGAAAAAAGACTTCAAGGACAGTATTGCCCCTACCTTCATATGCTCCTGGCTCCAAGCTGCATATCTCAGCTTGCTGTCACGATTTCCATCTCCTGGAGCGCGGCAGCTTCGGTTGTGGGATGTCGGGGCTCGGCACCTAAGCAAGCCTGATAGTCTTAAGCCGTGGAAGACTAGAATTTCAGATATCTGTCCCAGCGACGTTATCGAACTCCAGTAATGTTCGGCCTCGAAGAATTCCTTCCTCGGCTGCGAAGTAGAGGGTTCTCCCATCAGTGATAATCAAAGATCTCCCGACTTGTACCCAACTGTCACTTTCAGCCTGGGATCGAGGGGAATCGGTCTAGGCTCGGAGTCCAAATCCGGGTAAAGAGCCTCTCGGAGAATTTTTCTCTTATTCTCTATGACCTCGACGATCTGACGTCGGTAATGAGCTCGGGTTTCTTCTTGTTCACAAGCTAGCTTGTGTTCGCGAATCAGACGCAGCAAACAACAACTCCGAGCTCAGAGTTGTTGGTGAATACGGGATTGCAAACAACGACCCCCACCGTCTTTCCAGATTCTGTGACATCTAGTAAGAAAGAAAAAATGGTGAGGGCCATGCCCGCAAGGAATCAAGAATAACGATCTAGATGGTTCAAGATCGAAAATACGTGGATACGAAATGAGCTCGATCAAGGGGACCCGATTAGTGTCATGGTGTGTATTTCACGAAAAAGGGAGGAAAGTGGATTTAATCTTTGAAAATCTCGAAATATCAGGAAAAAAAGGTGGCGGTTATTCAAAAGTGGTATTTTTGGGAATTGTGCATTCTTTAAAACCCGGATTTTGTACCCAATATCTTGGTGTGCAAGAGGCGTCTTTTGAAATTTGAAAACCCAGAAAAAAGACCATATTTGGGTCTTCCTACATATGAACTGGATTTAGAACCAATAATGTGGAAACCTAAACCTAATATCTATCGGTCGAAGCATCCTAGTGCACTAAAGTAAAGAATGAACCGACACAGTCCCAGTGACTAAAATGCAACAGAAGCAGAAACACACATAAAAAAAGGGAAAAATATATGAAGCCAAGAACAGATACTTACACACTGTAGGTGGTGGTTGCAGAGAGACAGATGATTGAAGGAGAGGCTGCAAGTACACTCTCACGGTCTCGAACAAGCTGATGGTCCTTTGTTTCTTTGGCCGAGAGAACATATAAAAACAAAGCAAGTTCTTTCTGGGTCTGCCTCTGGTTTTCTTTCTTTTTTTTTTCCCTCTGATAAACGTAAAAATGAAAGGAGGAAGACGACTGGAGTCTTATTTATAGGTCTAAAGGAGTGCAAAGGGTCGGATTAATCTGGGCCATTGGCCAGATTCCGTATCAGATCAAACGGCTAGGAACCCACGTAGCAGGCAGATAGACGTGGGCATGTTTTCAAGGTTCTTAAGTACCCTGAGTGGGCAATACCTAGCTGACGCGTGTCCACACTCGAGTATGTTTGGTGGAACAATTCCCAACGGAAGTAGTTCAAAAGTTTCCTTCTCATATGATTCGAACTAATACTTTTGAGGGGGCAAACTGTTACTCCCAAATTTCGAGATGTGAGATTATGACCTCGAAATCTGATCTCATCAAGTGTGAGTTCGGCATATAAAAGCATATTCAAGGTCCATTTGTAAAACCCTCGAGGCAAGATAGCAAGCACAAAGACACGTAAGTTCGAAATTGTTTTTAAGCTCGAAGGAACATAGCATTGGGATACATCCATTGTCGAGTGCCTTCAGACTGGGCGACCCGAGCTTAAAGGGCTACGAGCTCGAAATGTTACAGCCTCGATGGATTTTTTTTGCTCCAAACAAGTCTCGGAGTAAGAAGGACACTTCACAACTTGCCTGTAGACCTTGGTTGGTAGAATGCTGGTTGATGACCTCGAAGGCTTGATGAGTCATCTGAAGTAACGTGTCTCCTGCAATTAAATATATTTATTGTTGTAACTTACTCCTCCACATTAAAGGGATACTGTTATCCGTTTCTTAACCTTCAGGGGGGGGGGGTTTCCTTGTACATAGAAGTTACAAAATTTAATTTAATTAAATATATTGATTTACAGAATAACTTCTCGAAACGTGTGGGACTAGGTTCTGAGATCTCCTCTATAAATAGAGAAGAAAGCATCATTTGTAGAGGATTGAAAGATTTCTTTCTGGAAATAATCTCTGAGCAATTATTCTCTGAGAAGTAACCAGAAAGTTCCCAATTCTAAATAAAATTGACTCTTGGACTAGGCAAAGTTGCTGAACCACGTAAAATTCCTGTTGTTTGACTATATTATTCATCTGTGCCATAGTTCCTATTGTTTATTCGCTCTACATTTTAAGTTGACGAAAAACGGCGTCAACAAAGACAAAATATATATTTTTTACATTATATAGGTTTCTCTATTTTTATTTCTATACACAATTTAAATAGTATATCACTACAATAAAAGAGAGTATTAGAGGCGGAGGCTTCCGCCGGTAATATTCTGTTGGTAATACTCGGTCGGTGATTAGGGGTATTACCGGTGGACTGACACCCTGCCGGTATTCTATTAATACCGGCGAATTAATAGGGCAGGGACTCTGTCGGTGTAAAAAAATAGTCAACCTGGTTCGACTCATTTAATACCAGCGGGTTCCGCCCCTATTAATCCGCCAGTAATAAATTAATAATATTAAAATATAATAATTCTTTTGATTTTATATAATAATAAATATACATATAATACTTATTTAAATATAATAAAATTTAAAATTAATTAAAATTAATTATTAATAACACAATTAATATTCATCAAACAAAATTACATATAAACTAATCATAAAATTAACATAATAAAAATATCAATTGTCTTAATTTAATTACATATAAACTAATTGTCGGCATGGGGTCCGAAACTCCGGCGTGGTGTGGGGGGTTCTGAAAATAAATACGAACAATTATAATTAAAAAAAAAAAACTACATACAAACAATTAAAATTAAAATTTTAATACATACAAAATTAATACTCTCCGGCGTGGGGGCGGTGGTGGTGCTTGGACAGAGGGGCAGTGGTGGTGCTCGGATAGAGGGGTGGTGGTGCTCAGACAGGGAGGTCTCGGACAAAGGGGCGGTGGTGGTGCTCAGACAGGGAGGTCTCGGACAGAGGGGCAGTGGTGGTGCTCGGACTGAGGGGTGGTGGTGCTCGGATAGAGGGTCATATTGAGAGAAGAGTGTGTCTGAGAGAGGGAGAGAAGAGAAATGAGAGGGATGGACGAAACGATGTGCATAATTTTCAATAAGTAAGATTATTAGAGGCAGGGACCCACCGCTATTAATATTATCCCGCCGATAATAAACTATTAGCGGCGGGGCCCTCCACTATTAATATATCCCATCGGTAATAGTCTTATTACATGCAGATATTTACCCGCTCTAATAGTATTAGCGGCGGATAGTTCGCCTCTACTAAGGGAAAATATCCACCGCTAATAATTTTGAAACTGAACACCCTTTCATTTCCCGGGCATTGTATTAGCGGCGGACTACCCGCCGCTAATAATTGGTAAGTCCGCCGCTAATAAAAAAATTAATTTTTTTTTATTAATTTCCACATTATTAGCGCGCGGACCCAGTAGTCTGCCCCTAATAACCCGCACATTACCAACGGACTAAGTCCGCCTCTAATTTCTGACTTTCTTGTAGTGTATCTTACTTGAAGATGAACCAAAATTAAGGATGAACTTACTTAGGTGTAACCTATTCGCCCATTCCGAGCTGACTTATATGAGCCGTCCAGGACATCAACTTGCAAGATTCACCTAAGTTCAAATTCAAGATCTTATAGGGAAGAGAGTCTATTCATTCGTTTATGTATCTTTTAAAACGAGCAGGATTGAATGGAGCTTCAAAAAACAAAAAGGATTCTGTTCACCCACGTCCTTAAAAAGGGCGAACAATGATCAAGATTGTACCAGTAGGATTAAACATAGCTTAAAAAATGGGATCTTATATGGAACATACACCTCGCAATCATTCGTGACAATTCTGAGCAAATAGGAGTCGTCCGAGCAGTATATGGTATCCAGACCCGAGATGCTCGCCACTCTATATGTCATTAAAGCAATATCTGGTATACATACCTGAAATGATCGCCTCACTATAAGAATCGTCCTAATAGTATCTGGTATAAATATCCGAGTTGATCGCCACGCTATGATAGTCATCCGAGAAGTATCTGGTATCCATACTTGCTAGGTTGTTTTTTTCTAATTAATTAGTCAATAAATGACCATCAATATTCTAGACCTTTAGTTAATTATTAGTTTAATATAAAACTGTCAATTATTTGACTATTATATGCATACTTGGTAAGATAAAAGCTATTAATAATAGACAAATAAAATGTATTAAAAAAACTAAACTCAATATTTCTAAAATTATATTTGGATTAAAAAATTATTGATGTTTATTGATTTTTTATTTATTGGATTTTATATAATTATTAAATTTGAAAATAAGTTGGTATTAATTTTGTATTTTTTAAAATGATTTGTATTTATTTTTTCTAATTTAAAATTAATTAATTAATCAAAAATAATTTTTTAATATTTTTTAAATTGTCACGTCATCAAACTGTTACTATTTTGGACAGAATGGGCAAATGTCTAAAATTGATATAGCTCGGGGGTATTTTTGCTAAACAAAAAAATTCGGAGGACAAAAGTCTACAAGTATAATTCCGGGGAAAAAACATTTTGAAAATAATGTATGTTTACTTTATATTTTATAAAATTTGAGATTATATGGAATAACAATAAATTACGAAAATTGTATATTCTCTAAATTGAATAAAGCTTTGTACATTTTTTTTTTCATTCTAAAGCTGTTTTTTGTTTTAGTTGGGTGTTAACTACATAATTGGATTTAATAAGTTATCACCATAATGATTCTTTCCTTTTCGATAATTGTTTTTATGGTTGTTACGGGATATATAGATAAGTATGTAATAATAATACAAACCTCATGTCCAGCAACTTGATTCCGCTTAGCATTATTATAATTTTTAGTCTCTTTCACTGCATGTTCCTTCTCATTTTTTTTTTATAAAATTATATTATAAAAAACAGAATATATATCCTTCACCAAAGAAAATATGAAAGAAAAAAAGAAGTCAAAACAAAAGTAGTTTGAGTAATCGTCTTGGCTTAGGCTCTTGTGTTTAAACTACTACATCTGAAATATTTTTCTAACAAAACTTTTGCTTCAAAAAGAAACAAAATCACTAACATATGCCAAAACTTCAAAAGAATTGACAAATAAACAATCACGCACAACCATGCATGGTGATAAAGTCTTATTCTATGATCTCCCCCAGATTTAACGAAAGTGAAACGTTAAAGGATTCTTTCATTTTACATTATAAAAAGTTTTATTATTGAGAAATAGAGAGAGAGAACTATCATCATAGATGGGAAAAATGGGGATTAATGTATAGACTAATTAAGTTGTTTACATTTCATAATCCGTGGGCGGCTACTGGGGATGAGGTCATCCTCATCATCTAGGGTACGTAGTCAAATAATTATATGCTATGCTTCTCCATGGTAATTCATTATTCGTTTAAAAAAAAACCTATAAATACTAAGGTAAGGAAGCCTTACTTTTTGTGGCTTCAAAGTTCAAAGACAGAACATAAAAATGGGGATGGCTTCTCTTTCCCTTCTTACTCTGCTAATATGTTTAACTTGTTTTCACAAAAAGCTGTTGGTTTTCGCGGTTGATTATGGTAATTCCTTCTAATGTTCTAAATTATTTTTTATATCCTTTTGATTTCTTTAACTACGCACCATGCAAGTTTTAATCCCAAATTTTGTTGTAATAAGCAGACTTTAGTTACATGAAATCAGTATACAACGCAACTGATATGGCATTAGTAGAAGAATATGACTACATCGTGGTTGGAGGTGGCACAGCAGGATGCCCTCTGGCGGCAACTCTATCAGAAAAGTACTCAGTCCTTGTCCTTGAAAGAGGCAACGTCCCTAAAGCTCATCCCAATGTGCTGGTCGCATCTGGGTTTCTGGCTAATCTCATGGAAGAAGATGATGGCGATACACCAGCGCAGAGGTTCACGTCAGAGGATGGCGTGGATAACGTAAGAGGTAGGGTTTTGGGAGGAACAAGTATGATAAATGCCGGTTTCTTTTCAGAAGCTGACAACGATTTCCTTTCCAAATCTGGTGTGGAATGGGACATGGATGAGGTTGAGAAGGCCTATGAATGGGTGAAGAAGAAGATAGTCTCACATTCGAATTTATCAGTTTGGCAATCTGCGGTGAAAGAGGCTTTGTTGGAAGCTGGCGTTGGTCCTGACAATGGAGTGACTACAAAACATAAGCTTGGAACTAAACAATCTGGTTCTACTTTCGATGATGTGGGGAGAAGGCATGGAGCTGTGGAATTGCTCAATAATGGAGACCTAAAAAACTTGCGAATTGCTATTCATGCCTATGTGAAGAGAATCATCCTCTCCACTAAATCGTCAAGTACGTTCTAATTTCATTGCTTTTATTTATAATTAAAGAAAAAAAAAACTGTTAGTAATATAAGTCATTTGTCTCATACGTGAAATTTGTTTTTTGTTTGGACTAAATCCTATAAAATATTATGGGGACAGAAAGTGACATATACGTCCGGATAATGACTTAATTATTCAAACCAACGAAAATATGTCTTTATTCCTAGTTTTAATTAAAATTTATTTACAGAAAATTAAATAGATAATTTTTTTATGATATGGTAGGAAAAATCTTAGTTTGAAAAATCATCTTACCTAATTACTAAAAAATTTCTGACTAAAAGTATAAATTTGAAAAAGTCAAAATTTGTTGTTGATAATAAATACATTTTTAGTTATCATAAATTTTAATACTAAAAGTAATACGTTGTGAATAAAATTATATTAATGATAATTTGTGATTAAATATAATTTTTTAGTCGCATCAAATTTTTGTTGTGACTAAAAGTGACATTTACCCACACAAAATAAATATATGTTGTGAAGAGTATTTTTATTTCTAGTGTACACACGATAAATTATAGACACTTTTTGTATGATATAATATATATATGGAACGACTACAACGCATTCCTTTTTTTTGCAATACTAGTGCATCATTTTTCTATTTTGGTATCTGGATAGATATAATACCAAATTTTTTTATATGATAGTGTATATTGTAGGTATTTAGAATATCCTGCAAATTTTCAAGAAATTCTGAATAGTTTACGAAGCCGAAAACAGAGTTCAAACTGTCAAATTTTACACGCGTACACAGAAAAACAGGCACGCGTGCAACAGACAGTTTAGACCTTGTTTCGGTACCATAATTTATTCAGAATTTCTTGAAAATTTGTAGGATATTCTAGATAGCTATAATGTACACCATCATATAAAAATATTTGGGATTATAACTATTCAGATGCCGAAATAGAAAAAGGATGCACCGGTGTTACAAAAAAAAGAATATGTTGTAGTCGCTCCCGATATATATATATATATATATATATATGAAGTTAGTCAAAGATGTTTTAGCTGTCAAATATAATGATTCAATTTTCAGAATATAATTGTAGACTTTCTAATCATTTTGTACCCAATAATTAATAATACAATCATTGCAAATTTTTAATTTTTGATATAATAATATGAATATGAATATTATTGTGTTCAAAATAAACAGACCCGACTGCCATTGGAGTTATATACACGGATACAAAAGGGAGGTCTCACAAGGCATTGATACGTAATAAAGGAGAAGTGATACTAAGTGCAGGCGCACTTGGAAGCCCTCAACTTTTGCTACTTAGCGGAATCGGTCCTCAATCATACCTCTCATCGCAACATATTCCCACAGTTCTCTCCCAACCAAATGTTGGACAATTCATGGCCGATAATCCACGTAACAACATTAATCTCATAATCCCATTCCCATTCGAAGGATCATCAGCACAAGTTGTTGGAATCACTAATGATTATTTCATAGAAACCGTATCTTATGGCTTGCCATTTAGTCCAACCACATTACCTTTTAGCTTTTACACTAACCCTTTAACTCCACCACAATTTAGCCTTGCACTCCTAACTGAAAAAATCGTGGGGCCCTTGTCAACCGGTTCACTTAGGTTGGCTTCCACCACTGATGTTAAAGTCACACCACATGTACGCTTCAACTACTTCTCTAACCCGATCGATCTCGCCCGTTGCGTTAGTGCGGTGAGGAAGTTTGGGGAGATGTTGAAAACTAAGTCATTGGATCGATTTAAGTACAGAGATTTGAATGGCGCTAGAGACTTTATGTTCTTGGGGCCTGCTTTGCCGACCAACCAATCAGATGATTCAGCCATGGAAGATTATTGTCGAAGTTCGGTTACGAGCTATTGGCATTATCATGGCGGATGCCTAGTGGGGAAGGTTGTGGATGGTGATCATTTTAAGGTCATCGGGACTGATTCACTTCGAGTTGTTGATGGTTCAACTTTCATTATCTCTCCTGGTACCAATCCTCAGGCCACCTTAATGATGATTGGTCGGTAAGTAAGAAACAGTATTTTTTTGTTTGTTTGTTGAAATGCATATATTTATATAGTTCAATATGCAACGATTGGCCATTAAGTTATATAGTGTTAATACACTACCATACTTATTATACCGCATACATGCTATATTTTTTGTACTTTAATTGTTTGTGATTTAATACCAGTACTAATCCTTGTTCTCTTTTTCTTAATTTGATTTTTTCAGTTATGTTGGGCTAAAGATGCTGAGAGAAAGGGCCAAGTAAATCTAGATTTCACATTGGATTTCCATTTGCATATTCAATGTAAATAAAGAAAGCATATATATATATATATAAATATATATGTTTTGTGCCTATAATATTAATATCCAATTAAAATTGGTTTGTTTTAGTTGCTGGCGGGTGGGCATATATTGGTATTATAGATTCTTGTTTTAATATCAATTATGTATTCTCCTGTACCATAAAATATTTCATAAATAAATAATACCAATATATATATATATATGCTATTATTTAACGTAAGCTTTTGTCAAATTATTGATTAGCTAGCTATAGGCGATGGTTTTGTTTTCATGTACTACTTTTATCTTCTAATTATATATGATTTTAATTTTCGTATATATTATTAATTATATGCAAATCCGCATTACGATTTGTATTTTGTAAAAAAAATTTGAAGTAAAAGGATATAATATTTTATATGGACAAAAGAAAAATGAAGTCTCTAAAATACTTTAAATATAGAGAGTATTATATTAATATAAATTGTTCATTAGATTACTAAAAAGCATACCAACAAAATACATTATTGCATTCAAATTTAAACTATAGGCCATCAAGCAAAATTTTAATGGATCCTAAAATGTCATAGAGCGAACCCTACGTACGTTGAAAGAAAAAATTTAAATATGAAAATAATTAATATATTTTAAAATTAATTATATAAATAAAAATAAATTAAATATAATAAAAATAGACAACGCGGACAAAAATTTGACATATAAAATTTATGTGTTCAAACCAAATATCCTCTACAAATCAAACATCTCTTAATAAGTTCCATGATATAAATTCTGTAACTGAAAAATAAGCTTCCTCAGTTGTACATCTCATATTCAGTAGCCACTCCATTGTTAATTGTATTCATTTGTAACCATAAAAGGATAAGTACATAAATGATTGACTGCGCAAATCACATGAAATTTTGCTATACCTTCACCATATAAAGTGATGTTTTGTATTTGATTAATTTAAGGTGTACAACACACTTATTAAATTATAATAAGTAGAACCCAATTTTAAATTCATCATATTAAATGCCCTCTATATTGTCGATATTTTCCGGCAAGTTTGTGAGAATAACTGCCGGTAAAATCAACTTTTTACTTTATTTTCTATTAGTTTATTATGGACATCAAAGAAGATGATTTGAAGGGGTTGATTTTGTACTATTATTAAAAAAATTAACAATAATTCGAAAATAAATTCAATAAGTTACCAAAACATGTATTTTTGCTAAGTCTCAAAAGTAACCAAAAGTCACTACTACAAAAAAGGGCAATTGTGTCAGTCAAACGCGTCAGTCAACGCAGTTGACTGACGCTGTTGACCAAAATTAGCATTTGTGACAGTTGGGCACTGCCACAAATGAGGGGGCAATTGCGTCATTATGTACACTGACGCTGTTTAATGGGGCCGTTTGTATCAGTGACCCACTGACGCAAACGGGCCATTAACGGCATCAGTGGCCCACTGACGGTAAGGGGACGTTTGCGTCAGTGGGGCACTAACGCATACGGCAAAGTAAAATGCGTGTTTTACTTTGCTGTTTACGTCAGTGCCCCACTGATGCAAACGCCCATTACCTTCAGTGGGCCACTGACGCCCACTGTTTCACAAAAACCCTCAATTGTCCCAACCGAGACCCATTTCTCCTAAAATTTCAGAAAACACTCCTTCAAAAACCAACGACGCCAATTTTTTTTTAGGATTTAGTAATTTCATAATTATGCATGTGTTGATTGATTAGTTAGATATTTTTGTGTATACCGCTGTTTTTCAGTTCGTACTGCTGTTTTTCAGTTCATACTGCTGTTTTTCTGTTTCTGGTGCTAATTTTTTTGGTTAATACTTTATGTGACAGTGCCTAGCTGACGCAAATGCTAAGCATTTGCGTCAGTGGGGCACTGCCATAAATGTCAGTTTGTGACAGTGCCCCATTGACGCAAATGACACTCTGGTTTGCGTCATGGGAAATTGTGTCACATATCAAACTGATGCAAAAAATCAATTGTGGTAGTTATAAACTGATGCAAATGGCCTTTTTTGTTGTAGTGAGTTAACTATTTACTCAAACGTAAATCTCACGAGTTAACAAGTGTGGAGTCACCCATAACATTCTTAAAAAATATTAGGGATGATACAGTTGCCCTTGATAGTGAGATATTTTGACCAGAAATAGGTGGAAAATTTAGACTCTGTGTGTGTGTTTTTTTTTGTGAAAATTATTAGGGGCGACGCAGCGCCCCTAATATTGTGCTCGTCGCCCTTGAGATGTTTGCATATACCCAAACTCTCTTCCCCTTCGCCATTAATACCTTTAATCAAAGAAAAAAAACGCAGTAATCCTCCCAATCCTTAAACCAAATTTAGTGATATTTAAAAAAATTAATTTGATACTCATATATTTAATAATTAAATTTAGAAATGACACAAACCTTAATATAATTAAATTAAAAAAAATATTAACCAAAATAATTAGTAATAAAACAAAGTAATAATAAACTTAACAAATAATAAATATTTATTTTTTAAATAAACTAATAATAATTTAAATTTTTAAATAAAAATATTATTCATAAATTTAAAATTAATTTGAAATAAGAAAGATAAGTTTGATAATTAAAAAAAATAACCTATTATGAAAATTCTTGACAAGTATTAAAACTAAGAACAAAAATAATTACCAATAATTAATTTCAACCACACTACAGTAAATAATAATCTTAAACATTATAAAATAAGACCTTATAAAATATCATAATTTTTTGGTGATATCATAAGACTTTATAAGACATCATAAAATAGCTAGCATAAAGATATATTTCATTTTTGTTGCTTTTCTTTGGTGATAAAATTTGATTTCCAATGATAAGATAGAAGTTTTAAACATTATAACCTAGTGATAATGTTTTCTTAATTATTTTTAATCACAAAAAGCCTTAGACCCGTTTGGAGAAGCTGAGTCAGTAAGTATTCTTAAATACGCTTCTCCAAATTATCTAAGATTTTTTTTGTCCGCATGAATAGTTTGGGTTTGTTGTGACCCGCTCTGTTGGGCCAATAACTTTCTCAAGAGCTCATCTTGTTGCTGAAGGCGCTCTTCTAGGCGTTGTGCTTGTTGACGATGCTCTTCTTCTTGTTTTCGAAATCTTTCTTCAAATTCCTTTCTAATGTCGTCATTCAAAGAAGAGGCTTTTGATTTATTTTTCGTTGAGGTAGGTGTTGGAGTATTCCAGTATATTGAGCGGGACACACCGTGTCCTCTAGCCCTAACACATCCTTGAGGCTCAGGAGTGCCCAACGCCCTCGTCAGCACATCATTAGGGCCATCAGGTGCCCATTTACCCTCAGCTTGGAGTTGCCGGTAATGATCCTGTGAAACAATATTCACAGAAAGTTATATATATATATAAGCTAATAATTTGATATATCAACATTATTAAATATGAGCACTTACAATATTTTTTTGAATCTCAGAGGCCTCTCCAACTAGCTCTCCTTTTACATTCCGACGACCCATGCTCCATAAGTCTGCCCTATCAAGTTCAGTCAGACTTTTCCCACTTTGTTCCATTAACATCTCTTCAATACACACATAGGCTCCTCTAGAGAGGTTGTGATTGTATTTATTCAATGCTCGATAATTTTGCATCTCCTCTCTCTTTCTTTTCCACTCGGGAGTTAATCTTGAGTTCACAAACTTTAACCATTCATCCGGAGTTATGACATTCTCAAATCCAAATGGCAAAGCTGGCGGGAACTCATTTGTGTATTTTTTCAAAGCATCGTAAACGTGTACCCTTGTAAGATTAGTCTTCCAATTTCGGAAGTACTTTTTCGCATCCTTCAACATCTGTTGCTTTTGTTTGGGGTCCAAATCAAAAGTTTTCTGCAAGTTTGAAAGTAATAAGAAGCATATTATCAAAACAATATATATTTTAAAAACATTAAATGAAATATAATTAATAAAAGTATACCTTCATTGTGTCCCATATTTTATTTTTATCCACCGCACTAACATCTTTCCAACTGTTAATGTTGATGGACACAGTTGCTCGAACAATTGCTCCAAGCTGTGATGAAACATTACTTCTAGATTCACCCACTAGTTGACCATACTCATTCTATTCAACAGGAGTAAGATGTCCTTCACTCATTTTTTTGGTGTTTTTAGCCATCCATGTACGTCCTCTCATAGTTTTATTTTCTTGTTCCACTGGCTGAGAATGAGGGCGTTGCTCCCCCTCATCAGAACTACCACCAAAAGGATCAACCTCCATCTGTGAAGCATAAATATAATTATTATAACTATTTTGGACACTCATAATCAAAAGATGAAACAAAATGATGAAACCAAAAGATGAAACTAAAAATTTCACATATCATTAATATATGAAACCTATTAAATGGTACCTCAAGACCCATTATCATCAACCCATAATCCTTCACCGTTTTCATGGAAACAAATACAATCATCATCAACTTCGTCATTATCTTCTATTGCGGTGAATGTGACAAGTTCTTCTTCGAGAGGTATATCATGTAAATCACAATCTTTAATGTTCAATTCTCTTGTTTGCGTTGGAAGAACAATTGACCATTGGTTGTCTGAAGGATCATTCACATAAAATACTTGTTTCGCTTGTGAAGCTAATATAAATCGATCAGATTTGTGCCCAATTCGTTTTAGATTAACTAATGTGAAACCAAAATCTTCATATATTATGCCGCTGTCACTTTTCACCCAATCACAAAAGAAAACAGGTACTCGAGTTGTGATATAATCTAACTCCCAAATTTCATTAACTACTCCATAAAAAGTCATATCACATTCAACTGGATTTTTATCTTTTGCACTAGAGACTTGCACAGTTTTAGCAACAAGGCTAACACCACTATTTTGTGTGTTTTTGTTGTTATCGCGCTCCCTAGTGTTAAATAGAGTACCATTAATCATGTATGATGAAAACTTGATGACATTAACCGAAGGTCCTCGAGAAATTCACTTAGCAATGTCTGAAACCTTATTTGATGTGTTTTGTAATTCTGACATAACCTATCAAATCAACATACTAAAAACAACCAAAAATGTCATCTTGTAATTAATTATTAATTAATGACAACTTTCAATAATCAACACAATTTACCTTTTGTTCTATCCAACTACTAAAAGTTCGATAATGTTCGTCTTGTAACCATTTTGAGTTCCTTGACTTGGATGGAAATTTGGTCTTTATCCAATTAAAATGTTCCCTTCAATTATAAATATGTTGTTAAATAATTGAATATACGAAATTACACAACTTAAACTTAATGTATTATATGAATATAACTCACTCGATATAAGGTTGAATTTCATTTATATTCTGCAACACAAGACGATGCGCTTCATCTAGAAGATCTCGACTTACTGTGCATACAACGCTACCACGACGACTCTGAATCTCAACATTTTCAACATCATTTAACCCAATTTTCTTTACACCAGTCATGTATTCAGAACAAAATTCAACTGCCTCTTCTGCAATATAGCATTCGACGATGCATCCTTCCGACCGACTTCTATTCCTAACATACCCCTTAAGAATCTTCATATATCGCTCAAATGGATACATCCATCTTAAATAAACTGGACCACAATATCTTAGTTCTCTAACCAAGTGAACTGTCAAATGGATTATTATATCAAAAAATGCTGGCGGGAAATATTTCTCCAACTCACACAATACCTCAACAATTTCATCTCTTAACTTAGGTAACTTAAGCGGATCAATCACCTTACAACACAGTGACTTGCAAAACAAGCATAACCTTGTGATTACATCTGGAACTCTCCTAGGCAACACAAATCGAATGGCCACTGGTAGTAAATGTTGCATTAGAATATGACAATCATGAGATTTCATGCCAGTCAGAATACAACTTTTCATGTCTACCAATGACCTTATATTTGAGGAATATCCGTCTGGAACTTTTATATTAAACAAACATCTGCAAATTTCCATTCTTTCCTCTTTAGTAAGAGTGTAAGCTGCAGGAGGTAAATATGTTCATCTCTTATCTGGTTTTGGAGTTAATTCATCCCTTATACCCATTGCAATCAAGTCTTATCTAGCCTTAATTCCATCCTTAGTTTTCCCAGGAATATTCAACAAAGTGCCAATCAAACTATCACATACATTTTTCTCTATGTGCATAACATCTAAATTATGATGTATAAGTAAGAAAGGCCAATATTCAAGTTCGAAGAAAAGAGATTTCTTTTTATAACACCCTTTTGGCTCCTCCACAACCTTGGCCTTGCAACTACGTTTCATCTTTGTAGGTGTACGAACTTTGGGCTTCCCTAACTTGAACACAATTTTAGACATCTTCTCAAGTACTTGGATCTCATTCAATGGCTCAGGAGCCTTCTCATACTCTTGTTTACCATTGAATGCCTTCTTCCAAGTCCGAAGTTTATGTGTATTAGGCAAGAACTTCCTATGTCCCATATAACATATTTTCCGAGAGTGTTTTAAGTATTCAGAACATGTTTTTTCTTCACAAACGGGGCAAGCCTTATATCCTTTCACACTAAACCCAGATAATTTTCCATAAGTAGGAAAGTCATTAATTGTCCACAATAAGACCGCTCTAAGATTAAATTCTTCCTGCCTATACGCATCATAAACCTTAACCCCTTCATCCCACAAAGTTTTCAAGTCATCTATAAGAGGAGCTAGATAGACGTCAATATCATTACCAGGTTGTTTAGGTCCTGATATCAACAAGGTCAAAAGTGTAAACTTTCTCTTCATACACAACCATGGGGGTAGATTGTAAATAACAAGCATAACAGGCCAACAACTATACTTACTGCTAAGGGATGCGTATGGATTAAACCCGTCAGTCGAAAGACCTAGACGAATATTACGAGATTCATTTCCAAAAGAAGGCCACTTCAAATCAACTATCTTCCAAGCAAGGGTGTTAGTTGGATGTCTTAATTTACCATCCTTTATTCTTTCATTAGCATGCCACGACAAACTTTAAGCATGTTCTGCATTTCTAAACAATTAGATGAAACGAGGAATTGGCGGAAGGTACCACAAAACTTTGGCAGGTACTCCTTCCTTGACATCGTCACCATTTCTTTTCTTTTGCCATTGTGACTCACCACAAGTAGGACACGATTTTGCGTCTACAAAACTATTTCGATATAATATGCAATCATTAGGACATGGATGAATTTTTTCGTACTGCATGCCTAATGAGCATAACGTCTTCTTTGCCTCATAAAATGAAATTGGAATTTCATTATCTTCAAGCAATAACTCCTTCAAAAAACTAAATAAATCAGTAATGCTTTTATCACTCCAGCCTTGTTTAGCTTTTAGATTGTATAACCTAAGAAGCGCAGATAATTTTGTAAATCTTGTACAACCAGGGTAAATTGGTTTCTCGGCATCATTAAGGAGTGTCTCAAACTTATTTGGGTCTACTCCTGATCCATAATGTGCGTCGTCAATCATTTCATCTAATGGATCCCAGTTCTCCTCCACTATATTCCTCATCACTCCTTTTGGTCTACTTGGCAGAGTTGGAGCAATCGGAGCTATCTCCCCATGGTAATACCAAATTGTGTAACCCTTGTCAATCCCATTGAAATATAAGTGTTCTTTAATCTTTTTAAGATCCATCTTTTTAACATTTCCACACTTAAGACATGGACAATAAGTAAAATTTGGGTCTTTCACATTTTCCGAACAAAACCTTAAGAACAAATCGACCCCGTTCCTATATTCCGCAGATAACCTATTCACTGACATCCACTGTTTATCCATATATTCTCCTATGTCTATGGAAAAGAAAAGAAACAACACTAAATAAGCACGTGATAAAATTGTATGTCTATATAAAACTAATTGTTTATAATCCTAGATAAAATTGGGCAGCATTTCCCCTATAATAGTGACCTAACCATCTGCATGTGAATAACAAAACAAACAATTCAAATAACATACAATAAGTTTCTTCCTTATAGGATGTCTATATTAAACTAATTATTTATTATCCTAGATAAAATCGGGCAGCATTTCCCCTATAATAGTGATCTAACCATCTGCATGTGAATAACAAAACAAACAATTCAAACAACATACAATAAGTTTCTACCTTATAGGATGTCTATATCAAACTAAGTATTTATTAACCTAGATAAAATCGGGCAGCATTTCCCCTATAATAGTAACCTAACTATCTGCATGTGAATAGCAAAACAAACAATTCAAACAGCATACAATAAGTTTCTTCCTTATAGCTCCGCAGCACACAATTTTAATCTCAGAACCTACTTCACTAAAACACACAAGTTCTCAACCTTCCGTTATCATCGCAGCACACAATTTTAATCTCGGAACCTACTTCACTATGGATGAATATTTAAGATATTCAAACTCAATAAACATTTGTTTAATAATATTAAAAGTAGAATTAAGAGAATATATATGTACCTCTTGCAATTAATAATCCAAAAGCTAGTAAAATTACTTCACTTAGTAATCAAATTCGCTATTAAATCCACAAACCAATAAAATTATATTAATAAATAATAAATAAAATATCACTAAATATCTAGCAATATATAACATATTATTGTAATATTAGAAACTTAATTACCTCAAATGTGTGATTGATATAGGAATTTTGATGCAAAATACTCTCTAAAATCTCACCACCAAAATCACAACCTATGAAATTAAATTAATTAATATGTTAAACATTACTAAACAAATATCACTAAATATCTAATAATAGTAAATGATATTGGTAAACAAATAAAAAAAAACCCCAATGCGCCACTAATTATAACCTAAACAAAAAATCAATAAACAATTTCATAACCTAAAAACTTAATAATCAACAAAAACATTAAAAATTTCATATATTTATATTTACAAATTATTCAATAAATTTATTTTAACATAGCTATATATATATAACCAAATAGTTACAATTTACACACAAAAAAAAGGTTTAAATATATATAAAAAATATATCTAAATTTCGAAATAAAAAATTTAAAAAATCATGAACATATATACTCTAATGAAATCTATACAATGTGATAGGTTAAATTAAAAAAAAAACTAAAAAATCATAAATCTACAAAAAACTTCTATGAAAAAACTAAAAAATCCTACAATGTATATAAAAAAATGCATAAAAATATAAAACTAACACAAAATTATGTATATTACTCATCCTAATACTAAACCTATGATTTTTTTTCAAAATAATTAACTAAAAATCAAGAAAATTAAAACAAAAACTTACCTTAAAACCCTTAAAACGCAGCTTGCTCTCTGTTCTGGTTTGCTCTCTGGTTCGCGTGTGTGAGGAAGAAAGGAAGAAAACAGCAAGTAAATATATGAGGGAGACATCCAACGTCTCCCATTGGGAGATGTGGGACACGTGGCACGTCTCCCAATGGGAGACGTTGGATGTACACGGGAGTACATCCAACGTCTCCCACTGGGAGACGTGCCATGTGTCCCACATCTCCCAGTGGAAGACGTTGGATGTACTCCTACCCACTTCTTCAGCCTATTTCCAACGTCTTCCACCATTTTTAATGTCTTCCAATTGTAGCCATTAATAAAAACTTTCAATGTCTTACACCATTAGACATTTAAAACCCATGATAAGTTTTAATGTCTTACACCAATGGTGTAAGACATTGTAGGGAGTCATTGTATATCAAATTTGTTGTAGTGTGTGCATGTACATCCCGAGACAAGCATAATCCAGCTAATAATGCCTCGTACTCGGCTTCGTTGTTTGAAGCTTTGAATCCAAATCTGAGTGCGCAATAGATTCAATGATTCTTAGAAGTGGTCAATATGATTCCTACGCCTGAGTTGTGTACATTGGATGCTCCATCAACATATAGCTTCCATACAGGAGTATCTCCTTCTTTCTTGGTATCTCCACTTTTCGATTGGTCGGAAGGGTCGTCAAGGTTGGTGCCTTCGACTATGAAGTCAGCCAATTCTTGTCCTTTTATCGCTATCCTCGAATGATAAGTGATATAAAACTATCCTAGTTCCACTGTGCACTTGAGTAATCGTCCCGAGGCCTCTGGTTTCTGAAGAACCTGTCTTAGTGGCTGATCGGTCAGGACTCGTATCGAGTGAGCTTGGAAATATGGACGCAGCTTTTGAGAGGCAATTACTAAATAGCAGTCTACTTTCTCAAGAGGGGGATACCTAGACTCCGCACCTACTAACCTTTTACTAATATAGTATACAGGGTGTTGTACCCTGTTCTCTTCCTTTATCAAAGAAGCACTGATTTCATGCTCGGAGATTGCCAAATAGATGAATAATAATTCACCATATATTGGCTTCGCTAGGACGGGAGGTTGGACGAGGTGTTCCTTCAGAGCTTGGAAAGCCTTCTCACATTCCTCGGTCCATTGGATCTTCTTGCTGCCCCTCAGTAAGTTAAAGAAAGGGACACATTTGTCCGTAGACTTTGATATGAACCTACTGAGGGCAGCTACTGTCCTGGTTAAGCTTTGCACTTCTTTGATTGTGGTAGGTGACTTCATGTCGATCAATGCTTTGATCTTCTCGGGGTTAGCCTCGATTCCATGTGAATTGACTATATATTTGAGAAACTTACCAAAACCAACTCCAAACGAGCACTTGAGAGGGTTCAGCTTCATGCTATACTTTCTAAGTATTGCAAAGAATTCCTCCATGTCTTGAACATGCCCTCCAGCTTCTTTGGACTTGACCAACATGTCATCGAGGTATACCTCCATATTTTTGCCGATCAGGTCTTGGAACATGCCATTCACTAAACGCTGGTAGGTGGCTTATGTGTTCTTCAAGATGAAAGGCATCACCTTATAATAGTACAATCCCTTATCTGTCCAAAAGCTGGTATGTTCCTCGACGGGAGACTACATACTTATTTAATTATACCCGGAATATGCATCCATGAATGAGAGTATTTCATGTCCTGCCGTTGAATTGACCAGTTGGTCTATTCTAGGTAATGGGAAGCAGTCTTTGGGATAGGCCTTGTTCAGATCTGTGAAGTCCACGCAGGTCCTCCACTTCCCATTTGGTTTTGGGACCAACACAGGGTTTGACACCCAATCAGGGTAGTAGGCCTCCCTTATGAAACCATTTTCCTGAGTCGCTCAACCTCCTCCTTCAGGGCTTGAGATCGGTCTTTGTCAAGCAGTCTCCTTTTTTGTTGCATTGGTGGGTAGTTCTTGTCTATAGTGAGGACATGACTTATGACAGATGGAGAAATTCCAACCATGTCCTTATGTGACCAGGCAAAGACGTCCTGGTTTTTCTTCAAAAATTCCACCAACCCTGCTTTAATTTCTACCTTTAAATCCTTCCCGACTATGATTACTCTAGTCGGGTCTTCCTCGTCTAGTAGGACTTCGTCAAGATCTTTGACTGGTCCTACCCCCTATGAGGTCATCCCCAAAGCGAGGATCAATGTCGTTTCCCTCGCTTTGGGAAGCTTGCTATAATAACAAATCTTTGTTAAAAGGAGCCTTTGACTCCAATAGAATGTTTCTCTCAACGTTAACTTCCATGTTGACAACCTCATCGGTTCCTTCACCCTCTTCGCAGCAGGTTCTTATCATGTTGTTTACACATGGTCCTTTCTTTGCCTTGGCTACTAACGCATTGTAGCATTCTCGTGCCTCCCTTTGGTTACCATATACGCATCCTTGCCCTGTGTTGGTGGGGAGCTTCAAAGATAGATGCCAGATAGATACTGCTGCGTGTAATGCCATCAGGAGGGGTCTCTTGAGTACCACATTGTAAGACGATGAGAAATCTACCACCAGGAACTCTGTCATCACAGTCTCATGCTTGGGGGCATCCCCCACTATGACTGATAGTTTAATAGTTCCTGGTCGTGCTAGGCATTCTCCCGTGAACCCATATATCACTTGGGAACACGGTGTTAGGTCTTTGACCATGAGCTTCATCTTCTCGAGGGATGATTTGTAGAAGATATCTACCGAGCTTCCCGTATCAACCAAGTATCTCTTCACTCGGGCATTGCCGATTTGAATGGTAAGGACCAGAGGGTCATTGTGGGGGTACCTCACGTGTCCGACGTCATCTTCTATAAAAGTGAGAGTTTCACTTTCATACTTTGGATTCTTTGGAGACCGCTCCTCAACTGCCATACACTGGGAAGACTCCCCTAACTCATGTCTGAGGGTCCTTGCATATCGTTCACGAGCATTGTTACCGTTGCCTGCTATGTGGGGTCCTCCAGATATGGTATCCAATGTGAAATCTACAGGTGCCGGCTCAAGTGGTGGACTCCTCTGCCTTCGAAATTCTGGATTCCTGCTTGGGGTCTTGGTCTTGTCTCGGTACCTCGAGAGTTTTCCTGATCGGAGAAGAAACTCTATCTCATCCTTCAATTGTTTGCACTCGTTTGTGACGTGCCCATAATCATTATTGAATGGAAAAAACTTATTCTTGCCCTTCTTTCCTTATGAGTGCAAGGGTGGTGGCTTTCGGTACGGTACCTGTTGGTATGATGCTAAGTAAATCTCAACCCTTGATGTTGTCAGGATGGTATAATTGGTGAACCTGAGCTGGTAGGGTTGATGCTTAGTTTGTTTGTCGGCGGGTGCCGACTTAGCTTTCTTCTCTCCATTATGCTTGGCCCCTGAGGTATTCCTCTTCTTACCGTTGCCCCCACTGCCGCCCTGAGGGTTTGCACCATTTTTATCCGTCTTGACAATGGTCGAATGGTTTATGCCTTTTTCTTCTTTCATGATAGCATCATCTAGCTTCATGTATTTTTTGGCTCGGTCTAAGAACTCTTGCAAGGTGTTGATAGGGTTCCTGTGTATACTATCCCACAAAAGACTACGATAAATAATTCCTGCCGAGATGGCAACAAACTTTCCTTCATCTCTTACCATGGCCGCTTGGTTTGCCTCTCTCATGAATCTTTGAATGTAGTCTTTCAAAGATTCATCTTTCCCTTGCTTAATGTCAGCTAATTGATTGGCATAAACTGGTTGAATCCACCCGACACTAAAGAATTTACAGAATTCCTTCCTGAACTGCTCCCAGGAAGAGATGGATCAAGGTTTGAATTTCCAATACCATTCCTCAGCTAAATCAGAGAGAGTGGTAGGGAACACCCTGCACCTATAGTCATGTTCCACACCGAGTAACTCCATCTGATCCTCGAACTTCCCAATATGTCATACTGGGTCTTCCTTCCTAGTGTATGTAGGAAGTTTTGGGGTCTTGTATTTCGATGGTGGTTGGGCATCTTTTATCTTGGAATTGAAAAGGCTCCCACTTCTATGAGCTAACTCGATATCTGAAGGTTTCTTTGTTAGACCCTGAACAGCCATAACAAGTGCATCTATTTGAGCCTGCACTGCTGGTGGGATCGTTGCTCTAGGTGGGGTGGATATCCCTGGTACCTCCTCCTGAGCACTGGTCCTCTTGTTGATGACCTCCCTCAAATCCTGAGGTCACACATCTTTCCCCAGCTTATCGAACATAGTACTTGTTTTATTCATCGGTTCCTTTCCCTTGCGAGACTGAGGGTGTAGGGGTAGTAGGTCCGCCTTTCCCTGTCAGTGTGGCCCTGCCCCCAAGCCTCTCCTCCTACATGTCTTTGAGATTTAGAGCGACCATTTCCATTCCTGTCACACCTCTCAGATGTTTGACCCTCATCTCCGGCATTGTTTCGTCAGTCCCCCTAGGAGGGGGCCTTTGGGTTGGTAATACTCCTACCCCTAGATGGAGTGTTATTCTTCTTATTCATGGAGGAGGCAGTCTTGGACTGTGCCTCTTCATCTTGGGAAAGTGGTTCAGAGAGTGTCCTTAGGGTCCTAATCCTCCCCTAGGACTCCCTATTACTGTGGTCTCTCATTCCTGCTGGTTTGGCCTGAGCCTCTTTCACTGTTTGAGTAGTAGCTTCAACGTTAGCTCGGGCTAACTAAGTAGCTGCCTCTAAGGCCATATCGGCCTCCTAGTGCCTCTGGTCAGCATCCTGCTCCCTCTGGATCATCCTCTGGACCTGCTCATCGATCTCTCGTCGTTGTCATTCCATAGTCACCCTCTGGGCCACATTCCATGCAAGCGGCATCCTGGCAAGCCAAGGGAACCGTACCCCTAAACCTCTGGCAGTACACTTCGACGCACTACTAGGGCGACCCGGTAATGTCCATGAGTACTCCTACTCACGGAGACATATGAGTCCCCTCGTGGTCCTCATATGCCCGCCCTAATAGTCCTTCCAACTAGTAGTAGCTCACTTGACGCACCTGTGCCAGGGGCTGGTGGAGAGCTGACACCAGGTGCTCCCCCTGCAAAAAGCCTTTTGAGCTTTTAGCCTTCTACCATGAACATATATGCTTTTTGCTTGGGAGACATATTTGGCTCTTAGCTCACCAATTCTCCAAATCTTCCAAATCCAATGGCACCATAGCGTTCATTGACCCTTCAATATAGAACCTACCAAGTCCCGTCTATTTTTGGGCAATATTGAAGATATTTACGAAAATGCCACTGCATACAAACTAGGCATCAACATGCTCACCAGCCTGCACCCTCGCGTGCGCATCTGACCTAGCACCATCCTAGCTTGTAACATGCCCTCAAGGCCGGCATGTTACACTCTCCTCCACTTCAATTGTCGATGCCCTCATCGATAGACCGCTGGCCAATCTTCTTCCTGCCTCGACTTCTAAGCTCACTCCATGCTTCTTCCAAATCTTAAGTCTGCACTAGTCCCTCTACCACTGTAGAATCACTGACTTGGTAATGATCTCCCACATCCACTCTTGGACACGATCCAAGATCCCATGCCACCGTCACTATTCAAAATCCTCCCATGAAGTAATGTCGCTGCACTCGAATACTCCTTGCACACATGAACTCTTCTGAGTCCATCACTACGTCCCTCTAGTCAACCAAGCAGCCCTTCCAACACTGACCCCAAAGCCAACACATAATTTTATTGTTGCTTTCCCACCAATTTTCCAATGCCAACTCTTATTGACAAGGAGGAAATTAAGGTGCACCCCTCAGGGTGAGGTTCGCAAACTAACCGTTCCCAACGACACCTATGAAACATCCTTCCATTGAAGGCATGTCTCTCTTCAACGCAACACTCGTGCCAACTGTATCCTTTATGTAGTATCTAGTGCACTCTTGCACATAGACTTCATGAAGTAGTCTCTCAGACTTTTGTCCCTCCGACCTTACTGCATACCCATGGCTTGATGCGAAATGGCCACTCCTGACCATAAGCATAACTGCTACTCTGAGTTTCTACAATGTGGTCAATGATCTGACATCATTCGAAACCACTGCACTATCTTCAGGCTTGTGCTCATGCTGACTCTCAGCATCGTGCCTCAAGTTCTCCCCCCAAATCAACCTTGTCTAACTCTAGACGGCCTGTTGAATCTTGACCAACTTGACTGCACTTTACCTCACCCTTGAGGTCTAAAGTTGTCCCAATCCACTATCTCCCTTCGACATATGAAATATTGGGCTCCCCCACTTCAACTTGGGAATAACTTCTCTTCTCGAGGTGTACCTCTCAAGGTATAGCTCGCAAGCTAACCATTTTCTCTTGTGCGGTCCCTCATTCCATTTATCACTTTTGAAGATGATGTTTAACTAATGCCTCGGTCATTCTAACTCTTCGCCCCTCGACATCTGAGTCCTGTTAACTTTCACCTTAGGCAAACGTTGCACTGATGTTACCTTAGTACCTGAGTCCCGACGACTTTCACCCTAGGTAACTGGCTCTGTCTTTGTCTCTGAGTCTCCTTGACTTTACATTCTGAACAACTAATGATCTCCATGATAACTTATCTCGATGTTTTTGTAATGGAACATTGGTCTGCTATTTGGATGTTTGAACCATGAAGGTCTCTCCCCCACTTCAACTGTTGGTGTCCTTGACAACTTGCCCACATGCAAGAATGTCTGACCACCCCAACTCTTCATGCACACAAAAAATCTAGAAGTGCACCCCGCAGGATGTGACTCTCGAGTCAACTACTTCGTGTAGCACCATTGTCGATTCCCCATGTGTGCATTATCCACATAGCTATCCAACTGCTCTATACTAGCATCTCGCCCCTCCGGGAAGCTTCTCTAGGCTTCTATGGTCACTAAGTCCCGATAGCAAGGCCCTCCGACCCACATTTGAACTCAAGCACCATCTTATCCTCCCTAAGCCTTCTTGTAGTAATAAGTTTCCTTGATGCAGCCCTCCAGCACTTTAGAAACTCTAGTACTATTCTGACCACTGCACGCGGTCTACTCACCCTTGTTGGCCTTTGATGCATATATTCCACAACTCAGCATCTCCTATAATGCCTTAGCGTTGCTCACACAAGCTAACATCTCTGTGAGCCAACACATCCCACTCCATTGTCTCGGCGCCTCCCTTCTAGGGCGAAACAAGATATCATGCAAACACCTCCAAGTACGACTGCCCTGTGACAACTGCGGCTACTGCCACCTTGGTCTCCATGTGATGCCATTGGGCACACAAGTAGCAACTGAAGCATTTCATGTTCATCTTTATCTAGTTCCCCAAAGTTGTCCACTCTCAACCACTGTCATGACTAACAAGCATCTGACGACCACCATTATGCTTCCACACTCTTGTGTACAAGTTCCCTTTTCAACAACAGCACTCCGTGCGACTTACATTGTCACCTGAACTATTGAACCAAGCATACAACCTTGACTTCTCAATCAAACCTTGTATCGTGTCAACAAGTCCCAACTCTAATGTAGCACCTCTCCACAATAGTCTGTGCATGTTGTCTTTCTAGCACCTCTGAACTTTCTGATTCGAAGCAACCATAACTTGCCCCCTCTCTAGGATGTCCAGTATTCCCATGAAGAAGAGAAACCAAGTCTCATCCCGTCTTAGTCTACTGATCCTTTCTAGGTGACTAAAAGGCTCAACGACATCTGTCCAAGCATCTAGACCTTTCTAGTCCTTCTGCACGCCTACATCCCTTTTAGGATGGGCCAACCAGGTTCATCCCTCACTTGAGATGAACCTGGTTCTGATACCAACCATCACGGGCTGACATTTTGACAGCGAAAATTCCCGCGTGGCACCTTGCCTCTTCTGAGCCAAGGTCAACCTTCCAACCATTCGAATAACAATGGACACATTTTTCACGCGACTGTGTGTCTTTGCACACTTTCGTCTCTCGAACAACTCTCGTTGAGTCATGCTCTCAAGCATCTATAAGTACAACCATGCATCAAGACTATCTAGCCAAGGCACTCACACTGTCCATAGGTTCTCACTATGGCAAGGAAAATCCCAACATCGATGCTCACCCAAACATTTTCAATCAAAAGTAGAATGTGTGGCCAAGAGCCAACACCAAGTTGACGTGCTAACACCTCTCATCATGCCTCATTCGATACTATCCGAATAACTCACGTCACAAACCAAGGACTTCCATACGTCCATGGTCCAATCCTCAAGGCACCATGCCTTCACGCGTGTTGGCAGGCACTTAAGACTAGCTGCCAGACTAGTAGCACACACTGGACCTCTGTCCTACTCAAGCATAGTGCACCCTCTAATGCTTGCATGCTAACAAGTCCCACGAATAACTTCTCATACCATCTCGTGTCGAGACTTGTGGCCATGGCGCACCACAACGTCTCTCGAAGGTTTGGGCCACATTCCATGCAAGCGGTACCCGGCAAGGCAAGGGAACCGTACCCCTAAACCTCTGGCAGCACACTTCGACGCACTACCAAGGAGGCCCGGTAATATCCATGAGTACTCACTACTACAAAATAGGGCAATTGTGTCAGTCAAACGCGTCAGTCAACGCAGTTGACTGACCCTGTTGACCAAAAATTAGCATTTGTGACAGTTAGGCACTGCCACAAATGATGGGGCAATTGCGTCATAACATACACTGACGCTGTTTAATGGGGCTGTTTGCGTCAGTGCCCCACTGACGCAAACGGGCCGTTAACAGCGTCAGTGGGGCACTGACGGTAACGGCCCGTTTGCGTCAGTGGGGCACTGACGGTAACGGCCCGTTTGCGTCAGTGGGGCACTGACGCAAGCGCCTAAGTGAAACGCGCGTTTCACTATGGAGCGTTTGCGTCAGTGCCCCACTGACGCAAACGGCCGTTACCGTCAGTGGGGCACTGACGCAAACGGCCCGAATAACCTAAATAAACCCTCATCGTCCCGTGTACAGACCCATTTACCTAATGTTCAGAAACGAAAATGCTTGAAAACCCAGAGAAACCAGCGGCGCCTCCTTCCACATTTGCTCACCTAGGTACGTTTTTATCAATTTTTTTTTCAATTTTAATGTAAAAATAGTGATTTATATATGTTTATGTAACTTATATATAGTTTTTTTTGAATTTTTTGTATAGATTTTGTATTTTTGAAGATTGTAGTTTGAAAACCCATAAACTTTCTTGGTTTTTTGGGGTTTTCTACATCAAGAACCCACATTGCTCAATTACCACAAGTAAGTGCAATTTTATTAATTTTTGTGATTTAAATTTAATTTTTGTGATTTTTTTTTATAAATTGACATAATTTCAGATTTTTTAATTTTTGGATAGTTTTATATTAATGATTATGTAATTGTTTTAGGTTTAAACTTTGCATTTTAATATTTGATTTTTTTAAGTAGGTTTAATACTTAGAAATTTAGAACACACAAGAGTACATATATTAACTTTGATATCTGAATTACTTTTATAGTTTTGATCACAAATGTTAACTCTAGATAAATGTTTAAAAAAAATTATACTGTTGTTTTTTTGTTTCTGCTGCTGTTTTTTTGTTTCTGGTGTTGATTTTTTTTTTATCAAAATAGGCCAGAGAAATTGGCACAAATATTTGCAATTTCCCTGGTTAATACTTTATGTGACAGTGCCCAACTGACGCAAAAAATACTCATTTTTAACATTTGCGTCAGTGGGGCACTGCCACAAACTGGCATTTGTGGCAGTGCCCCACTGACGCAAACGCCTGGCATTTGCGTCAGTGGGGCACTGCCACAAATGCCAGATTTGTGACAGTGCCCCACTGACGCAAATGCCAAGCGTTTGCGTCAGTGGGGCACTGCCACAAATGCCAGTTTGTGGCAGTGCCCCACTGACGCAAATGACACTCTGGTTTGCGTCATGGGCAATTGCGTCACATATCAAACTGACACAAAAAATCAATTGTGGCAATTATAAAATGACGCAAATGGCCTTTTTTGTTGTAGTGACTCCTACTCATGAAGACATATGAGTCCCCTCGTGGTCCTCATATGCCCGCCCTACTGGTCCTCCCAACTAGTAGTACCTCACTTGACGCACCTGCACCAAGGGGTGGTGGAGAGCTGACACCAGGTACTCCCCCTACAAAGATCCTTCTGAGCTTTTAGCCTTCTACCAGGAACATATATGATTTTTTCTTGGGAGATATATTTGGCTCTCAGCTCGCCAATTCTCTGAATCTCCCAAATCCGATTGCACCATAGCATTCATTGACCCTTCAATACGGAACCTGCCAAGTCCCGTCCATTTTCGGGCAATATTGAAGATATTTACGAAAATGCCACTGCCGTACAAACTAGGTATCAACATACTCACCAGCCTGCACCCTCGCGTGCGCATCTGACTGAGCACCCTCCTAGCTTATAACATGCCCTCAAGGTCAGCATGTTACACTAGGCCTGTTGATATTTTGGGTGCTAGGCCTATTGATCTCAGTTTGAACGAGAGGAATTACTTCTCGGTGAAGTGTACTTCGGAGTTTACGCCGACCACCCCAGGGTAGGGTCAGGCCGACCACCCCTAGGGGTACAGGGCCTGTTTGGGCTGACCACCCCTAGGGGGTATAGGGCCTACTTGGGTCGACCACCCCTATGGGATATTGGCTTGGCCGATTTTCCTATAGGTCCTGGACCTATCTATTTCGCCTGTCGGTCTTTTCTCAATACTATGTCGTTTTTCACTGATTTGTGATGTTACGTGTCACATTCTCATTCGCCATGTTATCCTCGTATTTTTTAGGGATAACACATTGAATGTCTATTTCCTTGTTCGGAGGACATGTATTTCAGGCAAAAATATATGATGTCCCATATAACAAACTTTTCTCGAGTGTTTTAAACATTGAGAACAAGTATTCTCTTCACAGATTGAACATGCCTTCTACCCTTTCATACTAAATCCAAAAAGATTCCCAAATGCGGGAAAATCATTAATGATCCACATCAATATTTCTCTAAGATTTAGTGATTCTTTAATGTGGCCATCGTAAGTAGTACCGCCTTCATACCACAATCTACATAAATTGTCAACAAGAGGATCGAGGTATACATCAATATCATTACAGGTTGTGAAGGACCCGATATCAGCAATGTCAACAATGTGAACTTCTTTTTCATGCACAACCAAGGCGGTAAATTGTACGTAACCAACATAACAAACTAGCAACTATACTTAATGATGATGGAAGTATGTGGATTGATCTCGTATGCAAAAGAGCAAGACGTATATTCCTAGGTTCATTGCCAAAGTCAGGCCATATCTCATTAATTTTTTTCCAAGCTGGTGTGAGCTGGGTGTCTCATCTTTCCATGCAACTCGTTGGCATGCCAAGTTAAACTTTTAGCATATTTGGCATTTCGGTAGAACTTAACCAAATGATGTATAGGTGGTAAGTACCATAAGACCTTGGCATGGACACCATCCTTAACGAAATTTGAATTCGTGTTCTTTTTCCATCTAGACTCACCACATGTCGGACATGCAATTGCATTCGTAAATCTCTTTCGATATAGGATACAATCGTTAGAAAAAACATGTATTTTTTTCATATTTCTTGCCTAACATAATATCTTCTTTTCCTCGTAAAAACTCAAGGGTATCTCATTATCTTCGAGTAATAATTCTCCTAAGAAAGATAGTAACTCTGAGAAACCCTTATAAAAAATACCATGTTTGGCCTTCAAATTATACAACCTAACGAGGGTTGATAATTTACTGAACCTTTTATAGTTAAGGTATATAGGTTTATTAACATCTTCTAAGATGTTTTAAAAAGATTCTGGATCCACACAAGATTCATATTGTGCATCATCAGTCATTTCTACAATATAATCCTCTTCATAATCTAAATCAACATCCTTATCCTTCTTAGAGGTTCCTTCCTCCCTAAGAGTAATTTTTTCTCCATGAAAAAAATCAAACCTTATAAAATTCTTGTCTATCCTGTTCCTAAATAATTGTCCTTTCACTATATTTAGCTTAATATTCACAATGTTACCACACTTAAGACACAGACATGGAAAAAAATCCAAATTTCCTAAATTTCTTGCACAAAAGTTTAAGAAATACTCAACACCTTCCCTATATTTCACTGATAGACTATCCGAAGATAATAAATCTCTATCCATTTTCAGTTTTCTATGAAACAAAACAAACCAGCAAAAAAATTCAAATTTTCGCAAATAATAAATTTACTATATTAAAAAATAATTAGTCTGCATCTCCCCTATTTTTATAGTATATCCCAAATTCATATAGTACATATAGACATTACATAATATACAAAAATCAAACAACCAATCAACATTCATAAGTATCAATCAATATCAAACATGCATACTGTTGACGCCGTTTTTCGTCAACAGATAAAAGAATAGAGCACGTAAACAATTTAAGACAATGGCCAAAAATAAACAAACGAATCAAACACGGTTTTTTACGTGGTTCAGCAGTTAAATCTGCCTAGTCCACGAGTCTCTGTTATTAATCTCAAGATTATCTCTAAACAATTCTTTAGCAAGAATTCTCCAGAGTTTTCTCTCAAGGATTAGGATTTCGGTCCTTTACAATGGTGCATGCCTTCTCTATTTATAGAGAAGGATGTAGAATACTATCCCACATATTTTGGGTAGTTACTCTTTTGTGAATACAAATAAATGGCTTTAAATGCCAATAATCAGATATTAAAGGAAACGTCCCCCAAAGATCAGGGGGCGTATAACTGTAGTAAATAATATCCCACAATTCTTGGGGATTTACATCAATTAATGAGGACTACATCTCATAGTTATTACACTTGTTGATACTCAAGGTGGTTATGGTGTATCTTCAAGTCTCCAGCATTTCTGGTCTCATGTCATTGTGCGAGCCACTGACATCTCCCGAGCTAACGTTTCTTTCGAGATGGGATATCGAGCTCAAGAACCATGCTCCGAAGTTCCTGAAGATGAAGGTGTTTTCGGAGCTACCTTTCGAGATCGAGGTCATTTCGAGATCACCGCATTCGAAATCATACATCATACTTTGCAGGCTCGACTTACAACCCTAGATCACTAATCCTCACGAGACCATTTGTTGCGAACTCAGCTTTCGAGGTCATATTTACTATGGCTCGAAATCTGGGTATAACATTTTGCCCCCTCAAAAGTATTTGTTCGAATCCTAAGAGAAGGAAACTTTTGAACTACTCTTTTCGGGAACCATACCGTCACACTCTTGAAAATGGACACGTGCCAGATGGGTATTGCTCACTTTAGGTACTTGAGTACCTTGGGAACACGCCCACGATCGTTCGTTTGACAACTTTTCGGCGCCATCTTGTCACCGATTCCCATCCATTCGATCTGTTGAGGAATTTAATCAACGCTCCTGATTAGTTTAGTTTTCCCACCTATATATACAAGACTCCCTCTTCGTCTTCTTCACATTTGTTCATCACAAGCCAGAAAAAAGAAAAACACCCCCCCTAAACTTCTTTCCACAGTTTATCCTCATTGCATGTTTTCTAGGCCGAAAAAACAAAAGAATCCTGGTTTGTACGAGTCGGTGAGTTCTTTCTTGCAACCTCTTCTCCACTCGACGATTTCGCTGCAATCACCATCACTGTGTAAGTACGCCATTTTTATTGTTCTTTTTATACTGTGTTTGATGTGTATGTTAGTATATGTTCTTAGCATGATGCGATAGGAGGTTTTGAACCGATAGGTTTTTAGGCTTTCTGGACTTCCACTCTGGATGTTCGTCTCTGGTTTATACCCAGTTTCGACGTTTGAATGTGGTTCCCATTTTCTGGGTTTTGAAATTCTTAGGCAGCGTTTCTTGTACATTAAGCTTTCGGATAAAAACATGGGTTTTGACAAATACACGAAACCCAAAAACGCTTTTCCTGGCTAACCGCCACTCTCCTTTCCCTTGAATTTCGGGACTTTCAAAAAAAAAAAAAATCATCCACGCTCCTTTTCCTTTCCTGTGGAACACACACTCTGACTCTTTAGTAAGGGTCTAAATACTTAGTTTCTTGTCCTTAGATCTCCGAGCTCATCCATCGAGCTCGTGATTCTTGCATGCATGGCCCTCACCATTTTTTCTTTCTCGTTAGATGTCACAGAATCCGGAAAGACGGTGGGGGTCATTACGAGCAATTCCTTACGAGCCCAAATGTCCGAGCCCGGAATCGATCTTTGCCCAGAACCAGCATCGGATTAAAGAATACGAGATCGCACGCGAGCAAGAAGACATTCGAGCCCACTATCGTCGCCAGATAGACGAGGTCATCGAAAAGAAGAGAAGGGTTCTTCGGGAAGCCATCTATCCGGAGCCTAACCCCGGACCTAGGCCAGTTCCCCTCGACATGCATTAAAAGTCACGGTAGCATACCACCCGGGGGAACGTCAGTTTTCCTTAATGGCGGAGCCTTCGTCTTCGCAGCCTAGGAGGGAGATGTTTGAAGCCGAATTCTACCAGAGCTCGGTTACCACCTCCGACCAGATAACTGACATCCTGGCCATTCATGGCCTTAGCTCGTTGGACACACTGAAGTATCGAGCTCCGACAAGGCATGAACGGAGCTGTTTCGCTCCTGGGGGCCGCGATTCCAGTGTGAAATACGCGGCCTGGAGCCAGGAACATATAAGGGCAGGAGCTTTGCTGCCCCTGAAGTCCTTTTTCAGAGACTTCATCGATTTCGTTGGGTTGGCTCCATTCCAACTCAACACCAACTCATACAGGGTGCTGTCTGCCCTGAGGTCCTTATTCCACGAGCTGGGGTGGATAGGACCTTCACCCCAAGAGATTTTATATCTCTTTTGTTTGAAGAGTAATCCCTCCCGAGCTCGGGGAGGAGATGGTTTCTACTATCTTTCGAGCTACCCCAAAGAGACAAAGATCTTTGAAGACCTTCCGAACCACCCCCCTGATTTCAAGAAGGATTTTTTCTGGACAGACGGTCTGTTCCCGTCTCGACATCGTTCGTTTAGGCGGATTCGTAAGTATTCTCGTTACTTTCTATTTTTGAGCTCGAATTTTTAGCCCTTGAATCCATGTTTAGTTGAAGTGTATCTCGCCTTTCAGCTAACTTTCAGCGTCCCACTCCTGACGAGAAAATGAAGGAGCACAGAGAGAGCCTGCTCCGACTCCCTTACGGCAGGAGGTCTCTCTCATTTCTGCTACATGAGGACAAGCTGCGAGCTTGTGGGTTATTGGGACAGGGCCAGTCAACCTCTGACTGGTCCAGTAAAAAATATGAACGCTGGGAGGAAGTGCCTCTGCCCACAGGCATCCTTCCTCCGAGGAGAGAAAGGAAAGCATCTCTCCCAATTCGCTCGAGAAGTCCGCGGTCGGGAAATGAGGCCAATGACGAAGCCTCGAGCTCGGACTCCGGAGGAGGTAAAACCCTTCCTACTTCGCGAATGTGGTCCCCCACTCTGTTAAAACACAGGCCCAATAGACTAGTCTCGTGCCCACAGGATAGATACCACTTCTACATATGGAGTTGGGTAGATGACTGCGTCCATAGGTTTGATAGTGGGCTCGAGAAATATGATACCATGTACACCACGGACGAGGTGTGGAATGGGATAGCGGTGCAGTATGGGACCAATGTCTATAGGGACCTCTCGGGGCTGTCACCAACTTATAGGGAAGGCACTCCCCCCGCCTCTTCTGAAGACGGGGGAATTTCATGGTCCCCAAGCTCGAGCTCGGGGAAGAGTCTCAGTTAGGTTTTTTCTTTGACTGGTTTACATTTTTTCCCAAAGTTATTATCATTGTTTAACTCATTGTCATTATGCAGGTGCCATGAATCGCGACCTCGACGCCGTGCTCTTTAGTGATGGGGGAGCTGGCGCCCAGAAGAGCAAACGCCCGAGGATACCAAAGAGGCCCGACCGACAGTCCAAGGTGTCTAAACATCACGAGACGACTCCCACGGCCCAGATCACTGCGGACACCTCCAAGGAACCGACTGCCCAGGTCGATGGGTCAGGCTCTACTGCATTCATCTCGCAGCTTCCCACCGAGACCCGGTTAATAGTTGCTCGGCCTCCGAAGAAACCTTCTACCTCAACGGTTCAGCTGCCAACGGCCCGAACTCATACTGAGGAATATGTACTTGATGGCGCTGCTGGGGCAGAAGGGGCGCTTCTCAGCTCGGATGTCCTTTCTCGGGTGGGTCAGAGCTTTTCTGGCTTTGGTGCCGACCACTGGGACCTCGTGCGCAAGGCCTCGGACTGCAATACTCTTTATGAGAAGAGTATCGAACTCTCCGCCGCGGTAGCCTTCTCAATTCTGTTTAGAGTATTTATGTCTCTGATTATAATTCTGATTCATTCTTTGTGTTTCAGGCCCTTGTTGTTTCAGCGCAACTTAACTACAAGCTGACCAACGAGGTGCAAACGAGCTTATCTCTGGCTCAAAAGTCGAAGGATCTCGAGCTGAAGATGATTGACGAGCTCAAAGACTCGAAGTCTGAAATTGAAAGATTGAAGACCCGTCTCGAGGAGCTTGAAAAGTCAAACGCTGAGCTCGAGAAGGCCAAAGCCAAGCTCGAAGAGGAGAAGTCTGCCACTTTCAATTTCATGGAGAGCGAGAAGACCCGCCTCCTGAATGAGTCTAAGGAGCAGAGGGAGAAAGCGGTCGACCAGGCCATGTACAAACTTTGGGCCGACAATGACGATCTTGACACCAGCTTCCTGGGTCCTCTCGAAGCCACATATGTTGAGCGGTGGAATGCCCGTCTTTTGGCAAGTACAGCTGCTCGAGAGGTGGCCCAGCAGGATAGTCATGCTATTCGTCCTGGAGGGTCTGGTGATATTGATGGTGAGAAGGCCAAGGATACTCCTCTTCCTTAAATCCGATCTCGGAGAGATCAGTTATCGGGGTTGCGTCCCCTCATTCTTGTAACTATTTAAATTTGTGCCCACGGGGCTGACTCATTTTCTTTAACTTTTTCTATTATATGCTTTACATTTCTTGGCTCGAAATATTTTGCATTTTTCTTGCATTGATGAGTTATGTTTATTTAATTCATACAAACATAGTTTAGATTTAGGCTCGAAATTCGATGCATTCATGCATAGTTTATTCGAATTATCCGCTTCCAACCTCGTTATTCTGGATATAACCAGAGCATACGGCATGTAATATGAATGATTTGGTTATATCTCTTCGTCACTTTTCCTCATCCTCAGTATCTTGGCTCCGAGGTTATGAGTTCGAAACTATTTTTCTAAGATATCCCAGCCTCGATTTCGACATATTTCGCAATAGGTTTAGGCTCCCATTTATCATTGATCGATAATTTGGCTGGTTTGTTCCAAATCTGTTGTTTGCACATCTGGTTAACTCCAAATATTTAGGTTTTTTGATGGTTCGGTTATGTCCGAACTATCTAAGCTCGCGTATTTGGTCATGTCCAAATACTTTATGTTTTTGATGGTTCGGTTATGTCCGAACTATCTAAACTCGCGTACTTGGTTATGTCCAAATACTTTATACGTTTCTGATAACTCGGTTATGTCCGAACTATCTAAGATCGCGTACTTGGTTATGTCCAAATACTTTGTACGTTTTTGATAACTCGGTTAAGTCCGAATTATCTGAGCTCGCGTATTTGGTTATATCCAAATACTTCATGTTTTATTTATTACTTTTTATTTTTTTAAGCTGGTGGTATGTATGCCAATGATGCCCCCTTAATATCCTATGAGTGTGACCATAGGTTATTAACTTAAGAGAGATTGCAAAAATGAAAAAAAAAATTACATGCGGAACAAAGTAGACATGTCATTCAAAAATAAAGAAACATAGATAGAAAATCATGGTTACAGGCAACACTTTTCCTATACTATTGATAATAAGGTCTAAGGTGTTCGCCATTCCATGCTCATGGTATCAGGCTCCCATCTAATCTTGCCAGTTTGTATACGCCAGGTCGGATGACTGATTCTATCTGGTACGGTCCTTCCCAGTTCGGCCCGAGTACTCCAGCCGATTGATCTTGGGTTGCTAAGAATACGCGTCTCAATATCAGATCTCCCACTCCGAACTTTCGATCTTGAACCCTTTTATTGAAATATCTTGTGGTTCGTTGCTGGTAAGTAGCATTTCTTAGCTGAGCCTCTTCCCTTTTTTCTTCGATCAAGTCTAGGGTTTCTTCGAGCTGAGCGTGGTTTGAATCTTGATTGTAAATCTGAGTTCGAATCGTTGGAATTTCGACCTCAATGGGCAACATTGCCTCGCAGCCGTATGCTAGAGAAAATGGGGTATGTCCAGTTGATGTCCGAGCTGTAGTTCTATATCCCCAAAGGACTTGAGGTAACTCCTTAGGCCATCGTCCCTTTGCTTCTTCCAACTTTTTCTTCAAAGAACTTTTGAGAGTTTTATTAACGGATTCGACCTGACCATTCGCCTGAGGGTGAGCCACTGACGAAAAGCTCTTTATTATACCGTTCTTGTTACAAAAGTTGGTAAATAAGTCGCAATCAAACTGGGTTCCGTTGTCAGACACAATCTTTCATGGCACTCCATATCGGCACACGATGTTCTTTATCACGAAATCTAGGATCTTCTTCGAAGTTATGGTCGCCAGTGGTTCAGCCTCCGTCCATTTTGTGAAGTAATCAACCGCGACCACAACATACTTTACTCCTCCTTTGCCAGTTGGGAGCGAGCCTATGAGGTCGATCCCCCACACTGCAAAAGGCCATGGGGATGTCAACATGGTTAGTTCGGAAGGTGGAGCTCGGGGTATCGTGGAAAATCTCTGGCATTTGTCGCACTTTTTCACGTACTCGAAAGAGTCCGTTTTAATGGTTGGCCAGAAATATCCTTGGCGTATTATCTTCTTGGATAGGCTATGCCCCCCGGTATGATCTCCGCAGAACCCTTCATGAATTTCTTCAATAATCTTCTTTGCTTTGGGGGGAGTCACACATCTGAGCAATGGCATGGAATACCCTCTTCTGTATAGCCTTCCATCCAAGATGGTGTAACGAGGAAGTTGATACATTAGTTTCCGAGCTTGATTTCGATCTTTTGGAAGAATTCCATTTTCGAGGTATTCAACGATCGGGCTCATCCAGGTCGGTTCTGTCTCGATCATACACACATCTTCCTTGTCTGGCTCAGTAATGCTGGGTGCTGACAGGTGTTCTACGGGTACAACATTCATCTCCTCATTTTCGGCGGAAGTGGCGAGCCGAGCTAAGGCATCTGCATTTGAGTTTTGTTCTCGGGGAACCTGTTCGATCGCATAAAACTCGAAAAACTCCAATGCGGATTTTGCCTTCTCCAGATAAGCTGCCATTTTTGTGCCACGAGCCTGGTATTCTCCCAAGATTTGATTTACCATGAGCTGGGAGTCGCTGTAACAATGTATAGCTTTGGCCTTGAGCTCCTTTGCTATTCGCAGTCCCGCAAGTAAAGCCTCATACTCAGCTTCATTATTAGATGCTTTAAAGCCGAACTTTAAAGCAGAGTGAAATTTACTCCCTGCAGGAGTGATCAGAATAACTCCTGCCCCTGCTTCATTTTCATTTGACGACCCGTCGACGTAAAGTTTCCACAGCTCGTGGGCCGTGGTTGTTACCTCGTCGTCGGCTGTACCGGTGCACTCCACTCTAAAATCCGCCAACGCTTGTGCCTTAATGGTTGTTCTCGGATGGTAGGTGATCTCGAACTGTCCGAGCTCAACAACCCATTTAAGGAGTCGACCAGACGCCTCTGGTTTGGACAAGACTTGCCTTAGTGGTTGATCTGTTAGTACATGGATAGGATGCGCTTGAAAGTAAGGGCGGAGCTTGCGAGATGAGTGGATTAGGCTGAGGGCGAGCTTCTCCATCAGTGGATATCTTGACTCTGCCCCCAGTAATCTTTTACTGATGTAGTAGACGGGTTTCTGTATTCTCTCTTCTTCTCGAACTAGCACCGCGCTTATCGCGTGTTCAGTTGTTGAGAGGTATAGGAACAGTACTTCTCCCGTCTCAGGCTTCGAGAGGATGGGTGGTTTGGCTAAGTGCCTTTTGAGCTCCTGAAAGGCTAGTTCGCACTCATCTGTCCATTCGAACTTTTTACTTCCTTTCAATAAGTTGAAGAATGGGAGACCGCGGTCCGTTGACTTCGAAATGAACCTGCCCAGAGCTGCCATCCTGCTAGTCAAGCTTTGAACATCTTTATGCTTCCGAGGTGAAGGCATATCGATCAGGGCCTTTATTTTATCGGGATTAGCCTCGATTCCACGAGAGTTGACAATGAAACCCAGAAATTTCCCTGAAGACACCCCAAAAGTGCACTTCTGAGGATTCAACTTCATGTTGTACTTTCTGAGCACGCCAAAGCACTCTTCGAGGTCATCAACATGGTTTTTGTTAAGTTGAGACTTTACAAGCATGTCATCAACATAAACTTCCATGTTGTTCCCTATTTGCTCTGAGAACATCATGTTTACGAGCCGCTGGTACGTGGCTCCGGCATTCTTGAGTCCGAATGGCATGACATTGTAGCAGTAGAGCCCTTTATCTGTGATGAAGCTCGTATGCTCTTGGTCGGGGGCATGCATGGGAATTTGGTTATATCCAGAATAAGCATCCATGAACGACATCAGACCATGCCCCGCCGTGGCGTCTACGAGCTGGTCAATTCTCGGCAGGGGAAAACAGTGTTTCGGGCAGGCCTTGTTGAGGTCTGAGTAGTCAATGCACGTTCTCCACGTCCCATTGGGTTTCGGGACTAACACTGGATTGGCCACCCAGTCCGGGTAAAAAGCGTCCCTTATGAAATTATTTGCTTTCAGCCTGTCCACCTCCTCCTTTAGTGCTTTCTTTCTGTCTTCATCCAGCTGCCTTCGCTTTTGCTGCTTCGGGGGAAAGCTCTTGTCTATATTCAATGCGTGGCTCGCTACATTAGGGCTTATTCCCACCATGTCAGAGTGTGACCACGCGAAGACATCCTGGTTTTTCTTCAGAAAGCAAATTAATTGCTATTTTGATTCGTCTTGGAGGTGTTTCTCGACCTTCACCTTCTTTGAGGGATCAGCTTCCTCGAGTTGAACCTCTTCGAGCTCTTCCAAAGGTTGGAGGTCAACCTTCTCCTCAATCCTCGGATCGATCTCCTCATCAATTTCTAAAACTGTCCCATCTTTATTCTATATGACAACGAGTGCTTGCGCGCTCGTTTGTTTCTTTCCCCTTAAGGAAATGCTGTAGCACTCCCTTCTTGCCAATTGATCTCCCTTCAACGTTCCGACTCCGCTTGGAGTTGGGAACTTAAGGGCTAGATGCCTTACAGATGAAACTGCCCCCAGCCCGACCAGGGCGGGTCTCCCGAGCAATACATTGTAGGCAGATGGTAACTCTACTACCACGAACTCCATCATCTTGGTCACCGAGACTGGATAGTCTCCCAAGGTCACAGGGAGTTCGATGGACCCCATACAGGCGGTTCCTTCTCCAGAAAAGCCGTACAATGTGGTTGCACAAGCCTTCAGGTCGCGAAGGGAGAGTCCCATTTTTTCTAGTGTTGCTTTATAAAGAATGTTAACTGAGCTCCCATTGTCTATGAGAACTCGGCGCACTATTTTGTTGGCAAGCTGTAGGGTGATGACAAGTGGATCATGATGAGGGAACTGGACATGGGAGGCATCCTCCTCGGTGAAGGTTATAGGCTGAGTTTCAACCCTTTGGCTTTTTGGTGCCCTTGGTTCGGGTTCATAAGGAGACCCGTCCCCTGTCTTCAACTCATTCACATATCGCTTTTGAGCATTTCTGCCCCCTCCTGCGAGATGAGGACCTCCCGAGATGGTTATTACGTCCTCTCCATCTATCGGCGGAGGCCTGTCTTCATCCCGAGATCGGGAGTTATTATTCTGTGCTGCCGAAAGCGCGGCTACTCTCTGGCTGGCAGTAGCCTGTCCAGTATTCTGGTTTTTGACATACTGCCGGAAATAACCTCTCGAGATCAACCCTTCGATCTCGTCCTTCAGCTGTCGGCACTCATCAGTTGTGTGGCCGGTGTCCCTATGAAATCGACAATACTTGCTGGAATCCCTCTTGGACTTTTGATTCCTCATAGGGTCCGGACGCTTGAAGGGGACCTGGTTTTCATTAGCCAGGTATATGTTTTCCCGAGACTCGTTGAGCTCGGTGTGCACTTTATATACGGAGAAATACCTTTCTCCTTTTTTCTTCTTTCCTCCATCAGCCTCGGGATTATTTCCCTCGCTCTTTTTCCTCTTGGAGGGATTCTCCGAGGTAGGCTGTGGAGCTGCTGGGTCAGCCGAGGTTGAGGCGGAGTTAATGTTTATCGTTGTAGTTTCGGTCTGCGAGGTCGCCTTGAGTGTTGACCTCGCCTCCTCTACATTGACAAATCTCTGCGCCCGTCTGTTAAACTCGGTTATCGACCTCACCGGTTTCCCTTGCATGTCATCCCAAAGGGCACTCCCGGGTAAAACACCAGCTCGGATGGCCATTAAGTGCCCACTGTCATCCACGTCACGAGCTCGGGCGACCTCTAGATTAAATCTTGTCAGGTAGCTCTTCAGTGTTTCGCCCGGTTGTTGTCGGACGTTAGTCAAAGTGGATGCTTCGGGTCTGACTCCCATCATAGCTCGGAACTGCTTCTTGAAGTCTCTAGACAATTGATCCCACGAAGTTATAGAATGTCTCTTGTACTTCTCGAACCAACTCTTAGCAGGTCCGGCCAATGATGTCGGAAACAACATGCATCTGAGCTCGTAACCCACGTTACTAGCTCTCATGATAGTGTTGAATGTACTCAGGTGGCTGCATGGGTCAGTTTTTCCTTCAAACGCTGGGACGTGAGGAATCCGGAACCCTTGAGGGAATTGAGTGTTAGAAATATTGGGAGCAAACGGCTCGAGCTCCTCATCAGAGTCCTCATATCGACCGTTCCCTCGTTCATTCTTCAAAAGCCTAAAGGCTTTTTCGAGCTGATCAATCCTTTCTTGTACTGGGTCCTTAGGCGGTGTCTGGAATTGCCGATCATTAATCGCGATCCCAGGCTCGCGTCTCCGTGAGGGATCTCTACGCCCATTTAGGTGATTCCTTAGGTCCGGATTCGTCTGATCTCCCTTCCCCCTGCTCTGATTCAGATGATTCCGCAGGTCGGGATGGGTCTTGCGGTTTCCAGTATTTTTACGACCTCGGTCGCGTTTACTGACGGACCTGATTTCTCCGGACTCGTCACTGGTGAAACTTATTGATCGGTCATTTCGTGGTGAATCCTTTCTATGTCGCCTTGTCTCCGCAGTGCGAGACCGGGACGTCTGACTTCTCTCAGATTGTGCGCCTCTCCGCTCCTGGAAAGTCTCCCTGTGTCCTTGCCTATCCCCCGTACACCCTTGATCCTGATTTTGAACAGGTTGAGCGTTTCTTCGGGGAGGTGAAGGATATCTTATGGGAGACGGTGGGAACCGTATAGGTGACGGTGGTTGTCTTCCTTGCTTCGGCCTAGAGGGCCCAGAATTTGCCCGAGATGGGCCAGTTGCATTCGGTGCACTACCAGGAACCTGAGTCCGAGCCTCGGTAGGAGCTCGGTTATTCTCAGTTCCTGCAGGTGCTTCCGCAGGTGTATTAGGCGGGACCCGAGCCCGGGTATTCCTTTGAGGCCTAGAAGGGGCGGATGGCTCTACTGGTGTTGGAGGTTGTGCCGGCCTCCTTGTGGCAGCATTTTTTCGTGGACGTCCACGGGGCCTCCGGGGAGGAACGTGCACGTCCCTTGGAGGAGGGACTTGGTCTTCGCGCAGAGGCGGGGGCTGAGCCACCTGCGCCTCTGCGGCTATCCTAGTCAACTCCTCGTTACGTTTGTTGGCTTCTGCCAACAACTGTTTCAGCTGCCGATTCTCCAATTCTACAATAGGGACATAACGTTCAGGGTTATAGTACATGTCCTCATCCCTTGGTTGTGGAGGTGGCCCCCGGGAATCGGAGGACCCACTCCTCTCATCAGCGTCCGGGTTCTTCATTGGCTGTTTTCCAGGACGCCTTGGGTAATTTTCTTCAGGAGTGTTCTGATTGTTTGCAGCCATGAATCTCTCAGGGATGAATGCTTAAGGCTCTCAATGAAAGCACCAAACTGTTGACGCCGTTTTTCGTCAACAGATAAAAGAATAGAGCACGTAAACAATTTAAGACAATGGCCAAAAATAAACAAACAAATCAAACACGGTTTTTTACGTGGTTCAGCAGTTAAATCTGCCTAGTCCACAAGTCTCTGTTATTAATCTCAAGATTATCTCTAAACAATTCTTTAGCAAGAATTCTCCAGAGTTTTCTCTCAAGGATTAGGATTTCGGTCCTTTACAATGGTGCATGCCCTCTCTATTTATAGAGAAGGATGTAGAATACTATCCCACATATTTTGGGTAGTTACTCTTTTGTGAATACAAATAAATGGCTTTAAATGCCAATAATCAGATATTAAAGGAAACGTCCCCCAAAGATCAGGGGGCGTATAACTGTAGTAAATAATATCCCACAATTCTTGGGGATTTACATCAATTAATGAGGACTACATCTCATAGTTATTACACTTGTTGATACTCAAGGTGGTTATGGTGTATCTTCAAGTCTCCAGCATTTCTGGTCTCATGTCATTGTGCGAGCCACTGACATCTCCCGAGCTAACGTTTCTTTCGAGATGGGATATCGAGCTCAAGAACCATGCTCCGAAGTTCCTGAAGATGAAGGTGTTTTCGGAGCTACCTTTCGAGATCGAGGTCATTTCGAGATCACCGCATTCGAAATCATACATCATACTTTGCAGGCTCGACTTACAACCCTAGATCACTAATCCTCACGAGACCATTTGTTGCGAACTCAGCTTTCGAGGTCATATTTACTATGGCTCGAAATCTGGGTATAACACATACCTATCAATGTTAGTATCTTGAAAAGAATTGGGAAGCATTTCCCCTATTTCCCCAACATTTCCCAATTTCAAAAAGTACCTATACACAACATATAATACACAAATATCAAACAATCAACCAACATGCATAATTCCAACCTTCTATTACTGTAGCACACATTCCGAGAACCTATCTTAATTATCTTTTCAACCTAAATTCCACTAAATTTAATATAACTATATCTTGCAATACATATACATACATACTATTAAAGTTTTAGTGAATTACCTCATCCAAGATAAATGCTTAGTCGTTAAATAGGATCACCACCAAATCCAATCAACTGCAAAAAAAATGGCAAACCTAATTACAGTTTCACAATTTCAATATTATCTAATTTAAATCAAATTATTAATATTAACTTAGCTAAATTAAAAACATGAAAAATAATTAACCTCACCTCTTTGGAGAGGTGGCGAGGGGCGGAGGCTCAGAGCTATCCACAAATGGTTTCACCACAACAAAAAGCGATAAACCTAACCATAATTCTAAAATTTAATAAACAATAAAAACTAATTATATAATTATATTACAAAAATAAATCAAATTATTAAAATAAATTATAACAAAAACTTTCAATTAATCTCAAATTAATTTAACCTAATTAAAAATATTATTATTTAAACTTAAACTCAAACTAAACTACATTTTATCTTCTTTATAACCCATATACAATAAAATTTATAATCCTAAATCCTATAATCCTTATCCTAATTCTATAATCAATTTACTAACAATAAAATAAACATAAAATTATAAATCTATATACTTATATATATAATAATAAAAAAATAATGAAATTACCATGGGAGGTCTCGGATTTGGCACGGAGCGGCAAAGACCGGTGGGGGAGGGTGGAGACGCTGGGGAGGGGCTCTCAGAATTGGGTTGAGAATGCCGGAGATGGTCGGGAACCTAATAAATGGTGGGTCGGTAGTTACCCGTGGGGAGGGCAGAGCCATGGGAATGAGGGGCTCTTTGGGGTGACGAAGGGGCGGAGTTTCGAGTTCAGGGCTCTCGGGGCTCAGGAGGGCCTGGGTTCGCAGTTGCACCGAGTGCCTTTGCAATTTTCATTTCAAGGGATTGGGAGGAAATGAGGGAGACAATCCCAAATTTGTAAGTATATCGAGCTTAGCGTCAGTTTAGAACCAACAATATTGAGCATAAACCAAAACCATTTTAGCGCAGATGCTTTAGTTCTTAATCAACGCTATCATTACAAATAATGAAATTCAATGTTCCATTTTAACAGAAGCTTCGGTTATGAACTCACGCTATTGAGGCTCATGTAAAACGTGTCGGTTTAGTAACCGATGTTGTTCATTAATAGTAGAGTTGGTTGTAAACCTACGCTATTGACCTGAGATTATTAATAACGTCAGTTCATAGTGATGCTAACAAGCGACGCCGTAGGTACCATTTCACATAGTGCACAACCGCAACTAGAAGCCAATATGGAGGACGACGATGCAACTGATTTAGGTCACTAGATTTATATTATTGATTGTTAAATGTTATATTATATTAACAATATGGATATTTATTATTTTAATGAACTAATTTGAATATTTACTATAATATTTATATTTTAAAATATATATTTTTTTATTTCTTTATTTTTTAATTATTAAAATAAATTTGTTAATTTTATTTTTTCTAGAGATATATCAAGAGCGACGCTTCAACAAAAAAAAATTGCCACATGTGAAAAAGTCTATGGTGACATCTCAAACATTAGGGGCAACACCGTTGCTCCTAATAATAGCATATTAGGGACAACCCACATGTCTCCACTAATGTACATTATTAGGAGCGATTTTTATGGTCTTTGGGGGCGATCATTTTTGTTGTAGTGGAAGTAATGAAATTTTTCCGCCCCTCTAAACTTCTCACTTCATTTTGCATGCTGACATGGAAAAATCCTACTTTTTTGTGGGATGCAATCCCACATTTTGTGGAATGTGTTGTGCGAAGATAAGTTTTTTTTTTCTCAAAAAATCAGTATGAAATAGGAAATTATTTTAAAATCGGTTAAAAATAACATTTTCTTTGTAATAAAAAGATATATATATATATGGGGGCACTCTTAATGGTTACTACCCATGGATGATTACTTTAATATTAACCGTTAGATTAAGATCAATGGTCCATATTTATAGTTGTTAATTAATATTTCTAAAAATAAATTTTGATTTTTTTTTTAAATTTTTGGAAAATGCTACCTGATTACATGGAGGTCACATGTTTATTAAATTAAAGAATTAAAAAAGTCGTATTCAAGCATTATATATGAAAATTTGAAATTAATGTAAAAAAAATATTTATCTGTTGGTGACTTGCTATACCAAGTCACTATGTTGCCACATCATCATAATTGTTAGTACCCATCTATAGGTAGTAACCACTAATAATTCTTCCATATATATAAATTAAATTATATTTTTGTTGTAAATATTTTTTTTAAGGAAAAATTAATTATCACTAACAATGAAAAATGATATCTATATGTATATATAAATTGATTATCATTAATGATATGCACATACACACAAATACTACACACTTAGAGCATCTCCAATGGAGTGCTAAATTATCACTCCAATGGGTTTTTAAAAAGTGTCAAATTTGGCACATGCTAAAAATTGTGCCAAATTTGGCACAAGATATAACATGAGCCAAATTTGTTGGAACAACAATAAATGTAACTTTTTTATTTATCATATCGTCATGAATTTATTAATTAACAATTAATGACTACTTTTTTTATAATAAAAAATGAAAAAAAATACTTTTTGTATATTATCAATAAATATTAAATGAACTGTTGACTTTTTTTAGTTAAGTTGTATTGCATTGGAACACAATTATAAATATTGAGCCAAATATAACAATTACTTATTTTTTGTGCTAAATTTTGGCATATCACTTTTACTTTTACTCAGTGAGACTCAACTTTTAAATAAATATGAGTGGGCATAATTATATGTAGTGTTTGTGTGTAATTGTGAGCACCTACTCAATGATTATTGCTATAAAAGTAAAACAAAATTTTTAAAAGAACTACATTCAATCCAGCACATGCCATGCCGCAATTGAATGTAATATATATAGAAAGTGTAAACGTCCCACATGCCTGTATTATATTTATGTAATGACCAGCAACTTGATGCTCACTTGTAATATTAGTTGTCATTAGTCTCTTTCATTGCGACTTGTTTTCCAATATTTTAATAAGTTTTTATTATTAACTAAATATATATTTCTCGTGTAGAGGAATCTAATAATTTCCCCCAATGCAATTAAACCTTATATCAATTTTGTGGCTTTCAAAGTTCAAAGACAGAACAAAAAAATGGTGTCGGTTTCTCTATCCCTATTTACTCTGCTAATATTTTTAACTTGTTTTCATGAAAAACAGCAGGTTGTGGGAACTGATCATGGTAGGTATTCTTCTAATGTTTAATTAGCATGGAAGTTTTTATCTCAATTTGATCATATCTCAACTTGTTTTAAGCAGACTTTAGTTATATGAAATCAGTCTACAATGCAACTGATCTACCATTAGTGGAAGAATATGACTACATCGTGATCGGAGGAGGGACAACAGGATGCCCTTTGGCAGCAACTCTATCAGAAAAATACTCAGTTCTTGTCCTTGAAAGAGGCAACGTTCCTAAAGCTCATCCCAATGTGTTCGTTGCATCTGGATTTGTGGCTAATCTCATCGAAGAAGATGATGGTGATACGCCGGTGCAGAGGTTCACGTCAGAGGAAGGCGTGGAGAACGCAAGGGGTAGGGTTTTGGGAGGAACAAGCATGATAAATGCCGGTTTGTTTTCGGAAGCTGACAACGATTTCCTTGCCAAGTCTGGTGTGAAATGGAACATGGATGAGGTTGAGAAGGCTTATGAGTGGGTGAAGAAGAAGATAGTGTCATATTCCAATTTGTCAGTTTGGCAATCTGCGGTGAAAGAGGCTTTGTTGGAAGCTGGTGTTGGTCCTGACAATGGAGTCACTACAAAACATAAGCTTGGAACTAAACAATCTGGTTCTACTTTCGATGATATGGGGAGAAGACATGGAGCTGTGGAGTTGCTCAATAATGGAGACCTCAATAACTTAAGAATTGCAATTCATGCCCACGTGAACAAAATTATCTTCTCCACTAAATTTCCAAGTATGTTCTGTATAATTTCATTTCATTTTATTTATTAATTGATAACATATATATTGTGTATCTAATATTTTAAATTTATCATTTTTTATTTCAATTCATTAATATGAGTGGTTTTAAGTCGTTTTCTTTTATAACTTATTATAGGGAGAGAAAGTGCCACGTGCATTTTGTAAATCCGTGATTAACTACTTTAACCAAAGCAAGTGGGCTAGATTCGTACTCTGATCTTAATCAATAATTTATGGTCAAAAGTTAGTAAAAGTTTCTTTCCCCTCTCTCTCTCTCTCTATATATATATATATAATATAGTAGAACATCACCATTTACAACAAAAAAATTACACACAATTTAATTTATATGATAATGTATGTTAGACAAAGATGTTTTTGCTGTCATGAAATATTATTAGATCGTTTAATAATTTCAAAATAAAATGAAGGCTTTCTAATCATGTTTTGTTTTTTAATAATAATAATATTAGTACTGAAAACATCACTATAGGGTCAGTGATGTTGATATAGCACCATATCATCATTTATATATTACTATTTCTATTTATGACACCATATATTTATATATAAGGGATAAACTAGAATTGATGATCATATATGTTATCATACTTCAAGATAATTTATATATATAATACATATCATGTAACCTTATAAATGTTAATTATCATTGTTCAAATAAACAGATACAACTGCTATTGGAGTTATATATACTGATACAAAAGGAAGGCCTCACAAGGCATTGATACGCAATAAAGGAGAAGTAATACTAAGTGCAGGTGCACTTGGCAGCCCTCAACTTTTGCTACTAAGCGGAATTGGTCCTCAATTATACTTATCATCAAACCATATTCCCATAGCCCACGACCAACCCAATGTTGGAAAATTCATGGCTGATATTCCACGTAACAGCATTAATCTCATAATCCCATTCCCATTTGAAAGTTCACCAGTACAAATTGTTGGAATTACTAATGATTATTTCATAGAGACCGTGTCTAGTAGTGTGCCATTTTCTCCAACTACGTTACCGTTTGGCTTATACCCTAAACCAATCACTCCAACACAATTGAGTCTAGGAGCCCTAATTGGAAAAATTGTGGGGCCCTTATCAACTGGTTCACTCTGGTTGGATTCCAACACTGATGTGAAAGCCACACCACATGTTCGGTTCAATTACTTCTCTGACCCGATTGACCTTGCACACTGTGTTAGTGCAATGAGGAAGTTCAACGAGTTGCTGAAAACTAAGTCATTGGATCGATTTAAGTACACAGATTTGAATGGTGTTAGGGATTTCAAGTTCTTGGGGCCTCCTTTACCGACCAACAAGTCTGATGATTCGTCCATGGAAGACTATTGTCGAAGCTCGGTTACTACCTTTTGGCATTATCAAGGAGGGTGTGTAGTAGGGAAGGTTGTTGATAGTGATTTTAAGGTTATTGGGACAAATTCACTTCGAGTTGTTGATGGATCAACTTTTATTATATCTCCTGGGACCAATCCTGAGGCCACTTTAATGATGATTGGCCGGTAAGTAAAATTAACTTGTTTGCATATATATATATATTGTTCAATATTCAATAATTAATTTGTCCATTAAATTTAAGTTATATAATACATGTGTTGGTACACCATAACTTGTGATTAAATCTTTGTTTATTTGGTTGTTGCATTGCAGGTATGTTGGACTAAAGATGCTAAACGAAAGACAGACTAAAATTAGAAAGCTCGTGAAATTTCCAATTACATATTCTAATTAAATATATTTTTGCCTTCAATTTTGCAAAAAGCATATCTATAATATTCTTTGATCGCGCTTATTATTATTATTAGTGTATGTTGGATTGTTGTTTTAATATTATTTATGTTGTGATTTGTTTAATCACACAAAACAATAGATCTAACTAGACTTAATCAAAATGTAGGAATTGAAATATAAATAAAAATATTAAACTAGAAAACCTTAGTGTCTACATCCAAAGGAAAACAAGCACCAAGCCTTCTTTATTTCAGAATCTTCTTTGTTACAACCAGCAAGAACTCTATCAAAAAATGAGTTCTTGGAACTCAAAGTCTAAATAGTACAAAATCTTTTCTAAACTCTTAGAGAGAAAAATTGAGTACTGAAATCTAAAATTAGAGAGAAGTCTCTTAATTAACAACAAATGTCTAAGACTGAGTAATTTATAGTGTAAACCTAAACATCCCCCATAACCAACTTAATTGGCATTTAAACCAATGAACCAATAAGAACTTGCCAACTATGCAGCTAGTCTCAATCACTCGCAACAATTTCTACCTAATTGAACTACTTAAATTTCTGATAAATTTAGAAGGCATAATACTTGTAACAATTCCAATGAAAAATGCCTCAAAGCTTGAGGTTGCTCAACATGCTTCAATGTGCATCAGATTTAGGCAGTGCCTAAATTTGGCTTGTGTTACCACCTTAGTGAGCATATCTGCAGGGTTATCTTTTGTGCTTTATCTTCTTTGCTTGAAACTCTTTACTTTCAACAATATTTCTAATCAAATGAAGCTTGATGTAAATGTGCTTTGACCTCTCATGAAACATTAGATTTTTCATGAGATACAATGCACTTTGGATGTCACAACAAACTGAGTTGTCATCTGAGTTCAGCCCCAATTCTTTTGTAAATCCCTTGAGCCAAATAGCTTACTTGAATGCCTCAGTAGCTACCATATATTATGCTTCTGTAGAAGATGAGGCTACCACCTTTTTTAATTATGAAACTGGTGTTATTTTGGTAAATTTTTTTATATGTGTTATCATTGCAATAGTAGAGATGTAAGGGTATTTTTGAGTGATTTTCATTATTTATAGTATAATTTTTAATGACAGTTAATAACTGTCGAGGTAGGAAGTAATCGCGACAATTATTAACTGTCGGCGTAAAGAACAACTACGCCATTTAATAACTATCGGTATAGAGAGCAACAACGACCGTTAAAAACTGTCGGCAAAGCATACCCCTACGACGGCATAGGCAATGGCGACAGTTAGTCAACTCTCATCGTTGCTCAATAGCGACAATTAAAAATAGTCACGAAATCTCAATTTTGTAGTAGTACAAAAAACTATATATATATACCTAGTATATTGATAAGAAAAACTATATAAAAAATCACAAAAAATGTATATATATATATCGAATATATATACAGTTGAACAAAACTATACCTAGTTAAAAATCATTTGTAACCATGAAAACTAATTATTATACAATTGCAAAATTATTCAGTGCAACCCCTAAAAATGGACTCATTGGTGGGGATATTTCTATTTTCAGCGCATGGAATTATAATCCAAAAAAAATTATATGACAGTGTACAGTGTAGTTATAGCAGACACCCCACATGTTTTTTTTTGGAAAATTTTGAATAATTTACGGTGTCGAAAACAAGGTTGAAACAATTTGTTTTACACATGTATAAAAAAAACAAGCACGAGTAGAACTGACTGTTTGAACCCTGTTTTCGACACTGTAAATTATTCAAAATTTCCCAAAAAACTTGTCGGATGTCTGTTATACAATGTCCATCGTCATGTAAAAAATTTAGGTCACAATTTCTCCATGTACCGAAAATAAAATGACCCCATCGATGAGGACAATAACAGGGGCTGCATTGAAGAATTATTCTATACATTTTATATTGGTAATAAATGTACCACAGTTATAACAACAAAATCACCATAATTCATCATCAATACTTAATCTACCCTGGAAGGTTGACATGCTTTTTTGTTTTTCCCTGAAGACACAGAAGACAAAATCATTAATTTCGTCCATCAAACATGTACGTGAGCAAGAGAGGAGTCACTGCTCCATCACCATAAAAAAACAAAAGAGAACTGTTTTTGAATCACAATACAAGTATATAGCAAAGCTAAAACAAACATATAGAGATGGAAACATGAAACATCCAAACCTTTGACTAACAACGACAAGCAACACACAAACTAAAACACCAAAATAAATCCAATATATACAAGCAAATCAGGAGGACTCATGTTCAAACAGGGCGAACTAGTGTCAAACCACTACTACAAAAATGGGATTTCCCGACAGTTTTTAACTATCACTATTGAGCAACGACGACAGTCGACTAACTGTCGTATTTGCCTATGCCGGCATGGGGCAGCTACGCCGATAGTTATTAGGTGCCGTGATTGGCTGTCTATGGTGACAGTTTTTTACTGTCGCAAAGTTTCCACACCAGAGGACATTGCAAATATGTTGTCAATGCCCCCTGGTTTCAAAATCAACGCAGCAATTGCAGTAAAAGAATGCACATCAAAAATTAAATTAAATTAACATTGGTAACATTAACTTTATATTTGATTAATTCTAACACTTTCTAAATAAAAGAAATACATAGTTCCAAAAAAGTTTGTCATAAAATGAATATTTAGCACAACATGCACTTCAAAAAGCTAAATTAACTCAACCTATAATTTGTTAGATTGATTATGTATTTGATTAGTTCTAACCATTTCTAATGAAAGAAATAAAAAGTTCCAAAAATGACTAAATCCCCTCACATATGTACTAAGCATGCATGCCATCATTTAGCGAGATGTGGTAGAATATATTTTGCCCACTCTTCTAGAACTTCATTAAGTTCAACGTCAGTATATGGTAAATCTGAATTGAACTGCAAATAATTAAAATTATAAGTTACATGTCAAATATATATGAAATTAAAATATAAATTTATTAAATTTAAAAGGTAAACACATTTAATTATTACATTACTCGATAGATATGTTGTAGAGTCCAAGAATTTTACTTAGCTAGTTAGATAATAGTAGTAGTAATGGCTAGTAGTTGTTATAGTATGTTTATTACTGTGGATTTTGGTTCAAGCCGGGACTTAGTTGAACACTCATAGCAACACTTATAGATTTTATAAGTTTAACCTATAGTTTAAGAATATTAATTATAACATAAGGTTTGATTAATATAGCTGATTATAAAGATGATATTTATTATGTAATATCCGTTTTCCCGGAAGGGCAATTTCGTAATTTTCCCATTTTGTGTGCATCCTTGTCATTTTTTTTTTCTTTTCCTTTGATGGATTATTGGATATGTATGACTTCCAATGGAAATAAAATTCATGGTTTCTCATGTTTGAGTTTTTGTGGAACACAACATGAGAATAATGTCAAGTGAATAAATAATGGCTCGGATTAAGTTATTTATTTATTTAAAAATTATAATAGTAATTATTATTATTATGAGCATAATAGTAATAGTAATATGCTTGAAGTTATTTTATCTTATTATGTGTAATTTTTGGTTTGCCATAATATTAAATATTAGAATTTGCGAAAAGACCATAATACCCTCAAGTTTGGGATAGGTTCAAGGGGCATTTTAGAGACTTTATTTCTTCTGTTTTAACATGATTAAATATTCATAAAATTGGTTAAATTTTTGAAATTTAACTGATAATATCAGTCGTGGAACTTAGTCAATTTATTTTATTTTTTTTAAAGAAAAAAATATAATAAAATTCCTTGAAAAGAGGATTTTACCACTTCAAACACTAACTTATTTTTTTTAAACCTATTCTAAAACGTGTTACCATGATAATCTGATGGAGAAATCGTGGGAATATTGAGGGAATCAAAGGATTGAAGAGAGAGAGTGTTATTATTGTTTTTTTTTTAAAGAGAATAAATTTTTGAGTTCTTGCAATTGGGAAAAATCTGGGCAGTAATGAACATTTTAGAATCATTCTAGGAGAGGAAATAAACATTTTGAGTGTGAGAAATACATTTATAAAGCCTCGGATTGTGATTCACCATTTTTATCCAAGAAAATGCATATTCTTGGATAATTTTGGATTTAAGTGTGTTCAAGAGTGTATGGTGTGCGTGGTTGGTGATAAACAAGCTTAGGGGACTCCAATAATCGGTTTTGACGTGAAGAAACGGGCTGAAATGGTCTAGAGCAAGAAAAACTAATTTTGAACTCCATTTTTAGCGGTACACCGGACTTGGAGAAGAAGACTTCGGAACAAGGGGTTACGGACATCTTTTTGGGCTGGGGTCTATTGTTTTGAAGTTCTGGACATAAGGGGATCATTTTTCAAGCAAAAGAAGGGTTGGAAAGCAGCAAAACTCAGCCATAGAGTCGCCGTCGCCGGAGAAGAAGACAAAACTGGCGATATTCCCGGCGAACCCGATCTGGGTGTTTACTGAGGTGTTTTTTTTGTTTTTTCAATCTTAAAAATTAGTACATTAATTTTAGAGCATTTTCCAACTGGTTTCATATTTTTCTGATTTTTCTTTGAATTATTATGATTTATTGAAGATTAAATAAAGATTAATTATGAAAAATATTTTTATTGTTCAGAAAAATATGATTTTATGTTTCAATGATATCTGAATTATTTAGAATGGCTTTGTATGTTTAGATTTAATTTTTTATCGTATTTTATAATTTTCTTCAATTATTTGCTTTTAAATATGTGATTTAAGAAAATAAATGTGAAAAATTATTTAAATTATTATAAAAATTCTGAGAATTTTTTTTTATGTTTAAAATGAGATTCTAAGGCTCTCTGTAATTTTATTTTGAATTTTTATCATTTATGTAATTTTCATGATTTATTTGGCTTATGTTATATTTTAAATATAAAAAAATATTAATGCTACTGTTCTGAACCCTAGGTAAATTTTTGTGTGTTACTGTAGGGTGTAGAAACTGATCTGTATAGTTAGATTCTATTTTTAATCAGTTATAATTTTTTTTTAATTAATTAGTTTTTCTATAAAATTAATTAAGAAAAATAGTTATTTTGCCCAGAAAATTCTAAAATAATTTTATAAATTTATTTTGGATTTTTAAACAGTTCTGTATGTTAGTTTGAATTTTGGGCTGGTTGTGTATTTATTTCTATTATTTGGGTTTCATTTGAGAAATTGAGGAAAAATAATTTATAAATGTTAAAAAAATATTTTTCTGGTCTTATATGAGAATTTGCTGATTATTTAGGGTTTTGGAAAAGTTATTTATTAAATTTTGTTGTCATATGATAATTTTTATAAAATTATTGAGTCTTTAATGTAATTATGATATTAAAGGGTATTTTGGTAATTTTCACATAAAAAGTATTTATATGAATTCATTCGATATGTTAGAAACATCATTGTTTGTGTATGTGACATGATGGTTTGAACATTTTGTGGAAATTTTTTTAATTTACGTGTCATGCATGTTAAAATGACATAGGTAAATTATTTCGATAATTAAGGTTTCGAAATAAAACCTTAACGCCTATTTTTATTTTTCCTAAATTTTCGTTGTGTAATTGGACGTCTAGGAGCTAGCGGTCATCGAGGTGATGCAGCGAGTGGTTCGAGACACGTCAGTGGAAAACACACTGTTTAAGGTAAGAAGAGTGGACATCTGCGCACAGTGTGTACGTTATGCGTGCGACCTTGTTTTCTTATTTGTTAAATTATGTAATTATTTTGTGACTTGAATTGTTGCATTAGGTTGACTAGCATGAGGATAGTGCTAGAGATTTTAGTTAGTAGACATGCTAAGAGGATAGAGTAGGCGTGCTACTAGATTTTAGCTGCTTGTGTGAGTATAGCACTTGCAGGAATTATCTTGGGTGTGTATAACTCAGGATAATAGGATGCCACCACGGAACTGCCGAGTGTGAGTACAGTGCAGGCAGGGCAACGATGTCTCGAGGGAACGGCCGAGTGTGAGTACAGCGCAGGCTAGACTGGGTGCCACCGTGGGAATGCCGAGTGTGAGTACAGCGCAGGCAAGGCAGATTACATTTCATGTCCGATCAACATGACTTGTTAGTATTTATGTGTGTGAGTGTAACTCACATTATGTTAGTGTGATATGGTGTTTATATATCACACGATGATTATTGTGCTTATGATGTTTATTTATGTTTAGTTGAAAGTTTATGTTTCTTGGTTTGGGGAGTTATGTCCTACATAGCTCTTCTTACTGGGTGTTAGCTCACGGGTACTCTGTGTGCAGGTAAAGGCAAAGCAAAGCAGTGAGTGGTGCGAGCTCGAGGCATGGACGAAACATGTTAGAGGCTGGGCTCTAGTTATTTTATGTTTTTAGAAATAAACGTTGTGTTTTTAAATTATCAGACTTGAATGGTTATTTTCTTTATGTTTTGTTATTAAACCTAGCGTCCAACATTTTTATTTTTAAATAATGAGATCTCATTGTCTGCTTAAATTTAAATAAATATGTTCTCTTAGTGTCTTAAAGTATTTATTTTTTATTATTTTTAAATGGACTCCCTAAGCAACGTCTTGGGAAATCGGGGCGTTACATATTATACTATAAGGTTTAGATAGAACTAATAAGATCATGACACTTGTCATGTGCATGTTTATTGAGAAATTAAGTATTTTTTAGGAATAGTTTTATAAGAGGAATATTTGAAAACCCTAGAGTCTGCCAGCAGCTTTAAAATCATTATAGGACTCAGTCAAAGTTGTTTACTCAATTCAAATTAGGCTGAAAAAGTGCAATTACGTGTATAATATTTCAGCGTATGCCGATATATCGGGGAATACGAAAAACACGTAACTTCGCACGAACGTTTCGACGAGCCTCGGGAATATAAGCCCAGGCGATATATCGCCTACCATGGGCGATATATCGGCTCTAGGGCAATATTTTTGAATGATTTTGAAACCGAGCTCAATTTAACCCATAACATCTTGAAAAGCCTCCGAATATTTTTGACCGAGTCTTAAGCCTCTGCTGAACGATTATTCAAATGTTTTTCAATTAAATAGTCATTATTTTATTCAAGCTAAAAGAAGATGTTTTCATTCTTGAACCCTATAAATATGACCTAGTACCCAGCCATTTCTTTCATTCTTCAAGCTGAGTTTAGAGCCTTCAAGCAGCTAGGTTTACTTTAGAGTGTTAAACAATTGGGTTGGGGTTATAAGCTTTATCATCTTAAGCTTATTAAACACTTGGGAAGTAAGGTTAATAGTGTGTTTTTTTCGATATCGAGGGGTAGTTTGGTTATAGTGCATTCAAAGGTATTCATATTCCTAGTTCATTTCTGTGTGTTTCATAGTTTTATAGTTTTTCTCTACTCAAATCCTAACTCAATATTTTCCATTCTTGGTTAGGCATATAAGTTCTTTGAACTTGAGGTTTCTTTTCGGTAAACTCCTCTTTTCGGTTGTTTTAGTTCATTTCTTTTCATCCTTTTCTTTTTAGAAAATACTCACCTTCACATTGTTGGTTTTAGGAGTGTTCCAAAATCCTGTCCTTGTTCTCACATCCTGGTATTGGTAAGGAAAATAGGATAGTTTCTATATGTTTATGTATAATATGTTTATGCTATAGTATGTTATGTTATGTTTTATCTAGGGCTCATAGTTGCTTAGTGCCCTAGTGTTTATCATTTTTATGTTTATAGTTATGATATACCCTACCTCAAATATTAGACAGGGGACCTAGATGGGTTATCATACGTTATCATGTGATCTAACCTACCTTAGATATTAGGCAGGGGACATAGATGGTTTATCACATGTCATAATGGCCATTAATAGTATAGTCATATATGGTATACGTCTTTATAGTCATATGTTATATGTTTATAGTTTATGTTTATGTTTATGTTTATGTTTATGTTTCATGCTTTTAGTAGATTTTCCTTGTTGGGCATGAGGCTCATTCCTTTATTTTATATGTGTAGAAAAATAATTGTGGCGACAGGAAGATTCTTGGCGGCTTGGGATTGTGTATTAAGGAAGAATGGATTCGGTGGACTGTGTGAATGATTCGAGGATGACGTTGTTTTTAGCCATTTTAATTATGTTTTCTATGTATTTTCCGCACCTGATTTTGTAACGAATTTATTTAAGATTTAAGTTATGCTTTATTTTCAAACAATGGGATCCCATATCATACTCCGAATTTTATGTATTTCAACATTCATCTCATAGTTTTTAATAAAGTTATGACTATTTTCTATGTATGTTTTATTAAGAATAGTGTCTATGTATAAGTAGTTTTAATGGTCCAAGGCTTAGAATTAGTTGGGTCATTACATATGCTCTAGTTCTTTGTTGTGAAATGAGATCCTTGGCATACTTCATGTAGTAGATACCGCACTCCATGGTTTTTGGTTGTTGCCGGCATTGTAAACATATACAAATATAAAAGTATATTACATATACTTGTTAGTGTACTTATAATTTAAATCTTATGTCTTATAAAGTTGAATGTTACTTACTTTTGGACTATAATACTATAGACTAACAACTCTTTTTCCTTTTTCCGTATCATATAGTGTGAAAGCACTATACATGATAAAAGTATTTTAATTAGCAAACAGGTACTATTAAAAAGATAATATACTTAATGAAACTTATAACTTACAGCCTAACTATATTTTTAATCTCAATGCGTAATTGAAGGTTAATGCGATCCAAGAACGCCACTGAATGTGAGTGAGATTGAAATAGCAATAACATCTAATGTTCACTAGAACACGAACAATAAAATATTTAGAAGATGACTATATGAACATAACATTTCAAAACTCAATATAAACTTACTTGTTTCCAGGGACAAATAAGGAACTGCTTCTTGCCCATTTGAATGAATCGATCTTTAAGTGCTTGGGCACGCTTATTCTCATGACCTACACTAACTTCACCTGGATGCTGAAATGCATACAAATGATCCAATCCATTGGTATGTAGTTGTAATGCCCCAAAATCCCTAATGCGGTTTAATGGCTGGATTAGTAGGCCGAGAGGGCCATAATTGTTTAATTATGCCATTAACTGATAATATGCATGTTTATGTGAATTATATTATAATATGATGTTATATGCATGCATGTGGGTTCACATTTGATTATTAGGGTGTTTTGGTAATTTGGCCCGTTGAGGGCATATTTGTATATTTGGGTGCATATTGTGATTTGTGAATGAGATCCCATTATTATGGAGATATATTAGAGCTATTCGGCATGAGACGATGTTATATTATAAATTAGCGGTTTTGTCATAACGGGGTCTTTTATTGGGATATTGAGTTATGAGGATGTAATTTGATTATAAATTGGGAGTTATTGAGATCAGGAGGAAATTCTGGGAGTTTTGACTATAATGTCCCCAGGGGTGTTTTTGGGACCCCGAGCACTAGGTTTTATTTTAGTTTACTTAAGCTTAAAGTAGCTTGTCAAATAAAACTGTACGTTAGAAAACCTCTCTTTCTCCTCCCGATAGTTCATTTTACCGTTCGAAGCATTTTTGAAGAAATCTCGAGTTCTAAGAGTCGGATTCAAGTGAGGATCGAGGCATAGCAATCCTAGGGAAGATTAGAAGCTTATTAGCCGAAGGATTTAGTTGGAAACAACTCAATTGGAGGTAATTCAAGTTTTAAGTTTTTAAAGTTTTTAAGCTTAGAATTGGACTTTGTGAATCGTTGAGTTTTTGGTTTGTTTGACCCTCGGGATTTGATGGTTTTGGATCATTGGGAAGCTTGGGAACTTTGATTTGTGGATTTGGAAGTGTTTATCTATGTTTTTGGAGGGTTTGGGATGATGGAAACTGAGTTTGTGTATGGTTTCTGGGTTGGGGGCCGCGACCCTGATCTTGGGCGCTGCGGCCTTAGCTCGAAGAAGCAGGTGGGGAGGTTTTGGCCGTGCTGGGCGCCGTGGCCCTTTCTCTTGGAGTGGCTGGGGGCTGTGGCTCAGGTGCTAGGGCCGCAGCCCTTGGGTGGTTTTGAGCCCGTTTGAGTGTTTTGACCTCGGGAACTCGATTTTAGGCCTCGGGATTGTTCCTACTACCCAGATTAGTGGGGATTGATGTCTCGGAGGCTAGATCTTGGTTTGGGAACCTTTGTAATTCATTTTATTGATGGTTTCCCATATTTGGTTATGACTAGGTGACCGCTAAAGGGCTAAAAGTCATATCGTTCTCAAGGGTCGTTCTTTTTTTCATTCTCGCTCGAATCAAAGGTAAGAAAACTGCACCCTGTGTATATATGACATGCATGGTTATTCTTGATGCATTTTGGATGGTTAAATGTAACATGCATGGTTATGTTTGAGGTATGTCAAGTGATTAAATGTGATGCATGTGGTGCACGAGAAACATGTGATTAGGGCATTCTATGAATATTGATTATGAGATTGATCAGAGCTTGAGTCTGTGTAATTGTGCATGATTATAATTATGCTTTTGATTACTGAGTGAGCATGACAAATGCCTTATATCTGAATATTCGACATATGATATATGTCTATTTGTATTACCTAAATGAGGAAGCACTGACTTATTAGTTAGGGATTGGCAATGGTGTCAATATCAACTTTGAAGCTGTGACTCATTAGTCAAGTTCGGCAGTGGTATTGAGCACTGATCACATGGGATTGACTTATAAGTAAAGTACAGCCTTATCATGTTTAACGCAAGCCGATAAAAGATTAGATCTAATCGACATCTACATTGAATGAAACAAATGAGCATTAATGCCGGATCGACCTCAAGTTCGATGAAAATTAAAAGTGTTTGTCTAGTCTATGGGCTAGTTAATTAGAGCCAGAGCCAGAATGGATAAGGTGACCTACATGTCACATGGCTAGGAGGGTATGGGACCTCCAGAGCGTGACTCATTATTAGTCACCTATACAGGGTATGACTCATTAGTCATCCACGCCGAGATTGACTTATTAGTCATCTGTACTGAGTATGACTCATTAGTCACCTATACAAGATATGACTCATTAGTCATCCACACCGAGATTGACTTATTAGTCATCTATACTGAGTGTGACTCATTAGTCACCTAGACAGAGATGGACTTATTAGTCATCTGCACAGGGTATGACTCATTAGTCATCTACATAAAGTGTGACTAATTAGTCAACTATACAGGGTGTGACTCATTAGTCACCCACTCCGAGATCGACTTATTAGTCATCTATCCAAGAAGCAAGTCCTCAGAGAATGACTCATTAGTCTTCTATTCAGATCCAGGACCCCATAATCATTTATTTGAACTTATTTTCATGCATGACGGAAGCTGTTATTGCTAGGCATGCACATTATGATTCGATGACATGTTATTACTGTTCATGAGCATGTTGAGTTTTCTTGCTGGGCTTCGGCTCACGGGTGCTATGTGGTGCAGGTAAAAGCAAAAGAAAGCTGGACCATCCTTGAGTTGGAGAGCTTAGGTGACGTGATCTCTTTAAAATTAACACACAAGTATATGTGGTCAAATCAAGTAATATACGATAAGTAAAGTGTCGATCCCACGAAGACTGATATTAATTACCAATAATTAACTTCTAATTCTAATTGATTTAAATAATAATTTCATAATTATGAGTAAAATAATTATTACTAAAAATTAATAAAACTATTAAGCACTAGAGAAATTCAGAGATAAAAATTTGATTTAATTCAATGGATGTAAAAGTTAGGGCTTTAGTTTCATCAACCATCCATTTATGATTTTTAACCAATTCTCAATATTTCTTAATTCTATTGTGATAGCAGATTACAATTATATATTATAGTCTTGCTAGGATCTATAATTCTCTACAACATATTATTTCCTACATCTCTGTGGTAAATCAATATATTGCAGGCTTTAAACACGTAATCCTTAAACTACACAATTCATAGAAGTACTTTCGTCTAATATAAAATTGTGATTATCTACCTATAGCGTAATTAGCCTTCTCTTTTCAGAGCATAGGTTAAAATCATATCAACATGTAAATGGTGATCAATCATTCACAAGCATTAAGCATAAGATAAATAATCCACAGCAGGAGAAAGAAATTCAGAAAAATTGCATTAAGAAATCAAAAGCTTCAAGAAGAATCCACTAACACCCTTATAACAAGATTAGTTCAAAACAAACATAATGGAATCAATCAAATTAAATATAAACATAAACTCAGGAATAGAGAAATAAAGAAGAGATCAAGAAATCAAACTCTCAGATCTTCAATGTTCTCCCAAGTCTCTAATAATTTCTCCACATCAAAAATTAATGAATCCCCCCTAATTAACTCTTAAAAACGTATTTAAATAGAAACCCTAAAATGTTTTTTTTTTCAAGTAAATGGCGATTTCACCCTTCTGATAGACACAAAAAAATACACGCGCCGCAGCCCTGGCATTTAAGCGCCACAGAACACCTCTCTGAATTTGCGCAAACACGCTCTCTGACTTCAGCGAGTGCCACGACTCTTCTCCCATGCGCCACGGCCCTTGGAAATTCCAGAAAATGGCTCTCTTTGCTTTTTCCTTGTGCTGCAGCTTTTCATGTAAGCGCTGCATCCCTTCATATTGGCCCCAAAAACTTATTCCAAAACTCCAAAATGAACAATTCTCTCTGCAAATGAATCCTTGTCTGTCTTCTTGTTAACTTTTAGCATAAATTTCCCAAATTGTGCTGATTTTTCATTCATTTCCCCAACTTCACGTTTCCTTATTCTATTTCCTACAAACATACCAAAACAAGCATAATACCGCATAACATTCCACAAAAATGACTCAAACTTACCCTAAACACATGTTAAAAACTATGCTAAAAACTGACTCATCATGACGACGTGTACATATGTGGTTGCTCGATCGCCACGGCCGAGGGTTGAAAGAGGAACTAGGGTTAAACCCTATTTTGCCGCTTAGATCAGCCTATTGTAAATATTTTCCTATAATAGACCTTTAAATTATATTTTTGGGATCCCAATGTATAAAATAAACGTTCTAGTGAAACATTATATCTTAACCAAAAATTTTAATCCCTAAACCGCTAATCATACTTAGTTACACGATTTTGGCCAAATGACTCGATTAGCGAGTTTAGCACTGTTTACAAGGCCCACCGTAACGGTCCCTGGAATTTAGGGCGTTACAGTAGTATATCGTCCAACAACCTAGAAATTAATCATATTTAATTATAAAAGGCATGCATATAATTTAAACTTTAAATTATAAAATACATGAATATATACCTCAAATACAATATCATTGGAGTTTGCCAATTCTTGTCCATGTTGCAAAATTGTGTCACACCATCCTTGAAAAGCATAGCAATCGTATTGTATCCAAAAACATGCGATGGGATATTAATCTTCTTGTGGTAGTCATTATCCCATGGTGATACAAACTTCAATAAAGAGGTCAAATTGCTTGACATAGATGCTGAATCATTGTGAGAGATTGACATTACCTCCTGTGTCAATGACTCTACACGCGAAAACTTTGGGGGTTGTGGATGTTGAGTGGAAGGTATCATCGGCTCAATATCTTCTTTCTTTCTCTTCTACTTATGACCCAAGGAAAAGTTAAAATAAAATAAATTTCAAAATAAAATAAGTTAGGCAATAAAAACTTATAGACATTACCTATCCCCGCTCACTTTCGTCGATAATAAGATGTTTATGCCATGCTACTGGTACCCCAACTGCTTGACCTACCAAAGTGATCCCTGCATTCAAATTAGGAAATTGTAGCCTAGCCATCTCTTCATGGGCTACCTCAACGACTCCACGAGCAACTTCTATAGGCATCTTTTTTCCATGGATATCTGCACTATCAATCTTAAGGATGTATCCTGATGCAACTATGTTGTCTCTCATTTTGATAGCAAGCTTGCATTTAATATGTTGCATTAGAAAGATATAATAAATATAGTACAATAGTGAAATTATTAAGAACATTTGCTAAGTTGATTATGGTAATAAGAATACCTCATGCATAGTTAGCAGAACTTGTGGTTCTGGTGGAGTAAACATTGGTTGAACATGTGGTGGTGGTGGTGGTGGTGGTGGTGGTGCTAGTATTGGTGGAACAAGCACTTGTTGTGGTGCTAGTAGTGGTGGTCGTGGTGCTAGTACTGGTGGAACAACCTCTTGTTCAACATATGGTGCTAGTGGTGGTGGTGGTGGTGGTGGTGATACATTAGAGGTTGTTCTTCCAACACAAGAACCAGATGCATGCGATGACTCACCTATATTTCTCTATGTCGATCTAAATTGCTCCATCAATTGATTTAACTTCTCCTCAGTTCGACGGTTCCTCTCATCAGATTGTCGAAGTTGCTCTTCCAGCCTATTAATGCGGCTATCTTCTAAAGTAGTTACTTCAAGTGGACTTTTTCTCTTAGGCTTTGGTGTCTTAACAAACTGTGTAGGGGTGACACCTTTAGGCATCCCCCTAACTCGTCCAAAATGCTTAGGGGTGCCAAAAGCCAAAGTTAGGACATCTTTGGATCCTTCCACCACCAAAGTTCCTTGTGCTACCTTTTGTTTGTAGTCAACCTATATACAAAATCAAATTAGTTAATAATTAATACGAACTTCCATTTAAAAATGTTAATTAGTAAAGAAACAAAATTATACTCACAATCTTCTCCATAATTGATGCTACATCCTGAGTTGACTCTCCTTTTTTATCCTTTCTTATCCTTAACCACATATCATCTCTATCAAAATCTGTTAGTTCGTGGCCTAATTCTGCTTCAAGTTGTTGCTCTATCTGTTTGTAACCACCCCGTCCTGTGCGGTGATTGTATTCGTTCTGTGCGTGCGCACCTTGTTTCTTTTTTCTTAGCTCAGCCCACTAAGGAGATAATCTCTTAGCGACGAATCCTTCCCAATCATCTTGTTTGATCCAGCTGCTCTATGCATCTCGTGGATGGGAAAGAAGTTCAGGAGATTTTTCTTTGTACTTTTCAACTTTATTTTTTGTTAGCCAACTCTTCCAATCTCTCTATCGGTCCCCGACTTCACTCAAAACTTTAGCTTTAGATGTGGCCTATACATCGAATGACTCCTACATACAAAAAATTAATTAATCAATTAATAAACAACTATATATGTTCACTCATATACAAGTTAATAAAATTTTAAAACTTGCATTAATTTCCTTCCAAATTAGCTCTTTAGTTTCATTTGGGACCAATGATGGACCCAAAACATGTATGTTTTAAATATTTATATCGCAAGCGCACGAATCGTTCATATAGAATAGTGATCGTGTAAGCAAGGATGTCAAACCCAAAGGAGTTGTCTAAAATCGAAAAGAAAACTATTTTAAACCAAAATTAATAAATTCTAACCTAGCTCCAAAGTTTGATGAGAATTTGTGACAAGAAAATCAAATAAGAGACAATAATAAAGAAATTTAAGAAAATAAATAAAAATAAATTACTAGTAGAAATCAAGATGGTCGTAAAAGAAGATTATTAAGGTATTAGAATCCACAAAATATAAGTTCAATAATATTTATAAGTACATTGATCCCAAGTTTTAGTGATAGTTAAAATAAATCAAACTATCATTTTCCAAATAGATTTGTAATTTTCATCACAAATTACTTCTAAAAAGATAGGATTTTTCTTCACTTTTCAAAAAGTATAATATCGAAGTAATTAATGTGAATTAACGAATGAAACAACAAAAAATCAAATAACATTATTTATAAGGAAAAACATAATATTTTTGTTCTAAGCATGGATGTGTACAATTTAATGACACATCTTACACAAAGAATATTATGTTTTTGCAAAATGAAGAACAAAATGCAATATTATCTAATAATCCAAAATATGAGATATTAAAGATGAAAGACATATATGAAGAAGAAAAATCCATAAAATTCGGTGCAATACAAGGGAAATCAACATACAACATAAATATGACCTAGTTACAAGTTGCTTCATCATGATCTTAATAATCTTATGAAAAAGATTAGAAGAACATAACTAGAATAGAAATTACAAAATAAATAAAATACATACTTGAAAATGCTCTTGAAAAAACCCAAAATGGAAGAGAGAATGGTAGAAAGAAGATGGTAACCAAAATTAAGCACCCTAAAATGGTCTTGAAATTCCATATTTATAACCAAAAATGAGAGCATTAAAATAATCAACTTAAATCAATTAAATTGATTAAATTAATTAAATAAAGTAAATATGGCATGTAGAGGTAAATTATAGGGTGTAATGATGATGTTGTGGTAAAATATGTGAGAAAATTGGGTAAAAAGGTGGCATTTTAGACATAGGGGACAAAGGTGCAAAAATACAATTGTTGGGCTCAAAATAGGGAAAAGGCAGCTTATTGGATGCTGGTGGCAGGCAGTTGTGCTTGGGTTGTCTCGTGTGCTTGTTGGAGGTGTACGGCTGGGCAGGGGCGGCTGGGAAGCTGGCTGTTGTAGAGGTGGGCTACGAATGGGTGAAAGGGCAGGCGGCCCAGGAAGCTGCTGAGGGTTGTTGGGCTTCGGTGGTGGGCCGAGTGAGTGGCAAGGGCCCAGGTGGGCTGGGGTGGCTTCTATGTTGGGCCAAAGTGAACGGGCCTAGGCTTGGAGCAGGCCCAGGTGAGCTGGCTGGCAGCTGGCTGTAGGAGATGGCCGAAGGTGCTAGACCTTTTTCAAGGCTGGAAACTGCCACTTCATGCTATTTTTCTTTCAAAATTACACCTTTCTCTTCTTTATTTTCAAGCATAAAAATGCAATAAATTCCCTACAAAATAAATATAAAATAAATCATAATAAAATATTTCCAACTATAAAATAAATCAAGTTAATTCTCTGAAAATATTAATTATAACTTAATTTATATTTAACATTTAAGCTCAATAATACAACATTTTTTTACCTCAAATTAAACAACAATAATTCAAATAATTAACTACAACATTTTACAACAAAATAACTATAAAAACACACAAAAATATATAAAATCAAAATAAACCCAACAAATTCATAATTACTTTAAAACTTAATAAATCAATTAAAAACTCAAGAATTAAGCAACAATTAGCACATAAATGGTAAAATAACTCTATGTTGTAGAGTTAACAACCAACCTCCAATCATCGATATTCAAAGGAATGTGACAACGTGCCAACACTCCAATACAACTTTCCATCTTCGTTGCCCCCTTTCCAATTGATATCCCCAATTGATTATACTCAACCACTAATTTTTGACCCTCACTTGATATCCCTCACGTCAGCGCAAACTGTTTTACCCCTATATATCTTCGAAATTTCAACTTCTTGTGGGATTTCACCCATCTCATCATTGTCATCACCAAATGGGTCAACATCATCATTATATAAAGGAGGATCCATATTTGTGTACCTACATTTGAAGAATAATAAAAGTTAGCTCACAAAGTATTGCATTGGTTTCCCACCAAAGGTTAACAAAACAAAATGCAAAGTACCTTGTTCTAAAAGTGTTTTCATGTAAAAACCACTTAATTTGTCAAGTAACACTTAATTTTCAAACCACAAACCTTCACCATCCCCACGTAAACCAATGTTTTCATCTTCAATGGTGACATCCGGAAGTGGCGCGTCAAGCACACAAGTTTCTTCTTCGAGTAAAACATCACCGTTGCGAGATTCTTTTAGGTGATAGTCTTTTGGTTGGCTTGTTAACACAATCGATCAATGAGCATCTAAAGGATCAGTGATATAGAAAACTTGCTTGGCTTGGGACGCCATTATAAATCAGTCAGATTTGTGCCCTATTCGATTCAAGTCAACCAATGTAAATCCGAAGTTCTCTTGTTTAACCCTGCTATCACTCTTCACCCAATCACATAAAAAAATAGGAATTCGAACATTTATATAATCTAAATGCCAAATTTCTTTGATAACTTCGTAAAGTATCATATCACATTCTATGGGATTTTTATCTTTGGAACTAGATACTTGAAAAGCTTTTGCGACAATGCTAACACCATAATTTTGTGTCTTTCTACTATTATCACGATCCATTGTGTTAAATTGAGTACCATTTATATAATAAGATTGATTTTTAATCACATTAAACGTAGGACCTCGTAATTTCCATTTTAATGATTCCGACACTGTATTAGGTGTTTTACTCAATTCAATTAGGACCTACAAACAAAAATTAAAAAAAAAATCAGATATATAAAATATAAAAATATCATCCTAACTTAAAACTATAGGCCAACGAATCACAAAACAATAATTTTGCACCTGATTTTCTAACCAAGTGCTAAAATTTTGATAATGTTCATCTTGTAGCCATTTTTTATTCTTCGACTTAGTTGGATAGGAACTTTTGATCCAACTGAAATCCTCCCTTGAAAATAGAGTGTTCCAAAAACTTCATTATTGTGTTCAAAGTTAATTACTTATATCGTTAAATTGTTCAAAAGAATTAGAATTAAAAGTATCTTACTTGATGTAGGGTTGAACATTGTTAATATTTTGTAAGACTAAGTGATGAGCTTCATCTCAATCAACTTGATTTATTTCCGAAACAACACAACCTCTTCCACCTTCACTAATTTCAATCTCAATTCGAGATGGACATGCCCCAACACTTGAAACACCTGACAAGTAATCTGAACAAAACTCCATTGCTTCTTCAACAATATAAGATTCAATAATGCAACCCTCAGTCCTGCTTCTATTTCTAACATAACCTTTTAAAACTTGAACTGTTAGGTGAACCATAATATCAAAAAAAGAAGGTGGAAAGAATTGCTCCAACAAGCACAAAGTGTATATGATTTCTGATTCAAGTTTGTCCAACTTAGAAACATCTACCACTTTACAACAAAGAGATTTAAAGAACAAGCAAAATCTTGTGATGGCATTCCGAACCATTTTGGGTAAGACAGAACGAATAGCAATTGGTAGAATATGTTGTAAAAGTGTATGAAGATCGTGAGATTTCAACCCAACTAAATTCAAGTTTTTCATATCTACAATGTCGAAATATTGGAGGAATAACCTTCTAGAACTTTCACATTGGCCAAACAATGACAAATTCCTCGTTTCTCTTCTTTATTCAAGGTATAACACGCTGGTGGTACACTACAAGAAATTCAGCCTTTACCTACCAATTTTATTTGTGGGTAAAAATGGTGCATTGGTAGGTAATAGTTAGTCAAGAAAGGTATTATTACCTACATCGTGTGGACCCCACAAAAAAATGAGTCAGCGTCATTGACCTAGTGTTTGACATGGCATTATACGTGGCAAGTGATGTGGCACATGACGTGGAAATTATGTATCAGGAAAGATGACATGGAAAATGTCGTGTCTTCCACCGTGGCAGGTGACACAACAGATGATATGGCATGTGACAGTAGCTTATTGGGGCACATGGCAGTGTATTAGGATCGGACATTTATCTACACTTAAATATGTGTAGGCAATAATTTAATTTATTGGTAGGTATTACATATGGCAGTAGCTTATTAGGCCACTTGGCTGTGTATTAGGTTCTGACATTTACCTACACTTAAATATGTGTAGGCAATAGTATAATTTATTGGTAGGTAGTATTGAATTATTATTTTGGAAAATATTTTAAATTAATTATTTATAGATGATAAATTAATTTAATTAATTAAAAAACAAACAAAATTTATAAAATAAAATAAACATATATTATAAAATGTTCAAACAAACAAACATAAAAGATAAAATGTCCATAATAATTTATCTTTAAAGTTTTGAATTAAAAACATAAAAAAAAAAACTACGAATCATCTTGTTCCTCTAGAATTGAAGGGACGAGAGAATTTCTGACACTTGCATCAGAATATTGATCTGACGGAGGCGGTTGCATCATATTGTGTTTCCTTAGTATTTCCACAACAATACTTAGTTGGTCATTTGTAGAATCAAGTCGGTTGTTTGCTTCATCAAGGCGTTGAGCTAACTCATCATATGTTGGCTCATTTGACTCTGTTGGATTGTGTTGGGAAGTAGAAGTTGTACTTGAAAAAGATCAACCCCAACCTTTCAAGTGTGCAGAAGAGCATCCAGGAATACACTCCATAATATCTTTATCAGACATTTCTTCTGTAGTGTGTTGAGCCCTTAACGCAATCATTTTATCTTATATACTCATTTTATTTTCTAATTAGTAATGATAATTATAAATAAGTTACAAAATTAAAAAATTAATTTATACTTACATATATTTCTACTAAATCTGGTCCAGTCCATATTCCCTTTTTCTCATCATAATGTTTTAGACGCCAAGTCTCGATTTGGCCTGTGGAAGAAGCTAACACCGTTCCCCTTCTACTGTGATGTCGCGGTGTTGAAACTGATCCATTTCTAGACTCCCACTTTCTCTTTGAGCGATTAGCATTATTCTTCAACGACCTTTCCTCAAAAAGATAATAAGAAAAGTTATTAACACAAATAAAATTGTAATTTCAAGAAAATAAATAATTACCTTAAATTCTTTGGAAAACCAACGATCACACAACATCTTCCAATCTTGTTGGCGATCATCCTTCAAATCAGGATGTTGTTTCCACTTTTCCATTTGAACATCTTTTTCTCCCCCAATTTCTTTGAAATATCCATGTAACTTGTACTTGAAATTATTCCAAGCTTTTCTCATTTGATCATCAATGCATTTTATAGTGGTCTCATCATGCAAGTTAATATCAAATGAATCCTACAATTACATAAAATAAAATTAATAATTTTTTTATATTAGTTTAATTTATAACTGAAAATAATTTAATATAAAACCTACCACAAGAAAATGTCGTAATGGAGCTCTCACATCCTCGGGGACAAATCTCCAATCCATGTAATGAAATGTGCCATGGTTGTCAACAACAAATCCAATCTCGTTATTAAATTTATCAGGATTTCCACAAATAGGCTAACGACACTCAACTTCAAATACAACAAATAACTTCCCACTTTGAGTTGCCTTAGCATCACTAGAAATTTTGTATCCACGAGTAGGCCCACGTGTTTTTCTACTACTAGGAACAATTGATTCTATAAAAAAACTGTAAGTTTAAATTCATCCTAATTTTAAAACAATCAAATGTAAAATGTATGAGACATACGAGATGGTGTTTGAGATACATTATGTTCAGTGGCAGAGTTAGCAGCGGAGGCATCTTGTTGACTCTAAACAATAGGGGGAATGCTAACTTCAAGTGGATCACCCTGAGTAGTAGAGCGGGCAGGTGCACACAAAGATGAGCCATTATGGTAAAAAATGATGGAGGGAATATTTTCTCCAATTTACACAAGATAATAACAATTCCATCCTTCAATTCAGTTATATCATCAACTTGAATAGTTTTTGCATAAATCTTTTGAAAGAATTGACATAGATCAATCAAAGTTGTTCGAATTTCCTTCGTTAGAAAAGGTAATATGGCAACTAGTAATATTTTTTGAAGTAATACATGAAAATCATGGCTTTTCATGCCTCCTAGTTTGTCATTATCAGTTACGCATCGACTTATATTCGAAGCATATCCATCTGGTAATCTATCACTTCGAATGAATTTACAAAATTCCTTGCATTCTTCTTTAGCCAAAGTATAGCTCGCATGGGGTTTTTCAATTTTATTGTTGGATGACTTCTTAAATTAAAGATCAGAGCGAATTTTCAAATTTTCTAAACTTTACGAGCCTTCAGCGTGTCCTTCGATTTACCCTCAATATCTAAAAGTGTTCCAATAATGTCATCACAAACATTTTTCTCTATATGCATCACATCAAGATTATGACGCAATAAGAGTTGTGACCAATATGGCAATTCAAACAAAACACTTTTTTTACACTAGTTCAACTCATTCTCTCCACGCTTACGCTTACTTGAAGAATTACTTGGCGCCTTACCGGTTGTACGAGTTGGAACTGTTCAAGTTGTTTTAAAATTTCAGCACCAGTAAAAGTTCTAGGTGGGGGATGTAACTTAATAGACCCATCATACTCTCTACTCTTTCACCAAGAATGGTTGCTTTTCAAATAACATCGATGCCCCATGAAACATTGTTTGTTAGTTATTCTTTTATGTCTTGTATCTTCCAAACAAATGGGGCATGCTAATTTCCCAGTGGTGCTCCACCCTGATAAATATGCATAAGCAGGAAAATCAATAATTATCCATAAGAGAGTGGCTCGAAGTTTAAACGTACACCCTTCATATAAATCATATGCCTCAATGCCCTCCCATAACTCCTTAAGTTCTTCAATTAGTGGTCTCAAAAACACATCATAGTCCTTTCCAAGAGATTTGGGTCCCGGTATTAGCAATTACATGAGATAATTTGTTCCGTTCGGAGAAGCCCAAGGCGACATGTTATATGGAATTAATATCACAGGCCATAAGTTGTACGTGGATGTCATGTTTGAGAAAGGGTTAACCCATCTGACGCTAATCCCATTTGTACACTCCTCGAATCCACTGCAAATTCAGGGTATGTCTTGTCAAAATGCTTCCAAGCATCCCCATCAGCTGGATGACGTAGTATCCCAGGTTCATCTCTGCGAACCTCCTTATGCCATCGCATAACCTTAGCAGTATGCTTGGAGCTAAACAATCGTTTCAGTCGAGCCTTGATTGGAAACCATCTAAGTCTTTTATGTGGAATTTTATTCCGTACATAACGACTAGATTTGCATACAGGGCACATTGTAGCATTTGCATTCTCAACGTAGAACAATGAACAATCATATTGGCACACGTCAATTTGCTCTTACCCCAAGCCAACTTCAGATAGAAGCTTTCGCTTTTGATACTAACTTATCGGGCAACGATTACCAACATGTAACATTTCTTTAAGAGACTTCAAAAGGTCGTCAAATCCTTTATCTGTCAATTTGTTAATCACCTTCAAATTCATTAACTTTATGATAGCACTTAAGACAGAAAAGTTTGTACAATTCTCATTCAAAGGATTATGAACCGAATCTAACAAGGCATCATACTTGTCACTTGAATTTCGAGGGAATTCATTATCAATGAAATCACTAGTTGGACCGATATCAAAATATGGACAATCAAAAGCATCGTGTAAGCCTGCAACCAAATCATTAGCTGGTTCACCATCCTCAATATCAACTAGCACTTCATCTTGTATGCCCTCTATTTCCTCACCATGGTGGTACCATCTAGTATAAGTACTAAGAAAACCATGAGTGAGCAAGTGCAACTTGATCACATTCATAGATTGTGATTATTTATTCATGCATCGCCGACACAGGCATAACACCATCCCATTAGAGTTTATGGACTCACTTGCAACACTTATAAATTCGTTTATACCGGCAGCATATTCTGGTGATAACTTATCAAGTTTGTTTATCCAACTTCGATCCATAACAAATCTAACTCTGTTGGTATTTTGACACCCTCCTAATAACAATAACTAAAAAAAAGTTAACAAGTGAATTTTATGAAACATATTATGTAGTTAACACAAATTTATGATTTGCAGTTTTTGAAATAAATTATAAAATTTTATTACCAAATGCGATTTTCTTAATCTTATTAATTTAATTTTTATCATAAAATAAATCTTTTTTTTTTTTAAATTTTAACATAAAGTTTCTTTATTTTATTGATTCAAATTTTATCATAAAATCAATTTTTTAAATTACTTTATGATTTACATTTCATAAAACAAATTATAAAATTTTACTACTAAATGGGAAACAATTTCTAAATTTTATTAATAAAATCTCTTTATCTAAAATTTACCCTTATGCACACTATTTTTTTAATTAAATTTATTAATAAAATCCCTTTATTTTATTTGGAATTTTTAAAGATGAATGCTTTTAAGAATTAAAAAAAATATTTGTGTGCCATAAATTATTAATTTCAATAACATTTTAAAAAATTACCATTTTGAAGTTACATTTTAAAATCAAATGAGTTGATCATTGAGAAAAAATTAAAAATTATAAAACATTAATGCTTTATTTGATTTCTTCATAAAGACTTGTTTTAATAGAAAAAAATGAGTACATTAAGTTTATCACTTGTTGGAAAAAAAATTTCATAACTAAATTTTTTTATTTTTCCAACTAATTTTTTACCAAAATATTTTTTATATGTATTGCCAAACAATATTCATTGGTAAGATAAACTTGAGGAACATGAGACAATTAAAGATAAACTTACTAAATATTCAATAATAAACTAAAGATAATATACAAACTTTTGTACAATCTGAATATTTATACATGTCATTCTTCAAAACTTAATACAATATTACATCATTATAATAAGTTAATACAAATAAAATATCCCTACTTTGATCATCACAAGGATTTCATAAATGTATATAATATGAATTATTAAAGGCATTTACATGACATGGTATACCAGCATAATATATGGGCACAAGAAGCCACATAATCACCAAACATAACAATCATAATCATTTATAAACATCATAGGCCAAAAAAAATTAAAACAAGACAGATAAAAAAATATATAAATCAAGAAATATCCAAAAAAATATGCAGATTTTGAAAATAGCAAACAAGGCAGAAAGATTTCCAATTTAATTCCCAATTTTTTTTATAAGAATGGAAAAACTAGCAAAATAAATAACTAAGAATAGAAAAAGATAAAAAATTTATACAAGTTCTCGATGGGGGACAAGGGAAGGGATATAACTCAGCGGTAGAGTGTCACCTTGACGTGGTGGAAGTCATCAGTATAAATAATTGTTCAAAATTTTATTCAGAAACAAAAAACCAGATTTATATACACAAAGTAAGGTAAAAAGCATTTCTCTTCAAAATAAGAAAGCATAGGAGAACTCTCTGAGCATAAACAAAACTCCAACACAAATAACAGTTCAAAGACTAAGGACAATTAAAAAAATGAACCAGAATATAACAATGAAAACATAAACCAAATTACAACAATGATACATAACTGAAAAACTCTAAACAAAATCACAGTTAAATAACAGTGAAACAACTCAGACCTGAAACACAGTAATCATCAAAATAGAATTTTCTCAAAGCATAAAATGAAAACATAAACTAGATTACAACAATGATACATAACTGAAAAACTCTAAACAAAATCACAACTAAATAACAGTGAAACAACTCAGACCTGAAACACAGCCGAAACACAGTAATCATCAAAATAGAATTTTCTCAAAGCATAACATTCACAAAGCCTTAGAACAGCAATAACAAAGCCTCAGAAAAATGAATCATCATTAATCTTTCAGATCAGTGGTGATTTAATAAAAAAAATCATAGATTTATACCTCAAATCCACCAAGCCAATTTGTCCAAAACTCAAAGCCACCAAAAACCAAACTTCCAAAATTTTTACAGCCACCAATCCAACGTAAAAGCCACCAGAAATATCTCAAAGCCAGGCCAATCCACCCAATTTGAAATAATCAAAGCCTCTAAAGAAACCAAAATTAAACCTTAAACAAAAAATCAAAGACATTACCAACAGTAATTACACAAATCTGAAAATGAAAAATTACCCAAAGAGAATTGACCAACAATGGTGGTGGCATAGAGAACTCAACAAAGATGGCGGCAACTCAGAGAACTCAACAACGAAGATGAAGGCAGCTCAGATAACTCAACAACAATTAAAGCGGCTTAGAGAAGTGAACCACGATGGTGGCGGCTCAGGGGTTCAAAGGATGATGGTGGTGGCTCGGAGATTCGAAGAAAAATGGCAGTGGCTCATAGCAAGCGTCGATGACCATGGACAGAGGTCCGAAAATGCCAGTCGACCACAGAGAGAGGTCTGAAAATGGGAGAGGGATGTTGAGAGGGAGTCTGAAAATGGAGAAGAGGTTGTGAGTAAGGGAGGCGGCAGATGAGAGATCTGGTGAGAGGGAGTTGAAAATGGAGAATAGATCGTGAGTGAGGGAGGCGGTAGATGAGAGATTGAGAGTTAGATAAATGTTAGGGTTAGATATGTTAGGGTTATATAGATTTTAGGTTTATGTAAAAAATATATTAAATTAAAAATAATATTAATTAAATTTTAATTTATATAATTTTATAATTTATTTTTTTAAATATATTATTAGTGCCACGTGTTACATATTGATACGCCCACGTGTATTCGTCAAGTAACAAGTCACCATATTCATCACATGTCAGCAGCCACATCACCTTTTTTTTTTTAATTATGTAAAAATGGGAGGGAAAATAAGCGAGAATCGTTAAAAAATTTCCATCCAAAAATAATCGTAGGTAAATATAATACCTACCAATACTAATGGTAGGTAATAATAAATTTTATAGCCCCACACGTTTTCTTAAGGAATCCCCTACCAATAGTCGCTACGAAAATATAATCGTAGGTAACAGAATTCTTTAGCTACCAATAAATATATGTAGGTAAAAAATGGGTAGGTAAATGCCGAATTTCTTGCAGTGGTAAATATGTTCGTTTCTCACCAACCTTTGGTGCTAAATTTGTACGCATACCCATATCTTTTAAATCTAGTCGAGCATTAATTCCATCCTTACTCCGTCGAGGAATATTCAACAATGTACTAATAAGGCTATCAGACACATTTTTCTCAAGATGCATGACATCCAAGTTATGACGTAGGACCAAATGCTCCCAGTATTCAAGCTCAAAGAATATAGAATTCTTCTTCCAAAAGACCTTAGGATCAATTTGAACCTCCTCACCATTTTCACGTCCTCTCTTTCTTTTCATGCTCTATTTGTACTTTCCTAGTTTGAATTGGACTTTATTCAACTTTTCGACCATTTGTCTTCCAAATAATGGTTGTGGAGCCATTGCAAACTCTTGTGAACCATTGAATGGTTTTTCCCATGTTCGGAAGACATGATCGCGGGGTAAGAACTTTTTGTGTCCCATGTAACAAATTTTTCTAGAGTGCTTCAAATATTGAGAACATGTGTTCTCCTCACAGGTAGGACATGCCTTGTACCTTTTCACACTAAACCCGGATAGATTGCCTAAGGCAGGAAAATCATTAATGGTCCATAACAGCAAAACTCTATGTTTGAACTCTTCCTTCCTATATGCATCATAAGCATCAAAACCTTCATACCATAGAGTGCTTAAATGATCAATAAGATGATCTAGATATACATCAATATCATTTCCGGTTTGTTTAGGACCTGATATCAACAATGTCAACATAGCAAACTTGCTCTTCATACACAACCATGGTGATAGACTGTAAATGGCAACCATAATGGGCCAAAAACTATATTTACTACTTAAGGAAGTATGTGGATTAATTCAATCAGCAGAACTACCTAAACGAATATTTCTAGGTTTGTTGCCAAACTCAGGCCATTTCCAATCGACTCTCTTCCAAGCAGGCGAGTCAGCTGGATGTCTAAGTTTACCATGTGATATTCTATCATTGGCATGCCATGTTATGTTTTTAGCATGATCAACATTTCAATAAAGTCGAATCAAACGAGGTATAGGCGATAAGTACCATAAAACTTTTTTAGGAACTCCTACCCTAACCTCACCAGAATTCTTTTTCTTCTGCCATCTTAACTCACCACAAGTCGGACATGCATTTGCATCAACCAATCTTTTTCGATATAGGATGCAATCGTTAGGACCAAGCATGATTTTTTTTCGTATTGCATGCCTAACGAACGCAATGTCTTCTTTGCCTCATAAAACGACAATGACATTTCATTATTTTAGGGTAATAACTCTCCTAGAAAGGAAAGTATATCCGTAAAGCTCTGATCACTCAACCCATGTTTAGCTTTTATATTATACAACCTAAGAAGTGTTGACAGTTTAGTGAACTTATTACAACCAGGGTAAATGGGTTTCTCAGCATCCTCTAACATAGATTGAAATTTCACTGGATCAAAATCTAATTCAAATTGTGTGTCACCTATCATTTCTGCAATGTCATCTCTCTCATCATCATTCACATAATCACAATTATTCTTCTTAGATGGAGATTCTCTACTAAATGTGATTTTTTCTCCATGCAGAAACCATGTCTTATAACTTTTATCTATTCCATACTTAAATAAGTGACCCTTTATCTCAGTAATTTTCATTCATTGAACATTAATACAAGGGCAACAAATGTTATTAGGATCTTTAGCATTTCTTGCGCAAAACTCCAAGAAATGCTCAACTCCATCCTTATATTTCACTGATAATCTATTCATTGACATGCAATCTTTATTGATTGCTATTATTTTGTCTAAAAATGTACACACACAAAAAACTATTTTCAGAATTATGTTCAATTAAATAATCTAAAAAAATTCAAAATATAAGAAACTTATTTTCTTCCAATAAAGAGATTCAGAAGTAAGTTCAGCAATGAAAAATTTGAAAAGAAGAGGCACCATTAGTAAAATTTATGAATAATGCTGACTTATTTATCAGCAAGGATACAAATTTACTTTGCTACACAACATTATTTTATATCTTGATAGTTGCAAACTATATTATTCCAATTATAAACGAGTTAGTTATAGAATTTTCACTTTAATCAAAAGTTTCTATTCACATTTAATGTATGTACTATATAATTTCTATGTGTAGCTAAGAAAACTTCTTTTTTTCTTGACTCTCTTGGACTTTATTGTAACGCCCTACTACCTTAGAGTCGTTACTAAGTGTGTTTAAAATGTGCATCTAACTCACTAAACGAGGTTTTTAGAACAAAAGTGTGATTAAACAAAAATTCAAGGCTGTAATCTTTAAAAGTACTCTATTTCATTAAAAGTTCCAAGAGTTTAACATTTGGGATCCCAAAGTACAGTTTATAAAACATTCATAACACAAAATAGGTTTACAGACGACTAATTATCAAAAATGTAGTTTAATACAGCCATTTCTCAAAATGCCCCCGACCAAAGCAGTCGGGCAAGCCAAACATGTATGCGCCGCCCCACGCTCTCCGTACTCATGGCCGGTTGACTTTTTCCTTGCCTTTACCTGCAACACAGAGCACCCGTGAGCTGAAGCCCAGCAAGAAAACTCACACATTACATAACATATGCATATTATACAACAATTATAACAGATAACTCATAGATAAACAGATAGTCCATCAGATTAAACACATATATGACCATGCCGTCCCAGAAGCGTTACCAAAGCCTGGGATCTCGGTTCTTACCGTAAGGATATCCCATGTATCCATTGGGGTCTCACCCTAACTATAAGCACTCCATGTGCTAAGTGTAATTCCCGGCCCCACTGCCGTTCCCGGCCTTCACCGTTCTCGGCCCTTTGCCGTTCTCGGCCCTCCGCCGTTCATTCTACTACAACCACATATAGCATTCTCAAACATATAATAATTCAATCAAGGCTACACCCTAACAACAATACATTCTAGGGCCGTGCCCTGCAACAACACTATGGGCCCATGCCCTGCTCTATGGGTGTTATAATTTTCTTACCTGTATCCCGAGCTTCACAATGCATGAAAGTCACGAGCACGGTCCTCTATCCCGAGCCTCTCCGAAAACCTAGTCACAACACATAAGAAGTACTCTTTAATGCTAACCAATCCAAAACCACCTCTCGGGACTAATCTCATACTCTCGAAATCCTCAAACTCCTAACACAATGTATCGGAAACATCCCCCGAGCCCCCGGAACAAATGCCCAAAAATGCAAAATTCCCTGTCCTGAAAAATAGCCTAGCACCGCGGCACTACCCTAGAGGGCCGCGACGCCCAGCAAGTCAGAGAGCACCCCCAGCCTTGATGCAGCCTCGCGCCGCGGCTCGAAAGAACAGGGTCGCGACGCCCCTTCACGAACCCAGAAATCTGGGTTTTCCTTTGCGTTTTCCCCGAGCCAAAACATTCCCAATTCAACCCCAATGCACACCCAAACCTCGAATAAACCATCTAACAACCTATAAACATCACCAACAAGCTCAAACACACAATCACACCCAAAATCCACACTTGAGTTTCAGATTTCAAACACTTAGACCAAAGCTTGAGAAAAATATAAACCAGACTTCTAGATTCTTAAACCATATCAGATATGAGAATTCAAACATGTTTAGAACTCTTACCTCAATCAAGAATTCAACTTGAGCTGCTCTTCAAAATCAAGTTCCAAGCTCAAATCCCAACCTTCTGCTGAACCTAACCTCAATTCATCCCAAGAGTTTACCAAACAAGGCACATAATTCAATTCTCAATTCCATGATAATCTTTGCTAAATTCTACAACATATACACAGAATTTCCTTACCTCAATTCACTGAATAAACCTCCAAGTTCCCTTAGCTTAAATTCTCTTCTTGATCCCAAGAGATTTGCCGTTAGTTTTTCCTTCTTTCTCCTCTAAGCTCCCAACCAATTTCAGCAAGAACTCAATTTGGCTAAGTGTTGAATGTGAATGACCCCTTTTCCCTCAGCTGAAACATATCTAACCCTTGCCTAATCACCACTTTACCCCTCATAGAAATCCTTTCCTAACTAAACCCCAAGGCCCTTTTTGTCATTTCTCCTTTCTTACAATTCTACCATTTCTCTCGTCTAAACTTATTTCCCTTACTAATTACCAATGGTTACTCAGGTTACTAATTCACCAATAACCATTAACCACTAGTTCTCAACTCAACTTACAAAATTCCCAAAGTGCCCCTAGGCTCCTCCCGAGCCGGGTATAAAATCCTATTGTGACTTTTAAACTAATAGCTCCCTAGGACCGTCTCAGCACGTGCATCACCATCATATCACCACTCACACGTGGTACAAATTATATAATAAAATTATCACATTTATGCCCTCAGCAGGCTAAAATTACCAATTTACCCCTATCATACAGACGGGGTCCACATGCATATTTATACCACCTAAACATGCATCCTAATCACATATTCATTTAAATTCATATATTAACATGCCAACTCACTTATTGCCCTCCAGGCACGCTAATCAAGGTCCTAAACCTTATTAGCAAATTGGGGTGTTACAATTATCCCCTCCTTACAAGAATTCCGTCCTCAAAATTACCTGAATAACTCGGGATGCCGCTCCCGCATATCAGACTCAAGCTCCCACGTCGCCTCCTCAACCTTGTTGTTTCTCCATAGTACTTTAACCAAGGCGATGGTCTTGCTCCGCAAGACTTTATCCTTCCTGTCAAGGATCTGAACAGGCTTTTCCTCATATGATAAATCTTGATCTAACTCCAAGTTCTCATAACTCAGCACATGAGTAGTATCTTATACATATTTCTGGAGCATGGATACGTGGAACACATCATGGACCCCTGATAGAGCTGGAGGCATCGCTAATCTATAAGCTACCTCTCCAACCCGTTCCAGAACCTCAAAGGGGCCAACAAACTTGGGACTCAGCTTGCCCCAAACACCGAATCTTTTCACTCCTTTCAGAGGTGAAACCCTAAGGAATACATGATCGCCGACCTGAAACTCTACACTCCTGCGTCTCAGATCTGAGTAACTCTTCTGGCGATTCTGGGAGGCGAGCATACGAGCTCTAATTTTTTCAATTGCCTCATTGGTCCTTTGTACCATCTCTGAACCTAGATATCTTCTCTCACCTGTCTCATCCCAGTGTATCGGTGATCTGCACTTCCTCCCATACAACATCTCATACGGAGCCACTCCGATAGTCGCCTGATTGCTATTATTGTACGAGAACTCAATCAATGGGAGATACTTACTCCAAGATCCCCCAAAGTCCAACAAACAGGCTCGTAGCATATCTTCAAGTATCTGAATCGTCCGCTCAGACTGTCCATCCGTCTGAGGATGATAAGCGGTACTAAACCGTAACTGTGTGCCCATTGCCTTCTGCAGGCTTCCCCAAAACTTGGAGGTGAAGGTGGGGTCTCTGTCGGATACTATCGACCTCAGAGCCCCATGAAGTCGAACAATTTCCTTTACATACAGCTTAGCATACTGCTCCACAGTATAAGTTGTCCTCACAGGTAAAAAGTGGGCGGACTTAGTATACCTTTCCACAATTACCCACACCGAGTCATGTAGACCCACAGTCTTTGGTAATCCTACCACAAAGTCCATGGTAATATCCTCCTATTTCCACTCGGGGATCCCTAGAGGCTGCAATAACCCTGCTGGCCTCTGATGTTCAGCCTTGATCTGCTGACAAGTTAAGCATCTAATCACATAGTCCACCACATCCCTCTTCATGCCTGCCCACCAATACAAAACTCTTAAATCTTGGTACATCTTCGTAGTACCTGGGTGCAAAGAATAGGGAATGGTATGAGACTCATCCAGAATCTCTCGCCGAATATCTGAATCAATCGAAACACAAATTCATCCCTTGTACCTCAATAGACCCATCTCTGAGATAGAGAAGTCCCCAATTGCTCCAGCTAGGACGTTCTCTCTACGTTCAACTAACTGGGGATCCCTTTCCTATGCTTCCTTAATCCTCTCAAGGAGCGTTGACTGAAGAGTAATGTTGGCTAAACTACCAACCACTAACTCTATACATGCCCTGGTCATCTCCTCAGCTAATCGGTCTGATACCTGCCTCGAACTAAACAGCTGTCCTGGGCCCTTCCGGCTCAATGCATCAGCCACTACATTAGCCTTCCCAGGATGGTATAGGATATCACAATCATAATCCTTTACCAACTCTAGCCACCGCCTTTGGCGCATATTCAGATCTTTCTGGGTAAAGAAATACTTTAAACTCTTGTGATCAGTGTATATCTCGCGCCTTTCACCATACAGGTAATGTCTCCAAACCTTAAGTGCGAATACCACTGCAGCCAATTCCAGATCACACGTGGGATATCTCTGCTCATACTCTTTTAATTGCTTTGATGCATAAGCTATCACTTTCCCAGCTTGCATCAACACACATCCTAAACCCTGTCTGGAAGCGTCACAGTAAACCACGAACTTTTCGTTGTCTATCGGCAGGCTCAACACTAGTGCGGTAACCAATCGCCGCTTTAATTCCTTGAAGCTGTTCTCACACCGATCTGTCACACATACTTGGTTTTCTTTCCTTGGTTTTCTTTCTTGTCAACTTTGTCAACGGAGTAGCAATTCTGGAGAACCCCTCTACAAATCGCTGGTAGTAGCCCGCCAATCCGAGAAAACTTCTGACCTCAGGAACACTGCTCTGCCTAGGCCAATCTCTCACCGCCTCTATCTTACTTGGGTCAACCAGTATCCCCTCCTTACTAACGATATGGCCCATAAATGTAACTTGCAGTAACCAAAACTCGCACTTGCTAAACTTAGCATATAACTTATGCTCTCTCAATCCCTGTAACACCAGGCGCAGATGATGTTCATGCTCTGTCTCTAACTGGGAGTATACTAGTATATCATCGATAAATACAATCACGGACTTATCCAGGTAGTCCTTGAAAATTCTATTCATCATATCCATGAAAGCTGCTGGAGCATTGGTTAATCCAAAGGACATAACCAGAAATTCATAGTGCCCATTCCTTGTCCGAAAAGCAGTCTTTGGTATGTCTTCCTCTTTAATCCTCAACTGATGATAGCCTGACCGGAGATCAATCTTCGAAAATACCGTACTCCCCTATAGCTGATCAAATAAATCATCAATCCTAGGCAGTGGATACTTATTCTTAATAGTCAACTTATTCAACTCCCTGTAGTCAATGCACATCCTAAGCGACCCATCCTTCTTCTTAACAAATAGCACTGGAGCACCCCATGGTGAAAAGCTCAGTCTGATGAACCCCAAATCCAATACCTCCTGTAACTGAATCTTCAATTCTTTTAACTCTGCCAGAGCCATTCTATAGGGTGCCCTAGATACTGGCTCTGCCCCCGGCGCCAACTCTATGACAAAATCGATCTCTCGCTGTGGCGGCAACCCCAGAAAATCCGATAGAAATAAGTCTGGAAACTCACATACCAATCTGGTTTCATTTGGTCCCACTGTCACCACCTTAGAGGTATCTACAACACTCGCTAGGAATCCTATGCAACCTTCCTGCATCAGGTCTCTAGCCTTCAGTGCTGAGATCATAGGCACTCGCGGTCCAATCACCGTTCCCACAAACACGAAAGGTACCTCACCTTCTGGTTCAAAAGTCACCATACACCGTTTGCAATCAATCGTTGCTCCATACCTCGTTAACCAATCCATCCCTAATATCATATCAAAATCATCCATGTCTAATTCAACCAGATCAACAAACAATTCTCTACCATCTATCTCTACTAGTAATGCTCTAACCCATCTCCTAGAGACTACCAGTTCTCCTGTTGGTAACAAAGTCTGAAAACCCCTAGCATACGCAATACTAGGTCTACAAAGCTGGTCTATCACCCTAGCAGATACAAATGAGTGGGTAGCCCCTGAATCAATCAATGCAGTATACAAAGAACCAACGCTAGAGATGTGACCTGTCACAACTGAGGGACTAGCCTCCGCCTCTGTCTGAGTCAAAGCAAATACCCTGGCAGGAGCGAGACTGTCTCCCTGCTTTGGCTCCTCTTTCCTAACTTGTGGGCAGTATTTCTTCAGGTGGTTGGCACTCCCACAGATAAAACATGCCCTAATCCGGCACGCCTCGATGTCGTCGTCTGCACCGAGGACACACTGGAAAACTCCTCCAGTTGTCCCCTCCGCGCTGACGACCACCAATAGAACCGCGTACCCTCTTATCGGAACTAGGAGGAGCAAATGAATCTAGAACCCTTCTTTTCTACTCATTGGGGCCACTACCCCGACTAGACCCAACAAAAGGAGGCACCGTCCTCCTGGCATCGCGCCTAACAGCGTTGTCCTTCCATATCTGATCCTCAGCCCTCTCTGCAGTAAGGGCCTTATCCACTTCTTGAGCATAAGTAGTAGTCTCTGGAATTAATGTAATATTCACATCACGGGCAATCATCACATTCAACCCCCGTATGAATCTATCTCTCCTGGCCGCATCCGTCGGCACTAAGTCTGGCACAAACTTTGCCATTCTGTCAAATCTCAGGGCATACTCAGTAACTGATAACCTGTTCTGAGTCAGGTTGATAAACTCATCAACCTTCGCAGCTCGAACTGCTATACTGTAGTATTTCTCATTAAAGATATTCTTAAATTCCTCCCAAGTCATGACTGCAACATTCCTCCGCTGACTCACTACGTCCCACCAGATGCAGGCATCTTCTCTAAGCATGTAGCTAGCACAAGCTACCCTTTCATTTCCTTCGACCCTCATAAAGTCTAAGATCAAGGAAATCATATTCATCCACTGCTTGGCTCGCAGTGGGTCTGATCCACCCTCAAAGGTAGGTGGTTGCTGCTTTCTGAATCTTTCGTACAAAGGTTCCCACCTGTTCTCAACCACAGGCTGAACCGGCACTGGCGCTACATTCTGCTGAATTGGTAACCCTGTGACCTGTGATGGGGCCTGCTGCCTCATCTGACGAAGTTCTTCCTCTGTTCTCTGCAACCTACCCTCCATCTTGGCTAATATATGTTGCCAGTTCTGTGGGGCAGGTGGAGGGTCCTCACCCTGATTTTCATCCTCGACCCGACTACCGCGGAGTCTAGATGATTGCTGAGGCATTACGACTATATGCCTGCAATCACGCATGATAACAAGATCCAATTCCACCTCTCAATCTCAACAACAAACCAAGATCAACAATCCAGATAACACACAGATAGCTTATAGCACACAACGGGCCATGCCCTGACATCATGCATATGTTATTTCATTCATCATGCTCTTTCAAACTAAACAGGTAAACAGGACATCAAGCATATATTCAATCATAATAATCAACCATATCAACCAACCCTGAGTCGAGCTTTTCAATGGCAGCGAGCGTACATGTTCGGTCAATCTTCTGAACCAATAAACCTTGGCTCGCTCTGATACTAAGTTGTAACGCCCTACAACCTTAGAGTCGTTACTAAGTGTGTTTAAAATGTGCATCTAACTCACTAAACGAGGTTTTTAGAACAAAAGTGTGATTAAACAAAAAGTCAAGGCTATAATCTTTAAAAGTACTCTATTTCATTAAAAGTTCCAAGAGTTTAGCATTTGGGATCCCAAAGTACAGTTTATAAAACATTCACAACACAAAATAGGTTTATAGACGACTAATTATCAAAAAAGTAGTTTAATACAACCATTTCTCAAAATGCCCCCGACCAAAGCAGTCGGGCAGGCCAAACATGTACGCGCCGCCCCACGCTCTCCGTACTCATGGCTGGTTGACTTTTTCCTTGCCTTTACCTGCAACACAGAGCACCCGTGAGCCGAAGCCCAGCAAGAAAACTCACACATCACATAACATATGCATATTATACAACCATTATAACAAATAACTCATAGATAAACAGATAGAACATCAGATTAAACACATATACGACCATGTCGTCCCAGAAGTGTTACCAAAGCCTGGGATCTCGGTTCTCACCGTAAGGATATCCCATGTATCCATTGGGGTCTCACCCTAACTATAAGCACTCCATGTGCTAAGTGTTATTCCCGGCCCCACTGCCATTCCCGGCCTTCGCTGTTCTCGGCCCTCCGTCGTTCATTCTACTACAACCACATATAGCATTCTAAAACATATAATAATTCAATCAAGGCTACACCCTAACAACAATACATTCTAGGGTCGTGCCCTACAACAACAATATGGGCCCATGCCCTGCTCTATGGGTGTTACAGTTTTCTTACCTGTATCCCGAGCTTCACAATGCACGAAAGTCACGAGCACGGTCCGCTATCCCGAGCCTCTCCGAAAACCTAGTCACAACACATAAGAAGTACTCTTTAATGATAACCAATCCAAAACCACCTCTCGGGACTAATCTCATACTCTCGGAATCCCCAAACTCCTAAAACAATGTATCGAAAACATCCCCCGAGCCCCCGGAACAAATGCCCAAAAATGCAAAATTCCATGTCCTTAAAAGTAGCCTAGCACCGCGGTGCTAAGTCAGAGAGCACCCCCAGCCCTGATGCAGCCTCGCGCCGCAGTGCGAAAGAACAGGGCCGCGGCGCCCCTTCACGAACCCAAAAATCTGGGTTTTCCTTTGTGTTTTCCCCAAGCCAAAACACTCCCAATTCAACCCCAATGCACACCCAAACCTCATAATCAACCCAAAACCTCAAATAAACCATCTAATAACCTATAAACACCACCAACAAGCTCAAACACATAATCACACCCAAAATCCACACTTGAGTTTCAGATTTCAAACACTTAAACCAAAGCTTGAGAAAAATATAAACCAGACTTCTAGATTCTTAAACCATATCAGATATGAGAATTCAAACATGTTTAGAACTCTTACCTCAATCAAGAATTCAACTTGAGCTGCTCTTCCCAATCAAGTTCCAAGCTCAAATCCCAACCTTCTGCTGAACCTAACCTTAATTCATCCCAAGAGTTTACCAAACAAGGCACATAATTCAATTCACAATTCCATGATAATCTTTGCTAAATTCTACAACATATACACAGAATTTCCTTACCTCAATTCACTGAATAATCCTCCAAGTTCCCTTAGCTTAAATTCTCTTCTTGATCCCAAGAGATTTGCCCTTAGTTTTTCCCTCTTTCTCCTCTAGGCTCCCAACCAATTTCAGCAAGAACTCAATTTGGCTAAGTGTTGAATGTGAATGACCCCTTTTCCCTCAGCTGAAACATATCTAACCCTTGCCTAATCACCACTTTACCCCTCATAGAAATCCTTTCCTAACTAAACCCCAAGGCTCTTTTTGTCATTTCTCCTTTCTTACAATTCTACCATTTCTCTCATCTAAACTAGTTACCCTTACTAATTTCCAATCGTTACTCAGGTTACTCAATCACCAATAACCATTAACCACTAGTTCTCAACTCAACTTACAAAATTCTCAAAGTGCCCCTAGGCTCTTACCGAGCCGGGTATAAAATCTCGTTGTGACTTTTAAACTAATAGCTCCCCAGGACTGTCTCAGCACGTGCATCACCATCATATCACCACTCACACGTGGTACAAATTATATAATACAATTATCACATTTATGCCCTCAGCGGGCTAAAATTACCGATTTACCCCTATCATACAAACGGGGTCCACATGCATATTTATACCACCTAAACATGCATCCTAATCACATAATCATTTAAATTCATATATTAACATGCCAACTCATTTATTGCCCTCCAAGCACGCTAATCAAGGTCCTAAACCTTATTAGCAAATTGGGATGTTACATTCATGGTCAAACATTATGTGGGTCTGATTTAATATAATTCTTTTTGGTTTCTGAAAACTCAAGAAAAATCAAAGTTGAAGGATATTGTGCCTGCAATGCAATTACAAGTAGAACAAGAAAACTCCTTGGTTATTAAAGAGCGTGAGGCAGCTAAAAAATTTATTGAAGAAACACCTCCTGTCATTAAGGAGATCCTAGTTGTAGTACAAGATATGGAAAAGGTTGAATCCTTGACCACTGAAGTTGAGAAGTTGAAGGTAGAGCATGCATAAAATGATACTTACTGTCTCACTTAATTGTTTCATGTTAATTTAATTGTGATCATTTTGAACATTTGATTGATGACTAAAGTTAGATTATGCCCATTTGAAATAAATAGATAGTATGTGTTTCAGTTATTCAGACGAGGAGTAAGTATGAATTGAAAATGAGGGTGTCAATTTTTTTAATCAATTAGAATTTTCTGTAAAGGTGATGAACTCGTATTCTTCTTATATAGGCTTTACTAGTATCTGAAACAGAGAAATATGAGAAGGCCATTCAGGTTTATGCTGCTGAACAAACTAAGAATGAGGAATTGACTAGGAAGCTTGAAGTTGTGGAGAAGAAAGCAAATTAGTTTGAAGATTCATTGCAGAGGTTTGAAAGCTTGAAGTAGTCAAAATATATGACTACTTGAGCTCTATTTGAATATAAATGAAAGTGAAACGTTAATCTTTCATAATCTAAATCATTCATACTATTTTTTATGATTTAAAACAGACAACACTTCCCCTATATTTGTAACCTAGCCATCTGTCAATATCAATTCAAATAATTCAATCAATTCAAACAACAAACAATTTTTCTTCCTTATATCTCCCCCAACATGCAATTATATATATCACAGAACCTACTTCACTAAGACATGCAAGTTCTCAACCTTCCGTTATCACCGCAGCACACAATTATAATCCCAGAACCTACTTCACTATGGATGAATATTTAAGATATTCAAACTCCTCTAACATACACTTGTATAATTTTAAAAAGAATAAAAGAATATACCTCTGAATATGTTTAACAATTAGAATCCAAATTAATAAGTTTTAACCATTAAAACATACCTGAGACGATCTATTCGAACTTTAGATTGCTTTCTGAAGCAAAAATCTCAGCTCAAGAGTTTAATCCTAAAGAGCCTTTCAAAAATATGAAATAAAATAAATAAAAGAGTAATAAATTTATGCTTAAATCTCTATTAACATTTACTTTCTAAAATAATAATACTAAATCAACAGCATGGTGATTCTGTTTGACTTTATATGAATAATTGAATAAGCTTTACATGAGATGGGACTGTTGTGAAAGAACAATATACACACCATGCGCTTAAACCATATCAACTAAGATGGGACAAAATGTGCTAGGAGAAGTGAACAAGTTTTGATAGCATTGCTTCTTGCGTTTCTTTCTGCATAATTTTGTCCTCCTCACCTCTGTCTATAGTTTTTCCTCTTCATTGTCAAGGAAGCAAAACCAAGCATAGCCTTATTTTATATATATATATATACATATATTATTATCATTTATTATTGTTTTGTAGCTATTATATAAATATATCATTGGTGGGGGACCAAAAACTCGTACGTGCTACTTGTCTCTGATATTTCACTGTAGCAACTAACATGTCACAGCTAGCTCTTTTCATTACTCCGGTTGTCATCAAAATGTTTCATTGTAGTTTGAAATTCTGTTTTTAGTAATTACCAAATTAATTAAACCAAGTGAATTAATTAAAGTGCGGAATGGTAATTAACTGTTTACACATAATACAGTTCTGTCGGGACAGAAACTGAACACAATAAAAAGACAGTGCAAAACAATAAAGAACACAACGAATTTTTACAAGGTTCAGAAACCCTTTCGGATAACCTACTCCTTGGGGCCACGCCCAGAGAATAAAACCAATTAATAAAGAATCACAAGTACAAAAACATTGACTTAAACAAAACAAGACTCCCTCTTGAGATTTGCCGCAACTTGTTGTACTTCTCTTCACTAATCTGATCTTGATTGAAACGCTCATCCACTTGAACTCCCTTCAATGGCTAGCGAGTACTTGCATCCTCCCGACGCAAGGCTTGTAAAAATCTTCTCCCGAAGACTATAAACGTTGTGTTCGAATTACAATGTGTATTCACTCATGAACATGGTATAAACTCACCACTAAAAAACTAAACACACATAATTCTACAAGATCACATGAATACTTATGATCTTGAATACAAAGAGGAACTCTCACAAATATTACAATAATGCTCACAAATAATGCACCAAAGAGTTCATCTTTCTCACTGCCTTTAGAGCCCTATTTATAGAGTCTTTTTCATGCTCACAAAGGCAGAGAAAGAATTATTCTAATAAAGGCAAGAATCACAGAAGATATTCTTGATTGTCGAAGAGTTGCCTTATTTAGAAGATGCTGATCCGACAGATGCGATATCGGTGGGGACAGCTCAGACCTGTGTCGGATCAAAACAAGCTCAAAAAGGAAACAATAATTAATGACATTAAGAACCAGTTTCCTGATTGCAATCCTTGAGCTGCACGAAAATATATCAGCAAATAATCCAAAAATAACTTTGGGTAAGTACCGAATATTTGCAATAAACTTTGTTTCCTTTATAAACAAAATGAGACAATATAGGCTAAATAAGGAAGCACATTATTGTCCAAAATTCACACAAAAGGAAAGTGGTTTTTCGAAAATATCAATAAAGGAAACCAAACAATTCCGAAAATTATAATAAAGGGAAACAAACATTTCCGAATATTATAATAAAGGGAAACAACTAATTCAACCAATTTTATCTTTTAAGAAAAAGATATTTCTATAAAAATGCCAATAAGGATTAACATAGTTATTTCACAAGTTATGTGTATATATGCGTTTCAGTGAAAATATCCACAGAGAATATTAATCAAGAAATGATTTTGTATTTTCTTTTTTCTTCCCTTGTGGTTGATAACTAGAGATTGTAACGCAAGTCACGTAAAGATATACATGGACAATTGCTGACCCGTAAATGTAAAGAATTTTTTTTTAAAAAAAAGTTATACTTGACAAAGAGAAAAGTTCATCACGAGAGTCCTATATATCACTACAAGAAAAAGGACTTTTGCCGGCGCGTTTCGGAATTGTGCCGGTAAAAGTTTCTTTTGCCGGCGGCGCATTTTACGAATTGCGCCAGCAAAAAACCTTGCTATTACTGGTGAAAAATTACGCCGGCAAAAGTGGGTTTTGCCGGCGCAATTACGAAATGCGCCGGCAAAAGAAACTTTTGCCGACGCTATTTCCAATTGCGTCGGCAAAAGTTTGCACATTTTTTATGGCCCACTTGCCGGCGCACTATGCAATATTGCACCGGCAAAAATAATTTTTATACAATCCTTCAATTGACAGTGGTATTTTTGCCGACACATTATGATGTTGCACCGGCAAAAGTCTTCTAAACATGCCGCTAAAAGTCATAAATGTGCCGGTAAAATATAAAATTGCGTCGGTAAAAGTATTAAGGAATTTAAATACACAATAATTATTTTTAATTTTTATAAGTGATTATAGTTTTATATATTATGATTAATTAATTAATAATTATTTAACATCTAATTAAGGGTATAAAGTTGTTAGATTGATCTAAGATCAACAATAATACTAATTAACTTTGTAATTATGAACTAAGATTGTTGTGATCATTGTTGATTATGCTTATCTAACGATATGATTATCATTTATTTAAAAAAAAAAATTATCATAGGTCTAATAAACTGTTGTATTACACATAAGTTTATGAATATATACAATCTTGGTCTTACTCAACATTATTAATTAGTGTTACCGATCATATGATCGAATATTGTTCTTTTGTTAATATATATATATATGTACGTTTCATTATTGATAATTCTTGAAACGTTAAATAATTATTCATTTTTTGAGGAACAAATAAATAGTCGATCATACCACTAATCTTTTATTATCATTAACAAGAATTAATAGTAATTTTATTTAATGTGTAAATAGATAAGCTCTTGTGATATATATAGGGTAGGTTGTATGTAATAAAATTTCATCAATTTTTAGATACATTTAGTATTTTATTATTAATTATGAACATTACAAATAGTTCAATTAAACCGTAACTGTTAAGATATTCGAAATGTTAAGCAGTACTGCTAGTTAACATATTTTGTTGGTAGTGCCTGTTTCGATCTCGTTCAATATAACACCCGAAAAATAAGTTAAGCATATCAATTTTTAGATATATTAGTAATTATGGACATTATAAATAGTTTGTTTAAACTGTAAGTGTTAAAATATTGGAAATGTTATGCAGTACTGATAATTAACCTAGCTTGTTAGTAGTGCATGAATGTTTCGATCTCCTTCGATATAACACCCGAAATCAGTATTACGTTAAGCATTTGAACTATTATTTTTTTGTTTAGACAATAAAATGTCTCAATTATTGTGTATGAATAATTGAAATAATTTTCTTAATTAAATGAGAAAAAGAACAAAATATATATATTTTTGCCGGCGCAATAGTGCGTCGGTGAAAACACTTTTGCTGGTACGTTTGACGAAGTGCGCCAGCAAAAGAATAGCGGGAAAATTCCCGCATTCACAATTTAAAACGCACATGGTAGGTGAAAACAATGCGCCGGCAAAAGTCCACTTAAATGAAACGACACAATTTTGTTCTAGGGCAACAAAGGTGACTTTTGCCGGTGCAACGAAACGCGCCGGCAAAAGTTTAATGATATTTCATCAGCCGTCCCTCCCTTCTTCCCCATTTCTCTTCCACAACCTCTCTCTCTCTCTCTCTCTCTCTCTCTCTCTCTCTCTCTCTCTCTCTCTCTCTCTCTCTCTGTACCAGATGCCTTCCCGACCACCACCCCACTGCGATGCCACACCCCGAGCCCACCCCACCCCGACGGCACCCCACCCGAGCCCCCACCCCACCTCGAGCCCACCCCACCCCACCCCAACGCCACCGTGAGCCCACCCCTGCTGCCCCCTAATGTAAGTTTTATAATATAGTTTTGTATATTATTTTATTTATGTACTGAATTTTTATTTTGTTTCTATGGAGTCCCCGAGCCACTGTCGGAGCGGAGCCACTGCCGAAGTAGCTAGAGCGGAGCCACTTCACCCACTATAATATTTTTATTTTTTATTTACTATTTAATATTTTTAAGTTATTTTTATAATATATGTTTTTAGTATTTATTAAAAAAAAAAATTGAAAAATTAAAAAATAGATTTGAATATGTATTTTTTATTTTATTTTAATGCTTTATATGTATTTATTTATTTTTACTTGGTAATATTTATTATATTGTATTTTGTGATATATGTATTTTAGTTAAAGTACAAACTTTTTAAAAAAATAAGATTAATAAAGTATGTTTATATTTTTAATGTGATATGTTTGTAAATATGTATTTAATAATTTTTTTGTATTAATAAAAAAATATGCTTTGGTATATGTTTTTTTGTGGTTAAATATTTGTATATATGTAAATTGATGTATTTGTTAATGTATATATATGTTTTGTATGATCTGGGAATATTCTGGTTATATATGTGTTTAATTTGTAGGTTTTAAAATTTTTGGGATAGTTTGAAATATAGTCGTTATGCTGCCCAAATTTTGTTACACTTATTAAAATTAATAAAAGTTTAATAATTAATTAAAAAAAAAGTTTAAGTATAATTAAAAAATACATCTAAAAATTAATTTTTTACTATAATTTAAATAAAATAAAATTACCAATCATAATAATTAACAATTAATTTTAACATTAATATTAGATATTTTGTAATTGAAAAAAAGTTTAAAATATAAATGATTTAATAAAATATAATTAAGTAAAATATAAATATAATAAAATTTGTATTAATTAAGTAAATAATCAAATATAAATTGAAGAATTTAATAAAAAATTACAAAATGAAATTAATGTATAATTAAATTAATTTTAAAATAAAAATAATAAATAAGTAAATGATTTGAAAATTGTAATAATTAATAATTAGCTACATTTTCTTTGATAAATATAAATAATTATTTTTGCCAAAGAAAGGATATTATTATCGCCTAGTGATAATTAGGGAGACAAATAGTCATGAAATATTTTGACAATCATTTCCCTCATTTTAAGTTAATTATTAATACTTTCTTAATTATTTCGTTTGAAGATGGCGATCGACAGAAGCTGGATGAGTGCGAGGAATCGTTAGTCTCTGGAGTATAGAAATGGTGTTAAGGAGTTCTTCGAGGCCGCTAAAAATATGGTGAACGATCGAGGTTTGACTCGTTGTCCGTGCAAGAAATGTGGGAATGTTAAGTTCAAGCCTATAAATGCAATTTCGATGCATTTATTCAACAATGGCATCATACAGTCCTATAAAGTGTGGCATTACCATGGAAATGCGCTACCGCCACCACCAGATGTGGTACGAGATCAAGATAGAGATGAGATAGCGGATATCCTGGAGGATGTTTACGCTGAAGATGACGCTCCCGCTGGAAACAATAATGATCCATCCGAAGATGATGTTCAACATCGTGACAAGTATGAAAATTTATTTAAGGAGATGTCAAGTGAACTGTACTCGGGTTGCAGAAATTATTTCGCGTTGAACTTCTTGGTGAAGTTGATGCATCTGAAAGTTATTAACAAGTGCAGCAATCATCACTTTGATGGTTTGCTGGAATTGTTAGTCGACGCTATGCCTAAAGGAACAATTTTACCTAAGTCTAACTATGAGGCGTAGGCAAAGTTGTGAAGTATTGGATTGGGATATGAGTCCATCGATGCTTGCAAGCATGACTATGCACTATTTTGGAAGGAGAATGCGAATTTGGAATTCTGTCCGGTTTGTGGTGAGTGTCGCTGGCAAGATAATCGTGGGAACGGGAAGAAAGTGGCTCATAAGGTCATGCAATACTTTCCGTTGATGCCGAGATTGAAAATGTTGTACATTTCGAGATATACTACAGAGGATATGAGATGGCACTATTCTAAAAGGCCAAAGGAAGAAGGTGTGATGAGGCACCCCGCTGACAGTAACGCGTGGAAGCACCTTGATGAGTTGTACCCATCTTTCGCAATCGAACCTCAAAATGGTAGGCTTGGGTTGGCTACAGATGGTTTCAATCCTTTTGGGAACATGAGCAACTCTTACAGCATGTGGCCTGTGATACTTGTCCCATACAACTTGCCGTCGTGGAAGTGCATGAAACCATAATCATTATTGTTGTCTATTCTAATTCCATGTCCTTCTTCACTTGGAAAAGATATTGATGTCTATATGAGACCTTTGCGTGACGAGTAGAAGAAGTTATGGGTGAATGGTGTCGAGACACAAGATGCATACAATAGTACCTTGTTCAATATGCTTGCAGCAATCTTGTGGACTATTAATGACTACCCAGCTTATGCTATGATGTCTGGGTGGAGCACAAAAGGGTACAAGGCGTGCCCCACATGTAATGAAGAAACTCCCTCTGTAGGGATTAGAAGTAAAAATGCATACATTGGCCATAGAAGCTCTCTTGATATGGATCATGAATGGAGGAGTAAACGAGCACTATTCGACAGTAACAAGGAACTCAAGCCACCACCGAAAGATTACTCCAGTGATTATGTGTTGAAGAAATTATAGAATTTGCAGATTAGACAACCTGGGAAACACAAAGAATTTGGTGGTGTGAAATGCAAAAGGGATCCGATTGAACTTAATTGGTCGAAGAATAGCATATTTTTCGAGCATGATTATTGGAAGGAATTATTGCTGAGGCATAACTGGGATGTAATGCACATTGAGAAGAATGTTTGCGATAGTATCTTGGGAAATTTGTTGAACTTAGAGGGAAAATCTAAAGACACTGGCAATGCAAGACTTGATCTAGCAGACATGAAAATTAGGGAAAAACTCCACCTCCACAAAAAGGGAAACAAGTGGAAGAAATCGCACGACAGTTACATCTTCAGTGTCCCGGAGCGTCGAGTTTTCTGTGAATTTGTGAAGTCAGTTGAATTCCCGAATGGTTTTGCTGCAAACCTTTCGAAGAATGGCAATGTCAATGATGGCAAGATAACTAGGCTGAAATCACATGATTTCCACGTGTTGCTTCAGCAGTTGTTGCCCACCGCAATTAGATCGTATTTGGTTCTTGAAGTTCGAAAGCATATTATTGAGTTGTGCAGCTTTTTCAAAAAACTTTGTTCACGGTCTTTGAATGTGAAAGACCTTGAGAAGATGGAGACAGACATTATCACTATTTTATGCAAGTTGGAAATGATTTTTCCTCCTGCATTTTTTGACATTATGGTGCATTTGGTTTTGCATCTTTCGAAATAGGAAATTCTTGGAGGTCCCGTGCACTTTAGGTGGATGTATCCCATTGAACGTTCAATGGCGGTTTATAAACATTATGTAATAAATCGTGCACGTTTGGAAGGTTCAATTGTAGAAGCTTACGTGGTGAGCGAGGCCTTAACCTTTTGCTCAATGTACCTTCAAGGGGTTGAGACTCGATTCAATCGACCTGAGAGGAATGACGATCGTGTTGAATCCCAACCAAATCGGTAATATTCTATTTATAAGGCCGTTGGTCGTCCATTTGGTAAGATTCAAGGATGCTCCTCAATCCACATTTAAAGTAAAAGGCTGAGTAGTATATATTGAACAATTGTGCCGAAATTAAGGAGTACCTTATGTGTATTTTCTAGTCTTTTTCAATAAATTTGTTTGGTTTATATACCGAGTAAAGAAAAAAATCATAACATTGTTGTCCGTTTGTAGTGAGCATATCGATGAATTAAGAAGACAGGGGGGCTCGAATCTTGAAGTTCGACAAGAAGTTGAGTTTCCTCAATGGTTCAAAGAACGAGTAGTATATTAGCAATTCTTTTCCGAAACCCCACTTAATCAATCCAAAACTAACTTTCAATGTTAATGTTGATAGGTGAACGGTTTGCATGAGTCAACACCTACTTAAGTTAATAATTAATTGTATGCTCTCACAAACAAATCAAGCGAAACCGTGTTCTCTTATCCAGGGATGATAGTGAATGGTGTCAAATTTGTGATTCATGGTCGTGATATGAAGCTTAAAACACAAAATTGCGGTGTAATGGTGCCAAGTGAGAAAGGAGTGAACTACTGTGGAGTTCTGGAAGAAGTAATTGAATTGTCCTACTTGATGGGTTACAGTGTTCTCCTATCCAAGTGTAGATGTTCAATACAAGTAGAGTTAAAGTGGAATCCAATTTTACGAGCGTATATGTCAAGGAAGAATGTTATAAATATGATCCTTTCGTTCTCGCATCTCAAGCGAAGTTGGTGTATTATTTTCGAGATGTGAAAAATGGGGATTATTAGAGGCTCGTTAATGAATACATTCCGAGGAATGTATGGGATTTCTCAAATTCCGATGTTGATGATACTGAGACCACAAACGATATACCAATATTGCAAGAAGTTAATTCTTCTTCATTTCAGTTGTGGGTAGAACTTCCAATTTTTGATAATCTTCAGTATGATTGGGTTGATGTCAATCCCACCGAAGTGTACAACGTCGATGATTTGGTTGGCAAAGGTTCAGATGAATTTTTTGTCGATGATGAAGTTGAATTTGAAGAGGAAACGTTGGCCGAGTACGAAGACGATGAGGATGACGGCAACGTTCTAGTCAATAGTGATAGTGATAGTGGTGTCCGTAATGATGTTGTAGATAGTGATGATGAGGACAATGGTATGAAATTTGAACAAATATATGTAACTTTTTATTTAATTCAATGAAAACTTTATTTATTATCATTAATTAATGGTAGTATTAGATATACGTACACATGCACCTAGTGGATGCCTTGGGGATAATCAATGTATTCATGTACTGGTACTCATTTTTTCAAGATATTTGATGAAATATCTTGAAAAAATGAGTATTAGAACATGTTTGCTTATTATCTCCAAGGGATCCACTAAGTAAAAATAGGGTAGGTTGGGAAAGACAATAAGTAATAAAATGTTGATTTTATATATAAAAAAAGTAATAAACATGCACCTAGTGGATGCCTTGGAGATAGCCAATGTATTCATGTACTGCTCCTCATTTTTTCAAGATGTTTGACAAACATTTTGAAATAATGAGGAGAATCACATGACTGCTTACAATCTCCAAGGATCCACTAGGTCGGAATAGGGTAGGTTGGGAAAGACCATAAGTAATAAAATGTTAATTTTATAACAAAAAACAATAGACATGCACCTAGTGAATGCCTTAGGGATAGCCAATGTGTTCATGTACAGCTCCTCATTTTTTCAAGATGTTTAAGAAACATCTTGAAAAAATGGAGAAAAGTACATGACTGCTTACTATCTCCAAGGGATCCACTAGGTCGGAATAGGATAGGTTGGGAAAGACCATAAGTAATAAAATGTTAATTTTATAACAAAAAGCAATAGACATACATAATTTGAATTATTTAATTAATGAATATTTTAATTTAGAATGGCCGAACTAAGTAATGACACCGGTAGTGGCTCCAAGAGGGGCAGGAGAGCTTATTATGGAGCCAATATCGAGAAGGAGCTGGCCACCAAAAAAGTTAGCCATCTGAAAGTAGAGTTTGATGCACAAACTGGAAAAGCTATTCAAACGTACGACAAGTGGTTCAACAATTCCATGTCTCGTTATATGTGTGACACCGTACCCCCAACTACACTAGCTTGGGAACAAGTAACGTCAGCTGATATCCAAGTTATTCGGAAGAGGTTATCTGTAAGAATTTTTTAAATCTTCAATAACTCACTATTAAAGATATTGTCATTCTTCATAAAATTTTAACAAATGCCAAATTAATTGTGATTTCATGACAAATTCATTTATCCATAAGACAATCCAGTAATCAACGATGCCATGATTAGAAAAATGCAAAAGCATCTAAGTGATTGGTGCCACACGATGAAGAAACACTGGGTAGAGGTTGGAGGAGAAGTGGACAACGAGAGAGCGAAGTCGAAACCTTTTGGGTCGATTAGTTCTTTTGATTGGGAAATTCTATGCGATTTTTGGGCTTCTGATTCTCAACAGGTATGCCTTAGTTTTTACATTAATGTTTAATTATAAAATTACAATATAGATTAATGAGTATTATTTTTTGTTTGAAGCGTATATCCAAGAGAAATAAAGAAGCTCGAGCAAAAATGACCATACCAGGAGGACACGGTTCCAAATCCATAGTTGCCCATGTTTATGATCACATAAATTATAATAGCATATATCTTTAGCGTTACGAAAATATTATAAAGGTAACAATGTTTAAATAATTTATTTTTTTAGATGGACCCATCTACTGGCCAACTTCCGAGCATGATTGACACATTCGAGCACCTCCACAGGAAGAAGAATAAGTGAATTAGCGATGAAGCGGCGACAAAACATGTAAGTTGCCTAACCTTAACTAATTTAGGATCATTTAACTTTAAAAGAAGTTTAGTAAATAATTAATAAATATTAATTATTAATTGGTTGGTGTCAATTAGTAATTATTCATTAATTATTAATTAAATTTATAACAATTAAATCTTTATAATCTATGTGCCAATATTTTTATGATTAATGATTGTGGACTAAGATAAAAAAAAAAGCGTAACTAATGTTGTCCCCGTATCAGGGAGCTTGTGGGCTAAGTTAGTTTGTTCATGAAAATACATATCTAAATCACAAACATGCAAATATTGTTGATGTATATGTTTAGAGACGTAAACTCCTCATTAATAGAATTAATTGCTCTTACTATATATATCAACTATATCTTCATTATTATTATTTAGATATGGATTTTCATGGCCAAATTAACTTTAGCCCACTTGCTCCCTCATACAAGAACAAAATTAATTACATTCTTTTTCAATCACTAGACTGCAGTCATTAATGATAGGATGTTGGTAGATAGATAATAAAGTTATATTTTATATGTAGTTATATTAAAAATTTCTAAGTTAGGTTTTCAAATAATGTTATATTGGAGTTCGAGATATGTGCTTTTTATTGTGTAGACTGAGATGACCGAGCGTCGAGCATCGCAGAGTATGACCCCTGTATTATCTGTTGCTTCTTGTGTCGGTGATAATGTTGATGGTCAGTTCCTGTCTGATATGGATATTGTCACGGATGTCCTTGGGCCCCGCTCGTGTTATAAGAAAGGGTTTGGGAGGTTGCCTAGGTTGAAGGCAATTGGCGCAAGGAGGGCAGCATCTTCATCAACTTCTCAAATGTCCGGGCAATTACCACCTGAAGTAGTCACCATTTTGCAGTAAACTCAGGACATTATGTAGGAAAATCAGAACCTAAAGAAGTATACAACTAAACTTGAGAGTCGTCAACAACGTCAAGATGTACTGCTCGGTGCTTTGTTCAAGCAAGTTGGTGTATTGGCTCCTGGTTTTACTGCCGACTTACTAGAAGAGGATCCGGATGAGGACAATGATGCTCATGGGGGCGAGGATGATGAGGAGGGCAGTACACATTTGTAGAATTTTTTTATATATTTAAAGATTAATTGATTAGAGATCTAATTTACTAAACTGCTTTTATATTTTCATATTTGGTAGAGACAATAAACATTAATAGTATAAAATATTTTTTTTTTATTTATAAAATCTTAATTTTTATTTTATTTCTAATTATTAATATATTAAAATAAATAATTATTAATATATTAAAATTGAAATTTATAAATTAATATTAATATATAGAAAATAAAATTAGTAATATTATAAAAAAAAATTATTTAAAAAATACTTTTACCGACGCAAAATTACGTCCATAAAAGTCTCAACATTTATCAGCGCAAAAATGTGCCACTACAGATATCCACCTTTGCCAGCGCAAAAACACGCCACTAAAAGCAACATCTTTGCCAGCACAAATTTGTGCCGCTAAAAGTGTTTTCCACAATCCCGCGACAAATATTTTTGTCGGCCCATCCTTATTTTTCCCAGCGCGTTTTTTCGTCGCTAAAAGATACAATTGCCGGCGCAGTACGTTTTGCATCGGCTAAAGTCCCATTATCCACGGATGTACGCCGTCACTTTTTTCCAACGCAAAAGCACGTCGGGAAAGCCCAGAAGGCTTTTGCCGGCACAAAATTGCGCCGGAAAAAGTCACGTTTTTTGTAGTGTATGTACACACACGTACCGATAGTAGTGTTAATATAAAGAAGACTAAGTGCACAAACTAAATGGAACCAATCTAAAATACGCAATACACCAACTTTGAATTTACAACCATAAATTCAGACCCTAAACTTTGAGATTTTAGGATTTTAAACTTTGAAATTTTTAATTCTATTTAAAGAAATCAAATAATAAGTCAAAACTACACTTAAACATACATAAAACATAAATCTCAATACCAAAATAACAAATAAATGGCTACCTTGCGGTTGTTGGTAGATGGAGGAGACGTCGACGACGTCGCAGGTGGCTGGCTGGCTGGTGGACTTCGGCCATCGCAGGTGGCTCGGCGTCGACGGTGTAGTAGGTTGGCTGGTGGCTGAACGTTCGGCGGGAAGTAGAGGCTGAACTTTCGGCTGGAAGAAAGAAAGAGGAAGAGGGAAAAGAAAGAAAGAGGGATGAGGGAAAAAGATGTGTGGAGGGACAAATTTAGAGGCTGAATTTTTTTTAATGGGCAATGCCGATAGCTATATGTTGTCGCTATTGCCTCAAATAGCGACAACTTATAGTTGTCGGCATTGCCCCTTAAAAAAATTCACATTCCCAATAGCGACACCTTTTAACTGTCGGCATTGCTCCAATACGTTTTTATAAAAAAATATTTAAACATATATATATTAATAAAAAAAATCATAACTAATAAATTTATATATTAAATTTTTTTACAATATTTTTCCAATTAATAAAACAACTCTTTTTTAACTAACACAAATTTTATAAATGTGTTAAAGAATAATAGAGTTAATAACATAATTAATTTTATAAATATGTTAAAGAATAATAAATTTAAATTTTGATATAAAAATTATTATAAATACAAAATTTAATAATATAAAAAATTTAGAAACCAAAAAAATCTAGTTTTAAATTTTTTTAATAAATACATAATTTTTATAAATATATATTTACATAATTTAGTTTATTTTTAAAATTATACTATTCATTAATTTTTTTACAATATTTTTCCAATTAATAAAACAACTCTATTTTAACTAATACAAATTTTATAAATATGTTAAAGAATTATATAGTTAATAATATAGTTAATTTTATAAATATGATAAAGAATAATAAATTTAAATTTTGATATAAAAATTATTATAAATTCAAAAGTTAATAATATGAAAAAATTTAGAAACAAAAAAAATCTAGTTTTAAAAGTTTTTAATAAATACATAATTTTTATAAATATATATTTACATAATTTAGTTTATATTTTTAAAATTATACTATTCACTACAAGAAATTCGACATTTACCTACCAAATTTATTTATGGGTAAAAATTGTGCATTAATACGTAAATCCATTTACCTAACAATTTTGAGCGATAACCTATTGGTAGGTAATAGTTAGTCGAGAAATGTATTATTACCTACGATTAGCTGGTAGGTAAAAATCGTGTAGACCCCACAAAAAATGAGTCAGCGTCATTGACCTAGTGTTTGACGTGGCATCATATGTGGCAAGTGATGTGGCAAGTTACGTGGCACTTCATGTGGCACATGACGTGGCAATTATGTATCAGGAAATATGCCATGGCAAATGACGTGTCTTCCACCGTGGCAAGTGACGTGGCAGATGATGTGGCATGTGACAGTACCTTATTGGGCCACGTGGCAGTGTATTAGGTTCGGATATTTACCTACACTTAAATATGTGTAGGCAATAATTTAATTTATTGGTGGGTATTACATATGGCAGTAGCTTATTGGGGCACGTGGCAGTGTATTAGGTTCTGACATTTATCTACACTTAAATATGTGTAGGCAATAGTATAATTTATTGGTAGGTAGTATTGAATTATTATTTTGGAAAATATTTAAAATTAATTATTTATATATGATAAATTAATTTAATTAATTAAAAAACAAACGACTTTTATAAAATAAAATAAAATAAACATATATTATAAAATGTTCAAACAAACAAACATAAAAGATAAAATGTCCATAATAATTTATCTTTAAAGTTTTGAATTAAAAACATAAAAAAAAAACTACGAATCATCTTGTTCCGCTAGAATTGAAGGGACGGGAGAATTTCTGACATTTGCATTAAAACATTGATATGACGGAGGCGGTGGCATCATATTGTTTCCTTAGTATTTCCACAACAATACTTAGTTGGTCATTTGTAGAATCAAGTCGATTGTTTGCTTCATCAAGGCGTTGGGCTAGCTCATCATATGTTGGCTTATTTGACTCAGTTGGATTGCGTTGGGAAGTAGAAGTTGTACTTGAAAAAGATCGACCCCAACCTTTCAAGTGTGCAAAAGAGCGTCCAAGAATACGCTCCATAATGTCTTTATCAGACATTTCTTCTGGAGTGTGTTGAGCTCTTAACGCCATCATTTTATCCTATATACTCATTTTATTTTCTAATTAGTAATGATAATTATAAATAAGTTACAAAATTAAAAATTAAAATTTATACTTACATATATTTTTGCTACCTAATTAGTAATTTATGGCCATTTACATGACTTGGTACACTAGCATATATATATGTGGGCACAAGAAGCCACATAATCACGAAACATAACAATCATCATCATTTTTAAACATCATAGGAAAAAAAAAATTAAAACAAGACCAATAAAAAAAATATATAAATCAAGACATATCAAAAAATATATATAATACACATCCAAAACAAATATAAAACATGAGACATATGCCATAAAACTTCAGAAACTTGGAATATAAAACATATGCAGATTTTGAACATAGCAAACAAGGCAGATAGATTTCTAATTTAATTCGCATTTTTTCATTTTATAAGAATGGAAAAACTAGCAAAACAAATAGCTAAGTTCCTAAAAAATTACTAACTTAATAGACAAAGATACAAAATTTATGCAAGTATAAATAAATGTTCAAAATTTTATTCGGAAACAATAAACTAGATTTATATACACAAAGTAAGGTAAAAAACATTTCTCATCAAAATAAGAAAGCATAGGGGAACTCTCTGAGCATAAACAAAACCCCAACACAAATAACAATTCAAAGACTAAGGACAATTAAAAAAATGAACCAGAATATAACAATGAAAATATAGACCCGATTACAACAATGACACATAACTGAAAAACTCTAAACAAAATCACAGCTAAATAACAGTGAAACAACTCAGACCTGAAACACAGTAATCATCAAAACAAATTTTCTCAAAGCATAACAATGAAAACATAAACCAGATTACAACAATGACACATAACTGAAAAAATCTAAACAAAATCACAACTAAATAACAGTGAAACAACTCAGACCCGAAACACGATAATCATAAAAATAGATTTTTCTCAAAGCATAACATTCACAAGGCCACAGAACAACAATAACAAAGCCTCACAACAACAATACCAAAGCATTAGAAAAATGAATCATAATTAATCTTTTAGATCAGTGGGGATTTAATAAAAAAAAATCATAGATTTATACCTCAAAGCCACCAAGCCAATTTGTTCGAAAATCAGAGCCACCAAAAACCCAACAACCAAAAAATTTACAGCCACCAATCCAACATAAAAGCCACCAAAAAAATCTCAAAGCCAAGCCAATCCACCCAATTCGAAATAATCAAAGCCTCTAATGAAACCAAAATCAAACCTAAAACAAAAAATCAGAGACATTACCAACATTAATCACAAAGGAATTACACAAATCTGAAAATGAAAAATTACCCAAAGAGAACTGACCAACTATGGTGGCGACGTAGAGAACTCAACAACGATAGAGGCGGCTCAGAGAACTCAACAACGATGGAGGCAGCTCAGAGAACTCAACAACAATGACAGTGGCTTAGAGAAGTGAACAACGACGGTGGCGGCTCACGGGTTCGAAGGACGATGGTGGCGGCTCAGAGATTCGAAGAAAAATGGTAACGACTCAAGGATTGAAGCAAGCGTTGATGACCATGGAAAGAGGTCTGAAAATTCCAGTAAACCATGGAGAGAGGTCCAAAAATGGGAGAGAGTTGTTGAGAGAGAGTCCAAAAATAGGAGAGATCTGGTAAGAGGGAGTTGAAAATGGGGAAGAGGTCGTGAGTGAGGGAGGAGACAGATGAGAGATTGAGAATTAGATAAATGTTCGGGTTAGATAGATTTTAGGTTTATATAAAAGATATATTAAATTAATATTAATATTAATTAAATTTTAATTTATATAATTTTATAATTTATTTTTTAAAATATATTATTAGTGCCACATGTCATGTAGTAATATGTCCACTTGTATTCCTCACTTGGCTAGTCACCATATTCATCACATGTCAGCAGCCACGTCACCATTTTTTAATTATGTAAAAATCGAAGGGAAAAGAAAGCGGGTTTCGTTAAAAAATTTCCCTCCAAACATAATCGTAGGTAAATCTAATACATACCAATACTAATGGTAGGTAATAATAAATTTTATAGCCCCACACATTTTCTTAAGGAATCCCCTACCAATAGTCGCTACGAAAATATAATCCTAGGTAAAATAATTATTTAGCTACCAATAAATATATGTAGGTAAAAAATTGGTAGGTAAATGCCAAATTTCTTGTATTCATTAATTATAATTTTTTATTTGAATTTTGGCGACATTTTATGACTGTCGGCATTAGACTTTTATTAACTATTGGCGTTGGGGTCAATAGCGACACTATTTAACTATCGACATTGGTCTCAAATTAACTGTCAACGTTGGGGTCAATAGCGACACCTTTTAACTGTCGGCATTGGTCTCGAATTAACTGTCGGAGATGGGGTCAATAGCGATAGTCAAAAGTAACGGTGACAGTTTTTAGCTGTCGACGCTGGTCTCTATGCCTACAGATTTTAACTGTCGGCGAGAGTCCTACTAAGCAATTACGACAGTCAACAGAGTTGATTGTCGTGGTTAGGTGTCGGGAAGCCCAATTTTGTAGTAGTGAACACATTAAAACTATGTAGTTGTTTAGCGCTAGCTTTTCTGCGCCTGACCACCAATTTCTGTCGAGAAGCTATCCAAGTCGACTATGGATTAAGAACATGATGACGAATAACTAAAGGACACCCGCAGCATGGAGCTTGGTTTTCGACTTCTTTGCCCAACATCAAAGAGAAAGAACTACAAATGACGAACCTACATATGGTTTAGCGGGGACCAGTAAAAATAATTTAATTTTAATAGTTTATTAATCATTTATCTAATATTAACAATAAAACCCAATTTTTTTTGTAATTTACTAATAATTTACTCAATATTAACAAAAATCCCCCATAAATAATTAATTTTTCATAAAAATAAATAAAGGTTGTGTTTGGTAAAATTTTTGTTTTTGAATTTTTTAAATACAAAAATAAAAATATGTTTCATGACTATTTTTGTTTTTTGTTTTTAAAAACAAAAAATAATAAATGTTTTTGATAACTTTTATTTTTATTTTTTGTTTAACAATATAAAATGAGGTGCTGATTTGAAGAAGAGAAGAAAAAAAAAACTAAAAGTCGAAAATGGTTTAAAAAAATTTTGAAAGTGAAAATTTTCTATTTTTAAAATTTAATAAATTTTATTTAAAATTTAAAAAAATAATAAATAAAAATAGAGTTACCAAACACTATTTTATGTTTAATTTTCAAATTTTTAATTAATTAAATAACAACTATTTTTTTAATTGTTACCAAACAATACCAAAACTACTAAAATTAATTACAATTTATATTTAAGTAGTAGACCATTATAATTTGAATGTTTATCATTAATGTCAATTAATAGATACACTTTTTATTCTAAACTTCTATTGTACAAAAATTTTGGTCTGTCATTAAGAACAACACCAAAACCAAAAGCTATGAATCTTCTCCGGCAGTGAGATCGTAAAATTGAAGAAAAAAATTAAAACCCTATAGTTGAAAAAAAATATGGTACCTTTACAATACTGTAAACAAAATATTTTTTAGACAAAAACATTATTTTGTATAAATATCTCCTTATTTAGCACTTGGATAATTTATTTGAGGTGTGACCATTTTCAACACAAATTGTTTGGTGACATTTGGATTGTTATTGCAATTCAAGAGATTTTACAAAGCACTTTTCTTGAAATAAAACCCAAAGGGAAAACAATATGCGTAGGCAAGTTTGCATTCAATTTATACTTGTCTGTTGGGAATTAGCTCACTAAACCAGTCACTAGCAAATTGTTGCAGCATCGGTTCAGCACATCAATCTATTTTTGTACCCGATAGGTAGTTAAGTTAGTTGGCTTCGAATTGCTGTCCAACTGTCTCAACTACCAATGCCTATAAATAGACATAACAGCCCTACACTCAAGTCATCTCGGCACCAAGAATTGTCTCTCTCAGTTCAGAAATTTTCTCTCTTTCTCTCTTCTTCGCAAAGTGTAATTTTTTGTCCTAAGATTAGTGTGAGTGAAAGGAGGGTTGTACAGGTCCCTTGTGTGTCTGATCAAGGGTACCTCAGGTGAGGCTTTTGTAATTGGTGTGATGCACCATTGATGAGTGTAATAGAGTTCCAAGAACTCTAATTGTAATGTGCTGATGATCAATAAGGAATTCATTCTTGATGCCATTTAAATTTCGAGCTAAGTTCCATTTCTTTGTTTATTTTTCTGGTTTAAGTTTTTAATTCCAATTCATGTTTGAATGTTTGGTTCTTATGAGCTGTTATTGATCATAACAGCAAGTTAAATGTGAATCAAATTCACATCAAATGGTATCATAGCTACAGGTTCCGAGAAGAGGTTTCAAGATCCGCATTCAAACTTTCAAGAACCACATTCAAACTTTCAAGATTCATACTCGAACTTTCAAGAATCAAGACTATGATGGCTACAACCAGATTTGAGGTGGAAAAATTCAATGGCTCGAATGATTTTAGCTTATGGAGGATCAAGATGAAGGCTTTTCTGGTTCATCAAGGTATATCAGAGGCTTTAGATGATGAGGCAATGAGTCTCATTGAAGACAAGAAGAAGAAGATTGAAATTGAGGCAAAGGCACACAGTGCCATTCTTCTAAGCCTTGGTGATGAAGTGTTGAGAGAAGTATCAAATGAAGAAAAGGCACTTGATCTCTAGAACAAGTTGTCTTCAATCTACATGAAGAAGTCTCTAGCAAACAAATTGTATCTCAAGAAAAGGCTCTACACACTTCGGATGGATGAAACCAGGGAACTCAGAAAACATCTTGATGATTTCGACAGAATCATCCTTGATCTAAACAATCTTGGTGTCAAGATTGAGGATGAAGATCAAGCAATTATATTGCTCAGCTCTTTGCCATAGATATATGAGCATTTGTGGACACAATTCTATATGGCAAGGATACCCTTACCATGACAGAAGTTAAGGCAGCTCTTAACTCCAAGGAGATCCAGAAGAAAGGTGATGAAAGAGGTGAGAGCAATGGAGAAGGATTGCTGATTGTAAAAGGAAAGTACTACAAGAAGGAATACAAGGGAAACCAGAATTCAAATGGGTACAAAGGGAATCAATCAAAGCCAAACACCAGGAACTCTGCAGGGGGTTCAAATTCCAAAGGAAACACAGGAAAACAGTGCTATTACTACAAGAAAGAAGGGCACTTCAGAGATGAATGTTTGGCATTAAAGGCTAAGTTGAGAAGAGACAACCAACAAGGCAAGAACAAGAATCAAGGGGATGCAGATGTTGCAGATGGCTATGAATCTGCAAGAGTTCTTGTTGCATCTAGTTTAGACTCAGGTGGAGAATGGATCATGGATTCAGGGTGCTCATTTCATATGACACCAAATAAGAATTTGTTGATTTCTCTTACAGAAGAACACAATGGCACTGTGTTACTAGGCAACAACAAAGCCTGCAGCATCAACGAAATTGGTACTGTCAGGATCAAGGCTCATGATGGACAAATCAGAACCCTGCACCAGGTTAGATTTGTTCCAGAACTTAAAAGAAATCTACTATCCATAGGCATGTTTGACAAACTTGGATACAGAGTAGATGTGGATGATGGTGTGATGAGAATCAAACAAGGGTCACAAGTCTTAATGCAAGGGAAATTGAACAATGGTTTGTACTTCTTAGATGGAGACACAGTAGCTGGATCTGTTGCACCAGCTATTGATTCAGTAAGTGCAAATCAAACAAGACTGTGGCACCTAAGACTTGGTCATGTAAGCCAAAGAGGGCTTGAAGAACTTGACGGGAAAGGGCTGTTCAAAGATAAGTTGAAAGAAAAGCTAGAATTCTGTGATGAATGTGTCTTGGGAAAGGCCTGCAGAATCAAATTCAGCAAAGGTGAGCATACTACCAAAGAGAGATTAGCCTATGTTCACTCAGACCTATGGGGTCCATCCAGAATTCCCACTATGGGTGGAGCCTACTATTTTATGAGCATAGTAGATGATTTCATCATAAAGGTATGGGTGCATCTGTTGAAAAGCAAGAACCAAGCTTTCGGCACTTTTGTAGAATGGAGGAAGCTGTTGGAGAATCAAACAGGGAACAAGATCAGAGTTCTAAGAACAGACAATGGAATTGAATTCTGTTCAGATGAATTCAAACAATTCTATGCCAAAGAAGGAATTCTGAGACACAATACAGTGATTAAGACACCCCAAAAGAATGGCTTGGCTGAAAGGATGAATGGAACACTGCTTGAGAGGGTGAGATGCTTGCTTCTAGGTGCTGGTTTGACAAGAAAATTCTGGGGAGAAGCACTCAACACAGCATGCTATTTGATAAACATATGTCCATCTGTTGCTAACCAATTCAAGACACCTCAGGAACTTTGGACAGGTAAGCCCCCAAAATTTGACCATTTGAGAGTGTTTGGATGCACTGCTTATGTCCATATCAGACAAGATAAATTGCAGCCAAGGGCCTCAACTGCATGTTTCTTGGATACCCTAAAGGGGTCAAGGGTTAGAAGGTTTGGTGCCTTGAAGAAGGACACAGAAAATGCATGATCAGCAGAGATGTGACTTTTAAGGAAGATGAGATGCCTATGAAAACCAAAGCCACATCTGAAGACAATGGAACTAATCTGAGAGACAATGTTTAGTTTGAGGTGGATCAAGCAGAAGTGTCAATGCCTAGAGAATTAAATGAGAATGAGTCAGTTGAGGAAGATGAGGCACAAGACATCCTCAACAACTATCAGTTAGCCAGAGACAGAGAGAGAAGGGAGATCAGACCTCCAACAAGATTTGGCGATGCTGATTTTATTGCCTATGCACTAGCTGCTGTTGAAGACATTGATAGCTTAGAGCCAACCTGCTATCAAGAGGCAATAAGTGGAAAGAATGCTACAGCATGGCTGCAAGCAATAGAAGAAGAGAAAGTGTCCTTGTTAAAGAAAAAAACATGGATCAAGGTCAAGAAACCAGATGGACAGAAGCTGATATCCTGCAAATGGATTTTCAGACAAAAGGAAGGCATTCCTAGAATTGAGGGAGCAAGGTACAAGGCAAGACTAGTTGCCAAGGGATTCACACAGAAAGAAGGTGTGGATTTCAATGATATATTTTCACCAGTGGTCAAGCAAACTTCAATAAGGGCAATGATGGCCAAGGCTGCAAAGTTTGACTTGGAAATTGACCAAATGGATGTAAGAACTTCCTTCTTACATGGGGAACTAGAAGAGAACGTGTACATGGAATTACCTGAAGGGTTTGAGAGTGAAAATCCAGATGAGGTGTGCCTGCTCAAGAAATCATTATATGGCCTCAAGCAAGCTCCAAGGCAATGGAACATGAGATTTGACTCTCATATGATCAAAATTGGCTTCAACAAAAGTAAAGTATGATTCCTGTGTCTATTTCAACAATCATATTTACTTGTTGTTGTATGTAGATGATATTTTGATCATTGGAAAAGAAAGATAAAAAATAGATGAGCTGAAGGCAAAACTCAGTAATGAGTTTGAGATGAAAGACCTAGGGGCTGCCAAGAGAATTCTTGGCATTGACATCAAAAGGCCTAGACCAAACACAATAACCTTGTCTCAGAAAGGTTACTTACAAAAACTGTTGTGCAAATTTGGCATGAACAAATGCAAGGAAGTCTCCACCCCACTTGCACAACATTTCAAGCTTACTGCATCTCAGTCCCCAACCACTGATGCAGAAAGGCTCAAGATGAGCAAGATACCATATGCAAGCTGTGTGGGAAGCCTGATGTACTCCATGGTATGCACTAGACCTGATCTAGCTCATGCCATGAGTGTGGTTAGTAGATATATCTCAGATCCAGGATCTGAACATTGGGAAGCCCTGAAGTGGATCATGAGGTATATCAAGGGAACTCTAAACACTGGTCTGATATTCAACAATGAAAGCCAATACAAAGAAGAAGTTACAGGTTTTGTTGATTCAGATTTTGCAGCCAACATTGACACAAGAAGGAGTTGTACAGGGTATGTTTTTACAGTTCTAGGAGGCCGTGTCAAATGGAAATCTAATCTACAAAAAGTTGTGGCCCTTTCCTCTACAGAGGCTGAGTATATGGCTGCAACTGAAGCCATCAAGGAGGCACTATGGCTAAAGGGTTTGACCAGTGAGTTGAGGTTCAATTCAGAAGACATAACAGTTCATTGTGATAATCAAAGTGCTCTGCACCTCATGAAAAATCCTTTGTTTCATGAAAGGTCAAAGCACATTGATATCAAACTACATTTCATGAGAGATGTAGTACTCTCAAAACAGGTTCAAGTGAGGAAGATATGCACCCATGACAACCCTGCAGACATGTTCACAAAGTGTGTTTGCAGAGACAAGTTTCATCACTGCCTGAACCTACTGAGCATTCAAGACTGTTGAGCCTTGAATCATACATTCATCACTGGTTTACTGAACTAATTCAGGTGGATATGTTGGGAATTAGCTCACTAAACCAGTCACTAGCAAATTGCTGCAGCATCGGCAGCACATCAGTCTATTTTTGTACCCGATAGGTAGTTAAGTTAGTTGGCTTCGAATTGCTGTCCAACTGTCTCAACTACCAATGCCTATAAATAGACATAACAGCCATACACTCAAGTCATCTTAGCACCAAGAATTGTCTCTCTCTGTTCAGAACTTTTCTCTCTTTCTCTCTTCTTCTCAAAGTATAATTTTCTATCCTAAGATTAGTGTGAGTGAAAGAAGGGTTGTACAGGTCTCTTGTGTGTCTGATCAAGGGTACCTCAGGTGAGGCTTTTGTAATTGGTGTGATGCACCATTGATGAGTGTAATAGAGTTCCAAGAACTCTGATTGTAATGTGCTGATGATCGATAAAGAATTCATTCTTGCTGCCATTTGAATTTCGAGCTAAGTTCCATTTCTTTGTTTATTTTTCTGATTTAAGTTTTTAATTCCAATTCATGTTTGAATGTTTGGTTCTTATGAGCTGTTATTGATCATAACAGCAAGATAAATGTGAATCAAATTCACATCACTGTCTTTTACAGCTAGTGTTCACACCACATAATTAAGCTATAACTACTAGATAATAAACCTAATTTTTACATTGACTTTTATGCTAAGAAAACTCAGTTTTAATTTTCGTTGAAACCAACATTTATTGACGTGACGCTATAAGCATGAAATTTAACATTAATTAGACACTTGAGTAAAAGTTATTTACCTTTGAAATTTTAGGCATATGTTATATTCAAATTTATGATTTATCCATCATCTTCACAAAATTCAATATATTAATAGTGAAAACATATTCAGATATAATAATTCTAAAACCAACAATATAACTTTTCAGATATATTCTAAAACCAACATATTCAGATTAATAACATAAATTTTTTGTGACTGGATTTTACTTTTAGTTACAACAAAAAATTATTTAGTCACAACAATTAATAACTTTTGTGAGTAATATTTTTAGAGTACAGACTTTTTAGTATCAACATAGACTTGATGATTTATTTTTATAGTCACAATTTTTATTTTTAGTCACAATTTTTATTATAACTAAAAGTAATTTTTTTGTAATGTAATTACAACACTTTATTCATCCAAAGAACAACAAAATATTTAAAAATAATAATATAGAGCTTGCGATCGATATACTGTTTTGACAGAACATGATGATTTCTTTCAAGGTTTCATAAGTAGATAAGATCGTTAAGATAAGTTGTTAAAGAGACTTTTATAATGTCTGTTCTTTATTTACAATATTATATGTTAAATGTTATTAAAAAAGTATAATTTTGATATACCATAAACTTTTGTCCTCAGATGTTTGATTGATATATATATATATTATATTTTGTATAAATTTTCATAATCAACACATCTGGTTCAGTTATATCATTAAAAGCACACCCATTAATAAAAATCAATACAAAAGCATAACTATTAATATCGTATTTGATATGAAAATTGGCGTTAAAAGTATAATCGACGTGAGAACAAAGTTTTTAACATCAATTTTTGATATAGAAACCAACGTACGCAAGTATAAAATAATAAGTTTTGGCATCAATTTTATATTGTGAGACTTTGAGATTTAGACTTATACGAGAAGTTTGTGCTGCTGGTAACAAATGATGAGAAAGCTCTCTATTAAAAATGGGACTTCAAGGAAGGAAGCCCATAAAAACATACAATTATTAGGTTTACAAAATTGGTTATTAGTAATAACCTAGGCATTGACTTTAACAAAATATTCTCTCTTGTTGGTTCGAATAGTTTGAGTAGTGCCACTACAAATAAAGGTAATTTTTAGTGACAATTTTTTAGTCGCAACATATTTTTTGTGACTAAATGCCACTTTTAGTAACAAAAAAAAAATACTTGTGACTAAAAAATCATACTTAATCACAAGTTGTTACTAATAAGTTTTAGTCACAACCTATTATTTTTAATAATAAATTTTGTTTTGACTAAAATTACATTTAGTGATAACAAATTGTGATTTTTTACTAAATTGTAATTTTTGTGACTAATACTTTTAGCCATAGACTTTTTAGTGCTGTCATTGGTAAGATAATTTTTTTTAGTTACTAATTTTTTGTTTTTAGTTACAAAATTTATTGTGAGTAAAACTAAGATTTTTTGTAGTATGCAAGTGATGTATGTTACATTTGACTTGTATCAAGAGCAACTAGATGTGAAAACTGTATTTCTTGATTAAGAACTTGATGAGGAGTACATGCTCTAACTAGAAAAATGATATAACAAAATTTTGATTGGATTGGTACTAATTATAAAACAAAGTAATGATCCTAAATTTAAACAAAAGAAATCATAAAATATCGAACAAACAGTAAGTATATGGGCATCAGAACAAATTAAATTAGAATATCAAATCCCATTCACTTGAAAATAAGGAATAGTAATGTTATAGCTAAACATATTTTATCAATTAGAAATTTCAGATTTGTATTAACAAGATTCTTCCAAGTCGTTACTGAATTAATGGGTTCCTAGACAATATTTTATCTAGACATATTCTTCAATCTAGTTTCAAAAACACTAATTAAAGTAATAATTTCTATGGGTCATGCAAGGTAAACATGCAATATATTCCAATACTATTTACAAAGACAATGATTTTGCATCAAATAAATTTGTCCACTAATCCTAATCTTTCCATATATTTAAAATCATCTAAATGATCACTCCCAATTGTTGGTTAAGAAAAAGGAAGTAATTGTGATCAAACACACTTGAATGAACAATTAATGACTAATTAATTTCACCAAAGCATTCAATATTTTATCATAGTCACAAACTAAGATTCATCAATGACTCTAGCAAAATAGATTTAGCTCATGTTAAAAGTACTACAATCTCTCTCACAAATTACGTCAGCCATTATCACCAATAATACGAAATAGTAAAAATGTAAAAATTACAAAGAAAGACTAGGGGAAAGAGAAACAAATATGCACAAATTGATGTAAAAGTTGTCCTCTTTTGCTTCTCCTTCTTCTTCGTCTTTTCTTTCCCACTTCTCTTTTTCATATTTTCTTGCTGGGAAATGTCTCAATTATTTCCTAGCTATATTGGCGGGTGTACAAATCTTCCTTTCTTCTTTGTGGGATAGTGTACAAAAGATGAAAACTATTGTTTTTCTTAAATGTGTCTTCTTTTCCCTTATTGTCCATATTTTGGGACCACATGGCAAAAAGTCATTCCATCAATCTTACTCACTTTCCCACGTCAAAACAAGTTATGTTAGTTGAAAGAATGCCAAAATATGCACCTAACAAGCTGTTTTGCTCCGATCGTGTTGTAGCTTACTAGGGATTTTATCTTGTTGCCAACACTCCGAAATTGCATTTCCCATTTAATATTTTTTTTCTCTCATTTTTCAAAGCTTAATGTCAAGATAATAAAGTAGAATATCATTTCAGATTAGGATGAGACCATCAGCATAATTAAATACATATAAAATCAGAGGTGTCCTCAAATTCCGATCACCACTTTCACATAATCATCGTTAATTTGATAGTTTCTCCCTCTTAGAGCATATCTAATGTAGACAATGATCAAAGTTGTGTCTCGTGATCACATATTAATTTTTTATTAAAAACAACCAATCACATTTTTTTTTTTAAAAACAAGGAGCAACGTTACCAAGCGCAGCTTTGATAGGCAATGTTAAAAAGTCACCAAAATGTCCACTATATGGGGACCTACTTTTCAGTAAGCACTGTGTAAAACAACTCTCACTGGAGATGCTCTTATTCTTTGTTGGTGAAATTTTGCTAAGAGCTAAAGGCACAAACAATAGAAGATTGATTTATTTTGTGATAGTGAGGTGCTTGACATATTATTTGGGAAAGAACAACATTTTACCCAAAAAAACACATATATGAGTTTAATATCACTTTGTTTATGAAAAGATAGACGGATGTTCTTGCAAAGCTAATCAATTAACAATGGCAAATTCATATATACTATTGCGTCGCCTTTTTATGTTAGTTAGACAAATAAATTGATGTAGAAAAAAATAAGGATACCACATTGATCTCACGGGGTGATTTTTTTTTCCTATGATTTTAACAAGTCATGTAAAATCTTTTACCTTAATGTAGAATCCACGTAAAATACATTTTGTGACACTTTTAAGCGACACATTCAAATTAATTCCTTTTCATTTTTAATTTAAATTTTGGCATATATATGTGTTAAGTTATTATATCTCTTTATCATTTTTCTTCTTTTATTAACTTTCTCTCACTTTTCTTTTGTAAATTCTTTCCTTCCTCTTTCATCTTTATTTTTAAAAAAAATATAAAGCATGAAAATCAAATAAAATTTCTAAAATTAAATTATTTATAATGATTTTTAATCTTTTTTAACTAACCACATCGATTTAAAACTGATGTGAGAAGTGTTTTTAATTTAGTTTGGAGCTCATGTAAAAAGTTTGACATATTACATAGATCAGCAGTAGTAGTAGTGATAAAGTTTATTCTCTATTCACTACAAAAAACAAGGCCTATACCGAGAATAAATGTCATCGGTATAAGCCTAAATGTTCTCGGTAGACCTTATACCGAGAACATGTCGTCGGCAGTAAGTTCTCGGTACAGCCGCGTCGGTAGAACGAAACTTCTACCGACGACAATAAACATGTTCTCGGTATAGGTTGTACCGAGGACAATGCCATTGGTATAGAGTGAAAAATGTCCTCGGCACAACCAACCCTTATTTGTCATCTTAATGGTATATACAGAGGACAATGTCCTCAGTATAGACTAAACAAGAATTTTTTTATATTTATTCCCTTATTTATTTATTTATTTAATTTGAATTAAATATAAAACAATAGAATAAAATTTAAACACTTATATTAACACATATAAATAAAAATATAAGAGTATGTTTGCTGAATCAAAATAAAGAGTTGTCTTAAACATGATAATGTAATAGTCAATTGTAATAAAATTCATACATAAATCCTACTGAGTCGGTGCTCCAACATTGGGATCATCGGGTGGTGGTGGGGCACATTGAGATCCCAGGGTGATACAATGAGTCCAGACATGCTCCTCTAACTGTCGAAGACGCTCTCTCATCTCAGACATCTCTTCATCTCTAGTTTGTGAAGGACGAAAATCAAATGGAGTTCAGCCCCTTATGTTAAGGATACGTCCATATCCTTTCTGGTGGCCTCGTCGTTTTCCGAAGAAAGTTTGTACCAAAGATATGTCTTTATCTTCAGGCGCACTCGAAACTGGTGTGGAACTCTCACTATCAGTTGTCTGTGTCTGCTATGTGTCGCGATATGCACGCAATTCCTCCTATGATACAATGTATAATGTAATTATGTTTTGTAAACATACAATTAAAATTTTGAAAAATGCTTTAAAAAACTTAACGTACCCAAGTATTTTTTGCTGTCTCTGTCACCCACCCTGTGCCTAATTTATGGTGAGTATCCATCTAGCTATCCGGGATGAGCTCAAGTTGCCCAGTCTCTAAATTGCGCTGTCACGTACATATATTTTTATAAAATTAATAATTAAATGTAAATAAGAAAAACAAACTAAAAAATAATTAATTAACTAACTTTTTTATAGGGCAGGGCTGTGATTGACTGAGAACCTCCATAGCTAAGCTCTTTCAGTTTCTTCCTATTTTCCTTGTTGACCACAGAACGTTTCTGCAAAAAGTTATCGTTAGTAATATATTTAATTAAGATAGTTAAGTTTAGCAAGAAATTAATACCGTAATTTCTGGGCGTCGGAAAAATTCAAGGGCTTTTTGCCACTGCGTATCCGTGCAACCACCATAACGATTTTGTGGTCCATTAATCGTTAAATGCTCTTTAATATCGTACTTCTAGTCAGAATACTTTTTAGCACACGAAGTATCAATTCCTCTCAAGATCCCAGGCATATGCCCTTCTCCATATCTAGTACGCCCAATATCAAACAAATCATCATAATTTACAAACATTTATTAGTAAATATGATATATAACATAAAATGAGAATTAACAAAAAAATACATAAACTACTTACTTCCAAATGTGCAAGTATTCTTTGTTTCGAGGCATTTGATACTTTTGACCATTGAGGACAGTCCGGATCTCTGTACTGTTGAACAAGTAATCCGAGCTCTCTTGAGAAATTTGAGCTGTAATCTCCGATCTCTATTTATATGTTCTCCCCCGCACATCCCACTCGAGAGGGAGAGGACGCCCCAACTGTTCCTTTTTTTCCCGTGTGTTCAATCCTTTATGGCGTCCACGTTTGTTTGGAGGCGCTATTGTATGCAAATTCAATATTTTAAAATTAATATGGATTAATTGTTAAAATTTAAGGAGTATATCAATGTGTAAAGTATTACCTCGTTCACAATCAGCTGGAATATCTGACGGTCCACGTGGAGGATCGCATCCTCCACCATCACCCCCGTGAGATCGAGCAATAACATCAGCCATATCTGTCCAATTAATCGATATTAAAATTACATTTATCGGTTAAAAATGACTATATAAAATTAATTCTTGTTAAAAATAATTACTTCAACATATTATAAAATTACCACTATAATAATCTTCACTATCATCATCGGTTTCTATGTGTTCATCTTCATCTTCATCATCTTCATATTCAACTTCCTCCTCCTCCTCCACTTCCTCTTCCTCCTCCTCCTCTTCTTCTTCCATTTCCTCCTCCTTCTCCTCCTCGATTGCAACATTATCTATCTCAACAAATTGTAATGGAGCCCCCGTGCGTTCAAAGCTGATTTGTGGCAACGGTCCAAGATCAATGAATAATTGGAAATTAGAGGAACTAGTGTTGTGCATAACATCTACTTCTACATCATCCGCTTGTTCTTCAACTTGTGGGATGTCCCACACATTTCTGTGATGCACTTCTTGGACGACTTTCCAATGAGATTTATTTTTAAGGTCTTCAATGTAGAAAACTTGGTTAGCCTGAGTTGCTAAGATAAATTTATCATCTTTGAAGGCCTCCGAACTGGTTTTGATACTCGTTATGTTTTGCTCAAACTTTAATCCTGAAGACCGATTAGTGTCAAACCATTTGCACTTAAATAATACAACAGAACAACCAGAAAGATATGACATCACTAAAACTTCTTCCAACTGGCCGTAATAAGTACTATTTTTGACACCCGCTACAGAGACTCCACTATTTTGAGTTTTGCGATTCTTGTCCCTGTCATAACACAAAAATCTTACTCCATTTACAACACACCCAGGGTACGACGCAACACGAGTAGAAGAACCGTTTCCTAAAGAGATAAATTTTTCATGTACTTTCAAGGATCCTGTTTGTCGAAGATGATAAATCTTATTATAAAACCAATTAGGAAATTCCTCTCTCTGTAATAGGTCTAGGTTTTCAACACCTTTAGTCTGTAGAATTTCCCTATGCTCTCTGCAACAAACAAAAACAACCAAGTTAAGAGCTACTAATAAGTGTTATAATAAACATGCAATGAAATGATGAACTACTATAATTACTTACCGAAGATATGGCAAGATCTCATTGCAGTTGTTTAGAATATACCAATCCGCTATTTTCTTCACTTCATCTTCCAAAATTGTCAAGGATTTCTTACCAATTGGAAGACCCTGAGATCGAAAGACCGACATCTTTTTAAGTGATGGACTAACATCTACATTTCGGTTTGGACGATTGAACTTTGTCTAAACACCTTTCAAGTACATGGAGCAAAATGTTAATGCCTCATCAACCACATATCCTTCTGCTATTGACTCCTCTGGACGTGCTTTATTACGAACATAATTCTTCAATTTTTTCATATACCTTTCAAAAGGATACATCCACCTCATGTGAACCGGTCCTCCAAGTATTGCTTCTTCCGATAAATGTATTAGTAGATGGACCATGATATCAAAAAAAGCAGGTGGGAAAATATTTTCTAACTTGCAAACAATCTCAACAATTGAAGTTTTGACTTTTTCTAAATCTGAGACTTTTAGAGTTCTCGCACAAATGATCTTGAAGAAAGTGCATAACTCAATAATAGTTGTACTCATCGATTTCTCTAGGAATGCATGCACACCAACTGGCAAAAGGTGTTGCATAATGATGTGACAATCATGAGATTTCAAACCAGTGATCTTATTGTCATTATCAATCACATTTTTCCTTAGGTTAGATCCAAACCATCTGGAAACTTCACTGATTTAAGAAATCAACAAAACTTTTGGCGATCTTCAACAGTGAAAGTGAATTTGGCCGCAGGCTTTTGTATCCGACCATTCAACTTCCTCAGCTGTAACTCTGGTCTCATCTTCATCTTCTCCAAGTCTACTCTGGCACTAACAGTGTCTTTGGTCTTATTCTCCAGCCCAACTATTGTGCCTACTAAACTGTCGCATACATTTTTCTCAACATGCATAACATCTAGATTGTGTCGCAACATTATGTTGGCCCAATATGGGAGCTCAAAAATATTCTTTTTTTTCGCCAACCTACTTGCTCTTTTGTACACTTTCTTTTTTGGCCGCCATAACTGACATGCTTACCAGGAAGAGAATCGGGTATGAAACTCATTTGTGTGAACATTTCTTGCATGGTTAATGGCTTTGGTGGTAATCTTTTTTCAACAACACCATATGTCTTCTTGTCCCTTCTAATGGCATGTTTGATTGGTAAAAAATGTCTATGACCATAAAAAGCAACCTTCTTTTGTAAACGAATAGATGGTGTTGCCACATTGCAAGTAGAGCAAGCATGATAACCTTGGCCAGTCCATCCAGAAAGGCTACTCCTTGATGGGTAATCGTTTATAGTCCACATCAAAGCTGCCCGAAGAGTGAAGAAACTACCATCGACTGCATCTCGAGTATGTACACCGGTCACCCATAATTCTTTTAACTCATCAATCAATGGTCTTAAGAAAACATCAAAATCTTTTCCTGGCAAATGAGGTCCCGGAATTAATAAGCTCAACATGAAATTAGTTTCTCTCATGCACAACCATGGTGGCAAATTATATGTCGTCAACACAACCAGCCACATACTATAAGAAAGACTCATATTACCAAAGGGATTGAATCCATCTGCAGCCAATCCAAGCCGCACATTCCTGGGTTCCATTGCAAATGTTGGATTATTTCGGTCAAAGTCCTTCCAAGCTTTCCCATCAGCAGGATGACGCAATACACCATCTTCTTTTATACGTTGCTCGTGATGCCATCTCATATGTTGAGCAATGTGCCTCGATGCATATTTTCGCATTAACCTAGGGGTTAAAGGAAAATAACGCATCACTTTATGAGGCACTTTCTTTCCCTTGGTGTTCTTGTCCACCCATCGATCCTCCCCACAAATAGGACATTTGCTTTTTCCAGCATGTTCTTTCCAAAACAGTGCGCAATCATGCTTGCAGACATGGATTGACTCGTAGCCCAATCCAAGTTTCCGCAACAACATTTTCGCTGCATAATGCGATTTTGGAAGCTTATTTGGGGCTGGAAATGCATCATGTTACAACTCCAGCATTCCATCAAATATTTTGTTGGGAATTTTTCCCAACACTTTGAAATGCATTAACTTCACTAGGAAATTCAATGATGTGTAATTTTGACACCCGGGGAATAATGGAGCCTCGATCTCAGCAAACAAATCGTTATAATGTTGCCCACCCCTGTAGTCTGTTGTAGGTATCTCTTGATCGTGCTCATTCTCTTCATATTCTTCATTGTCATTTTGCATAAGATCATTGAGAACATCAATCATTTCATCTTCATCATTTTGATCTATCACTTTCCTCATTGGTATTATTTCATCCTCTCCATGCCAATGCCAATTGGTATATTTCCGTAGAAAACCATTTACAAAAAGATGATTTTCTAATACATCAATCGTCTGAAATTCAACGTTGGCACACCTCCTACACGGACATTTCACCAATCCCCTTGAGTCAACGCACTGCCGAGCTCTCTGGAGAAAATCCATCACACCAGCCTCATACTCATCGGATAATCGATCTATCAAATTAATCTAGCTCTTGTCGATCGACATTGTATGAATGTAGCACTGCACGGAACACTAATCATCAAACTTACAATCAATTTGTGTGTGTGTCCTAATTCAGAGAGAGGCAAATGTAAGAGTCTTCAATGACTCACCCTCTCTGAACGAGTCTAAGGCTTCTTGTGATGAACACTAAAAAAATATAATATTATCACTAGGTGATAATAACACTATCATATCTTTGGTAATAATTTCTTATTACCAAAGAAAAATGCAAATAAAATTAAATATGTTTTTTTAATGTCTTATGCTCTTTGAAGTTAATTATGTTGTTTTATGATATCTAACTATAATATATTTCAGTGTAAATATTATTAAAATTATTTAAATTTGACATATTTTTTTAATTTTAATTTTAATAATGATTAAAACTAACAAATATTAATTTAATTTTTTTAATTTTAATAATGGTTTTCTAATAATATATTTGTTAATTTTATTTAATCAGAACTAACAAATATTATTATTTTTACATATTAATTTAGTATTTATTAAATTACATATTTTACTTATGCTTTATTGAATAGTTTTATTAATTTAAACAAAATTTCTAAGATTTGTTTAAAATTTATTTAATTACTTTAGGATTTAATTATTACTTAAATTATTTAATTAATGTTTATTTTTATTAAAATTTAGTTGCATAATGTTAATGTTAATTTTTTTAATCTTAATTTTAAAATATATTATTTTACTTATCAATTCACTATTTATTAAATTAGAAATTTTATTGAGTACTTCTACTAATATTCACAATATCTCTAAACTTTACAATTTTATAAAAAATTCGGCAGCATAACGACTATATTTTCATCTATTCCAAAATTTAAAATCCTACAAATAACACATAAAAAATATCCAAACCCAGATTATGCAGAGAGCAATACAAATACATTTTAAACGACTATATAATTTATAATTATTAGTCTAAATTTTATTAATTATTCAATTTTCTAAGCAAAATATCAAAATTCTACTAAAAATTAACAACAACAAATCATCAATATTTATAAAATCTGATTTTTTACTACTAACATAACCAAAAAAATTAAAATTGACAACAACAACAACATACTAACATTAGCACCAAAATTTTCAAATTAACACTCAAATATTTAATATGTTTACTAATATGTTTAATACACATAAATTTCACCAAAACAACATAGAATCTATTTTAATAAAAAAAATACTAATTAATCATATAACAATTTTCTAATTCCTAATATCATTTTTACTAATAAATATTTTTAAAACCTAAAAATAAATACATTCTATCTAATATAATAATTTCAGATTTTTATTAAAATTAATATTATTTTATTTATATAAAAAAACATAAATTATTCAAAAATTGAAAAAAAAAAAAACAGAAAAATTAAAAACAACTTACCAACACCTTCAATATCTTGCAAACTATCTCTGTAGTCCAACAAAAACCGCACCCAACCTTCAAACAAAAATTACAAAATATCATTACCATTTCATAAATATATATATATAAAATGAATAAATAAACCTTACCTTTAACAAATAGAGAGAAACTCCTTCACCCTTGGTAATTTTGGGGCTTAAAACTGAGATTTTTGGGAAGAAAATGGAGGTTTTCGGCGGAGGGAGGCGGACGGCTCGGAGAAAGCAGAGGGAAACCAGAGAGGAAGGAGAAGGCGCTTCGCGGCTGTTGGGTATATTTATAAACCCTATACCGAGAATATGTTCTCGGTATAAGTTCTCGGTATAGGAACTAACCCATTTCAGAACCGCGAAAATGTCCCGCTCATATGAAATGTATATACCGAGAACATGTTGTCGGTATAATGTTCTCGGTATACAACCTTTTTTTTTGTAGTGATTGGTCTATAGCAAAAACAAAAGAGGGAACGGGTATAGAAAATAGTGAAATGATAGTAGAGATTTTACAAAAATGACTTTAAGTGGGAGAATTGTTATGTTAGGTACGTAAAATCACTTTTGACTTTATTACATTTAATTAAATGAATGAGAAGGAAAAACAAATTGTCGTATTAAAGTTTCATTAATACAAAACTTAGTCAAGTATATTATAGCTGTCTTTTACAACTTGAATGTATATATTTAATTATCTTTCACCACATAAATCGATTTATAAAGCCTATAAATTAATATGTGACTTTAACATTTCATCAATCCATCCGATTTAGAGTATGAAATTAAAGAGAGTTTCAGAGAGAAAAACTGAGGTTTCTCCCAAACCTCTACAATATTTTCTTTTTGTTAGAGTGAAAATAATTTCCTCTATTATTATAAGACAAAAGTTGCAATCATTTTGTTATAGTAAACTCCTTTTACAATTTTCCTACCATTTTCTTTAATTTACTTGGGGAATTTCTCTACACAAAATTGTAATTTTTATAGTGTCGAATTTGATTATAATTCTGTGTTCTATACTATAACATTGATAATATTATTTCAGGTAACATTATCCTTAGTGGCTCCAAGGTTCAAAGGCAACAAAAATATGGCATCATCTCCTCTATCCCTTATTTATACTCTGCTGATATCATTAACTTATATTCATGGAAAATTGTTGGTCCACGCGGTTGATTATGGTAATTAAGTGTCTTTCTATAATTTTTTATTATCCTTAATTTGTGTCTTTTAAATCATTTGTTTATGCCTAAACTTCATCAAATCTAAAAATGTTTCAAGCAGACTTTAGTTACATGAAATCGGTTTACAATGCAACTGATCTACCATTAGTGAAACAATATGACTACATTGTGATCGGAGGTGGCACAGCCGGATGCCCTTTGGCGGCAACTCTATCAGAAAAATACTCAGTCCTAGTTCTTGAGAGAGGCAACGCCCCTAACGCTCACCCAAATGTGTTGGTTGCATCTGGCTTTCTTGCTAATCTCATTGAAAATGACAATGGTGATACACCGGCGCAGAGGTTCAAGTCAGAGGAAGGTGTGGAGAACGTAAGAGCTAGGGTTTTGGGAGGGACTAGCATGATTAATGGCGGTTTCTTTTCGGAAGCTGACAATGATTTTCTTGCCAATTCTGGCGTGGAATGGGACATGGGTGAGGTTGAGAAGGCGTACGAGTGGGTGAAGGAGAAGATAGTATCACATTCGAATTTATCAGTTTGGCAATCTGCGGTGAAAGAGGCTTTGTTGGAAGCTGGCGTTGGTCCTGATAATGGAGTCACTACAAAACATAAGCTTGGAACTAAACAATCTGGTTCTACATTTGATGATATGGGGCGAAGACATGGAGCTGTGGAGTTACTAAATAATGGAGATCTCAAAAACTTGGTAATTGCAATTCAAGCTTCCGTGAAGAAAATTATCTTCTCTACTAAATCCTCTAGTACGTTTCAATTTTTTTTTTAAATGAATGGTATTATAAGTCATTTGAATCACATGGAGTTTGGATTCACTTAGGACTAATTCCTATAACATATAATCAGGAGAGAAAGTGGCAAATTTGTTCATGATTATCTCCTTCAACCAAAGAAACAATTCTTGATTCAAACTCATCTTAATAATAATAATAGTAATAATAATAGAGAAACCGAGGTCATTTATTTTGATAAAGATAAGGCTAAACTAGAATTGATCATTCTATTATATATATGTTATCACAATCAAAGCTAGTGCATATGTATTTACTACATATCATAATTGCTCATGAGTATTAATTGTGATTAAATAAACAGATCCCACTGCTATTGGAGTTATATACACGGATACCAAAGGGAGGTCTCACAAGGCATTATTACGCAATAAGGGAGAAGTAATACTAAGTGCAGGTGCACTTGGAAGCCCTCAACTTTTGCTACTTAGCGGGATCGGTCCTCAATCATACCTTTCATCACAACATATTCCCATAGTCCTTTCCCAACCCAATGTTGGACAATTCATGGCTGATAATCCACGTAACAACATTAATCTCATCATCCCATTTCCATTGGAAACATCTATTTTTCAAGTTGTTGGGGTTACTAATGATTATATTATAGAAACCTTCTCTTATAGCTTACAATTTTCTCCAACTATATTACCTTTCAGCATTTACCCCAACCCAATAATTCCAACAAAATTGATTCTAGCAACCCTAGCTGAAAAAATAGTGGGGCCCTTATCAACCGGTTCACTATGGTTGGCTTCCAACACTAATGTGACAGCCACACCACATGTTCGGTTCAATTACTTCTCTGACCCGATCGACCTCGCGCGCTGCGTTAGTGCAATGAGGAAGTTTGGTGAGTTACTAAAAACTAAGTCATTAGATCGATTTAAGTACAAAGATTTGAATGGCAATAGGAATTTCTTGTTCTTTGGGCCTCCTTTGCCAACTATCCAGTCTAATGATTCATCCATGGAAGATTATTGTCGAAGTTCGATTACGACCTTTTGGCATTATCATGGGGGTTGTCTAGTGGGGAAGGTTGTGGATGGTGATTTTATGGTCATTGGTACTAATTCACTTCGAGTTGTTGATGGATCAACATTCATTATCTCTCCTGGGACCAATCCTCAGGCCACCTTAATGATGATGGGTCGGTAAGTTAAAAAACATTTTTGTATCAAAATATATATATATATATATATATATTTAATATGCAATGACATGGACATTAAATTTAAGGTATATAATATATGTGTTGAAGATCATACTCATATATACTACGAGATTGTTTATTATGGTGTATTTTTATAAATTTTAATTTGTAATTAAATTGCTAGTGATTGAGCATTAGTGCTAATTTGTTTTTTTTCTTCTTAATTTGTTTGTTGCAGTTATCTTGGACTAAAGATGTTAAGAGAAAGACAAACTCAAATTACAAATTAACGTCGTAAAATTTCCAATTATTATTGTAAATAAATAAAATTCTACCATCAAATTTACAAAAAGCATATATATATAAAGTCCTTTATTGGCTTTTTATCGTCATTATTATTGTTGTTATTTTAATATAATTTTTATATATGGTCATTGACATAATACATTAATATTCACAAAGAAAAGGTCCCCACCATTCAACTCCTCTTCCTTCATATTTTTTTAAGAAAAAGAATCATGTATGCATGAAAAATGATAAAGGATATCTGTATGTGGACTATATTAATAAAATATAAAATTCACAAAACTATTTAATATTGTTGGGTTTATTTATATTTGAGTGGTGCTTGATCATACACACGTTCCCTCTCGTAGTAGCCATGTTCATATATATATATATATATATATATATATAACACAATGCGAGTCCTTTATTTGAGAGACTTAAAAACTGAGGTTTTTTAAGACTCGCAGAAGGTTTTTAAGACTCGAATCTTTTCGCGAGTCCTAAAAGAATGTTTTTAGGACTCGCAATGTGTATCCTAAAAGATCTCGTTGAGTGTCTTTAAATTAAGATTTTAGGACTCCCTTTGCATGCCCTTAAAAGTAATTTAAAAAAAAAAAATGCAGCTACAATTTTAATTTTGATTTAAAAAAATATATCCCTTTGATTGTTCAAAATGTATTATATATGTTAGATTTCTAAAATTTCAAAAGAAAATACTACAAAAACACAAAAAAAAAAAAAAAATCAAAATAAATTTAAATTTCTCATTAACATAAAATGTAAGCTAACTTATAATATCTTTCAACATTATCAATAAAAATAAAAAAATAAATACATAAAAAACTCAAACCATTTAAAAAAATATATCGCTTTGATTGTTCAAAATGTATTATATATGTTAGATTTCTAAAATTTCAAAAGAAAATACTACAAAAACACAAAAAAAATCAAAATAAATTTAAATTTCTCATTAACATAAAATGTAAGCTAACTTATAATATCTTTCAACATTATCAATAAAAAAAAATACATAAAAAACTCAAACCACCTCTAAGTCGTAATGACAATCTAAATATTTTAATCTAATACTCTATTGATGGATCTTACAATAAAATTGTTCTAATTTTACATTATTCATAAAAGGACAAACCAAATGATATATGAGAAGCGTGTGCGACGCTTGTACCCTCAACAAAAAGCATTGGACTGCAATAAATATAATATCGGAAGTTCTCCTTAGCTGTGCAGTGGCATATATTGTCATTATCCCTCGAGTTTCTGAATCCATGTAAGACTGCAACAAAAATATTCAGAACATCACAAACCAAAACAATTGCACTACAAGAAATTCTGTTATTAGCGGCGGGGGACTCCGCCGCTAATAATGGCCACATCCGCTGCTAATACACTTTAGCGGCGGGCCTCCGCCGCTAATAGTCATTATTAGCGGCGGACTGACACACCCGCCGCTAATAACTATGTCAGAGGCAATAGTATTAGCCGCGGGGTCCGCCGCTAATATTGTATTTATAATTTTTTTAAAATTAAATTTTAAATAAATTAATAAATTAATATTTATTAAATTTAATTATTTTTAAAAATAATTTATAATATAATTTAACAAAAATAAACATTTAATTAATTTAAACATAACTAAGATTAAAATTAATATAAATAATTTTAATATTTATCAACCTAGTAAATATCACTATAGTCATTAAAAATAAATAAAGTATTAATTCAGTCCAAATATATAAACTAGTAACTAAAGAAAGTCATTAAGATTAATATTGAAATTGTCCTCATCTTCAACATTTTGGTCTAGCTGTGAGGACGACGGCTGTGGCGGTGGCGGTGGCTGTGGCTGTGGCGGCGGTGGCGGTGGCGGTGAAGGAATATAAGGTGGTTGTGATGATTGTCTGAGCGTGAGGTCCCCAAACAGATCTCGAGGCTGTGGCTGTGGCGGAGGCTGCATCGATCCTCCTGGAAAATCGGTAAAACTAAAATATTGTGGAGGAGACTAGGAAGGGGGGTCCAAAAATGTATTGGTTTTGATACTGAGGAGATTGGTGCGACGACATATGTGGCAGATACATTGGGTGAGGCTGGTACAGCTGCTGCGGCGGATACTGTGAAGGAGGCTGGAACTGCTGCTGTGAAGGAGGCTGATACTGCTAATGTGAAGGAGGCTGATACTGCTGTGAAGGAGACTGAGAAGACGAACCACCTTCGGATTGTGGTGGCAAATGCCTTTGCAGAAAACTGTCAAACATTGGGTTATACAGTTTACTGGGATGCACAGTTGTCGAAGTCTCAAACATCTCACGAATTGCCTTCACCAGCAAAGCCATAACTCTCATATCTTCATTAGGCGAAGCAGCAGTATTTGCTTGGGACTGACTTTGATCTGTAGAGCTAGAGGATGTCTTTTTTGCCTTCCCTTTCGCCCTATAACCCACTCCTCTTTGGTAGTCAGATCTCTCCCCGAGTACTTTACTTAGTATCTCGTATTGATCGATCGGGGACGAATCAACACCAGATACATTTAGAGATGCCTCACTCTGTTGTTGGCTTTGCCTCTCATTCTGTGACCTCTCCACCTCAGCCGCCATTTTTTCCTGTATAAAGATAACATTATAAAAAAAATTTAGAAACATTATAAACATTAGAAACAAGAAAACAATACTATTCACTTACATAATCTTGTTGAGCTGCCTCATTGACAAAGATTTTGTCGATTTTCTCATATGAGCATCCCTCCAAGTATCAACAACATGCGCATCCGGGTTCTCCTATACAAATGTAAACAAAATGTTTTAGAATGTGTTATTTTATAAAATTAAATTAACATCTTCACTTACATATTGGTGACGCTTAGCTGCTAACGACTTTGTGCCGTGTGTTGTTACATATTTCATTTGTCTTCTGTTTGCTTGATTTTTAGCAGAACGAGCCAAAAATCTTTCGCTCAAAAACATTTCACAAATAAGCTGCCAAGCCTCCTTAAGTGCAATGGTTAGGTGGCTTAGAGAGGACATTCTCCAAATCTTCTGGTCCAGCATAATGATTTTTCACTACAACAAAATAGAGGTTTTATGACTTTAATTGGGAGACATTGGAAGTCTACAATGTCTCCCACTTAGTGAGACGTTGTTGCTAGGGTCATTGTAGGTATATATCCCACGTCTCCCATTGGGAGACGTACCTCACTTCCCACGTCTCCCACTGGGAGAGGTGGAAAGTCAAACGTTGACTTTCCACCTCTCCCATTGGGAGACGTGGGAAGTGACTCACCTCTCCCAATGGGAGACGTGGGAAGTCCCTAGGAGACATCCCACGTCTCCCATTGGGAGAGGTGAGTCATTTCCCACGTCTCCCAATGGGAGAGGTGGAAAGTCAACATTTGACTTTCCACCTCTCCCATTGGGAGACGTGGGAAGTCTCCCACCTCTCCCAATGGGAGACATTGAAAGTCTCCCACATTTAAAAAAAATAAATTAAATAAATTTATAATTAATATTATTTTAATTTGATTTAATAATTAATTAAATTGAAATAATATTAATTTAAATTGAAATAATATTAATTTAAATTGAAATTATTTTAATTTAAATTGAAATTATTTTAATAATTAATTAAATTGAAATAATATTAATTTAAATTGAAATTATTTTAATCTAAATTTAAATTAATTAAATTGAAATAATATTAATTTAAATTGAAATAAAAAAATATATTTGTTAGATATATACAAGAAATACAATATTTGTTAGAAATATTCAAAATGAACAAATATTGCATTGTGTATGAAGAAAGAGTTAAAAAATTAAAAAAAAACCTATCAACGAGGTCGGTAACTTTGGATTATCGGCAACACATATGTCGCCCATTCTTGTCGCAACTCATCAATTTGTGCCTCTGTATATGATGTGCTTGTTAGCTGCAAGAAATATAAAGTAAAATATATTAATTAATTATTTGATTACATTTATAGTTTCAAAAATAATTTGTAAATTTTAATTAATAATACCGTTCTCAAGTAATGCCTGGGACTTGCATGTTCAATCAAGTAATGCCCGTTCTCAACTAATCGTTTATTATCCTAAATAATATCGGGCAGCATTTCCCCTATAATAGTGACCTAACCATCTGCATGTGAATAACAAAACAAACAATTCAAACAACATACAATAAGTTTCTTCCTTATAGAATGCATATATAAAATTAATTGTTTATTATCCTAGATAAAATCGGGCAGCATTTCCCCTATAATAGTGACCTAACCATCTACATGTGAATAGAAAAACAAACAATTCAAACAACATACAATAAGTTTCTTCCTTATAGCTCCGCAGCACACAGTCAAATTTCTCAGAACCTACTTCACTAATACACACAAGTTCTCAACCTTCCGTTATCACCGCAGCACACAATTTTAATCTCAGAACCTACTTCACTATGGATGAATATTTAAGATATTCAAACTCTTCTAACATTTGTTTAATAATATTAAAAGTAGAAGTAAGAGAATATATATTTACCTCTTGCAATTAATAATTCAAAAGCTAGCAAAATTACTTCAAGTAGTAATCGAATTCACTATTAAATTCACAAACCAATATAAATAAATTAATAAATAATAAATAAAATATCACTAAATATCTAGCAATATATAACTTATTATTATAATTTTAGAAACTTAATTACCTCAAATGTGTGATTGATAGATATAGAAGTTTTGATGCAAAGTACTCTCTAAAATCTCACCACCAAAATCACAACCTACGAAATTAAATTAATTAATATGTTAAACATTACTAAACAAATATCACTAAATTCCTAATAAGTAATTGATTGGTAAACAAATAAAAAAAAACTCCAATGAGCCACTAATTATAACCTAAACAAAAAATCAATAAAAAATTTCATAACCTAAAATCTCAATAATCAACAAAAACATAAATTTTTGCATATATTTATATTTTTAAAATTATTTAATAAATTTATTTTAACATAATAACTATATATATAACAAAATAGTTAGAATTTAAAAAAAAAAAAGTGTAAATATACATACAAAAATATATCTAAATTTCGAAATAAATAATGATAAAAATTAAAAAAAATCATGAACATATATATTATAATGAAATATATACAATGTGATAGGTTAATTTAAAAAAAAACTATGAAATCTTAAATCTATAAAAAAACCTCCATGGAAAAACAAATAAATCTAACAATGTATAGAAAAAAATGCATAAAAATGTAAAATTAACACAAAATCATGTATATTACTCATCCTAATGCTAAACCTATGATTTTTTATCAAAATAATTAACTAAAATTCATAAAAATTAAAAAAAACTAACCTTGAAAACCCTAAAATCGCAACCCCTTTCGTGCTCTCTGTTTGGTGTGCTCTCTCTGTTTGGTGTTATGAGGAAGAAGAAGACCCAAAATTCATTAAATGGCCAGGGGGACATCCAACGTCTCCCACTGGGAGACGTGGGACACGTGGCACGTCTCCCACTGGGAGACATTGAATGTATAGAGGGGTACATCCAACGTCTCCCATTGGGAGACGTGCCACGTGTCCCACGTCTCCCAGTGGGAGACGTTGGATGTACCCCTCTATACATTCAATGTCTCCCAGTGGGAGACGTGCCACGTGTCCCACGTCTCCCAGTGGGAGACGTTGGATGTACCCCTCTATACATTCAATGTCTCCCAGTGGGAGACGTGCCACGTGTCCCACGTCTCCCAGTGGGAGACATTAGATGTCCCCCTGGCCACTTCTCAACCTATTTCCAACGTCTTCCACCATTTTTAATGTCTTCCAATTGTAGTCATTAATAAAAACTTTCAATGTCTTACACCATTAGACATTTAAAACCCCTGATAAGTTTTAATGTCTTACACCAATGGTGTAAGACATTGTAGGGAGTCATTGTATGTCAATTTTGTTGTAGTGTTTGAAGTGTCTATGTCTATAGGTTTTTCTCTCGCGATATCTTTCCCCCATCTCCTTGTTGAGAGTTGCCAGAACTGACTAACTTTGTGGATGACCGTCTATATTATAGTAATACTGCATTAAGAAAAAAAATATTAGATAACTTGTAAATAATGGCATTAAATAATGAAAAGTACAAGATTTGTAATTTTTTTACCCTCATACGATCAAGCACTTGATCCTTAAACTGTTGAGGTACATCAGCAAAATCCACATAATGCCCCGGACACAAAATGGAAACTAGAGTTCCCAACATGCGAATAAAAGCTTGATCCTTGAACTGTATAATCTTTTCAACCGAGGGGTCAACGAAAAGTAACGCATCACCTTGTGTGGAATTTTTTTTCCTTTCGTCATTTCGGAAGTAATCCATCTACTACTTCCGCATACTGGACATGTCTCTTTAGATGCATGCTCATTGTAAAATAAGCAGCAATCATACTGGCACACATGAATGGACTCGTATCCCAACCCTAATTTTTTCAATCTCTTTTTCGCCTCGTAGTACGATCCGGGGATTTTGTTTTCCTTAGGAAATGCAAGCTTTAACAACTTCAACAATTCATCAAATATGTTGTTAGGCATCTTCCCTCTAACTTTTAGATGCAATAACTTTGCTAAAAAGTTCAGGGATGAAATCCAATCACAGCCAGGATACAACTCCGCTTCAATCTCCTCAAATAACTCGTCATAATACTGACTCTCACCAGGATCCCTTTCTACTTCCTCAGTTGTCGGTAAAAGGAAGTCTTCCACAACGTGAATCATCTCATCGTCTTCATTCTTATCAACCACCTCATCAGCAACAATTTCTTCCACCTCACCATGAAAAATCCACTTATCATAAGCTTGATGAAAACCCCTATCGAATACGTGTGCCCGAACTACATCCAAAGATTCAAATCTCTTATTATTGCATCTCACACACGGGCACCTAATTCTTCCATCAGAATCGTTATGTTCCGACGCTATCCTCAAAAAAGCTTGCAGACCATTCCAATATTCTTGACAACCACGATTTCTCAATGTTGTCCAAGTCTTGTCAATCGCCATCTAAAGTGTTATAAGAGTGTGAGTTTTAGTAATGTGAATAGAAATGGATAACAAAGGAGATTTGTTATCATTTTTGAAATCTTATGCAATATTATAATATCTTATGCTATTTTATGATGTTTTATTTGATAATGTTATTTATAAACAAATTAATTTGTTTTCCTAAACTAATTTATTATTTATTAAATATTATATCTAACTTTTATTATTTAATTAATTAAATTATTATAAATTAATTAAAAAATAAATTATTATTTATATAATTATTTATTCTTAATTTTTTAAACTTTTATTAAATGTAATTATCAATTTCTATATTCATGTAATTTATAAATTACTATTTATTCATAATTTTTTAATTTGTAATAATAATAATAATAATTTTATAAATTAATAATTATTTGACTTTAAGACTAATTTATATTTTTAAATAATTAGATAAATTTTATTAATAATATTTTAAACTTATCATTTCTGTGCCGATATCCATGTAATTGATGGTTGTAGTCAACAACCATCAATCACGAACATACCGAGACTAAGAAAATAAATTAACTACTAATTAATTTTTTTGTTCTATTTTTACAAATTATAATAATAATAATAACATATGTTCAAGCAAAAAGGAGAAAAAAGAACAAAATAACATGATAATATGCACTTATTGTTGTTTTTTTTCTATACTCACTTTTTTTATTAAATAAACTATCTTAAATTTGTTACAAAAAAATTCACAATCTAAACAAAATTAGTTTCCCTATTAAAAATATCAAGTTGCGATGAAAGTTAGTTAGTAGTATAAAAGCTTTCACTTATTTGACTAAATACTTTTTTTTTGACAAAAATTAATAAGTAGTTCAAAAAATTTGGTGTGGCCGCTAATAATGGCAATAGAGAAACACAGACGAGATATAATTAGTTTGTTTCAATTTTAATTTAAAAAATAATTACAAATTTTTTTAAAATAAAAAATAATTCAAAATTTATTACTAAAATTTAAAAATGATTCAAACATTAAAAAAATATTTTAAATTTTAAATTAATTTTAATTGAATTTGTATATTTTTCTAGCACTTAGTTTAATTAATATTATATAATTAAGAAAATTGTGATAAAGAAAATATTGGTGCTAATAATCTGATTGATCAAGTTTAAATCCTCTTTATTCAATATTAACAAAAACACTATATTTTACTTAATACTAAATCATCTATCATTATATTTTATAAATTAATTTAAATTATCACTTAAATTTTGTTTTTAACCAAAACAGTCCTATAATTATTTACATACTAAGATTAAAATATAAAGTAAGAACAAACATATATCTTAACAATAGATGTCAAGATTTACATACCAAGGATACTAACTAAAGGACTCAAAACTCAAATATTATACACTAAACAAATACAAAATAAATTATTCAAAAAATACAAAAGATATTAATTACAAAAAATATATCCACACATGTTGAGGGTGTGCCAAGGTCGTGTGTGTGTCGGGGTTGTGGGTGTGTCACTGTCCTGATAAAAAAAAAATTATATAACTATTTAATATTAGATAATGTTATTCAATAAACAAATTAAATTAAATTATTTAATTAGATAATATTATATCAAACTTTTATTATTTAATTAATTAAAATAATAAAAAATAAATTATTATTTATTCATAATTTTTTAAAATTTTATTAAATATAATGATCAATTTCTATATTCATGTAATTAATATTAGATAATGTTATTCAATAAACAAATTAAATTAAATTATTTAATTAGATAATATTATATCAAACTTTTATTATTTAATTAATTAAATTAATAAAAAATAATAAAAAATAAATTATTATTTATTCATACTTTTTTAAAATTTTATTAAATATAATTATCAATTTCTATATTCATGTAATTAATATTAGATAATGTTATTCAATAAACAAATTAAATTAAATTATTTAATTAGATAATATTATATCAAACTTTTATTATTTAATTAATTAAATTAATAAAAAATAATAAAAAATAAATTATTATTTATTCATAATTTTTTAAAATTTTATTATATATAATTATCAATTTCTATATTCATGTAATTAATATTAGATAATGTTATTCAATAAACAAATTAAATTTATTTAATTAGATAATATTATATCAAACTTTTATTATTTAATTAATTAAATTAATAAAAAATAAATTATTATTTAATCATAATTTTTTATAATTTTATTAAATATAATTATCAATTTTTATATTCATGTAATTTATAACTATTTAATATTAGATAATATTATTCAATAAACAAATTAAATTAAATTATTTAGTTAGATAATATTATATCAAACTTTTATTATTTAATTAATTAAATTAATAAAAAATAATTAAAAATACATTTTTTGTTTATTCATAATTAAAAGAGTCATTGCCATATATAAACAATAAAAATACTAAAATGGAAAAATGGGCTGCATATATGATATAAAAATAATGACAAGCATATATGACAAACTACTTAAAAAAAATGATAGTACTGAAACAATATAAATGATTTATAATATCTAACAATTACATAAAAAGTTTATATCATATATAAAAAGAAAAGCAATTCGAACATTGTATCAAATTCAGTATCACTGTCACCGAATAACTATCAAACATAACCAATTATTAATTTATGTGTATCAATTTTTTTTATAATTACATGCATATGTTGCAATTAAACAATAGTGACAGTTATTAAACAAAAATCATATATAAAAATATATGGACCAAATACTTAATACATAAATTTTTAACAATGAATAATGGTAATGCAAGTTTTAACGATTCGATTTTATTAATTATTCAATATTATGTATATGGTTGTGATCAGTTTGGTAGTAAGTAAAAGAAAGATTTATACAAAGTGCTGATTTCAACATTTAAAAATAAAAATAATATATCATATATATATTTTTGAAATATATAGTCACTATACAAAATATAACTATTAAAAACTCTCCATATGTATATACATATCTGTTTGGATAATTCAATATATATTTATATATGCTTCCAATATTATATATATATATACTATATAACTACACTTGTGAAGAGGTGGTACCTGTTTGTGGCTGGCACAGAAAAAAAAAATGATGGAAACGACCAAAGAGAGAGAGACTGATTCGACGGGGTTCTGGACCAAAAGAAAAAAAAAATTGGTTACATATAACACAGAAAATTAAAGAAAAAAAAAACAAAATTAAATAACTACAATATAAATTGGATACTTACACTTGCTACTTCTCTGTGTACCAAAGGGAATGATCGGAGAAGAAGAAATGGTGCGAATGGCAGTCGGAGAAGACGGAGAAATCGGAGAAGAAGAAAGGAGAACAGACGCGAAGAGGTGGTGCCAATTTGATTTGTATTCATAAGCATTAGCGGCGGGACCCGCCGCTATTATTTTCTCCCACCGCCATTAATATTATTAGCGGCGGGGCCCGCCTCTAATAAAAGGTGATTACCCGCCGCTGATACTATTAGCGGCGGATAGTCCACCTCTAATATAGGTGATTATTCGTCGCTAATAAATTTTAAAAACTGTTCCCGGTTATTTATTTTGGAATATTAGCGGCGGAGGGTCCGCCGCTACTAATGGTGCAATCCGCCGCTAATATATTTTTTAATATTTTTTTAAATACTCCCTTATTATTAGCGGCGGGACTCCAAGTCCGCTGCTAATATTCTGAATATTACAGGCGGACTTAGTCCGCCGCTAATAGGCTTTATTCTTATAGTGTTGGCCTACACGGAATTAAGTCAAATGCCACTCACTGATTTATAAGACATGAATATTGATATACATCAACATTAGATACTAAGAAAAGAATACACAATCTAGATATAAAAAAAAATATTTACTAAGAAAAACTATCAATACAACTAGTAAATGAATTTATATCTTTGTATGGTTTTTACGTTTTGGAAAGCTCATGAAATCACTTTCTTGATTGCACATACAAGTACCTATGAAGAGAAGAAAAAAGGTTTGAACATGTAACCTTGAAGATGAGCATAATACTTCATATCATATCATATAACAACTTCAGTCATCTGAAGTATAAGACAATCAGTACCCATTCAGTAATCATAAGACAATGAGTACCCATTTTATTCAGGGAACAAAACAAGCTATCAAAGGAGGCAGAGATGAAAATTGTGATACTTCTCCTACCATAATTCTTGGAGTGAAAATATGTTGAAACTTTTGGTTTTAGTATTTAAAACTAATAGCTGAAGTATTTTAGTATTTAACCAAGCTAGTTTTTATTAATTTCTAGTTCCAGCATTAACCCAAAAGATTATATACACATATAAATATATGTAGAATATATTAAGCAAAAGCTGTAAATATGAGCAGAAAAAAATTATGAGACATATATGTCATTAGCAAGACAAAACATAGTGTTTCATGAGTAGAAACTAATATCAATAAAATTAAGAAAGGAACATACAGTAGTGAATCTTGAATCATATTATCACAACACGCCACCTTCATATCATATCACATAACAACTTCAATCCTCTAAATTAATCAGTAATAATGCAAAATTATATTAAGAATAATCTTCTAGCACACTTGTAAAGGAACTCAAGAAAATGGAGCAAACAAAACGAAACATCGCTGCCCCTGCAAAGCTTCAATCAATCTCCAACAAGACAAGCTAACCAAGCTAGAAAAAGTCTATTGATAGCAACATGATAGTTACAAGAAAATATGACTAAGGTACAAAATATAACAGTAATCCATCTGAGATTTTTGCTTATCAGTATAGAAAATGGAATCAGCTGAGATTGGTTTTCTTCTATTATGTAGGCTATGAAGCATTTGAGAGGATGGCCTTTTATGGGGTGGCTTCAAATTTGGTGAATTACTTAACAACATAGCTCCACAAAGACATAGTATCTTCGGTGAGGAATGTGAATAACTGGTCAGGTGATGTGTGGCTGACGCCAATTCTTGGAGCTTACATAGCAGATTCCTACATTGGTCGGTTCTGGACATTCACTGTGTCATCACTCTTTTATGTCATGGTAAAAATTTTATACATCCACTAGCTAATCTTTCTTATTATCTTTAATTCACTACTACAAAAAGGGTCATTAATGACATTTTTTGTTGGTGATGAAATATTTTTAATGTCCCTACAATGTTAGTCATTATAGCAGGACAAATTAAATGTGCATTTTTAATGACCAACAAAATTGGACATGATAAATTAAGGACAAAATGCATTTTTTACTTTTTTTTTTCTTCAATTTGATGACGCCCTTTGGGCGACCTTAAATGTGTACCCCTTTTATTTTATCATTTTTAACTATTATTATTATTTTTTAAATAAAACTTAATGTCACCCACCAAGTGACCTTATATAACTTCATTATTACTGTCTTTTTATTCTTTATATATATATATATTGAAACCAGGTTTTTTTTTTGGTTATATATATTCAAATCAGGTTTTTTTTAAACAAATATACTCAAATCAGATTATATTAGGAATGCTCTTATATATTATTTATATATTTCATAATAATAATTAATTTTTTATTAATAAATAATATATATTTAATAATTACTTAAATTAAAATATTTCATTAAATAGAAAATATTTTTTAGCTATATATTAATAGAAAAAACAATAATTACAAATATTTACACATAATCAAAATAACAAATATTGCACTCTATGACTAGATATTGACACCTATAATAACAAAAAGAAAAAGTCTACAATTTTTTTCTTTTTTTTTTTAAAAAAAAAGGTTGAAGCTATAGTCTTCCATATATTAAATAAAATTGGAAAGCTGATCTATTAAAAAAAAAAAGCCTAGGGGCCTAAATTTGATGATTTTGGATGAACGGTAGTATATCTTCGGCCCATTCTTCTCGCATCTCATCAATTTTTGATTGTGAATATGGTATTTTGTTATTGAGCTGCAAAATAATAATAATATATATATATCAATTAAAGTGACAAAATGTGTAAGTTTAATATTAATAATATTTGATACAAAGTTTACATACTGTTTCATTCAAATAGGTAGACCGATTGTTAGATTGAACCAAGTCCTTCATCATTCTCATTATGTAATATCCACATTCCTTGTTACTTGGTTGTTGTGGACACTAATAATTAAAAATTTAAGTAATTATACTAATAACTTGATAAAATTTGAATATTCAAAGTATAAACTAAAATTAAAATTTGTAAAAACATACCAATGGATTTCGGTAATTCACTTCACTTGGGATTGATTGTTTGTTAGCCCTGAAGTATTTGGCATAAGCACCAAGGATTGTTTCTCCAATTTGTGGACGATTGGACATTGGTCCGTTAACCGAATCCAAAAAAACGAATGTGATATGCATCAGGAGCCAATAGTACCAACATCCAATGGTCGCTTCATACGAAACATAAGATTAGATCAACTACTATTTAGTAATGCCAATATCATACTTATTAAAGAATATAATATATAGTTACACTAACCCATGGTTCCAAGGAGTAATCATGAATTGTTTTTTTGAACATAACCTAGCGATTGCTTAAACAAACGATCAACACGATCAATTTCTTGAGTTGTTTGAGTGGCCACGACATTAGGATTGACAAATATAAACATATGCTACTTGTGATGGTCTAAGAGCCATTTGTAGAGTGTCCTAACAAAAGTATATGAAAACATAATTAGCTAGACTTATTAGTTAAATAAACTAAATTTGTAAAATGATACCTAATGTAGGAGACTATAATAGTTTGGCCAATTTTTTCACCTCTGACGAACTCAAGTATGTCGCTCTTCAATATATACAAGCCTGACATATCCGTAGCGAATACATCATAGTCAATGCATGCATTTACACACTCACCGTTAGGCCACTTTGATACTATATTATAAATCTCTCCCAAGTAAGGTGGTAATTGAAGCTCTTGTTGAACCTCTTGTGTTAAAGGTTCTTGTGGATGTCTTAAACGTTCTCTTCGTTGTTGGGCTTCAGTTACTAATGGTTGCTTTGATTTTCCTTTGGCTCTTAAACCATCCTGTAAACATATAAATAATCAATTAATGAACATATAAATAGTAAAATAAAAAATTGATAAATATAATATAAGCACAATATCACCTGTTCATCCCAATCAGAAAATATAACTAAATGTCTAGGCCACGCTATAGGGACATTAACAGCTTGTAAAACTGTAAAAATCTCAATGTCAGGAATGGGGTTAGGGAGTCTAGCTGGTTCCTCAAGAGCGTATTTTATCACCACGCGATAATTTGTGTCTCCTAGTGGTACGCAGTGGATATTAGTTTCCCCAGTCTCAAAAATGACTCCCAAGGCAACAATATTTTCAAGTGACCCAACAGTTAAACGACATTTATGTTCCTATAATACAAAATATACATGTTATACATATAAGTGATGATGTAATAGTAAGAAAAATCGATATTCTTTATCTAAAAAATTATTACCAGTATAGAAGGCGTTTCATAGCAAGGTGGTTCTTGTAGAGGCGGGTCAGGTACATAAAAGTCCACTCCTGCTACCCCATCCATATGAGGTTGTGTAGGTGGGTTCAATACGTTAAAGTCCCCTCTTGCTACCTCGTGAGTAGTAGATTGTGGTGGGTCCGGTACGTATAAGTCCCCTCAAATGGTACTCCCGATGGAGTCGAACAAGGTCCATGCCAACTTTGCTGGGATTTGTTGGCTTCAATCAACTTGTTGATAAGTTCTTCTTGTTTACGATATCGTTCATCCATTTCACGATATTTTTCTTCTTGTTGACGATTAAGGCGTGCTTCTTGTTCATGAAGACGTTGCTCGAAATCATCTTTTTGGTTCTCTTTCGTTTTCCTTGACGTTGGCCTTGGAGAGTCAAAGAATTGTGTGGGAGTCACACCTAGACCTAAACCGCGAACACGCCCTCGGGCCTCAGGGGTGCCCAATGCCATTGTCAGCACATCATTAGGGTCGTTAGGCTCCCATTTAACTTCTGTTTGGAGCTGTCGGTAATGATTCTGTGAAATGGAATACATTAGTTAATAATATTCGTCCTTTGTCAATGAGTATTAGTATTGACAATTATGAAACATATAATTATACACTTACAATTCTCTTTTGTATCTCTGTTGCAGCCCCAACAAGCTCTCCTTTCTTATTCTTCCTAGCTAATGCCCATAAATCAGCCTTATCTAATTCAAACGCTTGGTTCCCAAGAACCTCTCGAGCACACTGATATCCTCCTCTAGAGAGTTTGTGGTTGTATTCATTCTTTGCTCGTAAAGCTTGCATCTTTTTTCTTATAATTTTCCAACCATTACTCAATCTCTTATTAACAAAATCAAGCCAAACTTCTGGGGAGATAATAGACTCATATCCTCTAGGTCTTCAAGGAGGGAACTCATTTGGTCGACTACGAATCTTTTGGTTAGATAAGTTCTCCAACTTCTAAATCGCTTAGCTGCTTTAGACAACAATCCTTTTTTGTGTGTATGGTCTAACCCAAATGTTTCCTGCAAGTTTAAAATGTGAAACATATTATAAAAATTTTACTTGTCACTTCTGGATGTCCATAATATACACCAATCTTGCAAAGTCATGAGCTTATAAGTTAAATTAGTACATAAAACTAGGAAGTAACTAAAAGCTGAATAAGATAATAATGAATAAAGGTAAAAGAATATATGACTTGTAAGTGGGAAACAAACATAACCAAGCAAACTCAGAATAATAAAGTTAAATAATTATATACATATATATTTATATTGATTTGGCTGGGAGCCGTCACTTTAAAGCTCATCAACTATTTTAATTTATGTGCATGTGCTGAATAGATATATGTGCATGGTCTAATTCTTGTTTTCATGCTCTAAAAAGTATTAAGGGAAAAAACTGTAAAGATATTAAACGTATATATGCAATCAGTATAACTTTGTATCTGTTGATTCTTCACTTGAAAGTATCTATCTACTATTGAAAACAAAAAAAATCTAGTAGTTTACGTACCTTCATTATCTCCCATATTTGTCTTTTCTTTTCTTGAGGTACTGCTGCCCAATCTTTATACTCTATTGATATAGTTGTTCGTACAACAGACCCTAGCTTTGATGCCAAGTCTACCCTCCCATCACTGATTGCTTAACCAAACTCATTATACTCAACCTTAATTTGCTTCCCCTCACTTCTCAATTTGCTAATTTTTTTCAAAAAGGATGGCCCCCTACTCGGTATATCACCCTCCTCCATATGCTCTTCTTCTCTAACCTCCTCTTCATTGGAATCATCAGCCAAAGGATCATATGAAGACATCTGTGATTAAAAAATGAAATAAATGAATTAATAAACAAACAAGTAATAATGCTCTCTTCACACAAGAACAACTTATAAATGACACAACAAACCCATACCTCAAATCTTATAAATCAATCCATAAACCTTCTCCATTTTCACGACAACAAGAACTATCACCATCAATTTGATCATCATTTTCAGGTAAAGTGTATGTGACATGTTGTCCAACAAGAGGTATATCGTGCAAATCATCGTCATTACTATTCCAATTTCTTGATTGTGTTGTGAGCACGAAAGACCACTGTTTATTTGCTGGATCATCCACATAAAATACTTGTGTGGCTTGGGTAGCCATTATGAATCGATCAGTTTTGTGCCCTCATAGATTTAGATTTACTAATGTGAAACCTAAATCTTCTTTTTTGACTCCACTATCACTCTTCACCCAATCACAAAAGAAAATAGGTACTTGAGTTATGATATAGTCTAACTCCCATATTTCTTTAATTACACCATAAAAAGACATATCACATTCAATAGGATTTCGGTCTTTCGATGTAGATACTTGGAAAGTTGTAGAAATAAGACTAACACCACTATTTTGTGTGTTTCTATTTTTATCACGCTCCATAGTAGTAAACTTAGTACCGTTCACCATATATGATGAAAATTTAGTGACATTAAGACAAGGACCTCGACAAATCCACTTAATAATTTCTGACACATTATTTGATGGGTTTCTCAAATCATTCACAACCTATTGAAAAAAAAAATATTTATCAAAACAACATAAAAAACAAACAAACATTAGACTAAACTCAAGAAATATTGAAAACAAAATACCTTCTGCTCTAGCCAACTACTAAAAGTACGATAATGTTCATCTTGTAACCATTTTTTGTTCTTAGACCTAGATGGAAATTGTGTCTTGATCCAGTTGAAATGTTGACTAAACAAAAATTTACGTGTTATTAGTAAGATAATTGTGATATCTTACAACATACACAATACATGTATTATATGAAAATAAACTTACTCAATGTAAGGTTGAATTTCATTAGTATTCTGTAACACAAGACGATGTGATTCATTTAGTTCATCTCGCGTAACTGTGCATACAACACTACCTCGACGACTCTGAATGTCAACATTAATTACTTCATTAAGCCTAGTTCTTTGTACACCAGACATGTATTCAGAACAAAATTCAATCGCCTCTTCAACAATATAACATTCAATGATGCACCCTTCGGGCCGACTTCTATTCCTTACATATCCTTTAAGAATCTTCATATATCTCTCAAATGTATACATCCATCTGAAGTAAACTGGACCACAAAATTGTACCTCTCTAACTAAGTGGACAGTGAGATGAATCATTATATCAAAAAAGGCAGTTGGGAAGAATTGCTCCAGTTTACACAAAATATAAGCGATTTCATGCTGTAGTTTGTCTAGCGTATACACATCAACCTCCTTGGAACAAAGTGACTTGAAAAAAAAACACAACCTTGTGATTATCTCTCGAACGTTTTTAGGTAAAACTGGTCGAATAGCTATTGGTAGTACATGTTGCATTAGAATATGACAATCATGAGATTTCATGCCAGTCAAAGTACAAGTTTTCATGTCTACCAATGACCTTATATTTGAACAATATCCATCAAGGACTTTTATATTGAACAAACAATCATAAACTTCCCTTTTTTCATCTTTAGTCAATGTGTAACAAGCAGGTGGAAAAAATGTCCGACCATTGCCTGGCTTTGGAGCTAATTCATTAAGTATTTTCATTGCAGTCAAGTCTTCTCTCGCCTTAATTCCATCCTTACTCTTTCCAGGAATATTCAACAAAGCTCCAATCAAACTATCACATACATTTTTCTCTACGTTCATGACATCTAAATTATGACACACAAGTAAAAGTTCCCAATATTCAAGCTCGAAAAATATCGACTTCTTTTTGTAACAACTTTTTGGTTCCTCCACAACCTTCGCCTTTCCACGACCCTTCCGCTTCTTAACTATACGTACTTTAGACTTCTCCATCTTGAAAATGATTTTAGACATCTTCTTGAGTACTTGGCTTCCACTTAAAGGTCGGGGAGCCTCCCCAAACTCTTGTTCGCCATTAAATGCCTTCTTCCAAGTTCGAAGTATATGATTACTCTTCAAGAACTTCCTGTGTCCCATATAACAAACTTTACGGGAGTGTTTCAAGTACTGAGAGCATGTTTCTTCTTCACAAATGGGACAAGCTTTATATCCTTTCACACTAAAACCTGATAAATTTCCATAAGCGGGAAAGTCATTGATTGTCCACAACAATGTCGCTCTAAGGCTAAACTCTTCTTGCTTGTATGCATCGTAAACCCTAAACCCTTCATTCCACAAAGTTTTGAAGTCATCAATAAGAGGAGCTAGATAGACGTCAATGTCATTCCCTGGTTGTTTAGGTCCCGATATCAACAAAGTCAGTAAGGTAAACTTCTTCTTCATACACAACCATGGGGGTAGATTGTATATAACAAGCATGACAGGCCAACAACTGTACTTACTACTAAGGTTATTATGCAGATTTATTCCGTCAGTAGAAAGACCTAGACGAAGATTCTGAGATTCATCGCCAAAAGAAGGCCACTTCAGATCAACTCTCTTCTATACTATCAGCTGGATGTCTTAATTTACCATCCTTCACTCTCTCATTTGCATGCCATGACAAACTCTTAACAAGTTCAGCATTTCTAAATAGTCGAATGAAACGGGGTATAGGTGGAAGATACCACAAAACCTTGGCGGGTATTCCTTCCTTAACATCCTTACCATTCCTTTTCTTTTTCCATCGTGACTCACCACAAGTAGGGCATGATTTTGCATCAGAAAACCTATTTCGGTATAGTATGCAATCATTAGGGCATGTGGATTTTTTCATACTCCATGCCTAATGAACATATTGTTTTTTTGGCCTCATAAAATGACATTGGCCATCTCATTACATTCAGGCAACAATTCTTTCAAAAAACTAAGTAAATTTGTCAAACTTCGATCACTCCATCCATGTTTTGCCTTCAAATTAAACAACCTTAGAAGCGTCGATAACTTTGTAAATCTTTTACAATCAGGGTAAATCGGTTTCTCAGTGTCACTAAGTAATGTCTCAAACTTGTTTGGCTCTACTGTTGATCCATAATGTGCATCATCAATCATTTCATCCAATGAATCCCAATTCACTTCATCTCTATTCCTCCTAACTTTACTAATCCTACTAGGGGGATCTGGTATATTAGGGGGTTTCTCCCCATGACTATACCATATCTTATAACTTCTGTCAACCCCATTAAAGAATAAATGTTCTTTGATCTTATTGAAACTCAACTTTGTTACATTAAAACACTTTAGACATGGACAGCAAGTAAAGTTTGGGTCTCCCCCATTCTCCAAACAAAACCTTAAGAAAAAATCAACTCCGTTCTTGTACTCCTCAGATAACTTATTCACTGACATCCATTTTTTTATCCATATCTTCTCTTCTATACAAATTAAAAAAGGATAAATAAATAAGCATATTAGCTTATTAAATAAATAAGTATGCTTGCTCTTCCCCTATATTACTAACCTAACCATTTGTTAATTTATATCAATCAAATCAATCAAACACATGTAAGAAGATAAAACAAAATTAGAAAGAAAAAAAGGCAACATTTTCTCTATAATACTGACCAAGCCATCAATAAAAAGTAATTCAAACAATAAATTTTTTTCCTTATATCTCCCAGCAGACAAACAAGCCCAGAACCTACTTCACTAAGGCACACAAGTTCTCAACCTTCTGTTATCACCGCAGCACACAATTTCTCATAACCTACTTCACTAAGGATGAATATCTAAGATATTCAAACTCTTCTAACATTTGCATAATATTAATAAAAGAATTAAAAAAAATATTCATACATACCTCTTTCAATTTAAAAGGTGATCAAGCTAACTAATTAACTTTCCAACACTCAATCCTTGTCAATTGGATCTACAACCTGAAGAATGTAATCAATACCTATAAGATTAATATAGAATAAAAATTAAAGAAAACCATAATGTTTCTAATTAAAGTTTTGGACATCTTAATCAGTGTTATATATTTAAAGTCACTAACCAAAATAATAATTTCTAATGTCACAATTAAATGTTGTGACTTGGGAAAAATATTTGTATACTAGTAACCTTAAATATTGTAATGAAGATATATATATATATACATATATATAAATTATATCATAGAAAGTGGGAGAACAAGAGAATGAATGCAACTGCCAAGCACAAATGAAACAAAAAAAATTATTTTGTAATCTCTAAACTCTATTGTTGTAATATGTCAGTTTGTTGTGCCTAAGTCCTAAATGTCATTAGTTGGTTACTTTTGTTAGTTTTCTGTTAAATGACCAACTTGTTTAGTTGTTACAATTCATGAAAGAAATAGAACTAGACATTGTTCTAGTTAATGGTGATATATAAAAAAAAAACAATAACAAATACTGAAGAACCCTTAGTACCAACTATTATTACTTTCATAAAATAATATTATACTAAATGTTATCCCCAAAAAATGGAGATCGATGATGTGGCAATAGAAATGAAAAGTGGCATGAAATAGTTGGGTGATCTGGCTTAGCAGTAGCCCAATACATCAGGGAAGAGTTTGGACTGCTTGAGAGATGTCATGACCAAGCCAAGTGCACCCGAGGAGAGTACTTGGGCTAGGGTGTGCCTGGTCGGACCTTGGTCCGAGGAGTATCCCCAAGAGGTCCGGTCGGACCTTGATCCGAGGAGAGCCAAGGAGGGTGTGGTCGGACTTTGGTCCGAGGAGTCCCAAGAAGTGTGATCGGACCTTGGTCCGAGGAGAGCCCAAGGATGTGGTCCGAGGAGCCCCAAGTGGTGTGATCGGACCTTGGTCCGAGGAGAGTCCCAAGTGGTGTCATCGGACCTTAGTCCGAGGAGAGCCAAGAGGTGTGTTCGGACCTTGGTCCAAGGAGACTCTAAGGGGTATGGTCCGTATGCATGTGTCCAACATGCAGCATGCATGTGTTCGACCAGAAGATGATATTCACCAATCAAATGGACCAGACTACGTCAAATTCCTAGAAACGGCTTCAACAAGAATCGGTCTGGGCACGCGCGGGAATCTCTCATTCTTCGCTCAAATTGAGGATTCTGTTGTATTTTGAATATTTTGTGTAATTTAAATATAATATGAGTAATAAAATATCCCGATCCTAGTGGGATATCAGTTTCTGATCCCAAACCTATAAATAGAGGGTTAATGGGATCAAAAAAGGACTTTTTGCAATTTGAAATTTGGTATGAGTTTCTAGAGAGAGAAAGTGCATTTTCTTTGAGAGAGAACCCTTTTTGTATTTTGAAAATTTACACTGAAGAAACTCAGTTGACACTGGTTCATCTGATATTGAGTGTAGATAAAATAATAAAATCTCTGAGTGGATTAGGCTATTACCGACTGATCGGGGTTGAACCACTATAAAAATCTTGTGTGTTATTTACTTTTTTGGATTAAACTGTCTGTGTCGTTTGAATTCTCTTGAAGGTTTGTCATTTTTGACGTTCTCACGTCGTTGGCTAAAAACACAGTCAACACTAAAAATTAAAGAGTAGTGCTACCAACCACCAAAAGGAAAAAGCAAAATAATAAATAAAAAATAACACTTTTGTATAGAACCAATTTTGTATATATAATGGACAAAACAAAAAGACAAAACGTGTAATAGTGAAAAAAAATATAATAAATAAAAGAATGAAAATTTTAGATACATCTACATTTGTTTGTATATATAATGGACCAAAAAAAAAAAGATGATCAGCAACTAAGAATGGGTGACTCACTAACCAAAAAAAAAAGGATGACTCGAAATATTATCCATGCATATATATATATATAGTATAGATATATATCTTTTCTTTTCTTCTTTAGTTTTACAATCCAGCCATGCAATTTTGTCACTATATATTATGTATGATGACCAAAACTGTGTTGGGCCAACTGCATATCATATGCTGTTGAACTGGCCACAGCTGATATAGCTTCACTGTTTACCTTTCTAAACCTTCCTTTGCTACTTCATTACCTAACCATACATATATATCAACCTACCTCTAGCTTCTATATATACCTCTTCTCATTGTATACCATAATACCATACTCATCAATCTCTAACTCTGAGTCTTAGATCTTATTATAACAACCACTCATCCACCTATGGCTTCTCCTTCTTCTAGCAACTCAGCTTTGCTGGTGTTTTCACTTCTTGTTTTTGGCTCTTTTGTGGTCAATGTTTCAGCTGGTGATTTGAACCAAGATTTTCAGATTACATGGGGTGATGGCAGAGCTAAGATAATCAACAGTGGAGAGCTTCGTATTCTGTCACTTGACAAAGCCTCAGGCTCTGGATTTCAATCCAAGAATGAGTACCTCTTTGGCTAAATTGATATGCAGCTCAAGCTTGTTGCTAGCAACTCTGCTGGCATTGTCACTGCCTATTATGTAAGCAAAGCTGTCATAGCCTACTCTTCAATTCAATCATATTGTTATGTATATAGCTTATTCTTATTATATATGTTTATCTCTGAATTTTTAGTATAATATTATTATCATGCCACTGCATCTCCATATAAATATATATATGTATATATGAACATCTTATCACACGGGTTAGCCTAAAGTAAAGGACTTAAACATACATACATATATATATTCTCTTTTAAAACACTTTATTTGATAATCCATACCAAGGTGAGAGTGAGAGTGAGTGCCATGTCTTACCTTCAAACCACCAAATTGGCTGGGGTATGTGGCAATGACGACTGATGAAGGAAAGGCAATGTTGGGAAGAAGGGATATTTTGGTGACGTTCAGAGGAACAGTGAATTCGGCTAAGGGCCTTATTGATGTAGATTGCCTTCTTTTCCCTGCTGATAAAGTGTTAGATTATAGTCCTCGTTTATATTATTTCAGCTGTCGTTGAAAATTTAAGCTAATTAACACAACCATTAAACGTAAAAAGGAATAAATAGAAAGGGTGAACACACATGAATCAGCTCCTAATAATTGCATGCAAAAAATAATTGGGTCAAATTATAAAATTTTCTATAATTTTTCTTATCATTGCAAATCTTTTACGGTACATAAAACACAATCATGTGGGCTATATTAGAAGCCCCTATAAAAGATGAGTGGATCATCATGTGCATAACAAAAACTTTATTGTGAGACGAAGCTATTTTTCGTCCATTGATATAAGCTAGGTTGTCCATATTAAAACCCCAATTCCCTTATAATGTCTACAATATATATATATAGCTTCATTATTAACTTGTTTATGCATATTTGTTTTCTCCCTGATTAACACTCTGTTCCTTTGGTTGCCAAATTCAATATTTTGCATAGAAAAGAAATGTTGATCAATATCACCAAAAATAGGAAAAGCTAGAATGAAAAAAAAATATATATATTATAAGTTTAATGGGCTATAAATTATTTCCCTCTGGTTGTTTTAAGAACTGTGATATGTAGTACTGTCTGAATTTTTATTTTACATTGCTAGAAACAATGAAAACCCAAAAGAAAACCAAGGTGAGAGTGAGAGCGAGAGTGAGTGCAGTGGCTTACCTTCAAACCAAGACAGAGAGAAAGAGCAATAGTGTGGCGTGGGGCTTGGGTTCGGTTGGGTAATGATCTAGTCCTGGCATGGGTAGATCTTTGCTATGAACGCCTACCAGAATTTTGCTTCCGATGAAGGAATGTTGTGCTCTGCGTGGGGAGACGAAAGATGGCATGAATCTGAAAACTGGAGGTCTTCGAATGGTGATCGTGGGGGCTTCTATTGTAGAGGAGAAGAGGGTAAAAAGATGATGGCAGGCAGAGGTATCTATGGAGATTTCAAAGCCAGAAAAAATGGCTCTTTGCCATTTCAAAGATAGAGAGAAAGAGCAATATGGTGTAGCGGGAAAGAAGAACAAATTTCAGAAAATAGGAGGGGAAAGGGGGCGCGGGCACAGTGGTTATTTCATGTCGCCCCTTGGCCTATTTTTAAAAAAAAAAAGTACACAGAAATGTAAAATATAAAATTTAAAATTTATATATAATGACCCACATTACATTATATCTCTTGTAAAGTGCGACATGATATATAATATTTCATGACCCTCATTAACGGACATGAAATATGCTCTACAAAATTTCATGACCTTCACCATAAGTGTAGGTCATTAAAAAGAGTCATTAAATAGTTAGATTGTTGTAGTGATTAATATATTATTTTAATCTTGAGATAAGGTCTGCTTTAATTTTTTTTTTACTTTTATCTTGGTCATTAACATAATTATATGGACAGAATATTCCAAGTACTGATAATTAAGATCATTACAGCCACTAAATTTCTATCTTCCAAGCTCACTTCACAACCTGTGTGGACAAAGCTATATTGTTCTGACTACTAAAATTTGAACCACCAAAAGGTTGAATGGTTTGATGAATAAAAAGAAAAAAGAATGTTTAATAATTTGTTGTCTGGCTATTTTCACGAGTGAAAAACTAATGTTTTTTAGTGCTATTTAATAATATTGCATATGTGTGTATATACACATATACAGACATATGTATTTTTATCTTCCTTTTCTTATTTACACTACAAGAAAATAAGAGTTTTATGACTTTATTTGGGAGACATTGAAAGTCTACAATGTCTCCCAATTGGGGAGATGTTGTTGCTAGGGTCATTGGGGAGATAGATAATGATATGCTAGATGAAGGATCGGATGTAGAAGATCCCGATTTTTAGAATAGCTAGTTTTTCATTGTTTGTTTTGTTTATTTCTTTATTTTATGATTGTAATAAGTGAAAATTATTTTTCCAAATTAATTTCATGTTATTTTATCATCATGTATGAGTTTGATTTTATTTTCGCAATCATAATAAGTAATAAATAAAATGAATAATGACTAAGTTCAGTGAGGGTGGATACAAGTCAATGAACCAAGTTTCCTTATTGAGAGTTAGGGGGCCTTAGTAGTTGGGAACGATTTTACTGATCCCAGCCCTCCCTCAATATGGTTAACTTTGGAACAAAGATAAGTTTCGAGCCTGAGAATTAAGTCATATAGGAAGATTAGAAAAACACTTAGAAAATAAAGATGACTTGTTTTTCTAAGTATAGAAACCCACACTAATAATAAATAAAGACCTATATAATTTTTTCATAAGAAGTCATAATGAGTAGGTCTGAGATATGTTTGTTTTAGAATAAGTTTTTGCCTTAGAGCCTATTAGGGTAAGTTCTAACAAGTTCTCGACTGTTAGAACTTTTGGTGAAGATCTCGCTCTGAAGATCTGCACGCACCAGCGGAAACGCCTCCAACATTGTTCCAACGACCAATGATGCCCTCCAGTTCGCAGAAGAGGAGTGCGTGCTACTACTAGCCGCAACGCGCCGACACCGTTAGCTGACAACACCGCGGAAATCGCTAGACGGCGACAACAAGTCGAGGAACTCTTGCAGCAACAACGTCAACAGGCGCAGACTCAGCCTCAGTCTCTGCCGCAACCGCAGCCGCAGCTACAGCAAATGGCCCCAGCACCCCAACAAGTTGGTCCATATGGGGGATGGCCAGTGATGAACTACACGCCGTATCTAGTACCGAATATGGAGTCAGTATATGAAAGGTTCCGCAAACAACACGCTCCAAACTTCGAAGGGACTATAAACCCCTTTGAGGCAGAAGAGTGGCTAAGGAATGTGGAGCAAATTCTTACGCACATGAACCTCAGTAATGCGGACCACATATCCCTGCGTCTCGTCATTACTAAGGAAGGATGCCAGAATATGGTGGGACTTAGTCTAGCAGACTAACGATGTCACCACCATGATATAGATTTGTGGAGCCGTCCCACAAGAAGTATCACACCTTGACAGTCATCGCTAATGGTAGAAGAATATGCTCGTCAGTTCAACAGATTAGTCAAGTTTGCACCAGAGTTGGTCCCAACCGAATTTACGAGGTTGACCAAGTTCGTTAGAGGATTTAGACCAAAGATGGAATTAGGAGTTAAGCTAGCAGACCTGGGAACTACAACCTATGCCAATGTTCTAGAAACGGCAATAGAAGTAAAAAGGATTCAGAGGAATGCTAGTAAGGAGAAGAGGGATTAAACGACGGTTCCAGACCAAAGTCTTTGCCTTGACCCAAGGAGGAACCCATGCTAGTAACAAGTATTTACAGGTCAGATCCTATCCTCGATAGTATATGTTCTAGTATCGCTTGATTGGTATCAGTATACTCGTATATCTCGTTAGGAATGATAGAAAAAATAGACAAACCTAGTGAAAGATTTAGAACTAGGTTTGTAACCAAGTTGCCTTCGGGCAAAGTAGTTCTATCATCACGAATAGTACGAGGCGTACCGATCAAGATTGAGGACATAGAACTAGAAGGAGACCTGATAGAGCTAGTGATCAAGGACTTCGACGTAATACTAGGCATGGATCGGCTAGCACGGCATCGCGCAACGATCAACGCAAGAAGGTGATGTTCGAGACTCCTGACGGCCAAAGACGATGCTTCGTGGGACAAGCTTCAGGATTACGCACCCCGATTAGTGTCATCTCTCAAAGCTCAACAAAGGATAGAGAAAGGATGTCAAGCATTCTTAGCCAGCATCACGAACGTGGAAAGGGATACGCCACTTAAGGATGGAGATGTTCGAGTTATACAAGAATTTCCAGAGGTATTTCCCGATGACTTGCCAGAATTGCCGCCAACTCGAGAGATAGACTTCACGATAGAATTAGTACCGGGCACCGAGCCTATCTCTAAGGCACCATACCGGATGGCACCTACGGAACTCAAGGAGTTAAAGACGCAGCTACAAGAACTCCTAGACTTGGGTTTCATTAGGCCTAGCCATTCACCATGGGGAGCTCCGGTACTATTCGTGAAGGAGAAGGACGGAAGTATGCGTATGTGCATAGACTACCGTGAGCTGAATAAAGTAACAATTAAGAGCAAATACCCGCTACCTCGGATTGATGATTTGTTTGATCAACTCCGAGGCGCGACTGTATTTTCTAAGATCGATTTACGGTCCGGGTATCATCAGCTCAAGGTAAAGGGAGAAGATATCCCTAAGACAGCCTTTAGGACTCGTTATGGACATTACGAGTTCTTGGTTATGTCTTTTGGTCTTACTAACGCGCCAGCCACGTTTATGGACTTAATGAATAGGGTCTTCAAAGACTACTTGGATAAATTCGTCGTTGTGTTCATCGACGACATTTTAATTTACTCCAAGGACGAAGTAGAGCACGAGGAACACTTAAGGTTGATTTTGACACGATTGAAGGAGCATAAACTTTACGCCAAGTTCAAGAAATGCGAGTTTTGGCTTTCACAAGTGGCGTTCCTCGAGCACATCATATCGAAAGACGGAGTTGCAGTAGACCCATCGAAAGTAGAGGCCGTGAAGGATTGGCCTAGACCAAAGAACGCATCAGAGGTAAGAAGCTTCTTAGGGCTAGCAGGTTATTATAGGAAGTTTGTAGAGGGCTTTTCTAAGATAGCCACTCCACTCACCAACCTGACCCGGAAGCAACAAAAGTTTAACTGGAAGGATAAGTGTGAGGAAAGCTTCCAGTTGCTTAAGGATAGGCTTTGCTCAACACCAGTACTTAGTGTCCCAACACCCAGCGATAAGTTTGTTGTCTACTGCGATGCATCAAAGCTAGGATTGGGATGCGTGCTGATGCAAAATGACAAGGTGATAGCCTACGCCTCACGTCAGTTAAAGGAGTATGAACAACGCTATCCAACTCACGATATGGAGTTGGCAGCAGTGGTCTTTTCATTGAAAATCTGGCGCCATTATCTTTACGGAGAACGGTGCGAGATTTATACGGACCACAAGAGTTTAAAATACTTCTTTACGCAGAAGGAGCTCAACATGAGGCAGCGCAGGTGGTTAGAGTTAGTAAAGGATTACGACTACGAAATCCTAGACCACCAAGGAAAGGCAAACGTAGTTGCCAATGCACTTAGTAGGAAAAGCTATGGGAATTTAGCAGCCTTATCCGGAGTAGAAAAGTCGCTACAGCAAGAGCTGATCAGTGCCGGAATAGAAGTAGTTATAGGCAAGCTGGCTAACTTGTCTATCCAATCGAATCTGGTAGAGGACATACGGATTGGTCAGAGACATGATGACACGCTAGCAGCACATATGGAAGCAGTCAGAGAAGGCAAGAATACAGATTTCTCAATATCTAGCCAAGGATTATTGAGATATAAGGATCGGGTATGCGTGCCAAGTGGTCGAAGTATTAAGAGGAAGATTCTAGAAGAAGCGCACAATACCCCGTACTCAGTTCATCCAGGGTCTACCAAGATGACTCATGACATCAAGGCAGTCTATTGGTGGCTAGGGATGAAGAAGGAGATAGCGGAGTATGTATATAAATGTCTGGTATGCCAACAAGTGAAAGCGGAGCATCAGCGGCCTGCACGTTTATTGCAACCGCTTAGCGTACCAGAATGGAACTGGGATGATATAGCCATGGATTTTGTGACGGGGCTACCAAAGGCGAACAAGCAGCATGATTCCGCTTGGATAGCAATAGATAGACTAACCAAGTCGGCTCATTTTCTGCCTGTTAGAACTTCATGCACGGCAGACCAATATGCAGACATCTACACCCAAGAGATTGTACGATTGCATGGAATCCCCAAGACGATAGTGTCAGATAGAGGATCAGTATTTACGTCAAGATTTTGGAGAAACTTACAGCGAGATATGGGTACTAAGTAAAGCCTTAGTACAGCTTTCCATCCTCAGACAGATGGGCAGTCTGAGCGTACAATTCATATTTTAGAGGATATGCTACGCGTATGTGTACTTGATTTCGGAGAATCGTGGAATAAGTACTTACCACTGATCGAGTTCTCGTACAACAACAGCTACCAGTCGACGATCGGAATGGCACCTTATGAGTTGCTATATGGAAGAAGGTGCCGATCACCGTTGCACTGGGACGAGGTAGGAGAAAGGCAGCTTCTAGGGCCCGAAGCTGTTAGACAAGCTCAAGAAGCAGTAACGCTTATTAGACAGTGTATGCTGGCTGCTCAAAGCCGTCAGAAAAGCTATGCGGATACCAAGCGACGCGATGTGGAATTCCAAGTTGGAGATTAAGATATCTCCTATAAAAAGTGTCAAGCGGTTCGGAAAGAAAGGCAAGCTTAGTCCCCGATTCATAGGTCCTTTTAGATATTGGACAAAGTGGGAACAGTTGCGTATAGACTAGCCCTACCGCCAGCACTAGCCGATAGTCACAACGTCTTCCACATCTCGATGTTACGCAAGTATGTGTCAGACCCATCTCACGTCCTCAAGTACGATACCATAGCGCTCCAGAAAGACTTAAGTTACGAGGAACGACCGGTTAGCATCCTAGATAGAGGGATGAAGCAGTTACGGTCCAAGAGCTTTCCTATAGTCAAAGTCCTATGGAGTAATAGTTCTGAACGCGAGGCAACGTGGGAGTTAGAGGAGGACATGCAAGGCTGGTATCCGGAGTTATTTGATAAGTAAATTTCGAGGACGAAATTCTTTTTAGTAGGGGAGAATTGTAGAGTCCAAGAACTTTACTTAGCTAAGATAGATAATAGTATGATAGTATTTATAGCATTATCTTTGTTACTATGGATTTTTGGTTCAGACCGGGAATTATTTGGACACTCATAGTAGTACTTACAGATTTTATAAGTTTAATCTATAGTTTAAGAATATTAAGTATAACCTAAGGTTTGATTAATGTGACTGATATTAAGGATTATATTTATTATATTATAAGGTTTAGACATCAACCAATAGGATTTTAAGCACATGTTATGAATGGTAATTAAGGATTAAGTATTTTTGAGGATTAAATTAAATAAGGGTAAAGTTTGAATGATATAGGGTCAGTCAGCAGCTTTGAATACGTTGAGGGCTTAGTCAAGGCTGTTTACTCCATTCAAACTTAGCTAAAAATGTGTAATTTCGTGTTTAAATATTCAGCGTGTGCCGATATATCGCAGCTATAGGGGGCGATATATCGCAGCACGTAGATACGGAAAACACGAATCGATGCACGGTCGCCTCGGGAACAATGGTCCAGGCGATATATCGCCTATAGGGGGCGATATATCGCCTCCTCCAGTATGTTTTCAAACGTTTTTGAATTCATTTCCCTTCAGCCATTCAAACTCCTTCAACAGTCCAGCATCTTTTGAACGAGTCTTCAGCCTCTGCTGAACGATTATTCAAATGATTTTCACCTAAAAAGCCATTATTTTTATTCAAGTAAAATCAAGATACTTTCATTCCCAAACTCTATAAATAGGACCTAGTACCCAGCCATTACTCACCTTTTACTCTAAGTTCTGAAGCTGCTAGTGTTAAGTGAGTGTGAGAGTGTAAACACCTGGTTTGGGAAAATCATAAGCTTAAACATCATAAGCTTATCAAACACTTTGGGAAGTGAGGTTCTATAGTATTTCGGTTGAGGTGTAGATTGGTCTTTCAAGTCTTTGAGGTAACCAAAACTCTAGTTCATTTCTGTATTATGTTATTTTCTTTCTCATAGTCTTCTACTCAATCTCTAACCTTAATCTTCATTTTGGTTAGGGAATCTAAGTTCTTGAGCACATAAGTTTCGGTAAGCATGTGTTCTCAAATGGTTTAGTCTTTCCATCCCTTTCATTTCATCTCCTTTCTTCTTTAGACTCACTCTTTCTTATGGTTTTAGGAGTGCTCCAAAAAGTCCCAACTCAGTCTACATATCCCGGTAACTTTGGTAAGGAAAATAGGCTAGAATCTATATGTTTATGTTTATGTTATCTTATGTGTTATGTTATGATATGTTATGAATATGTTATGCATGTGTTTGTTGTAGGCTTGGGCTTATGCCCTATTTGACTAACAAGACCCCAAAAAGATTGTGGGCATATGCCTATTTAGCTGGTAGGACCCCACTAATCTCATGGGCATAAGCTTGTTTAGTCTATGGGACCCCAAGTAATAATGGCCATTATAATAAGTGTATTATGTGTTATGATATGTCTTTACGTTCATTATGAAATTTATGTGTATGACTATGTGTTAGATTTTCCTTGCTGGGCATTAGGCTCATTCCTTTCTGTTTTATGTGCAGGAAAATAAGCTTTAGAGGCGGTAAGATTCGTGATGCTTAGAGGATGTGTATCGATGGTGAATGGAGTCAAGGGGGCCGAGCGTTATTCGATTCGAGGATGTAGTCTTGTTTATGTTTTTTATGGTTTTAAATGTATTTTCCGCATTTTCTATGTAACTCTTTTTACTTTAAGTTATTTTTGTTTTAAAGACAATGGGTACCCATGTCCTACTTATTTTTATGAAAGTAACCTTTGTTTCTACAAGTTTATAATAAATTATGGTATTTTCGCAAATGTATGTTTTAGTAAGAATTTGTATGTATAGTTCGATAATGGTCCAAGAGTCTAGATTAGTGGGTCATTACATTTCTCAAGAGCTCATCTTGTTGCTGAAGGTGCTCTTCTAGGCTTTGTGCTTGTTGACGATGCTCTTCTTCTTGTTTTCAAAATCTTTCTTCAAACTCCTTTCTAATGTCGTCATTCGAAGAAGAGGCTTTTGATTTATTTTTTGTTGAGGTAGGTGTTGGAGTATTCCAGTATACTGAGCGGGACACACCGTGTCCACCAGCCCTAACACGTCCTCGAGGCTCAGATGTGCCCAACGCCCTTGTCTGCACATCATCAGGGCCATCAGGTGCCCATTTACCCTTAGCTTGGAGTTGCCGGTAATGATCCTGTGAAATAATATTCACAGAAAGTTATATATATAAGCTAATAATTTGATATATCAACATTATTAAATATGAGCATTTACAATATTTTTTTGAATCTCAGAGGCCTCTCCAACTAGCTCTCCTTTTGCATTCCGACGACCCATGCTCCATAAGTCTGCCCTATCAAGTTCAGTCAGACTTTTCCCACTTTGTTCTATTAACATCTCTTCAATACGCACATAGCCTCCTCTAGAGAGGTTGTGATTGTATTTATTCAATGCTCGATAATTTTTCATCTCCTCTCTCTTTCTTTGCCACTCGGGAGTTAATCTTGAGTTCACAAACTTTAACTATTCATCCAGAGTTATGACATTCTCAAATCCAAATGGCATAGCTGGCGGGAACTCATTTGGGTATTTTTTCAAAGCGTCGTAAACGTGTACCCTTGTAAGATTAGTCTTCCAATTTCGGAAGTACTTTCCCGCATCCTTCAACATCCGTTTCTTTTGTTTGGGGTCCAAATCAAAAGTTTTCTGCAAGTTTGAAAGTAATAAAAAGCATATTATCAAAACAATATATATTTTAAAAACATTAAATGAAATATAATTAATAAAAGTATACCTTCATTGTGTCCCATATTTTATTTTTATCCACCACACTAACATCGTTCCAACTGTTAATGTTGATGGACATAGTTGCTCGAACAATTGCTCCAAGCTGTGATGAAACATTACTTCTAGATTCACCCACTAGTTGACCATACTCATTGTATTCAACACGAGTAAGATGTCCTTCATTCTTTTTTTTTTGGTGTTTTTAGACATCCATGTACATCCTCTCACAGCTTTATTTTCTTGTTCCACTGGCTGAGAATGAGGGCGTTGCTCCCCCTCATCAGAACTACCACCAAAAGGATCAGCCTCCATCTGTGAAACATAAATATCATTATTATAACAATTTTGGACACTCATAATCAAAAGATGAAACAAAATGTTGAAACCAAAAGATGAAACTAAAAATTTCACATATCATAAACATATGAAACCTATTAAATGGTACCTCAAGACCCATTATCATCAACCCATAATCCTTCACCATTTTCACGGAAATAAATACAATCATCATCAACTTTGTCATTATCTTCTATTGCGGTGAATGTGAAAAGTTCTTCTTCGAGAGGTATATCATGTAAATCACCATCTTTAATGTTCCATTCTCTTGTTTGCGTTGGAAGAACAATTGACCATTGGTTGTCTGAAGGATCATTCACATAAAATACTTATTTGGCTTGTGAAGCTAATATAAATCGATCAGATTTGTGCCCAATTCGTTTTAGATTAACTAATGTGAAACCAAAATCTTCATATATTATGCCGCTGTCACTTTTCACCCAATCACAAAAGAAAACAGGTACTCGAGTTGTGATATAATCTAACTCCCAAATTTCATTAACTACTCCATAAAAAGTCATATCACATTCAATTGGATTTTTATCTTTTGCACTAGAGACTTGCACAGTTTTAGCAACAAGGCTAACACCACTGTTTTGTGTGTTTTTGTTGTTATCGCGCTCCCTAGTGTTAAATAGAGTACCATTAATCATGTATGATGAAAACTTGATGACATTAACGGAAGGTCCTCGAGAAATCCACTTAGCAATGTCTGAAACCTTATTTGATGTGTTTTGTAATTCTGACACAACCTATCAAATCAACATACCAAAAACAACCAAAAATGTCATCTTTCAATAATCAACACAATTTACCTTTTGCTCTATCCAACTACTAAAAGTTCGATAATGTTCGTCTTGTAACCATTTTGGGTTCCTTGACTTGGATGGAAATTTGGTCTTTATCCAATTAAAATGTTCCCTTCAATTATACATATGTTGTTAAACAATTGAATATACAAAATTACACAACTTAAACTTAATGTATTATATGAATATAACTCACTCGATATAAGGTTGAATTTCATTTATATTCTGCAACACAAGACGATGCGCTTCATCTAGAAGATCTCAACTTACTGTGCATACAACACTACCACGACGACTCTGAATCTCAACATTTTCAACATCATATTTAACCCAATTTTTTGTACACCAGTCAAGTATTCAGAACAAAATTCAACTGCCTCTTCTGCAATATAGCATTCGACGATGCATCCTTCTGGCCGACTTCTATTCCTAACATACCCCTTAAGAATCGTCATATATCGCTCAAATGGATACATCCATCTTAAATAAACTGGACCACAATATCTTAGTTCTATAACCAAGTGAACTGTCAAATTGATCATTATATCAAAAAATGCAGGCGGGAAATATTTCTCCAACTCACACAATACCTCAACAATTTCATCTCTTAACTTAGGTAACTTAAGTGGATCAATCACCTTACAACACAATGACTTGAAAAACAAGCATAACCCTGTGATTACATCTCTAACATTCATAGGCAACATAGATCGAATGGCCATTGGTAGTAAATGTTGCATTAGAATATGACAATCATGAGATTTCATGCCAGTCAGAATACAACTTTTCATGTCTACCAATGACCTTATATCCAACTTTTAATATCCGTCTGGAACTTTTATATTAAACAAACATCTGCAAATTTCCATTCTTTCCTCTTTAGTAAGAGTGTAAGCTGCAGGAGGTAAATATGTTCGTCTCTTATCTGGTTTTGGAATTAATTCATCCCTTATACCCATTGCAACCAAGTCTTGTCTAGCCTTAATTCCATCCTTAGTTTTCTCAGGAATATTCAACAAAGTGCCAATCAAACTATCACATACATTTTTCTCTATGTGCATAACATCCAAATTATGGCGTATAAGTAAGAAAGGCCAATATTCAAGTTCGAAGAAAACAAATTTCATTTTATAACATCCTTTTGGCTCCTCCATAACCTTGGCCTTGCGACTACATTTCATCTTTGTAGGTGTACGAACTGTAGGCTTCTCTAACTTGAACACAATTTTAGAGATCTTCTCAAGTACTTGGATCCCATTCAATGGCTCAGGAGCCTCCTCAAACTCTTGTTTACCATTGAATACCTTCTTCCAAGTCCGAAGTTTATGCGTATTAGGCAAGAACTTCCTATGTCCCATATAACATACTTTCCGAGAGTGTTTCAAGTATTCAGAACATGTTTTTTCTTCACAAACGGGGCAAGCCTTATATCCTTTCACACTAAACCCAGATAAATTTCCATACGCAGGAAAGTCATTAATTGTCCACAATAAGACCGCTCTAAGATTAAATTCTTCCTACCTATACGCATCATAAACCTTAACCCCTTCATCCCACAAAGTTTTCAAGTCATCTATAAGAGGGGCTAGATAGACGTCAATATCATTACCAGGTTGTTTAGGTCCTGATATCAACAAGGTCAAAAGCGTAAACTTTCTCTTCATACACAACCATGGGGGTAGATTGTAAATAACAAGCATAACAAGCCAACAACTATACTTACTGCTAAGGGATGCGTGTGGATTAAACCCGTCAGTAGAAAGACCTAGACGAATATTACGAGATTCATTTCCAAAAGAAGGTCACTTCAAATCATCTATCTACAAAGCAAAGGTGTCAGCTGGATGTCTTAATTTACCATACTTTATTCTTTCATTAGCATGCCACGACAAACTTTTAGCATGTTCGCCATTTCTAAACAATCGGATGAAACGAGGAATTGGCGGAAGGGACCACAAAACTTTGGCAGGTACTCCTTCCTTGACATCGTCACCATTTCTTTTCTTTTTCCATCGTGACTCACCACAAGTAGGACACGATTTTGCGTCTGCAAAACTATTTCGATATAATATGCAATCATTAGGACATGCATGAATTTTTTCGTACTGCATGCCTAATGAGCATAACGTCTTCTTTGCCTCATAAAATGAAATTGGAATTTCATTATCTTCAGGCAATAACTCCTTCAAAAAACTAAATAAATCAGTAATGCTTTTATCACTCCAGCCATGTTTAGCTTTTAGATTGTACAACCTAAGAAACACAGATAATTTTGTAAATCTTGTACAACTAGGGTAAATTGGTTTTTCAGCATCATTAAGGAGTGTCTCAAACTTATTTGGGTCTACTCCTGATCCATAATGTGCGTTGTCAATCATTTCATCTAATGGATGCCAGTTCTCCTCCACTATATTCTTCCTCACTCCTTTTGGTCTACTTGGCAGAGTTGGAGCAATCGGAGCTATCTCCCCATGGTAATACCAAATTGTGTAACTCTTCTCCATCCCATTGAAATATAAGTGTTCTTTAATCTTTTTAAGACCCATCTTTTTAACATTTCCACACTTAAGACATGGACAATAAGTAAAATTTGGCTCTTTCACATTTTCCGCACAAAACCTTAAGAATAAATCGACCCTGTTCCTATATTCCACAGATAACCTATTCGCTGACATCCACTGTTTATCCATATATTCTCCTATGTCTATGGAAAAGAAAAGAAACAATACTAAATATGCACGTGATAAAGTTGTATGTCTACATAAAACTAATTGTTTATTATCCTAGATAAAATTGGGTAGCATTTCCCCTATAATAGTGACCTAACCATCTGCATCACTACAAGAAAAAATGCTTTTAATAACACCAAAAATGTGTTATCAAAACCTACGATAACACTTTCTGATGTGTTAAGATAGACTGTTATCGTAGGTCAGGGGTACTTTACATAACACTTTATCAGTGTTATACAGATGTGTTATTGTACTGTCAACGATAACACAATTTCTGTGTTATTTTAATATATAGATAAGTGTTGAATTATGTTATTTATAGTCGATACTATAACACTTTTTTTGTGTTATACTACACTTTAGTATAACACTTTTTTTGTGTTATACTACACTTTAGCATAACACATTTTTTGTGTTATACTACACTTTAGAATAACACATTTTTTGTGTTATATTAGTTTAGAGAAACATAATCTTTTTTTTACTTACACAAAACTAGGATAACAAATATGAAAGTTGAAGCCAAATAATGTAACATAAATAGATTTTTATTAATTACTCAAATGTAATTACAATATTTAGTCTACTTGTCTAGGCTTAAGAAATCATATTACAACATAATTTATGCCCAATTCAGATTACTTTATCACTCAATATAAAACAAGAAATGTATACAAAAATTAGTGAAATACATTCTTCCATTCTAAAGGCCTCAACTACAAATGTTGTCAAGAATTGCTCCAAAGAAATCATCTCAATATACCTGCACATTGTAAAAAAAAAAGTCCTTTTATTATTAAGAACAAAAGTTCTTGCCACCACAACAACAAACTTACAGTCTTTTCTTAAATGATACATTGAAAACTTCAAAAGAAGAAAATGGAAAACTAAGATAAATACTTATCTGTTTTAGTTCAATAAAATAAGAGAGCTATCAAGAAAGAGCTAGGGAATTTTCAGATGAACAATAAAATAAGAGAGAATCAGTAGAGAATAGTAGTGCAAGATAAAAGAAATAGTAGTGCTTCAATAAAGTGTTGTTGTAGTGTACATGGTCCTAACAAAAAACATATCCTATGTAATTTTCCAACTCCATGGTTTTAAACAGGCAGGGGAAACATAAAAGGAAAGAACAACATCTCTCTGTCCATTGAAGCTAAATATTAAAAACAAGTGAGAAACATCAATACTAAAATCCTTCATGATGATATATCTCGATTGCTCTTTGTGCCAAAGACTAAAGTTCATGTATTACGAATTGATAAATACTATGGTTAGCTGTTGTTCCCATGACTGCAGTGAAATAGTTGGACCATATTTTGACTATTTTAACAAGGAACTCGAACACATGCACATTCTAGACTAGCAGCAATAATCTACATTACAAGTTTGGATTATTTATTTCAAACTTGCATAGCCACGTGCACCCATTGGATCTCTCCTAAGCAGTCTAAAAGAGCACTAGATTGCAGAAATATTATTAGTGACCAAATGCAAAACAGGGGCAGCAAGTGGAAAAAGAGAAGAAACTTGCAAATGACATCATCTTAGGCACATGGACTCGATAGATTAGTGCACTTTTCAAACAGCTGTGTTGGATTTTTTTTTAATTTAAAATGGCATTTTCCTAGACAGAGGCCACACACTTAATTCATTAAAACAAAGTAGAATACAACACAACATAAGCAACCAACCCCTGCCCAAAGTCAGACTTGAAGGGACCAAAGAAAAGAAAGATTGTTTGCTAAACTAAATTTTGATTCCCTTTGTTTGTATATTTCAGGAAAAAACTCCACTCTAATCATATCCATAATGTATATTAATTACATAGTGTATATTAGTTTATTTTATAAACTTAGACTATGTAATTTTAGTTTATAAATATTATTCATAAATGTATATTAATTATTAATGATAACTAACTCCAACCATTCAATACTATTACTATAAAATACAAAAAAAAAAAAAAAGAGTTTACAGCTAGTTAGTTTACAGCTAATATCATTAGGTTAGTTAGGATTTGTAGGAAAGATCTCCACATATAGATTAACAAAGAGATTTCAAACTCAAATTTCTTACTCAGGATTCAAAAAAAAAAAAATTAGATAGATATTACTTGAAAAATACATTATTAAGGGCATTGAAATAATAGCTTAACCCAATCATTGCTTACAAAGGCCAGTAAATATTTTGAGCTGAACTTAGTGCCTCAATTTGTAAATCTCTTCAGTTTAAGCAACAATTAAAATAACTAAGACATAGAGAGATGACCTTGTATGTGTTAAATATAATCTAGTCTTTTCATCACTATATATATGGTACAAGTATAAATTAGGAGTTAATAAATATCAACACAAAGTTTAATCAACAAAAAAATTACTTGCACTCTTTTTTCTTCTATTTTATTTCAATAGATAAACAATAATACCTCATATTATAATACCTCATATAGAAGAAAAATGTGCACTTGAGCTGAAGCTTTAATTGAAAAGAAAAGAAGAAGAAAAACCATCTTTAGAGATGTAAAATAATCTCAAATTACTACAGGTCCTACCATACTACAAACTGAAAAGCTCTAACAAAAGCAATTTTATCACTCTGCCTAAGCATCTATGCCAAAACTATTTACTCCTTAGGCCTCATAGTAATCTGACTTTTATTTGGGTTATTTATAAGCTAAACTTTGCTAATCTTTTCATTAAAGAATATGCATCCATTAGGTTGTATGATAATCCGACCTTGTCATGATAAAACTTACTACTGACAGATAATAATTACATTTTCAATCAATATATTGAAAATTCAAGGGCAGTACCAGTAAGACATAATTGCTGGTTGATCCACAATACTCTCACAGCCACCAAAAGATGGGGGCAATGTATGGAATTTTAAGTTCATCAATGAATTTGATGGTGGTATGTAAGTCGCCATCAATCTGCATAGTCAAGCAATACACCGGTTGAGAATGAACATACCAATGAGTAGAGGTAGAAAGAACATATATCAGGCTCACAAAAGCAAGCTAAACAGATGAAAAATAGTCAACAATGCTCACATCAAAACTGACGACACCACCAAAACCAGTCATTTGCCTCTTGGCAAGTTCATGTTCAGGATGACTTTTCAAGCCAGGATAATAGACCTGAGCCACCTGTCAAAAATGTTGTCACACTATCAATTCACAATACACGATACTAACAATATACATTACATTTTCCTACCACAAAGTTTAAGATTTAACAAAAAATGATTTTCCTGCTCTCTCAATAGAATCCAATTATCAAACAGAGCTTTAGAGATCCTAAAAGTAATAACAAATGCATAGTAGAAAAGTATGGATAGGGATGACTGAAAAGATACATATGTGACTGATGAAAAATATATCCAAGAACCTTATTTCTGAAAGCCTGGCCAATTTGAGCAGCAGCAAAAGGAAGCTTGTTCCCATTTCTGAAAGCCTGGCCAATATAACAGATGCCTCTACACCCTCAGCAAGAGATGCCTTGCTGCTACTATTGCTCCGAATTGCTGATTGAACCTGATGAAGAAACAATAACCATATAGAACCAGAACGTTCTCTTTTTTAGGTAACAAACAGAGCACTTGATTTAAGACCAAAAGGAGACAGAAACAGAGGTCTACCAACCCAACAAAACAACACAAAACAATGGAGCGCATTAATTCAACCCCTACATTATTTTACCTGAGAAGACGCACTTTTGAGTACAGAAAGTACATGAGAGCGAATCATACCCAATGCTCGAGACTGTCATAACAAAAAAATTACTCAATTATTGGAAATGGAAACAAATTTTAGTGGAAGAATGTCAAAAAATGTAACGTTATCTAATCAGCTACCTGCAGTTGTCGAAATTTGAGTAAGTAAACGCCGGATTCAGCATACTGTGGATTGTTTTCTACATACCTAATATAAAGTAGATAATGTTTAAGGTCATCAAGTTGATTGAGAAAATAAATGTCTCAACAAAATATGCTAGTAATTCCCTAAATCAACATATAAATTAATGGTACGACACAAGTAATATTTAATGAATGCAACTAAAGCAGCAAAAATAGATACATAAATATATATGATGTAAATAACATCCCCTTACACTATGCAGTCATCAAGGCGTTTGAGCAGAGGGAGGAAGTTCTCATTGACAAAATTCATATATGTCATAGATTTGATTCACAGAATGTCTAGCATTAGTCCAAGCATTTGTGTTGATAGTCACACCCTAATAAAAAAGAAAAAGAAAATTCTTATGTGTCACTATGTTGTAAGTTGGTTATGTACTATATATGGTTCGAAAATAAATTAGCTTTTGAGGAGAGAGATTTTTTAATGAGAATTAAGAGAGCTAAAACAACTGGAGACTTTGGGAGCTAAAGTCAAAAAAAGCAAAGCAAGAAGCTTTTAAAAGTAAAAGATGTTATTATAGTAATTGGTACAACACTAGGACCAAGTTAAACTGCCAGCATTGAATTATTTGATCCGACATTATGGTCCTAAGGCCAAGAGTTCTTTTATCCTTTGACCATATATAAATAATTATTAGTACGACCAAATATTTGAGAGATTAAGGTCCAGAAAAAAGCAGGGTTTTTTATTTTACTACTTATCATCATCAATACCAGAAGAAAAGAAAAAGAAAAAGAAAAAAAAAGAAAAAAAAAAGAAAAAAAAAAGAAAGAAAACTCAATGACTTGTTATCAAGGATTAAAATACGTAACTATCAATATGAAATAATCTACTCGTAATTTACTCATTGAATCAATATAGAAAGGGAAAAAAGATGTACTTTTTCATATTTGTGCTGCTGTCCAACCTTTAAGTGGCTAAAATTAAGTTGGATATACTATATTCAACTTTGTAATAGACAAATCGTGAAGACTGAAAAGATTATTGTTACCAAAAGAAGACTTAAATTACCTCTAACTCAAACTCTGATCTGTTAAGTTTTAAGAGGTAGAGCAGAGCAAAGAAATCATCTGTATCAACATCTGTATCCAAGAGAATCCAGCGAGGCCTAGGCCGAGGAGCATGTTTTGCAGTGTGCAAATTAGCTGCAAATCCTAAAAGGAGTAGAACAAAAATAACCCAAAAGTTTTTTTTCAACACCATTTTCACTGTGATCATTTACACCCCAGAAAAGTATGCAGTCCTCACCAAACTTGATGAAAGCTATCAAATTCTGCTTGAGAAAAGGTTTGTGTTTAAGCCATGGAACAAATAAACAAACAAAGTTTCAAACCAATAAACATTACAATACAATACTTTGAATCAGATTCAATACATATAGGAAATTCTAGAATGTGCTCATAGAATCAAGCATACAAAACAGAGAACTTATGCTAGTAACAGGAAAATAAAACGCAGCCAATTTATACAGAAAGAAAGCACTTTAAAAAAAAAATCGACATGTCCTCCATAAGAAATCAAAAAACATTTTACAAGTCCTCTAAAGCAAACCACAGAGACATACCTATATAAGTATGAATTCAGTAGCTTATAACAGATAGAAAATCTACAGAGAATAACAAACTTAGATATTCAAAAGCCCTCATATCTCATAAGCTAATATGGTCATTAACAGTGTACATGAGAATTTTCATTATAGGCCTTAAGAGCACTCACAATAGATTCTGTAAAATAGACTTTTTCTGGTGAAAAAGTAGAGAGAGAGAGCAATATATATGTATGTATGTATGTATGTATGTATGTATATATATATATATAGAGAGAGAGAGAGAGAGAAGGCTTATAATGCAAAACCATGAAACTGCTTCTGAAAATTAGATTTTCCATCACAGGGCAAATAAGCATGCAAAGAAAGTGAAAACTAACAAAAAAAAAAATGACAATATCTTCATATTATCACATAAGGCAATAAAATATATATTTTGTAGCTGTAAAAAGAGACCATTTTAATATATAAATGCCTTCAGAGATTAATGCTAGAAATTTCATGAACATTGAAAATTCATTAAGAACCAATCACATCTTCAAGGTTTAAACACCACCACTTCAACCATCACCTTTGGCATTCACCACCACCAACAGCAAACACAGATCATCATCACCACAGCCAACATGAGAAAATAGTAATAAATAAATAAATAAAATAAAATAATGGATCATGGTGAGTACCAAAGATGGTGAGAGCAGAAAAGATGGAGGCTCAAAATGAAATCAATGCACATATCAATACAAAAATAAAAGTTTTCATCATCAGGCACAAAGTAATCTAGAAACAAACTAAAGAACCGTGGAAAAAAAAGGAAAGTAATCATCAGGCCAAGGCATTTTTTCCAACATTGAGTTTTTCCATCACAGGGCAAAGGATACTACCATTTGTAAAACCCACTAACATTAAAAAGGAAAATACAGTAAAATCAACTTTACAGCTTACAAATAAAAAATCATAGAGGAATTATCACCTTTTCTAATGCTATTCTTCTTACTATGCTTTATGTCTTCCCTTTCTTTTATTATGCAAAAAACACAGACCAGCTGAAAAAAACAATTTGAAAACAATACTTTTGTGTAAAGTTTCAAGAGAAACATGTACATAAAGGTAAGCAAAACGAGACAACTTCCTTGCTCAATGGAATTCAGAAAAGCAGATAGAATCAAACTTAGTGACTGAATTAATAGAATCAATTCTCATTAAAGAAGTAATGATACAAAAGAGTATATATACAGAAAAGACAAAAACAAATTACACCAACTATTAAAGCAGAAACTACATAAATAGGTAAACAAAAATAACAAATAAGAGCCTACCTTTTAACTGATGTAACAACATACCAACCAACTAAATAAAATGGGCAAAGAAGAAATAAATCCATACCATCAATAATCAAAATTCAGAATTAAGCAGCAAAAGCACAAAATTGATAAATAAATAAAATGATACCTTAGTTATCGCTGCCAAAGCTGAAAAGGCTGCATCCCTCACATCTGGAGTCCCATCATTGAGGCACTGTGAAACAATAAGAAACGATAATATAGATAAGAGAGTCCATGAAACACCATGAACAGGATAATCCATGGTCAAAAATAGGTTGCACCATTATTTTTTTATTTCCCTTTGTCTTCTAGATTACAAATTAGAAAGTAAGAGCACCAAACCATGAATTAGTGCTCTAAACTCATCAAAACCAGTATTGAAGTTGTCTTCTAAAATAAATGGGAATAAGCAATGTTTAGCACATTTTACTCAACTGATTGTTCAAAAATATGAAATATATTACAACTACAAACATAAATGCACTTACCTCCATAAGGATAGGCACATAGTCCTTATGCACCTTTAAAATAACAGCCTTGTTACTTGTTTCAATAGAGACTATTATCCAGTTAAGAATTGATGACCGTACAAGAGGAACTTTATTTTTTACAACTGTCTTAATATCTGCAATAGACAACATCCATTACAGTTTGGGCAAAAATCAAAATTACCACCTATCAAAGCGATTACAAACACTCAAATGCAAAGAATTTATGTCATCTAATCTCTAATAAAAAAAAAACTTAAACCAAAAACATAGTAAGGAATCCTATGACAATACTATATTCTGAATTAAAGAACTACAGCGTAGGATAAAGATATACTTGCCTTCCATCATGCCAGCTAGACTTAAGCACCCAGCTGTATGCATTGCCTGAAGACTTTGATTTAGTGCCTCAGTAGAGGCAGGTTTTTTCTCTTTCAATTTTTCCTTTATAAAAAAAAATAAGAGAGAGAGAGAGAAAGAGATAAATCAAAGGAGTTAGATAAAGGCAATAAACCAATATCCCTTATTCAATCTTTATTAAATTATTTCTAAGAAAAATCTGAGATAAACCAGATCAAAATATATATTAAAAGTAAAATTGAATAAAAAAATCACTTTATATACAAATCAAAGCTACGATCGACATCATTTGAACTTCTAAAAAAGAATCTACTCGTATGACTAAGTGCACTTTTATTAATAAGAAAAATGAATGTACAAGTCAAAATCCAAAAAAAAAATACCACCATGCTCAGTTGTAAGTAACTGGCAAAAAGTAAATGAACACTTGAACAGCTTGGTTACATTCAAACAGACTGTTTGCATTTTAAGTTGATATAATATTATTTTTTTAGCTAACAAAAAATGAACATACCAGCAAAACTGGCAATAAGAAGCGTGAACTTGCAGAGAAATTAATTCTTAAACCCCGAGCAAGATTGCCAATAGCTTGAATTGCCTCGACTGCTACAGCGATATTAACATCTGTTATGAGCTGTACAGAAAAAGAATTAAATGATTTTTATTCATCAACTCAAAAAGCAAGTATAAACTTATAACAGAAGTAAGAATATAAAGCATGAAGTTAAAACTTAATGGAGCAGATTGAACACTTAACTATGCAATATTAAAAAGATCCTTTGCAATAGATAGAGGTATAAACAATGCAAACGAAATACCCAAACATAAAAAGACAATGTACCTTTTTTAGTGTCCGACTGATTTCTGAGAAATCACCAGGTACTATTCTTTTTGTTGAAGCAAGCTTGGTTAGCTCTGCAACAGCCTCTTTCCGTTCTGACCACTTGGTTGCTTTCTGTGACACAAGGCACAAGATGTTAATAGCAGTACAGGAACATCAAAACCAAATATTCCTAAATTAAATCACTACAACCAAATAAAAAAACTGAACTAGTTTGACGGAGAGAAGAAAGAAGACTACCACTCCATCCCAAAATCCAGACTTCTCCAAAGGAGCCAATATATCAACAGGATCAACGAGCTCATACTCATCTATTTCCTGAGGAGCTGACAATAAAAAAATGTTAAACTATGCATAAACAGGAGAGCTAAATAACCAACATCTCTGCAGTAAAAAAACTAATAAAATATAACACTAAAGTTTCAAACTCCTACAATGGTAATCACTTGTTACCCGCTGATAGAACACCTACTTGTCATCATTTAATATCAACCAAGAAAAAGAATAATCTAATAGACTATGTGTATTACACACCATCAGATGTAGATTCCTCAGATGGGCCAGCACCCACAACTTTAGATACAACCTCCTTTTCTGGCTCCTTGTCTTGCTCAGACCTGAAGACATTAATACCAACTAGGTTAAGAAAAATAAAAACAGCAAGCAGATCAAACAGCTAATGAAAAAATGAATTTTCACCTTATTTTGCGACATGGCCTAGCTGCCCCTGTTACATTCACCAGCTCGGCTTCCAATTCTTTTTTCTTCAAAAAATAAAAAATAATAAATAAGTCATTACTCATCCACTAGAATGCATCTATAGAAAGTACACATGAAGAAACATAATCAGCTCCAGTACAACACAAAGAAACATACGTAGATCTAAACGCAAAATTTGCATTCAGATTTTGAATGTTCTCCAATCTCAAAACCACATGAATATTTGGCTCAAAATAGACCTCAACTCATTTGATTATAGTTAATGCTCAATTAAAGTATCACCTCAGTCACTGAATTTTCATTTCTTACCAAAAACAAACAACAAAGAAATGAAACCCAAGTTTTCATTTTCTCATACTTTGAACAGCCAAAGAGAGCAAGAAAAGGAATATTATAATATCAAGAACAAAAAGAGATCAAAGCAATGAAAAAAAAATCCAATAATTCACTTTTCTTTCCAAAAACAAACAAACACAATACATATCTGTAGATATAAGATTTAAAATCAATATCTTGATGCTTTCTAACCACAACAATTGTTCAGTTCGGTTGGCTGAAATTTTAAAGGGGATACTGATAATAGCAATGTTGTAGCACCAAAAAAAATTAAGCAAACACAACATAAAACAAATCATGGTAATGAAGCAAGATTAAGGAAGAAAATTAAGCCCCATGATATATATACTTTGTTACCTCAACAGTGAAAAAAAGAAGAAGAAGAAGAACATCAAACAAACAAAGTACAATAATTGAAATAAAACAATGAAGAACAAAAAATTAATAAACCCACGAAGTATATGTAGAGTCCAAGAACTTTACTTAGCTAGTTAGATAGTAGTATTATAGTATTTATAGTATTATCTTTATGACTGTGGATTTTTGGTTCAGACCGGGAATTAATTGGACACTCATAGTAGTACTTGTAGATTTTCTAAGTTTAACCTATAGTTTAAGAATATTAATGTTAACCTAAGGTTTGATTGATATGACTGATATTAAGGATAATATTTATTATACTATAAGGTTTAGATAACAACCAATAGGATTTTAAGCACATGTTATGTATGGATGATTAAGGATTAAGTATTTTGAGGATTTAATTTAATAAGGGTAAAATTTGAATGCTTTAAGGTCAGTCAGTAGCTTTGAATACGTTGAGGGCTTAGTCAAGGATGTTTACTCCATTCAAATTTAGCTAAAAATGTGTAATTTCGTGTTTAAATAATCAGCGTGTGCCGATATATCGCAGCTATAGGGGGCGATATATCGCAGCACGTAGATACGGAAAACACGAGACGATGCACGACTGCCTCGGGCATACTGGCCCAGGCGATATATCGCCTCCTTCAGCTTATTTTGAAACATTTTGAAATCGTTTTCCATTCAGCCCTTCAACCTCTTGATAAGTCCAGCACCTTTTTGAACGAGTCTTCAGCCTCTGCTGAACGATAATTCAAATTATTTTCACCTAAAAAGCTATTAGTTTTATTCAAGTAAAATTAAGATCCTTTCATTCCTAAACTCTATAAATAGGACCTAGTACCCAGCCATTATTCATCTTTGCTCTAAGTTCAGAGTCTGCAAGTGCTAGGTGAGTGTGAGAGTGTAAACACCTGGGTTGGGGAATCATAAGCTTGATCATCATAAGCTTATCAAACACTTGGGGAAGTAAGGTTTTATAGTATTTCAGTTTGAGGTGTAGATTGGTCTTAGAAGTCTTCAAGGTAACCCAAAACTCTAGTTCATTTCTGTACTTGTTCTTTTAAGTTCTCATAATCTTCTACTCAGCCTCTAATCTTAATCTTTATTTTGGTTAGGAAATCTAAGCTCTTGAGAAAAAAGGTTTTGGTAAGTATGTTTCTCCAAGGTTTAGTCCTTCCATTCCTTTCATTTCTTTTCTTCAAATCTACTCACCCTGTTATATATGGTTTTAGGAGTGTTCCAAAAGTCCCAACTCTGTCCTCATATCCCGGTAACTTTGGTAAGGAAAATAGGATAGAATTCATATGTTATATGTTTTATATGTGTTATCTTATGTTTTTATGTTATGAAATGTGTTATGATATGTATGTATGTAGGCTTGGGCATATGACCCATATGACTAACAAGACCCCAAATAGATTATGGGCATATGACCTACTTAGCTAGTAGGACCCCACTAATCTCATGGGCATATGACTTGTTTAGTCTATGGGACCCCAAGTAATAATGGCCATTATAGTATGTGTTATGTTATGTTTTTATGTTTCTTATGAAATTTATGTATATGAACTATGTGTTAGATTTTCCTTGCTGGGCATTAGGCTCATTCCTTTTTGTTTATATGTGCAGGAAAATAGACTTAGTGGCGGGAAAGGTTCTTGGAAGCTTGGAGAATGTGTATTTAGGCGGAATGGATTCAAGAGCCGAGCGTTATTCGATTCGAGGATGTAGTTTTGTCTTTATGGTTTTTACATGTATTTTTCCGCACTTGTTATGTAATCCCTTTTATTCTAAATAATGTTATGTTTTGTTTTTAAAACAATGGGATCCCATATCCTACTTGAAAATTTTATGTAAGTAACTCTTATTTTTACAAGTTTTTCTAATTAAGTTATGGCATTTTCGCAAATGTAAGTTTTATTAAGGATTTGTATGTATAGTTTCGTTAATGGTCCAATGGTGCAAGACATTGTAGGGAGTCATTGTATATCAAATTTGTTGTAGTGTTAATTAAATAAAATCTGATTTAATGTCAACTATCGCTTATTTTTTTCAAATATTTTCTACATGAATTTTAAAAAATAAAAACACCAATATTATTAGTGAAATTTTAAACCTCGAAAAGCCAACTCAGATTTGGGTTAGCAAAAATCAAACAAAGGAAAAAATAAGGATGAGGGGTTCAATTAACAAAATCAGACATCATATCCCCTAATTTACTAGCCTAGCAAACTATCACAATCAACACAAACAATTTAAACAAATCAAACAACACACAAGTTTTCATCCATATATCACCACAACACACAAAATTCTTAGAACCTACTTCACTAAGACATGCAAGTTTTCAACCTTTCGTTATCACTGCAGCACATAGAATTCTCAGAACCTACTTCACTACGGATGAAAATCTAAGATATCCAAACTCCACTAAAGTTATACAATTTATATTCAAAATTGTGAAAGATTTTAAAATAAGAAAAATCAAATACAACATACCTCTTGCAAGCCAAGTACCAATCCAATAATTTATTCACAAGTACAACTTACATCTTTTTCACTTCATCGTTTGTTTTCTATTATATGTATATAAGTATATATATATAAATTGGAAAAACAGACAGAAATTTAATAATTAGTACAGCCACTACTGTTGAAGTTATGCCACTAATTTCCAGCTCATATATAGTTTGATGGTAAAGAGACTGACAAAAAGAAAGATTGTAACACTAGTTTTACAAGAATGTATAGAGAGGATTTGGAAGGGTTTTCTCATTGTATTTTATGGGGTTCTAAGTGAAGTGAGATTGCTTTTTTTTTTCCTGGGATTGATTTTTAAGTGTCTTCAAACTCAACATTTCCACAGTTTCTTATTTAGATAACTATTGATAAACATGACTTGTATATATTATTTATGTCTTAATAATACAATTGCTTCAGTTTTATCATGTTTTTACTCTTTCTTGTTAACTAAAGTTTAGATGAGCTACATGTACCACAAGAATAAGACTAAAAAAATAAGACCACAAAAACAAATCAATAAATAACAAGAACAAATAATGAGAAGTAAGAAAGATACATGGCTAATGGGTTTAGAATATCATTCCTATAGATCTATTTTGTATGAAAATTCATAGGAACTTTTAAGGGAAACTTACTCAAGCAACAAATACAACCAACAAGAAATGAAAAGTTAGTACAACTCTAATTCAAAACAATCAATTTCTCACCACCATCACTACATATCAACTGAAAAATTTAAGGAGATAACTAAGTACGTTCTCACATCAACATTAAGTTAATTCCACTCAACATAATCAATCATTGAAGGAAACCCAACCCTCCAATCATTCGAGCGTACTAATTTTCAAATTTTTCATTAAAAAAAATAAAAATTCATTAAACACAATTAACCTAACATTAACAAACAAAAATAACATACCCACTGAAAATATGAAATTATCAAACCATCTCTACAACAAATCACATAAAAAAACTAAGATTCAAAGGAAATAAACCTATATTAGAAAGAATATATGTGATTTTATTGAATGAGTTCTATAACCTATCTAAGAAAAGGAGACAAAGAGGGAGAATCATCTTGGTGTCGCTGAAAATGGAGGAACCGAGATGATGTTGTCATTCTCTACACCTGCTGTAGTCAGATATGGTGTAGACGCCATCGAATTTGGACCAATCACCGTTGTGGTGCCTCAAGGTGGCCAGAGAGTTGGGAGAAACCTAAAATCGCGGAACTTCGACTTCCCCATTGGGGGCCTTATGCTACGCGTGAGAAGCTGCTCTTCGGGGGTTGGGGGTTTCGGGGGACGGCGGGTCAACTCGGCTGGCGCATGGTGGTGGTCGGCCACGAGAGGCAGCCATTCGGCCAATTGGCAGAGATGACGCAAGGAGAGAGGGAGAGAGGGAACTTCGGGAGGAGAGAGATGGATCTGACGAGAGAGAGAATAAGGAGGTTGATATTGATTTGTTTTTTTTTTTTTTATATAGTTAATAATAAAACTTTAATTAATTAATTTATTATTTTTTAGTACCAAATACTCTTTTAGGACACTCAAAGTGTGCTTTTAAAAGTCTTCACTGACTCAAATTTACTCATAGTCTTTTAGGAACCACATCAAAAATTAGGACTCACAATGCGTGTCCTAAAAGGTATTTTTTTAGGACTCCCAATGAGTGTCCTAAAAAGTCCAGGAGGTGTTTGTTAAAAAAAGATCAAACTTTTCGGACACACGTAGTTGCGAGTCCTAAAAAGTCCAAGAACTTATTTTAGGACTCGCATCTAGGTGAATGCCCTAAAAAAGTGTCATAAAAATGTGTTTTTGTAGTAGTGACACTACTAAAATTAGATATTGCACACGCGAAGATAGTTCTAGAGGAATTGTGGTCTCATGTTGTTACACCCAGAATTTGAGACCAGAGATTATGACCTCGAAAGCTGGACTCGTCAAGTATGAGCTCGAGATATATGAAATACATGTTTATGGTCCAGTTGTAAAACCTCCGAAGTAAGATGGCCATCTCGAAGACATGTAACCTCGAGATCCTTTCTAGGCTCGAAAAGGCGTAGCATCGGGGTACATTCATTAGCGAGTGCCTTCGCATTGAGTAGTCTGAGCTTAAAGAGTACAAGCTTGAAATGTGACAGCCTCGATGGTATATATCTGCTCCGAGCAGGTCTTGGAATAAGATGGCCAATTCGTAACAAGTTCGTAAGCCTTGACTGACACGATGCTGGTTGATGACCTCAGAAAATTTGATGAGTCATCTGATATAACACGTTCTGTATGTTTAAATATATTTATTGTTGTAACATCCCAACATTAAAGGGATATTAACAAGTTTGTTATCCGTTTCTGGGTCTTCAGGGGACGTTTCCTTGTATATAGGAGTTATAACATTTAATGTAATTACTTGAATTTATATGCAAAGTATCTTCTCGAAATATGTGGGAATGAACTCTGTAACCTCTCTATAAATAGAGAGGTAATGATCACTTGTAAGGACGGATCATTATCTGGAGAGAAAACTTTGGGTAATTCATCTCTGAAGGATTTCCAAAAAACTCCAAGTCTTAATAATAGAGACTCGTGGACTAGGCAGATTTAACTGCTGAACCACGTAAAAACCTTATTGTTCCACTATATTATTCATTCGCACCATAGTTCATATTGTTTAATTGCTCTACGATTTAAGTTGACGAAAAGCAGCGTCAACAGTTTGGTGCTTTCATTGAGAGCATTAAGCAATATGAATCTGAGTCAAGTCAGTTGAAGAAGCCTCCCTAATCAGCTATGGTCGCGAATGATCCTAATATTCTTGAAGAAGGAGTTAGCTATCCGTGGCGCCCTGGGAAACAGCCTATGATGAGTCCGGACCTAGAGGAAAAAAGTGGATCCTCTGACTCTCGAGGACCTCCTGCACCACCGGCCCCAAAGGACGATGAGGACATGTATTATAACCCTGAGCGATATGTCCCCATTGTGGAACTCAAAAACCATCAGTTGAGAAAGCAGTTGGCGGAGGCCAAGAAGTGTAATGAGGAGCTGGCTAGATTGGATGTGGAGGCGTAGGTGGCTCAGCCCCCACCTCTGCCTGAGGACCAAATCCCACCTCCGCGGGATGTTCATGTTCCTCCCCGTAGGCCTCGTGGGCGACCTCGCAAAAATGCTACCACACGAAGAACGGAGCAACCTCCGCTACCGGCAAAACAGCCTGCTCCCTCGAGGCCCCAAAGAAACACCCAGGTTGGAGATCCTGTTAACTCGACTATTGAGTTGCCAGCCAAAACTGGGAATAACTAAGCCCCCACAGCGGCTCAGACTTAGAATCCTGGTAATGCGCAGAACGTTCCCGAGCTAGCACAGGCGAACTCGAGACTTCCGGACCCCGAAATTGATGGCATCCACCATCACCCATACGACATCCTTCGTCGCCAATAAGATATCCCTAACCGCCTTGGAGAAACACACAACTGATTCAGGGTGAGAGGAAAGGAGAAGTTGCTAGAGAACGGAGAGGCACCCAGCCTGCGAGAAGCCAAATGTCTCGGTTTCACACTATAGAGGCAAGACAACCTGAAAGGAACACATCTCGAAACAACCATGCCTCGAGCCTTGCCATTGAAGGCTCAGGGGACCACCCAGACTTACGGGAACACTTGAATCAGAATCGGGGTAGCGGTAACCCCTCGAACCCAGACCTAAGAGATCGCCTAAATGGGCGCAAGGATCCCAAGCGAAGGCGCGAACCTAGAATTGCGATTAACGATAACCAATTTCAGGTTAGACCCTCCGTGGATCCAGTCCATGAGAGAATTGATCATCTAGAAAGATCATTTAGGCTATTGCAGAATGAGCGAGGTCGGGATCGGGACGAAGAGTCTGATGAGGAACTCGAACCGTTTGCTCCCCATATTTCCAACACTCCATTTCCTCAAGGGTTTCGGATTCCTCACGTCCCGCCATTTGAAGGAAAATCTGACCCATACAGTCACTTAAGCACGTTTAATACTATTATGAGAGCAAGTAATGTGGGCTACGAGCTCAGATGCATGATGTTTCCAGCTTCGTTTACAGGACCAGCAAAAAACTAGTTTGAAAAATATAAGAAGCATTCAATTACTTCTTGGGATCATTTGTTGAGAGATTTCAAGAAGCAATTTAGAGCCATGATCGGAATAAGGTCCGAGGCGTTTGCCTTGACCAATGTCTGGCAACAACCAAATGAAATGTTGAAGAGCTACCTTACAAGATTCAATCTGGAAGTCTCCCAAGCTCGTGATGTAGATGACAATGACCATTTAATGGCCGTCCGAGATGGGGTAATGCCGGGAAGTCCCCTATGGGAAGATACGCAGAGGAAGCCTGTGAGGTGCATAACCGAGTTTAATCGATGAGCTCAGAGGTTTGTCAATGTAGAGGAGGCGAGGTCAATGCTGAATATGGCCTCTCAGCCCATAACTACAACGACAAACGTAAACTCTGCCTCGACCTCGGCGGACCCATCAGCCTAGAAACCCCTTCCAAAAGAAAGAAGAATGAAGGAAGTAACCTCGAGGTGGAAGGGGAAAAGAAGAAGAAAGGGGAAATGTATTTCTCCGTGTAAAAGGTGTACACCGAGCTCAACGAGTCTCGGGAGAATATTTACCTGGCTAATGAAAACTAGGTCCCTTTCAGACATCCAGACCCCAAGAGAAACCAAAAATCCAAGATTGACTCCAGTAAATACTGTAGATTTCACAGAGATACTGGACAGACTACTGATGAATGCAGGCAGCTGAAGGACGAGATTGAAGGTCTGATCTCTAGAGGATACTTCAGGCAGTATGTAAGGAACTAGAACAATAATCAGGCTTCTACCAGCTAGAGGACAGCTGCGCTACCGCCTGCCCAAAATAGCAATTCCCGAGCAAGGGAAGACGAGAGACCCCCTCCGATTGATGGATAAGATGTTGTAACCATCTCGGGCGGGCCTCATCTCGCAGGATCGGGCAAGAATGCCCAAAAGTGATACGTTAATGAGCTAAAAACTGGTGACAGGTCCCCTTATGAACCCGAACCCAAAGCTCCGAAATACCAAAAGGTTGAATCTCAACCTATAAACTTTACTGAGGATGATGCGTCCCATGTCCAATTTCATCACAATGATCCACTGGTCATCACTCTTCAGCTCGTGAACAAGAGGGTTCACCGACTTCTTATTGATAATGGGAGCTTAGTGAACATCCTCTATAAGGCCACCTTAGAAAAGATGAGACTCGCGCTTCGTGATCTAAAGGCCTGTGCAACGAAGTTGTACGGATTTTTAGGGGAAGGGATTGCCTGTATGGGGTCCATCGAGCTCCCTGTGACCTTGGGAGACTTCCCAGTCTCAACAACCAAAATGTTGGAATTCGTAGTAGTGGACCTGCCATCGGCCTACAACGTGCTGTTCGGGAGACCCGCCCTAGTAGGGCTGGGGGCGGTCTCGTCTATGAGGCATTGGCCATCAAGTTCCTAACTTCTAGTGGCATCGGGACACTCAAATGAGACCAGCTGACGAGAAGGGAATGCTACAACATTTCCATTAGAGGAAAGAAGCAGACGAGTGCACAAACGTTCGTCATAATTCAGAATAAGGATGGGACAATTCTCAAAATAGATGAAGAAATCAAACCAAGAATAGAGGAAAGAGCTGACCTCGAACCATTGGAAGAGCTCGAAGAGTTTAGGCTCGGAGAAGCAGATCCCCCGAAGACAGTAAAGGTAGGGAAAAACCTTCCCGAAGAAGCAAAATAACAATTAATTTGCTTTTTGAAAAAGAAACAGGATGTTTTCGCATGGTCGCATTCGGACATGATAGGGATAAGTCTGAATGTAGTGAGCCACGCATTGAATATCGACAAAAGCTTCCCTCCGAAGCAGCAAAAGTGAAGACTACTAGATGACAACAGGAAGAAGGCCCTAAAAGAGGAGGTCGACAGGTTGAAAGCAAACCGATTCATTCGGGATGCCTTTTACCTCGATTGGGTAGCCAACCCGGTGCTGGTCCCGAAGCCTAACGGGACATGGCGGACCTGTATCGATTACTCGGACCTCAATAAAGCATGTCCTAAGGACTTTTTCCCCTTACCTCGGATCGACCAGCTCGTAGATGCCACGGCAGGGCATGGACTTATGTCATTCATGGATGCCTATTCTGGATATAACCAGATTGCCATGAATGCCCCTGACCAAGATCATACGAGCTCTATAACAGATAAAGGGTTGTATTGTTACAAAGTCATGCCATTCAGACTCAAGAATGCTGGAGCCACTTACCAGCGGCTCGTAAACATGATGTTCTCCAAGCAAATGGGTAATAACATGGAAGTTTATGATGACGATATGTTAGTTAAATCTCAACATAACAATGACCATGTGGACGATCTCAAAGAATGCTTCGCTGTGTTACGGAAATATAACATGAAGCTCAACCCCCAGAAGTTCTCTTTCGGGGTATCTTCGGGAAAGTTCCTAGGCTTCATTATAAATGCTCGGGGAATAGAAGCAAATCCAGACAAGATCCAGGCTCTGATTGATATGCCCTCACCTCGAAAGCATAAGGATGTCCAAAGTTTAACTGGCAGGATAGCGACCCTAAGTAGATTTATCTCAATGTCTACCGACCCTTGTCTTCCATTTTTCAACCTTTTGAGGGGAGGCAAGAAATTCGAATCGACGGAGGAGTGCGAGTTATCTTTTCAAGAGCACAAGAAGCACCTCGCGGAACCCCCCATCTTGTCAAAACCCATCACGGGAGAAGTTCTATACCTATATCTTCCTACGACCGAGCACGCCATTAGCGCGATACTCGTACGAGAAGAATAGAAAGTGCAAAGGCCTATATATTATGTCAATAAAAGGTTGCTGGGGGCAGAATCGAGATACCCCTTGATGGAAAAGTTAGCTCTCAGCCTAATCCATTCATCTCGAAAGCTCCGACCTTATTTCCAGGCGCACCCTATCCATGTACTGACGGATCAACCACTAAGACAAGTCTTGTCCAAGCCAGAAGCCTCTAGTTGGTTGCTCAAATGGGCTGTTGAACTCGGACAGTTCGAGATCACTTATCATCCGAGGACGACCATAAGAGGACAGGCTCTGGCATACTCCATAGTGGAATGTACTGGAGTGACCAACGATGAAGTTATAACCCTGGCCCGCGAGCTGTGGAAACTTTATGTTGATGGGTCTTCCAATGAAAATGGATCGGGGGGCAGGTGTAATTCTGATCACCCCAACAGGAAGTCGATTTCACTTTGCTTTGAGATTTGATTTCGAGGCGTCGAATAACGAAGCCGAATACGAGGCTTTACTGGCAGGACTTCGTATGGCTAAGGAACTCAAAGCCCAAGTGATACATTGCTATAGTGACTCCCAGTTGATGGTTAATAAAATTTTAGGGGAGTACCAGGCTCGTGGTACGAGAATGGCTGCGTATTTAGAAAAGGCAAGAGCAGCACTGCAGCATTTCGAGTTCTATACGATAGAACAGGTCCCTCGAGAACATAACTCAAATGCAGATGCCTTACCTAGGCTTACAACCTCTATCGATGTCGACGAACTGAATGTTGTGCCGATCAAACATCTCACGACGCCCAATATTATCGAGCCTGAGCAGGAAGATGTTTGCATGATCAATTCCGAGCCAACCTGGATGACTCTGATAGTTGAATACCTTGAGACCAGCATTCTCCCAGAAGAACGGACCAAGGCTCGAAAACTGATGTATCAGATCCCCAGGTATACCTTAATAGATGGAAATCTGTATAGAAGAGGATATTCCATGCCGCTAATCCAATGTGTGACTCCACCCGAGGCTAAGAAAATCCTAGAGGAAATCAACGAAGGATTCTGTGGAGACCATACAGGGGGGCATAGCCTATCCAAGAAGATTATACGTCAGCGATACTTCTGGCCTACCATCAAAGCAGATTTGTTCGACTACGTCAAGAAGTTTGACAAGTGCCAACGGTTCACCACATTCCCTCGAGCTCCACCCTGCGAGCTAACTATGATGACCTCCCCATGGCCATTTGCGGTCTGGGGAATCGACCTCATAGGCTCATTGCCGACTGGCAAAGGCGGAGTGAAATACGCAGTAGTCGCCGTAGATTACTTCACGAAGTGGACCGAAGCCGAACCTTTGGCAACAATCACTTTGAAGAAAGTCCTTGACTTCATTGTGAAAAACATCATATGCCGATATGGGATGCCAAGGAAGATTGTGTCTGATAACGGTACTCAATTCGACAGCGACCTGTTCACAAACTTTTGCGAAAAAAATGGGATAATAAAGGGTTTCTCATCTGTGGCCCATCCCCAAGCGAATGGCCAGTTCGAAGTTGAAAATAAAACCCTAAAGAGTTCACTAAAGAAAAAGTTGGAAGAAGCTAAAGGGAAATGGCCCGAAGAATTGCCCCAAGTTCTATAGGCATATAGAACCACGACCCATACTTCAACCGGACATACGCCATTTTCTCTGGCATACGGTTGCGAGGCTATGTTGCCCATCGAGGTCGAAATTCCCACAATTCGAGCCCTCACTTATGACCAAGCCTCGAACCAATCCCTGCTCGAAGTAAGTCTAGACTTGATTGAAGAAAGAAGGAACGAAGCTCAGCTAAAAAATGCTGCATACCAACAGCGAGCTACCCGGTATTTCAACAAAAGAGTTCGAGATAGAAAATTCAGCGTAGGAGATTTGGTGCTGAGGCGTGTATTCTTGGCGACACAGGATCCCGCGGCTGGCGTGCTCGGGCCAAATTGGGAAGGACCTTATAAAATCGAATCAGTCATCCGACTTGGTGTATACAAGTTAGCAAGATTGAATGGAAGTTTGGTACCACGAGTATGGAATGGCGAACATCTATGACCTTCCTATCAATAGTGTAGGAATGGTGTCGCCTATAACCATGCTTGTTTGTCTGTACTATTTCCTATTATTGAATTATTCGAATAAAGTTTGATTTCGTTTTAATATGCTGTATTTTTTGCAATCTCTCTTAACTAAATAACCTATGGTCACACTCATAGGATATTAAGGGGGCATTAGTGGTACATATACCATCAGCTTGAAAAAACAAAATAGCATATGCGAAAAGAATACAATTGTTTGGATATAATCAAATGCGCGAGCTAAGATAGTTTGGATATAACCAAACTATCAAAAACATACAAGTGTTTGGACATAACCAAATGCGTGAGCTAAGATAGTTTGGATATAACAAAACTATCAAAAACATACAAGTGTTTGGACGTAACCAAATGTGCGAGCTAAGAAAGTTTGGACATAACCAAATTATCAAAAGATAAAAATGTTTGGATGTAACCAAATATGCAGACTAGATTAAAAATATAAGTGTATGGATTACAAACCAAACACGACCTTAATAGGTTTGGAACAAACCAGCTAAAACTAATTGACAGTAAGTTGGAACATAAACCCACTTCGCATTAAGTCGAGATTGATGCTGGAGTATCTTGCAAAATGATAGTTTCGACCCCATAACCTCGGGGAGCTACCCGAGGATGAGGAAAAGTAACTAAAAAAGCAAGATATAACTAAACCACTTGCATTACACACCATATAAGTACTTTCGGGTGCATGGTAAAAGTAATCCTCGACCTTGACAAATAACGAGATCGGATACATATATTTCGAGCAAACTGTGCATGAATGCATTGAACCTCGAGCATAAATCCACCATATGTTTGTATGAATAAACAGGCATATATGACACTTTAATATAAAATGCACAAAATATTTTGACCCAAGAAATGTAAAGCAAATATATTAAAATAAATTAAAAAATGATATCTCAAATATCATAAGTATGAGCTCAAAAATAGCTCGTAAAAAGGCAGCTCTTTCAAGAGCTATAGAATTGTCTTGGCCCCGGGGCATAAAAAGTAAAAAATCAACACAGACTATTACAAGAAATTCAGAGGGATGCAGCCCCGAAGCAAGATTTAAGAAGGAGGAGCATTTTCCTTGGCCTTCTCAGCATCAGCATCCTCCCTGGCTCCTTCTGCCTCATCCCGAGCAACCTCCTCCTCATCAAGCCAAGCTTGCCATTTAGCCACAAGTTTCACCTCAAGGTGGCCTAAAAACCTAGCGTTGAGGTCGACATTATTGGCCCAGATTCTATACATGGCCAGGTCGACTGCCCGATTCTTCTTCTCCTTAAACTCTTCAAGAAGACGAGCCTTCTCACCTTCCATGATCTCGAAAGTGGCGGCCTTTTCTTCTTCAAGCTTGGCATTGATCTTCTCAAGCTCTGCGACCCGGGCATTCTTTTCTCAAGCTCCGCAAGCTGGGCATTCAGCTCTTCAAGCTCGGACGTCTTGGCCTTTAGCTGCTCAGCTTCTACCTCCATCTTTGCCTTTGTGGTCTTGAGCTCGCCACTGAGCTTGAGTTGGAGATCCTTCGAATCTTGAGCAAAATACATGCTCGAATGGACCTCATTGTTCAATTTATAGCTAAGTTGAGCAGAGACAGCAAGAGTCTGACATACAAAGAAATCAAATTAGAATACGAACCAAGTATAAACACAGCTAGTAGCGAGATGAGAAAGATTACCGCAGCAGTGAGCTCGATGCTCTTCTCATAAAGAGTGTTGCAGTCCCGAGCATCATTCAAGAACTACCAATGAGGGGCATCGAAGCTGCCAAAAATTTGGCCCACCCGAAACAGAACGTCTGAGCTGAGCGTAGCCCCGTGAGGTCCGGCTGTGTTATCGATCACATACTCATCGACGTGAGTAGAAATCGAAAGTCGGTGTGTTCTTGAGGCTAAGGGTTTTTTCAGGGGTGGGACAAGTGTGGGGTTGCCCCGGATCACAGGAACAGCGGGAGGCAAGGTCGCAGAGGACGTCTCGGCCTGAGAAGGTGGAATTAAAGCCGGGCTCGAAGCAGCGGGAGCCGGGGGAGGAGATGTCTTCTCGGTCCTCTTAAGGACCTTAGCAGGCCAGTCTGTTTTCTGCGATCCCCTCGGGCGCTTACTCCTTTGAGCTCTACCGCTGGCCAGTACGTTGTCAAGGTCGGAGTCCATATCACCTGCACATTCACAGGGCATTAGGAGATATCCCAAAACAAAATAAGTTAGCATGATGCAATCAAACAAGGAATGAAAAGACAAGTGGAGAGAAACCTAATTGGAACTCTCCCCCGAGCTCGTGCTCGGCGACCACGTAATTCCCCCATCTTCAGAAGAGGTGGGGGGAGTACCTTCCTTATAAGTGGAAGTCAACCTCGAAAGGTCTCTATAGTCATTAGTCCCATATTGAGCGGCTATTCCATCCCATTCCTCGTTCAGACTATACATGGTGTCATATTTCCCGAGCCAGCTATCGAATGTATGTACCCCTCATCTACCCAAGACCATACATAGAAGTGGTTCCTATCGTCTCACATAATATTAATCTATCCGGTTTATGTTTTAGTAGTGAGGGAGACCACAGATCTGAGCTAAGGATGACTGTACCCCTGTCACTCGAGCTCAAGCTCGAGGCTTCATCGTTGACCTCATTCCCCGATTGCGGACTCCTGCGACGCCGAGCTGGAGATTGAGGTCTCGCATCTCTCCTCGGAGGAAGGTTGCTAGTTGGGCGAGGCACGAGCTCCCACTAGTCATACTTTTTATTGGACCAGTCAGATGTGGATTGATCCTTCTCCAAGAGGCCGCATGCCCAGAGTTTGTCTTCGTGCAGGAGATAAGAGAGGGACCTCCTGCCATAAGGGAGTTGGAGTAGAGCCTCTTTGTGCTCTCTCATCTCCTTAGTGGGAGTAGGACGGTGGAAGTTGGGTGGAAGAATAAACATATTTTAACTAAGCACGAGCCTAAACAAAATTTGACCATAAAAAAGAAAGAAGTTTGGGATACTTACGAATTCTCCTGAACGAATAGTATCGAGATGGAGCTAGGCCATCTATCGAGAAAAAGGCCTTCTTGAAGTTCGGAGGATGGTTGGGAAGATCCCCGAAGATCTTCGTCTCCTTGGGATAGCTCGAAAGGTAATAGAAGTCGTCTTCTCCCCGAGCTCAGGAGGGATTGCTTTTCAGACAGAAGAGATATAAGATCTCTTCAGGTGAAGGTCCTTCCCACTTCAGCTCGTGGTAAAGCGACCTCAGGGCGGACAGAACCCTGTAAGAATTGGTGTTGAGCTGGAAGGGAGCCAGCCCAACAAAATCCAAGAAGCCTTTAAAAAAGGCCTTCAAAGGCAGAATAGCTCCTGCCTTCATGTGCTCCTGGCTCCAAGCTGCATACCTCAGCTTACTGTCAGGATTCCCATCTCCCGGAGCGTGGCAACTTCGCTCTTGGGAGGTTAGAGCTCGACACCTCAACGAGCCCGAAAATCCTAAGTCGTGTAGGGCCAGAATGTCAGTAATCTGCCCTAACGATGAGATCGAGCTCCAATGGTGCTCGGCCTCGAAGAATTCCTTCTCGGGGTAGGTATTGAGGTCGGCTGCGAGCTAGAAGGTTCCCCCATTAGCGAGAATTGAAGATCACGCGGCTTAAAAGCGATTGTCACTTTGAGCGTAGGGTCGAGGGGAATCGGTCTGGGCTCAGTGTCCGAATCTGGGTAGAGGGCGACCCTTAGTTTTTTCCTTTTTCCTTCTTCGACCTCGTCTATCTGACGTCGAAAGTGATCTCGAATGTCCTCTTGCTCACACCTCAGTTCGTGCTCCCGGATCAAGCGCTGGTTCCAAGTGAAAGGAGACTCCGGGCTCGGAGTTGCGTGTGAATAAGGAATCGCAAGCTTAGACCCCCACCACTTTCCTGAGTTTCGCGGCACCTAACAAGAAAGCAAAAGGGTGAGGGCTAAGCAAATAGGAAATAATGAGATAAACAGAAGACCTAAGCTCGAATGATCGAGGCTACTAGGCAAGCTCGATCCAAAGGATGAGGCCAGTCTCAGAGCGTGCATTCCACCGAAAGAAAGGAAGGTGGACATGTTATTGAAAATCCCAATATATCAGGGAAAATAGGTGGTGGTTACTCAAAAAGTGATATCTTTGGGAATCGTGCATACTTTTAAAAACCCTGATTTTGTACCCAATATCTTGGTGTGCAAGATATGCATCTGAAATTCAAAAAACTCAGTAAAAGAACCACATTTGGGTCTTTTACGCATGAACTGGGGTTTGGAACCAATAATGTTAGAATTTAAATCTAATATTTTGTCAGCCGAAACACTCTAGTGCGTTGAACTAATGAATGGACCAATAGTGCCACAACATAGACATGCATGGAAGAAACAATGCAAAAATACGGACTTACGAAGCCATGAACAGAAAACTTACACAATATGATCGGCGAAAACAGAGAAATTGATGATTGTATATGCGGCTGCAAATACGACCTCACATATCAAAGAGTCCAATGTTGCTTTGTCTTCTCGGCTTGGAGAACATGCAAGAAATGGGTGAAGAGGTTTCTGGTTTTTTCTCTCTGAAATTTTGAACGTGAAAATAAAAATAAAGAAGACGAATTGAGTCCTATTTATAAGCCCGTGGGAATAAAAAAGGTCAGATTAATCTGGGCCATTAGCCAGATTCCGTATCAGATCAAATGGCTAGGGACTTTTTGAGAGAACCATAAAGAATGGCAGGCGGATAGACGTGGGCAGGTTCCCAAGCTACTCAAGTACTTTGAGTGATCAATACCCGTTCGACGCATGTCCACACTCAAGTATATTTGATGATACGGTTCTTGGTGGAAGTAGTTCAAAAGTTTCCTTCTCATAGGATTCGAACTAATATTTTTGAGGGGGCAAACTGTTACACCTTGAATTCAAGACCAGAGATTATGACCTCGAAAGCTGGACTCGTCAAGTATGAGCTCGAGATATATGAAATACATGTTTATGGTCCAGTTGTAAAACCTCCGAAGTAAGATGGCAATCTCGAAGACATGTAACCTCGAGATCCTTTCTAGGCTCGAAAGGGCGTAGCATCGGGGTACATTCATTAGCGAGTGCCTTCGCATCGAGTAGTCCGAGCTTAAACAGTACAAGCTCGAAATGTGACAGCCTCGATGGTATATATCTGCTCCGAGCAGGTCTTGGAATAAGATGGCCAGTTCGTAACAAGCCCGTAAGCCTTGACTGACACGATGCTGGTTGATGACCTCAGAAGATTTGATGAGTCATCTAATATAACATGTTCTGTATGTTTAAATATATTTATTGTTGTAACATCCCAACATTAAAGAGATATTAACAAGTTTGTTATCTGTTTCCGGGTCTTCAGGGGACGTTTCCTTGTATATAGGAGTTACAACATTTAATGTAATTACTTGAATTTATATGCAGAGTATCTTCCCGAAATATGTGGGAATGAACTCTGTAACCTCTCTATAAATAGAGAGGTAATGATCACTTGTAAGGACGGATCATGATCTGGAGAGAAAACTTTGGGTAATTTATCTCTGAAGGATTTCCAGAAAACTCCAAGTCTTAATAACAGAGACTCGTGGACTAGGCAGATTTAACTGCTGAACCACGTAAAAACCTTATTGTTCGCACCATAATTCATATTGTTTAATTGCATGAAAAGCGGCGTCAACACATGTTAAATGTTGACAAATACAATTCAAGAGAACTATTTATGATACATTGTGAATACAAAAATTTACAAGAGGTTTTTATCTAAAATTCACCCTACCAACATATTCCTAACATTATAGATTGTAAAATCTTGAAATTGGTTATCTTCAAAGCTAGTTTATTTTATACTCAAAACTTGTCACAACAAGTTTTTAACATATCTTAATAAATTTTATTTCTAGATTTGTGATTTTTTAGTACTTTGTTCTTCAAGAAAATGGTGTATTAAATATGAAGATTTTTATTTGTTTATTTTCATGTTAGAAGGAAAAATTTGGTGCAAAATAAAATAATAAATATACAATTCTTGAGAAAGCCTTGGGATATCGAGGTGGTATTAGTCAATGGGACCCTTACCATCAAGTTAGTAAGCAATTCAAAAGAAAAGTAGAAATGAAACAAAGTAAACACCACCTATCATCGTTGTAGTATAATGGTGATAAGTGATATTAGTGCCTCTGTATATATTCATACGTGTAAATACATTCAGCATTATTTTTGTATTTATGTTTAGATAGCTTACCTTACTGTACATCTGTCCTCTTGTAATTACTCAACTACAGAGTATATATATTCACACTAGTGCAAACTGTAAAGGTTGAGCTGCATTAATTCAATATACAAGAATTCACAATTTTCTCTTCTCTGCCTTTCCTTTCATGGTATCAGAGCTATGGCTCAAACCCATGATTATGCACATTCTTCTAATCGCAGTCATACCCACTCCACCAACACAGATGCAGCTCCTTCAAAACTTGACCAAAGTTCAGCTTCCTTCCCCTCTATGAATCACACGTTCTCTGTCAAATTGGATGAGAACAACTATCTGATTTGGAAAAATCAACTTCTGAATGTGATTATGGCTCACGGTCTTGACCACTTCATTGATGGAACTCACCCTTGTCCTCCTCATTTTCTTGATGAAGACCCTCTTACTCCGAATCCTGAATATGCAATCTGGAATCGGTATAACCGATTGGTAATGTCCTGGTTCTACTCGTCTCTCACCGAATCAATGCTTGGTGAGATTGTTAGTTTCGGCACTGCTCACGAGATCTGGGTAGCTTTGGAGCAGATCTACTCCTCCTCTTCAATGGCTCGGATTACAGAAATTCGAAGCAAACTTCAAACCATTCGGAAGGCTGGGCTTACTGCAGCTCAATATATTCAATGCCTTAAGGGCTACTGCAATCGTCTAGCAGCAATTGGCGAACCCGTCTCCTCCAAAGATCAGCTTGTCTATTTTCTCGGTGGATTGGGGCCTGAGTACGATGCCTATGTAACGGGGATTCTAAATCGGTCAGATAAACCATCCATGGAAACTGTTTATAGTTTGCTCCTGAGTTTTGATTACCGTATGGAACGCAATGCTAGTGAAGACCTTCAGAGCTCCCTTCAAGCTAATCTCTCTCAACTTCATATTGGGAAGAAGTTTGCCAAACACCAATACCAAAATACCCATAACCCAAAACACTTTCCACCTCCACATCATTTTTCCCCCAACCCTTCTCCGTCCCCTGGACTTCTTGGCACTCGACCAGCCTCCCCTAACCCTTCTCCTTTTGGTTCGAAATCACCTTCCTCTAAGCCCTCTTGTCAGATTTGTGGGAAAATTGGACACACAGCCAATATTTGTTATCATCGAACAAACTTGGCCTACTCACCTACTACACCACGTACCTTCAACACAATGATACATACACCACCATCTCATCCCCACTCATCCTTCTCTGGCTTCTCGGGCTCTGATGGTTCTCCCACACCCACCACTGGAAACTGGTTTATGGACTCTGGGGCCACTCATCATTTCACTCCAGAGTTCCAGATTATGGATCGAGCATCACCGTATCATGGGTCTGAGCAGGTTCAGGTTAGTGATGGTAAGTCTCTCGCTATTTCTCATGTTGGTCATGTTTCGTTACCTTCCAAATTCGTTCCTCTCTCTCTTACTCATGTTTATCATGCTCCTGGCCTCACAAACAATCTTATAAATGTCTCACGTTTTTGCAAAGATAACTGTGTTTTTGTGGAGTTTCATGCCCAAATTTTTTTTGTCAAGGATCAGGTCACCAAGAGAATACTTCTCACGGGGGTGCTTGATCGAGGTCTCTACCGAGTCGATTCATCATCTGCCTCTCCATCTTCTGGTCTCTCCTCCTGCCGTGCTCATCTTACCCATGTTCGTCCTTCCTCCTCACTTTGGCACAATCGTCTTGGTCATCCGTCTTCAAGAGTTCTTTCCCGAGTTTTTCGTGATTGTAATTTGTCAACTGTTGTTAGTTCTTCTTTTGATTTCTGTACTGCTTGTCAACAGGCTAAATCACATCGATTGCCTTTTCCCTTGTCAAACTCTCGGGCATTAGCCCCTTTTGAATTAATACATAGTGATGTTTGGGGTCCGGCCCCTGAAATTTCCATTACAGGCGCTCGTTTCTTTGTACTCTTTATTGATGATTTTACTCGATATACTTGGATTTATCATTTAGCTTCTAAATCTGAAGTGTTTTCTGTTTTCAAAAAATTCCAAACAATGGTTGAAAGACAATTTGACACTAAAATCAAACGGTTTCAAAGTGATTGGGGCGATGAATTCCGTCCGTTTAAACCTTATTTTGACTCTCTTGGTATTATTCATCAACTATCTTGTCCTCGAACAGCTGAGCAAAATGGCCGTGTGGAACGAAAAAATCGACATGTTGTCGAAGTTGGCCTGTCCCTTCTTGCTCACTCTCATCTTCCTTTGGCCTATTGGCCATACGCCTTCACCACTGCTACTTACCTTATAAATCGCCTTCCCTCTCCTGTCAATGATAATCACAGTCCTTATTTTCTCTTATATCACAAACTTCCTGACTATTCTTCCTTGCGTGTTTTCGGTTGTTCTTGTTTTCCTTACCTTCGGCCTTACAATACTCATAAACTTCACTTTCGCTCTCATGAATGTGTGTTTTTGGGCTATAGTTCCCAACATAAGGGCTACTTGTGTCTATATCCGTCCTCTGGCCGTATCTATATTTCCCGCCATGTTGTTTTTAATGAGCATTTTTTTCCTTTTTCCAATCCGTCTCTCTCCTCCTCTACTACTCGTCTGTCTCCATCCTCCTTCTCTCTCCTCTCCCCTACTGTTGCCTCCATCCCAGCCCCTTCCTTTCCCTCTTCTTCTGCCGATCCTCTTGCTTCCGCTTCTACACCTCCCTCTGATTCTTCCAGTCCCCCTTCTTCCTCGACTACTCCCTCTCCTTTGCCTTCCTCGACCCCTTTGGAAGGTACGCTGCATGCTCCTCGTGAGAATGCCATTTCACCACCCTTAAATTCACATCCCATGCTTACACGTGCCAAGGCCGGTATCCACAAGCCTAAGGTTCTTTTGAGTACTATGACTGATGAATTTTTTGAACCTTGTACTTACAAACAGGCAGCTAAATTTCCTCACTGGACTGATGCTATGTTGGCTGAGTTTACTGCCTTAAAGGATAATAATACTTGGCACTTGGTTCCACCTCCTCCCATGGGCAAAGTTGTTGGTTGTAAATGGGTCTACCGTGTTAAACTCACTGCCTCTGGTACTGTCGAACGCTACAAGGCTCGTTTGGTCGCAAAAGGATATCACCAAACCGAGGGCATCGATTATTTTGAGACTTTCAGCCCGGTCGTTAAACCTGCCACAATTCGCACTGTTCTCACCTTAGCACTTTCTGAGGGGTGGTCCCTTAAACAGCTTGATGTTCAGAACGCGTTTCTACATGGCGATCTCTCTGAGACTGTTTACATGACCCAGCCTCCGGGCTTCGAAGATCCACAGTTTCCCACTCATGTTTGCTGCCTTGATAAAGCTATTTATGGTCTGAAACAGTCACCCCGCGCTTGGTACAACCGGTTGAGTTCCTTTCTGATTTCTTGGGGATTTGTTACCTCTACTGCTGATTCGTCCATGTTTGTCTATCGTGCTTCATCAATTTTTCTGGTTATTCTGGTCTATGTGGACGATATAATATTGACTGGCAGCTGTCCTACAACAGTTTCTTCTCTGCTCTCTGCTCTCAAAGGTGCATTTGCTATTAAGGATTTGGGCCAGCTGCATTTCTTTCTGGGTATTCAGGTTCATCACTCTTCCACTGGGTTACATTTAAGCCAACATAAATATATCCAAGATGTGCTCCACCGTGCTGAAATGCTTGATTCTAAAGTGTATTCCACTCCTATGTCCACGGCTTCCGTTCTCTCTGCTCACGCCGGCACTCCTCTGCCCGATGGCACTGTTTATCGTCGAATTGTGGGTGCCCTTCAGTACTGTACAATGACCCGCCCCGACATCTCTTTCGCGGTGAATCGAGTGTGTCAATTTATGCATTCTCCTACTGACGTTCACTGGCAGGCCGTGAAACGTATTCTACGGTATCTAAAAGGCTCTGCCCATCACGGTTTAAGCCTCCAGCCTTGCTCTGATTATAACTTACTGTGCTATACTGATGCGGACTGGGCCTCCTGCCCCGATGATCGTCGAAGTACAGGTGCCTACTGTGTGTTTCTTGGCCATAATCTGATTTCTTGGCACTCTTCCAAGCAACGGGTTGTCTCCCGCTCAAGTACCGAATCCGAGTTTCGTGCTTTGGCTGATGGGGTTACCGAACTATCTTGGCTGCAATTCTTATTGCGTGATCTCTATATGCAGCAACGTCAACCTCCGCTTCTGCTTTGCGACAATATCAGCACAACGTATCTCACTGCCAACCCAGTTTTACATTCCCGCACGAAGCATGTCGATATCGATTTTCATTTTATCCGGGAACGTGTTGCTTCTAAACAACTGGTGGTTCGTTTCACTCCCTCTCACGATCAGTTGGCCGATTGCCTTACTAAGGCTCTCCCTGCAGTGCGCTTTCTTTCTCTACGTTCCAAACTTACGGTGCTGTCTAGCCCCGTGCGTTTGCGGGGGGATGATAAGTGATATTAGTGCCTCTGTATATATTCATACGTGTAAATACATTCAGCATTATTTTTGTATTTATGTTTAGATAGCTTACCTTACTGTACAGCTGTCCTCTTGTAATTACTCAACTACAGAGTATATATATTCACACTAGTGCAAACTGTAAAGGTTGAGCTGCATTAATTCAATATACAAGAATTCACAATTTTCTCTTCTCTGCCTTTCCTTTCAAATGGCGAGATACACATGTTTGTATAATCGATTCTGAATAATTACAAGATTGAGAGCTAGAAATCATAAGAGTGAGTTGCTTTAGATATCTTATGATTCAACACTATTATAAAAATAGACTTTAACTTCGGATTTTACACATAGAATTATTGGAAATATTAATACATAAAAAGTCAAGTTAAAGCTTTTAAACTTTTAATTTGGCTTTTGAATTTGGAGTTCATAGAAATTAAGCTACTACTTTTGTTTTATTAGAAATAAGTTTAAAATGGGGAATCCTTTATTAATTAACTTTAGTTAGTTTTTTTTTGTAATAACCAAAAGTTAAAAGTTAAAAAATCAAAATTAAAGGCCTTTAAACTTTACCTCTCGTCGTTCCTCATTTTGAAACGCAGATACAGAACCAAAAATCCATATTACCACCATGAGAGAGAAGAGAGTTTTGGCTATTTCAACACTTTTTTGTTGTATTATGTAAAACAAGGGGAAAAGTCAAATTATCAATATATATATATATATATATGAACAATACCATATGTATATGGACAAATAATGTAGTTAAAATTATATTATTTATAACATTGACTTAGGTAGCAGGATATATTCAACTACAAATACGTAAGTTATATATATATATTTCTTTTATATAAAAAGTGTGTAAATAATATAAATTATTGGTTTTAATGGTTTGTTTCACTAACTTTAACAGAATATTCTAAATATTTAATAGAATATACTTTTAAAACAAATTAAAAATAAATATTTATGAATTATATTAATATAAATCCAAATATTATAATATAAATTCAAATGTTATAAAATATCATTATTATAATAATATATAATACAAAAATAGATATTTAATAATTATATTAATATAAATTAAAATATTATAAAATATTATTATGATAATAATATAAAATCTTACTTTTTTACTAATTATATTAATATGAATTCAAATATTATTATGATAATAATATTTAATACAAGACTATATATTTAATATACTTATATTAATATAAATTTAAATATTATAAAATATCATTGTAATAATATATAATACATAATCTTAAATTTTATCATTTATGTTTAAAAAAATTATCATATTATATCTTTGCTAAATAAAAATGTGTAGATAACATACATTTTTTTATTTTAACGGTTTGTTTTGTTAACTTTAACGAAATATTCTAAATATTTAATAGAATATACCTTTAAAACTAACTAAAAATAGATATTTATTAATTATATTAATATAAATTCAAATTCAAATGTTATCAAATATCATTATTTTTATAATATATAATACAAGAATATATATTTAATAATTATATTAATATAAATTTAAATATTATATACGATAATAATATACTATACATAATCTTAATTTTTATTAAAAAAAATATCATTTATATTTCAAAATACTCATATTATATATATATATTAAAAAATCATAAAGATTGTATTAGTTTAATTTTTTTATTTAATATGCTTATGTCATTTTTTATATATAATATTACTTATTTATTTAAAATTATATGACAATGATATAAATTTAATAAAAATAATTAATAAATTCTATAAATAAAACAAAGAAAACGTGTTTTGCACGTTACTTGTATCTGGTATATATATATTTAAAATAATAAACAATGTTTTGGTTTAATTTTTCATTTAATATGTTAATGTCATTCTTTTATATATAATATTGTTTATTTATTTTAAATTTATATGACAATGATACTAAATTAATAAAAATAATTAATAAATTCTATAAATAAAACTAAGCAAATGTGTATTACATGTTAATTGTATATAGTATTTATATATATATATATATCTTCTATATAAAAACTGTGTAGATAACAGAAATTCTTGATTTTAACGGTTTTTTTATTTTTTTACGTTAATTTTAACGGAATATAATATTTAACAAAATATTCTTAACCCAACAAAATTTAATTTAAAGAAACAAAACCCAATATAATAATCAAACATTATTAACCCAATCTAATAATCTAATACTAAAATCATTTAACCTAATTTAAAAAATTAACACGCAAATATTATATTTCCATTAATAATTATTACACATTTTCAAGCATTTCTATTAAACACAAATTTGATTTTTATTAAAATGATTTAATTAACAAAATTATATATATACCGAGCAATAGAGACACCAACAGAACCAAGGCTAAAGAGGAGGGGCGGCTACTCGTCGGAGGGGCGACTAAGGCTATGGCAGCTGCAAAAATGGAGGAAAACCCATTTAAAAAAATGGGTAAAATAGAAAAAAAAAAGAAAAAAGAAAAAAGAAAAAAGAAAAACCTTATCAATGGAAGCTGTGTAACCTTAAATATATGATTCTAGACACTAAATCAAGCAAAGTTCTTCATAGAAAAAAAAATCGGATTAAACTAAACCCAAAAAATTAAAAATCATGGCAAACAAAAAAATACCTCAAAAACAGATATGGAGACTCAACACCCAACCATGGGAGATCAAAAATCGGGCTTAAATGAGTTATTTATAGTGATAGAGTGGGGGTGTTTTAGAGACAAGTTGGAGAAAAAAAGAGTTTTTTTTAGAGAGAAGTGTCATTTTCGCATCTGCTGGAGGAAGAAGAAAGGTTTAAGCTTTTTTAATTATGTCGACGATCTCTACCGAGAACATGTTCTCGGTATAGGGTTTAGGGTTCTCGGTATATCAACTAAAATGAAAAAAAAATACTGCGTAGCCTTGGCGCGATTCTGAAAATTTTCTACCGAGAACATGTTCTCAATATAGTGTTCTCGGTAAAAACAACATTTTTTTGAGTGTATATATATTTTTAAAATAATAAACCAGTTTTTATTAAAATTATAGACAACATTTACAACTTTAAAACTAAGCAATCGTGCATTGCAAGTTGTGATTACATGTTTCTTCTACGTAGTATAAATATATATATATATTAAATTCATCTTCAATAGAAGATAAAGAAACAATAACATTCACATCGGACGATCATCACTAAATTAAAATACAAATTGGTGGCGGTCTTTAAACGTTCCTTACATAATATATCTAAACTTAATCTTATCTTGCTGTAAGATATTATATTGTAGTAGGAGACAGAGGGTTCTAATAATATATTTCATAGCTTTGGGGCGGCTGCCGGGGGATTGGGTCATTCTCACCAGAGGGTTCTAATAATATTATTTCCCCTGCTTCTCCTTAGTCATTCATTGAAAAAGCTATAAATACTAAGGTAAGCAAACCTTATCATTTGTAGATTCATAGTTCAAAGACAACAGAAAATGACGCCATCTCCTCTATCCATTTTTACTCTTCTAATATTATTAACTTGTTTTCATAGAAGACTACTGCTGGTTCATGCAGCTGATTATGGTACATGCATGTCTCCTACAATGTTATGACTATTTTTAATTTCTGTACAAGTTTAAATCGCAACTTTATCTAATTGAAATCAACTTGTTCAAGCAGATTTTAGTTACATGAAATCGGTTTACAACGCAACTGATCTACCGTTAGTGGAAGAATACGATTACATCGTGGTAGGAGGTGGCACGGCCGGTTGTCCTTTGGCAGCAACTCTATCAGAGAAGTACTCAGTTCTTGTCCTCGAAAGAGGAAACGTACCTAAAGCTCACCCCAATACGTTGGTTGCATCTGGATTTCTGCCTAATCTCATTGAAGAAGATGATGGCAATACACCAGCGCAGAGGTTCACGTCGGAGGATGGCGTGGAGAACGTAAGAGGTAGGGTTTTAGGAGGGTCAAGCATGATCAACGCTGCTTTCTTTTCGGAAGCTGACAACGATTTTCTTGCCAAGTCTGGTGTGGAATGGGACATGGATGAGGTTGAGAAGGCGTACGAGTGGGTGAAAAAGACTATAGTGTCATATTCGAATTTGTCAGTTTGGCAATCTGCTGCGAAGGAAGCTTTTTTGGAGGCTGGCATTGGTCCTGACAATGGAGTCACAACAAAACATAAGCTTGGAGCTAAACAGTCTGGCTCTACTTTTGATGAAATGGGGCGAAGACATGGAGCTGTGGAGTTGCTCAATAATGGAGACCTCAAAAACTTGAAAATTGCAATTCACACCCCCGTCGACAGAATTCTCTTCTCCTCTAAATTCTCAAGTATGCTCTAAAATTAAATTAACTTTCATTTCATTTAATAAAAAGCTTAGGAAAGATCTATGCGTAGTGATTTTTACCATAGTCGTACAACACAGACTTAATTTATATGGGCACGTGAAGACGTTTTCACCCTACACGTTTTTTAGAAATTGAAAAGAAAAAAATCTTAGGTAATAAAAATGCCCCAGCATGCCCATGCATATAATAAAGCGTGTGTTAATGGTAGAGTAAAAATAACTATGCTACACAAATACTCCACTTTTTTTATATATATAAATATAGGAAGCGACTACAATGTATCTATTTTTTTGACAACACTGGTACATCTTTTTTTTTAAGCACCTAGAGAGATAGAATCCCAAAAAAATTATATGATAATGTACATTTTAGTTATTTATAACATCTCGTAAATTTTCAAAAATTTCCGAATAGCTTACGAAGCCGAAAATAGGGTTCAAACAGTCAAATTTTACACGAGTACACAAAAAAACAGGCACGCGTGTAACAGATAATTTGAACCATAATTTCGGTATCATAATTTATTTCTAATTTCTTAAAATATTTTTTTTTTGTGCAATCTAATATCTAAAAATAATAAGATGTGATTGCCAAAAAAAAATTAAGCTAGATTACAAAACAGCCAAAAAAATCTTGAAAATTAAATAAAATTTTGAACTAATTTATCATTTTCATTTAATATATGATTGGCTCTATTATAAGTCATTTGTTTTTACACATAAATTTTCTATTAAATTTGGACTATATATTATGGGGAGAGAAAGTGACATATTTGTCCACGATTAACTCCTTCAACCAAAGTTAATTTCATGATTCCTAGTATACTCTGAAATAATAATTTATTAACAATGATGACTCAATTGCACCAATGAAAATTCCTAATCAATTTTATTTATTTAGTAATAATAACTGTAAAAATCATTATATTTAATGATTATTTTTTTATTAAATATCACTTTTATGCACAGGAAAAAATAACTTATAACTAAAAATTAATATGTAGTTACAAATTGTTACGAATTAATTATAATTACTATATATAATGACTAAATATGTTATGAATAAAAATATATTTAATTACAATAAATTATGATTTTTGAGACGATTGAATTTTTTTTTATTTTTTTTACAAAAGACGATTAAATACCTTTAGTCATAATATTTTTAGTAACGATATATATATATATAATAATATATTTTTATTCAAAAAATTTTCACTTTTAGTCACAAAATATTTTGTAATAATTTATAGCACCATTTGGTATAGTAAGTATAGGACTTGGCCTGGTATGATAAGATTAATAAAGTAGGAATATAATTATACTATTAAATATATGTTGTCAAACTCAAACGAAGTTTATATTTATATATATATATAAAAATAAAATGTAATGTACATTTTTTTCAAAGTTTTATTTAGATAATTTATTAATACCTTTATTAGTTTTTTATGATTGTCATGTAAAATTTAAATAAATATACAATATTATATGTATATATATAAAAATAACATAAACATGTTATAAAAAAATTAAGCCAAAACATTTTCTATAATTTAAAAAAAATATGATAATTTTTATTTTTTATTTTTTGAATCAAGAATCCGTTAGAGACATACTAATTTTTACATACAAAAATATGGTAAATTCTAGTTTAAAATAAATTATTTGATGTTGTTTATTAGTTTGAAATTTAATGTTCATAATAATTAAAATTTGGTATTTTTTATTTGATTTATATATTATATATGGTAATTATAATTATAAAATTAAATATTTTTCCTAATTTTCTTTTTGAAAAATATTAAAAAATTCTAAATTAAAACTATGAATTTAAAAAATTTATTTGATCAAATTTTAATTATTTAATTTAAAAAAATTAAAGTCAACAAAAAATCATATTCAAATATATATTGTTTAATTAATAGCTAGAACAATTAAAATAAATAATTTCTCATTAAAAAAACTAAATGACAAAATAATAAATATGTATATTTAGGTATTATGTCACTACTACATATATGTTTGGATAAAAAAATACAATGATAAAATAAATAATTTATAAGAGAAAGAAAATAATAAATTTAAACACATAAATATTTTCCATACTTGAAAGTAATTTAAATACTTTAATATGAAATTTTAAAATATGTGATGAGAATTTGTTATGGCTCATTTATTACTTTTAATTTTTGTTTTTAATTTATTTATCTACTTTATATGATTTTATTATTTATTTATTAACAATGAATTTAAAACTAAACAATACATAAAGATACATTACATATCTTCTAAGATGATAAATTATCATCGTTGTTACCTAATAAACAGAACCAACTGCTACTGGAGTTATATACACTGATACAAAAGGCGTGTCTCACAATGCTCTAATTCGTAATAAAGGAGAAGTGATACTAAGTGCAGGTGCACTTGGAAGTCCTCAACTTTTGCTACTTAGCGGAATCGGTCCTCAATCATACCTCTCATCAAACCATATTCCCATAGTTCTCTCCCAACCAAATGTTGGACAATTCATGGCTGATAATCCACGTAACAACCTTAATCTCGTAATCCCATTCCCATTGGAAGCATCAACGGGACAAGTTGTAGGAATTACTAAAGATTATTACATTGAGACCAACTCCTATAGCTTGCCATTTTCACCGACTACATTACCTTTTGGCTTCTACCCCAATCCATTATCTCCACATCAATTGACTCTAACAGTCTTTGTAGAAAAAATTGTTGGGCCCTTGTCCACGGGTTCTCTCCGGTTAGCCTCCACAACTGATGTTAAAGTCACACCACATGTCCGGTTCAACTACTTTTCTAACCCGATTGACCTTGCTCGCTGCGTTAGCGCGATGAAGAAGTTTGGAGAGTTGCTGAAGACTAAGTCCTTGGATCGATTCAAGTACAAGGACTTGAATGGTGTCAGGGATTTCATGTTTTTGGAGCCTCTTTTGCCGACCAACCAATCGGATGATTCGTCAATGGAAGACTATTGTCGAAGCTCGGTTACAACCTTTTGGCATTATCACGGTGGGTGTCTAGTGGGGAAGGTTGTCGATGGTGAATTTAAAGTTATTGGAGCCAATTCACTTCGAGTTATTGATGGTTCAACTTTTATTATGTCTCCTGGGACCAACCCTCAAGCCACCCTAATGATGATTGGCCGGTAACTACTCATCAAATTAGTCTTTTCATAAATATATATGTACATGTATTGGTAATTAATTGTTTGTGATTAAATGCTAACTCGTTCTAATATAATCCATTCTATGTGATTCATGCATGCAGTTATTTTGGACTGAAGATGCTAAGAGAAAGATCAGAGTGACAATTAGAAATCTCATGAGTTTCAAACTACTTTTTTTTCACAAAAAAATGCCTTATGTAATATTTGCCACGGCTTTTTTCTTTTTCTGTATGTTCGATACTTGTTTTGGTATTGTTTATACATGTATAATTACATAATTACTAATAAATAAATCGTTCTCACGTGTGTCAAATTGTCAATACAGTGCCATCAAACTATTGATTTGTTAGGTAGCTAGTTTTAGTGTACTGCTTTTCTTCTAATTCTCATTACCTCGTTTTATAGAATAATTGGAGGCGAAAATACTTAAGTTTTTCAAAGTTAGCAGTTTAATACTTAACTTTTTTTTTTACGGCATAAATACATTTCGTCACACTTTCTTGACAGTCATAAGTACCTAGCCATACGTTAAATGATAGATAAGTGCATGCGTGACAGTCTCTCTTTGGTCCACTATTTTATTTTTAATTTTTCATTTAAATATTTTTTAAAAATAATTTTTTTTTTTTACTTAAATGAAATTTAAACAAATAAAAATTTAATAAATCCATTTTAATTAATTAAATTGTCAACATGTTCCTCAAATTATAAATCAACATTCTGGGATGATTTGAAAAAAAAAATGTCATTAGTTCATCTTCTTTACTTCAACAGTTTGTTCATATTCCAATATACACAAAAAATCTCATTATCTTCTTCAGCATCATGCCTCCATCAGATTTAAAAAAAATAGAACAAAAATATAAACAATGAACAAAAAATCCAGAAAAGTGTGAACAATAAGACACACAAAGGTCATAATCCCAACAACCACCCATGAAGTGGAAATCCCAACCCCGATGCAACCCACCTTTCAGATCTACTAGTCGATCCACCCCATAACTGCCCCGATGCCGCCCAACCCCTTCAAATCTTCTCTGACTCATACCTTTACCTCAGTTCCTCTTAATCCAAGAAACCAGAAAAAATGCAGATGAAGAGAAAGCTAGATCCATTTATACCCATTCGAAGCCTCTATTCCTGTTAGACTTTACCTTCCTATAATTCTCATTTACATAAGTACTTGTAAATAGTAAATCATTTATAGATGTTTAGAAATATTTATTTTAAATATATATGTACCACTCAATTCTTATAGTTACATCTTTTATTATTGATTTTATTAGTTTTTATTTGATCACAACTCTTTTAATTCATCACTCTAATTTAAAACTAATTTATTTAATTATTTTTTATTCAAATATTGTGTTGTTGACGTCGTTTTTCGTCAACTTAAATAAGAGAGCAATTAAACAAGAAACTATTGGAGGAAATGAACAAAGAAGAACACAAGAGGGTTTTTACGTGGTTCAGCAGTTAAATCTGCCTAGTCCACGAGTCTATGTTATTAAGACTTTGGAGTTTTCTGGAAACTTTTCAGAGAATAGCTGTCTAGAGTTTTCTCTCTAGAATCTAGAAATCGATCCTTACAAATGAAGCTTCCTTCTCTATTTATAGAGAAGGTTTGCAGAATTCATTCCCACATATCTCGGGAAGATATTCTGTGAATCAATTAATATAATGCTATTTAACGCATTATTTCCTATATACATGGAAACGTCCCACAAAATGTGGGAACGGATTACAGATTAAATGATATCCCTTAAACATTGGGATTGTACAACAATAAATATATTCACATATAACTGATTAACTTAGGTACGAGATTCATCAAATCTCTGAGACTAGCAGTCGATCATGAACTCGCCGAGATTATCAGTCGATCGCGAGCTCGTCGCCTAACTTCGTCTGCGCTCAAGACAAGTAACTATTGACGAAGTCATCTCATTCAAGCTTACACTTCCCGAGCTTGAGCCATCTCGTCTAAAGGCAAGAGATGTATCAGGGAAAATATATATATAAGTGTCAAACCATGGCCATTGCGAGCTCAGAGAATATTTGAGGCTATACATCCTTTAGCTTTTCGAGGTCGTTACTTACAACAAACCAGTCTGACTGAAGGATCATATTTCGAGCTCACCTTTGACGAGCCTAGATTTCGTGGTCACAACCTTATGCTCGAAATCTGGGTGTATCATTTTGCCCCCTCAAAAGTATTAGTTCGAATCCCATGAGAAGGAAACTTTTGAACTGCCCTTCTTGGAAACTGTACCATTAATTGCACTCGAGTGTGGATACATGTTAGCCAGAGATTGAATGGTCAGAGTACTTGAGTATCTTTTGCACCATGCGCACGTCCGTCCGTCTGCCAACTATGGCGCCATCCTTTCATTTGTTCCTGACCGTTTGATTAGATACTGAATTTGGCCAACGATCCAGATCAATTCGACGTTTGACATCCTTTGGGGCATATAAACGTCTTCCTCATTTCATTTTCACATCTTGAGTTTTCAGGGAAAAGAGAAGAAAAAACCAGAACCCAAAATTTGTTCAGTTCTTGCATGTTCTTCAAACCAAGAAAACAAAACAGCGTTGGCTTGTTCGACTCCGTGAGATCGTTCTTGCAACCACTCCTTCGGTCATCAATTTCTCTGTATCCACCAGCTTCATTGTGTAAGTATATGTTCTTGACCCCATATGTTCGTATATATATTCTGTTCTTCCATGCACGTTTATATTGTTGTTGCACTGTAGGAACATTTACTAGTATAGTACTAGAATGTTTTAGCCGATACCGTGTAGTTCTTAGGCTCATCTGATATTATGGGTTTCCAAACCCTGATTTTGCATAAAAGATATGTACGCCCTGATTTTCTTACGGGCTATTAGCGAGCTGAGATACGGCCTAAATTATATCAGCCACGTGGATCCCCCATGACCGGAGCTATTGTCATCAAGTCCTACCCCGTTAGCTCGGGGTATCCAAAGGTTCGCCAAGATTGCTTAAGGACTGAGTTTGGACTCTGAAGGCCGCAGGTCGAGGGAAGCATCCGGCTCGTGGTACGAGCTAGAGTTGGAGGCTGTGACCTTTTATAAAGTTAACCACGCAAGGTAAACATGCTTATATCAGACATCACGTGTCTGATATATCCCTGACTTCTCGGACACGCAGCATGAACATGCGTGTTCAGGCGCCCACGACTGGGTTGGGTCGTGCGGCCCATTATCCCCCTTACCTATTGATTAGAACACACTTCATGTGTCAGGTTTTAGGAATTAATCATGAATGTCACAGAAGTGACATGATAGGTAAGAAGGTCACGGGATGACCTTCTTACCAACTCCCAGGTTCCCTCTCCTATAAATATGGAGACCCTGGGAGTTGCAAAGGGTTGGATTCTCTTGTGTAAGGAAATACCCTTTAAAAGAATACCAAGCATATAGCAATAATATTGGCTGGTGGAGGAGAAGGATTTTAACCTTCGAACCACCTAAAAAACGTAATTGTGTCACCAGTCCATTTATAGAGATCATTCATCTATTTCGGTTCATAGTTAAGCACTAATCCCTTCCTCTTATTTTCTTAATTACCTGTTGGCGAAGAACCGCGTCAACAGTTTGGTGCTTTCATTGAGAGCTAGTTAGATTGGTGCTATCGCAAACATCCAACTATGGTGACCACTCAATCAAGACACGGTAACGAGGCGGAACAACATGATGGGCAGGAGGCTCATCATGTCGCCATCTCCGGTGAACAAATTCCTGAGGTCCAGCAGCGGCCGGGAAAACAGCCGGTGGGCCAAGATGACACTGGAAGTTCGGCACCTCGGCCACCTAATCCAAACCCAGATTTTTACACTGCGGTAGAAATGGATAATGCTCAGCTGAGGAGCCAACTAGCGAAAGCTAGTCAGCAGATTAAGGAGGTGTTGGCCCGACTACCCCCTCTTACAACCGACGCTAACGTCGGAAAGAGGCAAGGAGAGACTCATAAGTCCCGCTAGGGTAATCGGTCCAGGCCTAGCCGCTCGGACAGACTGTCTGCATCCAACTCTGTTCCCACATCGCACCGTCGAGAGGCAAACTTCGAAGGAATGCCTAGAGCCGAGCAACAGTATAGCCGCTCGGTCTGAACTTCAACTCCCAGTTCACAGCCAGCCTCGAGCGCGCCCAGGAGGGCTCGAGGGAATTCCAGAAGGAGATCCGGGGAGGGCTCACAGCACCAGCCCGTCCCCACCAGCCGTCCTGCGCCTCGTCCAGATCGCCAGGCGCGGGACCCGCAGGTTGGCAGGGCTGAAAGGCCCCCACCTAACTTGATTCGCCCTGACGGAACCAGGATTGCATCTCCGATCAGGCATCCTCCGTCCCCCATAAGATATCCGTCTCCTCCTCGGCCCATCCGAGATATTCCAGCTTATGGAAGCAGCAAGAGAAACCCGCCATCCTCAGGACCTTCCCGACGTAGCAGGGCGCCCAGAGGAAGCCTGGATCCTCACCCCCAGAGGCGGACTCTGAGCTTCTCTAACAGGAGCTACTGGACCAGCAGTCGCCAGAGTGACCTTTCTGGCGGAGACCTGCGTCAACGTTTAGGCTCGGCACAAAGTCCTCAAACCACCCAGGGGGGCGACCTGCGAGATCGCCTAAACTCTCATAGGGGGAACCAGTAGGAGGTGGCAGCCATGCTCGCTCAGGGGGAGACCTGTCCGAGGTGCGTAACGGTGGGAACACCCCAAATAACCTATTTCAAGATAGGAGGGGCAATAACCCACCAAACGTATACAATGGATCCAAAGCTGTCGAGCAGCCCCAGAATAATCAAGGAAATCAGGACAAAACCCTTGAGCGCCTGGCTCAGATGGAGGAGCTAATGAGGAAGCTCCTATCGGAGAAAGAGAAAGATGAGTATGATTCGAGGGACAAGCTTGAACTCTTCGCCCCCAGCATAGCAGCAACGGCTTACCCACCCGGTTTCCGTATGTCGCACCTGTCCAAATTCAACGGAGATGGAGACCCGTCGGATCATCTGAGGATGTTCAACACCCTGATGATAGCCCACAACATTGGCCCTGAGCTGAGGTATTTGATATTTCCCTCCACGCTGACTGGACCAGCCAGGCAGTGGTTAAAACAAATAAAAAAACAATCAATCAGCTCCTGGAAAACTTTCTCTGCTGACTTCAAAAGGGCATTCCGAGCCTCCCAGGCTGCCCGCGTCAAGGCTGACTCTCTGGCTAACGTGAGGCAGCATCCTGACAAGCCTCTGAAGGCTTACCTGAGCAGGTTCGCGAATGTCGCTGCTCGGGCCAGAGACGCAGATGACAGCTCCAAGCTCATGGCCTTGAGGACTGGAATCCTCGTCGGAGGGGGACTCTTGAAAGAAATACAAATGAAGGGAGTTAGCTCAGTGAACGAGTTCCTAAATAGGGCCCAGGAATGGATCAACTTGGAGGAGGCCGAAGCCTCAGCTGCAGGGACCAGCCAGGTCCCTGAGCAGCCCGCTGGAGTAGGAACGGAGGTCGTGACAGCAACCCAGAACGTTACGCAGAATAACCAGTTCGGCGGAGGCAAAAGAAAGGGGAACGACGAGGGCAGCCAGCACGGCCCAAAGAAGAATAAGTCCGTAGACAAATTTAAGCCGGTCTACGCGACTTATACAGAGCTCACCCACTCTAGGGAGAACATCTTCCTGGCGAATTCTGCTCGCCTCCCCTGGAAGAAGCCGGAGCCATTAAAGCACCAGAAAGGGAAGAGAGACACCTCCAAGTTTTGCCGTTCCCACAACGACGTTGGCCACAATACCGATGATTGTATGCATTTGAAAGATGAGATCGAAACTCTCATCAGAGCCGGCTCGTTAGCACAGTACGCGCGGAACAGGGCTCCGACAGGCCGACCTGCTCCGGAGGCCCCAGCCAGTCAACCCGGGTCTCGGGTGGATCAAGACATCCCTCCTCCAGTGATAGGAGGAGAGATATCCACAATCTTGGGAGGTCCGCATTTAGATGGAACGAGCAGGGCTGCCCAAAAGAGGTAGGTAAACGAACTCAAGGCGCATAACGGGGTAGAGTTCGTCCCAGAGCAACGTCTGCCAAAACAACAGCGATTGGAGAAGCAACCAATCATTTTTACAGAAGAAGATTCTGGCCATGTCCAGTTCCCTCATAACGACCCTCTGGTCGTAGCAGTGCAGCTCGCTAATCGGAGGGTTAGGAGGGTGTTGATCGATAATGGGAGCTCAGTAAACCTTCTATTCCGGTCCACGCTGGAGAAGATGGGTTTAACTGTCGCCGAGCTGAAGGCGACCTCCATAATGCTATATGGTTTTTCGGGAGAAGGATCAGTGGCCATAGGGACGATCGAGCTGGTGATCACCCTAGGAGAAGGACCTCGGACAGTCTCCAAACTCCTCGAGTTTGTGGTCATCGACTGCTTCGCTGCATACAATGCTATTTTGGGTCGACCCACACTCATAGCTTTTGAGGCCATCACCTCCGTTTGCCACCTCGCGCTGAAATTCCCTTCTTCCACGGGAATATGCAAGGTCCATGGCGACCAGCTTGCGGCTAGGGAATGCTACAGCATTTCCATGAAGGGAAAATCGAAACCCGGGCAGCTAGCAATGGCCATCCAAGGTGGAGGAGAGGAATCTCAGGAACCTTTAGCTGATCCTGAGATTGAGAAACCTCAGAGCGCCGAAGGGGAAAATATCGTCTTAAGTGAGGATATTGACCCCCGAATAGGCGAGGATAAGTTCAAGCTCCAGGCCATTGAAGAGCTCGAGGAAGTAAGCATTGATCCACAAAACCCTTAACAGATGGTCAAGCTCGGGAAAAGCCTCTGTAACAAGAGGAAAGCGGAGCTGATTAAGTTTCTGCAGGATAACCTGGATGTGTTTTCATGGTCACATGAGGACATGGTGGGAATCAGTCCAAATGTCATCATGCACACCCTTCATTTGGACAAGAGCGTTCCTACGAAGTCCCAGAAGCAGAGGCGCCTGGGAACAACCCAGGCTGAGGCCTTAGTGGAAGAAGTAGCCCGGCTCAAGAAATGCGGCTTTATCTGTGAAGCCAAGTTTCTGATTTGCGTCACCAACCCCGTGCTGGTCCCGAAGCCCAATGGGATGTGGCGGACCAGCATCGACTTCTCCAACCTGAATAAAGCCTGCCCCAAAGATTGTTTTCCCTTGCCAAGGATTGACCAATTGGTGGATGCCACAGGGGGGCACGAGCTCATGTCCTTTATGGACGCGTACTCAGGCTACAAACAAATTGCCCTTAATCCGGCGGACCAGGAGCACACCAGCTTCATGACCCCAACTAACGTCTATTGTTACAAGGTCATGCCATTCGGGCTGAAGAACGTCGGTGCTACGTACCAGAGGTTAGTAAATAGAATGTTCGCCAACTAGATCGGGAAGAACATGGAAGTGTACGTTGATGACATGCTGGTTAAGTCAAAGACTGCCGATAACCATGTTTCCAACCTGGAGGAGTGCTTCAAGATACTACGGGAGTATGGCATGAGGCTTAATCCACAGAAATGCACTTTTGGAGTCGCATTTGGAAAATTCCTGGGTTTCATCGTCAATACCCGAGGAATCAAGGCAAACCCCGACAAGATCAGGTCATTACTCGAGCTTCCCTCACCCAGGTCACTCAAAGACGTCCAAGGCCTGACAGGAAGGGTGGCAGCCCTCAATCGGTTTATTTCAAAATCCACCGATAAGTGCCTGCCATTCTACAACCTGCTCTGAGGAAATAAGAAGTTCGAATGGACAGAAGAGTGCGAAAGTGCTTTCCTCGACCTGAAGGCACATCTGGCCGAGCCACCCGTGTTATCCAAACCAAAGGCAGGAGAGCCCCTTTTTCTCTACCTAGCTGTCACAGAGGATGCAGCTAGTGCCGTATTAGTCCGTGAAGAAGACCGGGTTCAGAAACCTGTCTATTACATCAGTAAAAGACTCCTCGGAGCTGAATCTCGATACCCATTGATGGAAAAATTGGCGTTCTGCCTTATCACGGCCTCCCAAAAGCTCAGGCCGTACTTCCAGTCCCACTCTGTGCACGTCATGACCGATCAGCCTTTAAGGCAGGTTTTGCAAAAACCTGAAGCATCGGGATGCTTGTTAAAGTGGGCTATCGAACTCAGTCAGTTCGAGATTTTATACACCCACGAACTGCTATAAAAGGTCAGGCCCTGGCCAATTTCGTGGCAGAGTGCACAGGATTCCGGGAGGATCCTGTAGAAGACTCACACCAGGTCACCTCGGCCCAGATGTCGTGGAAGATCTACGTTGATGGCTCATCCAATGAGAACGGCTCCAGGGCTGGAATCATTCTGATATCCCCTGAGGGACATAGATTCCACTCGGCACTGAGAATCGGATTCAAGGCCTCCAACAACGAGGCTGAATACGAAGCTTTGCTGGCCGGGCTAAGAATAGCCCAGGAGCTGAAGGTGAGCTCCGTCCAGTGCTTCAATGACTCCCAGCTCGTGGTAAACCAGGTTCTGGGCGAATATCAAGCATGAGGACCCAAGATGGCTGCCTACCTGGCAAAGGTAAAAGTTGAGCTATCCGCGTTTAGGCGAGGCTCAGTCGAGCAGATACCTCTGGAGCAGAATGCTAACGCAGACGCTCTTGCCAAGATCGCCACCTCCGGGGAGACGGAGGCTTTGGGGTAAGTGCCGATAGAATTCTTGGAGAATCCAAGTATAGAAGAAGTCAGGGCGGAGGTCGAGAAGATTGACGCTAGGCCGACCTGGATGACCCCCATTCTTGAATATCTCGCCGAGGGGAAGCTACCTGAAGGGCGTAAGGATGCGCGGCGGGTACTGTACCAGGCCCCAAGGTATACAGTGGTAGACGGGGTGCTATACCAGTGTGGGCACTCCCTACCTCTCCTACGATGTGTTCTTCTAGGCGAAACAAAGGCCATCCTGCAAGAAGTGCATGACGGCTTTTGCGGGGATCACACTGGGGGGCAAAGCTTAGCCCTAAAGGTCTTAAGGCAAGGGTATTACTGGCCCACTGTGTCCAAGGACTCGATCTCGTATGTCAAGAAATGTGACAAGTGACAGCGGTTCGCCACAATTGCCCGAGCTCCCCCAGTCGAGCTGAAGATGATCTCTTCCCCGTGGCCATTTGCAGTCTGGGGAATCGACTTGGTTGGTGCCCTCCCTACTGGAAAGGGCAGGGTCCGATACGTCGTGGTGGCCATCGACTACTTCACGAAGTGGGCTGAGGCAGAACCTTTGGCAACAATAACTTCCAAAAAAGTCCTCGACTTCGTGGTTAGAGCATTATCTGTTGATTCGGGCTGCCCAAGAAAATCGTTTCCAACAATCGAACTCAGTTCGACAGCGACCTATTCACCGAATTTTGCGAAAGGTACAGGATCGTGAAAAGCTCCTCGTCCGTGGCCTATCCTCAGGAAAATGGCCAGGTCGAGGCCGTCAATAAGACCCTAAAGGCGAGCCTCAAGAATAGACTAGACGAAGCTAAGGGGGTCTGGCCAGAACAGCTCCCCCAGGTTCTGTGGGCATACCGGACCTCACATCGGACTCTTACGGGTCATACTCCTTTCTCCCTGGCTTTTGGGAGTGAGGCAGTCCTCCCTGTGGAGATTAAGGTACCTTTGCATAGAGTCCAGGCATATGACCAGGGCCGTAACCACGAGCTACTTTGCGCTTCCCTTGACTTGGTTGATGAAAGACAAGAAGATTCACAACTCCATCTCGCGCATTACCAGCAAAAAATCACTCGTTATTTCATCTCAAAAGTCAAAAAACGCACCTTTAGCATTGGCGACCTGGTCCTCAGGAGAGTCTTCTTAGCCGGTAAGGATCCCAAAGATGGAGTATTGGGACTGAACTGGGAAGGGCCATATCAAATCATCGAGGTCATTAAAGAAGGAACTTACAAATTAACTCGGCTCGATGGAGGGGCAGTCCCACGAACTTGGAATGCCATCCATTTGAAGAGATATTATCAATGACACCCTTGTAAGGCCTAAAAGGCCATTTTGTATGTATTAAGCGATGAGAATTAACTTTTCATTTATGATTGTACATGTTTACAAGTGTAATCTAAAGTAACCACGAAAGACCCTTTCCTAGTTACTTGGGGGGCATATGGTGCCTTGATATAACCAGGTCGCCTTAAAGACTTAGAAGTTAATTCAAATCGATTAATCATTGTTTTTCTTAAAAAATGCGAGATATTGATAAAGGATTAACGCGAACTAAGCTCTACCCTGGATATAATCAGGTTCTAAAACTTAGAAGTTAATTCAAATTGATTGATCGTTGCTTTTCTTAAAGAGCACGAGATATTGATAAAAATTAACGCGAACTAAGTTTTCCAAAATAAGTTCCTGGACATAACCAGGTCATAAAACTTAGAAGTTAATTTAAATCTATTGATTGTTGTTTTTCTTAAAGAGCACGAGATATTGATAAAAATTAACGTGAACTAAGTTTTCAAACTAAGTTCCTGGACATAACCAGGTCATAAAACTTAGAAGTTAATTTAAATCGATTGATGGTTGTTTTTCTTAAAGAACACGAGATATTGATAAAAATTAACGCGAACTAAGTTTTCAAACTAAGTTCCTGGACATAACCAGGTCATAAAACTTAGAAGTTAATTTAAATCGATTGATTGTTGTTTTTCTTAAAGAACACGAGATATTGATAAAAATTAACGCGAACTAAGTTTTCCAAACTAAGGTCCTGGACATAACCAGGTCATAAAACTTAGACGTTAATTTAAATTTATTAATCGGTGTTTTTCTTAAAAAGCACAGGATATTAGTAAAACATTAACACGAACTAATTTTTTCATAGTAGTTACTAAAATGCGTAGAGGCAAAGGGAAATAAACCAATTAAAAGAAAAAATTGATAAAACCAATTGTCTCGAGGTGGAAAAACCTCATGCAAAGTTACACAAAAAAAATGAGAATATTAAAGGAATGGACGCGAAAAAGAAAGGCTCTAAGCTCCACCAGGCTGCCCCGAGGAGGTCGCTGTCTCGCCCTCCTGATCGGCCACGGCGGGTGCCTCCCCGGTCTCAGAAGGTGCCTCCTGCTAGAGGCGAGCTTTGAACCCCTCCAGGAAGACCTCCCCGTCCGCTCCTAAGAAGGAGAAGTCGCCGTCCGGGTTATAGGCCCAGCAGTGGTAGAGCATGTCCTCCATGGCGGTGCTGGAAGCTGCCTTCTCCGTTTCCAAGGCGGCCTTAGCCTCCTCGGTCCCAGCCTTCGCGGAGTCTAGCTCGACCAGCGCGGCAGCAAGGGCGACTTTGGTAGCCTCGGCCTCTTGAAGCTTGGGACGGGCTTCTTCCAGCTCGGCCTGTGCGGCCGCCAGAGCATCCTTGGCTTCTTTTTCCTTCTGTTGGGCCGTCTGCAAGGAAGTTTGATGGGCGGCCAAAACCTCCTGATGCTCGCCCCTCATTTCCTCGAGCTGGACCTTGGACCTGGCTATGCTCCGGTGAAGGGCCAAGACGCTCTGTAAAAACAAAGGCAACTGCCTTAGAAAAAAAAGGAGAGGAAAAATAGGGCAAGACATGATAATAAAAAATCATAAAAGGGTAAAGTAAGCTTACTGTTAGGGCCATGCCCAATGAAGATTCCATTACACCCACCGGGCTCATTGTTTCGATGGCCCGCAGCTCCCTCTCAGTGAAGCGGTAGAAGTGGTCGACGGCGTAGCTTTCCGTCTCATACACCATCCCCCGAAAGACGTCTGGAATCTTCTCCAGGGCCTGGGGGTCCACCGGGATACGCACCTCGGGGGCCGTGGTTGCCGAGGCCACGAGCTCCGCCCCTGTGTCCCGAGCAGGAGACTGAGCTCGTGGAGGGGGCGGGGGCATCTTCTCCATTGGCGGAGGCGGAGGTACCTTGGCCTGGGCAGCAGGTCTGATCCTTCCCTTTGGCGGGGGAGTTGGATGTTGCCCCGATGGCCTTCTTGGTTATCCAGAGCTTCTTTACCATGGGCCCGTAGGCCCCAGCGGAGGAGTTCCCTCTAGTGAACTTAGCTCGCAGGTTTTCGAGCTGAGACATCTCTTCTGTCAAAACAAAGATATTGTTAGTACACAAGTCAGCATTTATGCAAAGACAACAAAGATGAGGAAAAAATCCAAAAACACGTATCGTAAGGGATCCTACTGTAACGCCCTGGATAGCCAAGACCGTTACACTATGTACTTATAAAGGTGCAGGACTTGCTAATCAAGTCATTAATTTGAAAATGTGTCACTAAACATGTAGAAGTTAAGGTTAAAAAAGATTTTGGTCTCAAAAACTCATTTCTTATTTATACTGTAGTAAACATGGGATCCCATATAAAAACAAGGTTAGAACAAGTTTACAAACTCTCAAAAACACATGAACATCCACTAGCCATACTAAGGCAAAACAGACAGTCTTTAGGTTCCATGTCCTTGCTTGATCTCAACCGTGGCGGCCGAGCACCTGGCTATGTACATTCCGCTCGCTGAGCTCTCTGATCAGGGCTGATCTAACTTGCCCTTGCCTTTACCTGCACCAAGTAGCACCCGTGAGCCAAGGCCCAGCAAGAAAACATCATAGATAACTCAAACATTGACAACAGACAAATAGGTCAATAAGCATGTATACCCATCAGATAATCTACAACAGATATTCAGCATATACAAACCAATACAAGATACATTCTATCACATATAATATTCATATCACATAGTATTCAGGGCCGACGACTTAGGCCACACCCTCTGTTTAACCCACTGACTCCGGCCCGCTTAAACCAAGCTCAGTGCATATTAAGCTGTCCTCGGCTACCAGTGGCCGAGCCGCGCCCTGTGCGCTAGTGAGACCCTTGGCACCCTTAGGTCGTTGGTTCACTAAATGGCTTGCATGGCATAATACCATCTTTTCAAGCATCTACAATAGGGAGCCCTTAGTCCCGTCACATATATTCAACCAGGTGCAGTTTTCTTACCTTTAGTTTGTGCGATTATCGAATCACGAGCAACGCCCCTCAAGCACGATTCGGTCCTGAGCCTAAGCTTTTATCACCTAGTCACAACCAAAGTACAGTGTTCCATTAATACTCCAATATAGGTTTCCAGTTACAAAACTAACTCCCGAGACTCCAAATTCCACCAAGCACGGTGGTGAAACCAAACCCGAGCACACTAGACCACTCTCTCGTGCTTAAAACCCTCAAAAATTCATGTGTGCAACCAAGGGCTGCGGCCCCCAAAGCCTAGCCGCAGCCCTTCCCCAAAACAGAACATACTCCCACACTGAACCACACACGCGCCGCGACCCTTGCCTTGGGCGCCGCAGCGCGCCCCCTTGGCCGAGCCTCCTTGGCTTCTTTGCATGCTAGGGCCCGTTATGACTTTTCCCACTATCTGACCCTAGAATCGTCTTGAGTCGTGCTCAGCGAACCTGTCCACATAATAATGTGGTTCTCACATATATCACATATCATATTACCACACAATATAATCAGTTATCGTATAAACATTATTAAACATATAATTACTCATTAAATCTCAGTTCTTACATTAATGCCCTCCTGGAACACTAATCAAGGCCCTTGAGCCTTATTAGCGAATTTGGGTCGTTACACCTACCCCCGAGCTAGGAGAGGAATCTATGGTCACGACCATTGGCCCCGGAGCTTTTGCTGGGGAATCTAAGTCAATGATTACGCGAGCTGGCTCGGGCTCTGGGTCTGAATTTGGCTCAGGATTAGACTCTTCTACATACTACCTAAGACCTCGAGCTACAGTACCCTCCCGGAGTGATGGCCATGACCGAAGGTTGGTCCCATACTCCTCAAATAAGGCCGACCTAAAGGCTAAGGTGTTGTCTACGACTACAGTACCCCTAGGGCGGCTACTTTCGTAATCTAGCACGAGTCGGTCGACACAATGAAGCAGGGTTATGTCAAGATCAGGGTCGCTTCGGTGGCGCTGGACGGGCTGATTGGGATTAAACCTAGCTAGCCGGGGGTCTGCAGTGGCCCTATCTAAGTTCCTAAACAGATATGGATTACCTTGGCCGGAGGGACCTGCAGCTGCTTCGAACCGGATCCTCTCCTCGTCCATCCTTTGGGCGACCTCCAGTGTCCGCTTCCTCCTCACGAGAGGCACCTCGTCCTCCTCGTCCTCGCCCCCCGCGGCCTCCTCCTCGGGGATGGGCATCATCTCGCAAGCTGGGGGAGGCACCCGGGGTCTCCTCAGATTCAAAGTCTGGCCTGGGGAGATCAGCTTGCAGGCCAGCATTGTCTCGTCTGTCACGAGCTGGCGATAGTCCTTTTCACTGGGGGGCAAGCCCGCCAGTGTCACGTACTGGCTCCCGAGGATCACAGACTTTTCTGTCCTCACGAAGATGGCTGTAGGATTATTCTAAGTCAGAAATGGATACAGGGGGGAGCTAACCGATACTTAACTTATGAGCTAAGGATGAAAGTTACTTACGAGGACGGTTGAAGTAGTGCAAGTCGCAGTTGCGAAACCCCTTGGACATAAAGAACTGGTCTTTGAAGTCGTTGGGGTGGTTGGGCAGCTCGATGATCGCAGCCGTATTTGGAAACCGTGTCTAGTAATAGAACCCGTCGCCTCACCCCCGCTGCTCCAGGCTAGCCTTGAGGCAGAAGAAATATAAGATATCTGCTGGAGTGAGGACCTCCCACTCCTGTTTCAAGAACAGATATCTCAACCCCGTCAACAAACGATAGGATTTAGGGGGGAGCTGGAAAGGAGCCAATGTTGTTTATTTATTTAAAATTTATATGATAATCATAAAAATTTGATAAATATTTATATATTTTTTAAATAAAATTAAGCAAATGTGCATTATTTGTTTTAACTCATGACTTATCAACTTATGTTTTGACTTCTCTCTAAGCACTCATTTTATAGACTCAATTAGGCCATTTAATTCAATTAAAAAATCAATAAAATAATAGCCATTTTGAAGCCCTAGGTCGAAATTATCATGGGCTATAGGCCCGTGAAATTTCCCATTTGATTATAAGCCCGTTGGACTTAAAATCAAGGCCTGTATTATTTTATATTGATTTAATTAATTAAATAATTATTTAAATCATTTATCAAATTAATTATTTATAATTTGAACCTTGATTTAAATTTATTTATTAATTTAGATACCAATTTATCTTAATTAATAAATCTGCCATAATTTCTCTTTTCTTCTCAAAATTACACAACTCTGTGAAACTATCAAAAATTGACCTGGTCAACTTTGATAATTCTAATTGATAATTGAATCAATTAATTGAGACTATCTAGATGATTTTATCCAAGGTACAATGGGGACCATGGGCCTATGAAATCAAGCTCCAATAAGTTATCATAAATCTAACAAATAAATTTACTAACTTATTAATTCCTCGTGACTCCACTATAGACTCGGAATTGCACTCTTGAATTCATAGAACGCTCTATAAAAAATATAGATACGCTATTAATTATCCATTGTTACAACCATAATTGTCACTCAATCCTCTATAGACGGTCTACAATGAGATAGGACTAAAATACCGTTTTACCCCTCATTGTATTTTATCCTTAAAACACTTAGTTCCTTATAAATGATATTTCAGTAAACTAATTTAATTACTGAAATGAGATCTCTATCATTTAACACCTTGAACCAAACTAAAAGGAAACCATCGTTTAACTTCTTCATCAGAAGCTATAGATGTTCATATCTATGATTAACACTCCCACTCAATTATAGTACCTGTTGACGCCGTTTTTCGTCAACAGTGAATAAAGAGCACGAAAACAATAAATGGTTATGGCCAGAAAAATACAATAAGACAAACATGATTTTTTACGTGGTTCAGCAGTTAACTCTGCCTTGTCCACGAGTCTTTGTTATTAGAACTTAAGATGATTTCTGTAAATTCTTCAAGAATGAATTCTCCAGAGTTTCTCTCAAGATCACAAAATTTCCCCTCCTTTACAATGGTGCATGACTTCTCTATTTATAGAGGAGATTTTAGAATACTATCCCACACATTTCGGGAAGTTATTCTGTATATGTAAATAATTTTAATGGCATTAAAAGCCTGTAACTCCTATATACAAGGAAACGTCCCCTGAAGATCAGGGGGCGTATAACTGAATAATAAATACCCCTTTATTATAGGGGATTTACAACAATGAATGTAGACCGCGTCTCTCCAAAATGACTCACTAAGATATTCAAAGTTATCAATCTACATCGTCAGTGCCGTGCCCACCCAGGTCTTTTAATGACTTTCGAGCTGTAACATTTTCCCCGAGATCATGTACTTTGCTAATGTTCTGGAAAGAACATAACACTATAATGTGTAAGTAGATCATATCGTAGATTGGCAAGTCAGTGTAAATCCGGTGCACTGACTAATCTTAGGACTAACTTATTTTGAACATATAATCATATTTATATTCCACTGTGATTACGTCATTATAAATAAGATTAGCCATATGCTCGGGATTTAATAGAAGTTTATATTAAACAAATAATCATGAAAATAAAACATGTGAGCAAAGTGATTGACCAAGTCAAAAAAATGATTTCTATTCTTTTATTGATAATAAAATGAGATTACAAAAAATTTGAGTTTTAATTAGGGCATAAAACCCCAACAAACTCCCACTTGCACTAATTGAAACTAATGTCTTAATTCTACTAATCCCATCTCCTTGATATGCTTATCAAATGTAGCTTCTGGTAGTGTCTTTGTAAATGGATCCGCAAGAATGTCTTCAGTTGCAATCTTCATAACCTTCACATCTCCCCTGGCCACATATTCTCAAATAATGTGATACTTCGTTTCTATATGCTTACTCCTCTTGTGACTTCGAGGTTCTTTCGAGTTGGCTATCACTCCTGTATTGTCACAAAACAACACAAGCGGTTTATCCATTTCTGGAATAACACCAAGATCTGAATAGAACTTCTTTAGCCAGACTATTTCCTTAGTTGCTTCTGACGCAGCTATGTACTCAGCCTCCATGGTGGAATCTGAGATTGCAGACTGCTTTACGCTTCTCCAAATCACAGCTCCACGCCCAAGAGTAAACACCATTCCGAAAGTAGACTTTCTGTCATCGACATCAGTCTGAAAATCTGAATCGGTGTAGCCCACAGGGTTCAGAACACCACCCTTGTAGACTAACCTATAATCCCTAGTCCGTCTCAAATACTTCAGGATATGCTTAACTGCTATCCAATGTTCCGGTCCTGGGTTTGACTGATACCTGCTCACTACTCCCACTACATAGCAGATATCTATTCTAGTACACAACATGGCATACATCAGACTTCCAACTGCAGATGCATAAGGAACTTTTCTCATTGCATCTTCCTCTTCAGGAGTCTGGGGAGACTGCTTCTTTGAAAGATGAATTCCATGGCAGGACGGTAGACGCCATTTCTTGGAATTTTTCATTGAGAAACGCTCAAGAACTTTATCAATGTAAGCTGCTTGAGATAGAGCTAAAAGTTTGTTCCTTCTATCCCTGATGATCTGGATACCTAGAACATAACTTGCTTCACCCAAATCCTTCATCTGAAATTGAGTGCTCAGCCAATTCTTCACATCTGATAATTTCTTAACATTGTTTCCAATGAGTAAGATATCATCTACATAAAGAACTAGGAATACCACTATTTGATTTGCCTTCAGTTGGTAAACACAGGGCTCATCAATATCTTGTTCAAAGCCATAGGTTTTGATTATTTCATCAAACCTAAGATTCCAGGAACGAGAAGCTTGCTTAAGTCCATAGATGGACCTATTCAACTTGCAAACTTTTCCTTCTTGTCCAAATATCTAAATCCTTCTGGCTGATCCATATAAATGACTTCGTCAAGCTTTCCATTAAGAAAAGCTGTCTTGACGTCCATTTGCCAGATCTCATAGTCGAGAGCGACTGCTATGGATAGGAGGATGCGAAGGGATTTGAGCATGGCTACCGGACTAAAAGTTTCCTCATAGTCCACGCCTTCTCTTTGGGTATAACCCTTTGCCACTAATCGAGCTTTATAAGTCTCAATATTTCCATCAACGCCTCGTTTCTTCTTGTAGATCCACTTTCACCCAATGGCCCTAAAGTCACTAGGCGCTTCCACAAGATCCCAGACAGAATTTGAGTACATGGACTTCATTTCTTGTTTCATGGCTTCGAGCCATAGTTCCTTTTCAGGGCTAGCCATTGCCTGTTTGAAAGACAATGGATCATCATCACTAGTGTCACCAACAACCATATTGGTTTCACCATCCAAACCATAGTGAACTGGGTTCCTAGAAACCCTCCCACTATGACGAGGTTCCGTGACTGTTTGCTTAGGAACAGTGGTACTTTCTTCATTTAAACCAACTTGCGTCGGTTGGCCGTGAAGAGTGGGAATTTCATCATCAACTCGCGTTGATGACGATGGAACATTGGTTGGAGTCAATTCTTTAACCATCTCCTCTAAAACTACTTTGCTGCGAGGTTTAAAGTTCTGGACATAGTCATTTTTCAGAAAAGTAGCATTTGTAGAAGTAAACACTTTCTTTTCTGAATGACTATAGAAAAGTCCACCCTGATTACCTTTAGGATAGCCAACAAACATGCAAACTTCAGTTCGCGGTTCTAGCTTTCCCTCCTTTTTCCTCAAGTCATGAGCGGGACACCCCCAGATTCTATAATGGCGTAAACTAGGTTCACTACCATTCCAGCGTTCTAAAGGTTTGGGGATTGATTTTGATGGCACGACATTGAGAATGTCATTTGTAGTTTCAATTGCATGTCCCCAGAACGAAGTTAGTAGAGTTGAGTAACTAAGCATGCATCTAACCATTTCCAATAAAGTTCTGTTTCGGCGTTCCGCTACACCATTTTGTTGCGGAGTACCTGGGGCAGTAAGTTGTGATAAAATCCCAAGTTCAGTTAAATGATCTCGGAACTGCATATCCAAATATTCTCCACCCCTATCAGATCGCAAGATCTTTAACGTTTTACCTAATTGGTTCTGAGCTATTGCTAGGAATTCCTGAAACTTTGAAAATGTTTCTGATTTCCTATGCATTAGGTAAAGACATGAGTATCTAGAGTAATCGTCAATGAAAGTGACGAAATACTCAAAACCACCCCTGGCTTGTACACTTAAAGGTCCACAAACATCTGAATGCACAAGACCAAGTGGTTCTTTGGCCCTATCACCCTTTGTAGAGAATGGACGCTTGGTCAGTTTGCCTTCTAGACAAGATTCACAGACAGGTAATTCACCTAAGGTGAGTTCCCTCAAAGGTCCATCCTTTGTAAGTCTTTGAATCCTATCATAGCCAATGTGACCTAGTCTCAAGTGCCATAAAAACGTCATATTATTGTTATTGATCTTTTGACGTTTATTGGTCCTAGGTTTAGCTACTTTGAATAAATCATTATTAAGAGCAAGGAGTTCGTTAGGTCGCAGAATATAAAACCCATTTTCCAAACATGCAATACACAATTGTGATCCATTGAAAGAAATAGATATATTAAAACTTGTGAAAGTCATAAAAAATCGTTCTAATTGCAACATGGAAACTGAAATTAAATTTCTACTAAAATCCAGAATAAAAAATACATCTTTTAAAATTAAAAATTTATTTCCGAACTTCAGACAAGCTCTTCCTCTAGCTTGGACTGCAATGAACGCTCCGTTCCCAACTCTAAGCTTTAAGCCGCCTTCGCTCACTTCCTCCCACGATTCAAGAAACTGTAAAGAGTTACAAACATGGTTAGTAGATCCAAAATCAATAATCCAAACAGAGTTATCATTCTCTAAAACACATGTTTCTAAGATAAATGAACTATAATCATTACCTTTGTTTTTATCTGCTAGAAACTTGGGGCAATCTTGTTTCCAATGCCCCTTCTCTTTGCAGTAAAAACATTTACCTTTACCTTTCTTGTTTTTCCCCTTAGGCGTCAGTGCACTTGGTTGTGCACTTGCCTTTGCAGGCTTGGGGTTGTTGTTTTGCCCACCTTTCCTCTTGTTTCCAGCTTTTGAAGACGAAGCTTGGTTAGCTTCAGCCTTAGCTCGATCAGCAACAGTAGTAGTAGTTGTCTTCTTTTCTCCTCCCTTACTAGGTCCACCCATGATAGACTCAAAAGTCTGAAGCTCATTCATGAGCTACGTTAGACCATAGTTGGGTTTATTCAACACATGGTTGGTGGTGAATGGAAGGAAAGCTGGAGAAAGACTGTTGAGGATTAAGCCAACTTGAGTTTCCTCATCTATTATGGCTCCGTACAGTTCAGCTTCCTGAAAGTAGTTTGTCATCTTGATCAGGTGATCATGAACATGTTGAGAAGGTGCCATTAGAGCATTGGCATATTTCTTTGTGGCCTCAAAACGAGTCTGTGCTGACTTGGCACCAAACATGTCTTGGAGCTGATCCATGATTTCGTAGGCTGTCTCGACATTCTCCATCTTTGTCTTGAGAGTGTCGACCATACTAGTCAACATGTAGTACCGCACCTTGTTGTTAGCCACCTGCCAATGCTCATACTTGTCCCTCAAAGACTTGGTAGCTCCTTCAGCTGGAACTTCCGGGGATTCCTCAGTCATGACGAACTTGGAGTTGTCACCTATCAACACAATGTTGATGTTTTCCTTCAGTTTAAGGAAGTTTTCTCCAGTGAGTTTCTCCATCGAAAGTTGAGAAAGGATGGGAGTAGACACAACCATATCTCAAAACTACAAATTACCTATAAAATAGAAACCAATCACATTTGCTCAATAAAACTTCTATTCACACAAATTTCAAGAAATAGCACAACATATACAAAAAATATGTAAGATATGAGAAAAAATACCAAAAACAATCATATCTCTATTTCTTTAGGTTTTTAACTAATCTATGATATCCTTGTCCCGGTTGGCGAGAGTAAAAAATACCACTAGTTAAATAGAGTTGTAAACTCATTTAATAATGGACACCACTATTAACAACCTACTATTCGATCAAAATAAGAAAACAAAATCTCTTATTTTATGAGCTAGACCCACGGTTTCAATAATCATAGATTTAGTCCTAGTAGTCACCGTAGGGGTGAGTCTAGTAGAATTTGACCTATAATTATCTATCTTTCGAAATCTAACCTTGTCAAAATAACTAATGAACACCTTCCGTAGGGGGACGAATCAAAGCGCCTCGAGGCCCCATTAAGCTATTGACTATGTTAAACCAATGGTGGAGATCGAATAAAATTCTTCAAATAAGCTCATTATAAAATTAAACTGAGTATTTTTATTATTTATTTTTAGAAAATTAATGACTATGGTTTTCCAAAAAAAAATTAAACAGATTAAATTTTTTAAAACCAACGTCTTATAATTTCTTATTAATTCTAAAGTGTCACATTGAAACAAATTCAATTAATTTAGAATTAATTTGTTGCTAATCAATATTTAGGTTTAACTAATATAATGAACCTATACAATTAAGTCCAACTCAGGTAAATGAGCCTTAACAATTGGGCTTGTATGGAGGAGGGCTGGGTCCAGTATGTCGTTCCCACTTCAAAGGCCCCATATCTTCCATACAAGGTCCAAAAGACAGGAATTTAAACATTCGTTTTATTAATTATTATTAATTGATTAGGCCTACCATAGTCATGCAAAGCAAATGGGCCTTCACAAGTGGAATCACCCACAAGAGAGGAATTTAAACTTTACATTTTCTAATGGGCCCAAATAAAACCTATCATTTTATGAATATTTTATTTGGCAAAAATACCATATATCTAGCAAACATATGGGCCACTATATGTATCTAAGCCCAATTGCAAAAATACCACATATAGTGCAAACAGACATGTTATAATTGGATGGGCCTAATCATGTTACTATATGAGCAATTCTATGAATTTATGCAAAAATACCACAATTTATTTCATTTGCAAAAATACCACAATTAATTATCAAGAATTTATCAAAAAAATTCAAATTAATTAAATTTTTACAAAAAATAAGTCAATTTAAATGAAATTTATCAACAATTAACAATAGTTAATTTAAATTTCATTTATCAACAATCAACTTGGTTTTAGGTTAATTTGAAAAAAATATTAATTTAATTTAAATAGGATTTATCAACAATTAACCAAAATTAATTTAAATCCCATTAAAAAAATATATTTTATTAATTGGCTGAAAAAATTATATTTTTCAAAATTTAACCAATTTTAAATTTTAAAATCAATCTCTTAATTATTTTCCAAATTATCTTGTGTTGTTATAACTATTAGCTAATATTTTAACCATTAAAAAAAATAAAATATAAATAGTTACAACAACCCTAAAATATCTCAAAATAGTTAAAGAAATTCAAATATCCATAAAAATATCTAACTAACAATATTCAAAATTCAAATAATTTAAATATTAAAAACTATAGAATAAAAAGATATTTATATTTTCAAATAAAGATTTAATAAAAATATCAAGAATTTAAATGAAAATATCTTAAATATCTGATATCATAATTCTAATATTTTAATATATTAAAAGATTTAAAATTATGTTGTTAGTCTATTTTTAAATTTGAATTTGAATATTTATAGAAAAAAATCTAATTATTTAAATCTCAACTAACAAAAATATCTTATTTAAAAAAAAACAATTTTAAATGATAAAACAAAAAAGATATTTTTTTGTTTTGGTTATAAATAATTTATTTCCACAAAATTTTTTTTTAATTCAAAAAAAAAAAAAATGGATGAACAATACCTGAAACGGGTACTGTTCACCCTTGGTTGGGCTGCTGGTGGCGCGCGCGGGGGCTGGAGTGCGCGTGCGCGCTGGTGTGCGGTGCGCGCGAGCGCATGGGAGGTAGTGCAACTTTTTTTTTAAAATTTTTTTGAGCAATTTTCCAAACCAAAACCATTTTCTAATTAATTTTTAACATGTTTTACACAAAATAAAGCATATATAAAAATTAATAGCATAGAAAACACAACAAAATAACCTAAAAATTGCTAAAATTCACATAAAATCAATATGTTCATAAAAACATGAAAAAACCATCCAATTATTCAAACATATCAATTAATCCAATTTTAAACATGTTCATGCATGAAAATAAAGATTTCCAAAGACTCTGAGGCTAGTTGTTGGATTAGCTTATACATGATCTTTATTTATTTTCATGTATATCAATATTAAACAAATTAATACGAGATAGCCTAAAACATGTTTCTAAAATTGAATTCAAGAGAAACAAATAATAGAATACTTAAAGTATACGCAGCGGAATTAAAGAGTCATTCATTCAGTTTCTCTAACTCTTGTATCCTCTCTGTCACAGAGTATCATCAAGAAACTGAACCGTTCTTCTATTTTCTTTACAATCTTCCAATGTATCCATAGAACCACCTAGACTAGTGTGGGAAATTCTCAACACATGAGATAGATATAGAGAGAAGAAGAGAAAATAACAAAGTGGCTTAGAAAATGACTTGTGTTTAGAGAGAATCTAAAACTATCAGAAAATCTGACTTGTGACACTACTACAAAATACCCTTTACGGGACACTTTTTTAGGATACACACATAAATGCAAGTCCTTAAAAATATTAATGGAGATTTTAGGACACTCATTGAGAGTCCTGAAAAAACACAATTTAGGACTCGCAATGAGTGTCCTAAAAAAATATGCGAGTCCTAAAATAATCTGGACAAAAAAATGAGTGTTTTACTTAACAATTTTAAGGACTTGCTTTGGGAGTCCTTAATACTCTTTAAGGACTCGCTTTGCGAGTCCTAAAAACACCTGGGCTGAAAAATTAAGAATGGTGACTTTTAAAGACTCATTTTGCGAGTCCTAAAAGACTTTTAAAGACTTGTTTTGTGAGTCCTAATAATTTGTAATAAGTTAACAATAAGTTATTTAAATAATTTTCCCAATTTATTAATATTATATAATATTAGCTATTAATAAAATATCTATTATATAATATAATTAATTAAATATTTTTTTAACTGAAGAATCTATTGACCAATACAAAAATATATAATATATTTATTAAACTAATAAAAACTACTTATTAATTTTTTTAAATAGTTTTAAAGACAATTTTTATTTTTAAAATTAAAAACCCTAAAACATTAACATACTCCCACTCTCTCTCAGCCGCTTCTTCTCTCTTCTCTCTTAGCTGAGATCTCTCTTCTCTCTCAGCCTCAGCCTCAACGAACTCCCTCAGCCGCACTCTCTCTCACCGATCGACAAAGGCTCGGTGCTGCAAGGGGCTGGACGACGCACTACAACAAATTTGATATACAATGACTCCCTACAATGTCTTACATCATTGGTGTAAGACATTAAAACTTATCAGGGGTTTTAAATGTCTAATGGTGTAAGACATTGAAAGTTTTTATTAATGACTACAATTGGAAGACATTAAAAATGGTGGAAGACGTTGGAAATAGGTTGAGAAGTGGCCAGGGGGACATCTAATGTCTCCCACTGGGAGACGTGAGACATGTGGCACGTCTCCCACTGGGAGACATTGAATGTATAGAGGGGTACATCCAACGTCTCCCACTGGGAGACGTGGGACACGTGGCACGTCTCCCAATGGGAGACGTTGGATGTACCCCTCTATACATTCAATGTCTCCCAGTGGGAGACGTGCCACGTGTCCCACGTCTCCCAATGGGAGACGTTGGATGTCCCCCTGGCCATTTAATGAATTTTGGGTCTTCTTCTTCCTCATAACACCAAACAGAGAGAGCACACCAAACAGAGAGCACGAAAGGGGCTGCGATTTTAGGGTTTTCAAGGTTAGTTTTTTTAAATTTTTATGAATTTTAGTTAATTATTTTGATAAAAAAATCATAGGTTTAGCATTAGGATGAGTAATATACATGATTTTGTGTTAGTTTTACATTTTTATGCATTTTTTTCTATACATTGTTAGATTTATTTGTTTTTTCATGGAGGTTTTTTATAGATTTAAGATTTCATAGTTTTTTTTTTTAATTTAACCTATCACATTGTATATATTTCATTATAATATATATGTTCATGATTTTTTTTAATTTTTATCATTATTTATTTCGAAATTTAGATATATTTTTGTATGTATATTTAAACTTCTTTTTTTTTTAAATTCTAACTATTTTGTTATATATATATAGTTATTACGTTAAAATAAATTAATTAAATAATTTTAAAAATATAAATATATGAAAAAATTTATGTTTTTGTTGATTATTGAGATTTTAGGTTATGAAATTTTTTATTGATTTTTTGTTTAGGTTATAATTAGTGGCTCATTGTAGTTTTTTTTTATTTGTTTACCAATCAATTACTTATTAGGAATTTAGTGATATTTGTTTAGTAATGTTTAACATATTAATTAATTTAATTTCGTAGGTTGTAATTTTGGTGGTGAGATTTTAGAGAGTACTTTGCATCAAAACTTCTATATCTATCAATCACACATTTGAGGTAATTAAGTTTCTAAAATAATAATAATAAGTTATATATTGCTAGATATTTAGTGATATTTTATTTATTATTTATTAATTTATTTCTATTGGTTTGTGGATTTAATAGCGAATTCGATTACTACTTGAAGTAATTTTGCTAGCTTTTGAATTATTAATTGCAAGAGGTAAATATATATTCTCTTACTTCTACTTTTAATATTATTAAACAAATGTTAGAAGAGTTTGAATATCTTAAATATTCATCCATAGTGAAGTAGGTTCTGAGATTAAAATTGTGTGCTGCGGTGATAACGGAAGGTTGAGAACTTGTGTGTATTAGTGAAGTAGTTTCTGAGAAATTTGACTGTGTGCTGCGGAGCTATAAGGAAGAAACTTATTGTATGTTGTTTGAATTGTTTGTTTTGCTATTCACATGTAGATGGTTATGTCACTATTATAGGGGAAATGCTGCCCGATTTTATCTAGGATAATAAACAATTAATTTTATATAGGCATTCTATAAGGAAGAAACTTATTGTATGTTGTTTGAATTGTTTGTTTTGCTATTCACATGCAGATGGTTAGGTCACTATTATAGGGGAAATGCTGCCCGATATTATTTAGGATAATAAACGATTAGTTGAGAACGAGCATTACTTGATTGAACATGCGAGTCCCGGGCATTACTTGAGAACGGTATTATTAATTAAAATTTACAAATTATTTTTGAAACTATAAATGTAATCAAATAATTAATTAATATATTTTACTTTATATTTCTTGCAGCTAACAAGCACATCATATACAGAGGCACAAATTGATGAGTTGCGACAAGCATGGGCGACATATATGTTGCTGATAATCCAAAGTTACCGACCTCGTTGATAGGTTTTTTTTTAATTTTTTAACTCTTTCTTCATACACAATGCAATATTTGTTCATTTTGAATATTTCTAACAAATATTGTATTTCTTGTATATATCTAACATATATTTTTTTTCTTTCAATTTAAATTAATATTATTTCAATTTAATTAATTTAAATTTAGATTAAAATAATTTCAATTTAAATTAATATTATTTCAATTTAATTAATTATTAAATTAATTTCAATTTAGATTAAAATAATTTCAATTTAAATTAATATTATTTCAATTTAAATTAATATTATTTCAATTTAATTAATTATTAAATCAAATTAAAATAATATTAATTATAAATTTATTTAATTTATTTTTTTTAAATGTGGGAGACTTTCAATGTCTCCCATTGGGAGACGTGGGAAGTGACTCACCTCTCCCAATGGGAGACGTGGGATGTCTCCTAGGGACTTCCCACGTCTCCCATTGGGAGAGGTGAGTCACTTCCCACGTCTCCCAATGGGAGAGGTGGAAAATCAACGTTTGACTTTCTACCTCTCCCAGTGGGAGACGTGGGAAGTGAGGCACGTCTCCCAATGGGAGACGTGAGATATATACCTATAATGACCCTAGCAACAACGTCTCACTAAGTGGGAGACATTGTAGACTTCCAATGTCTCCCAATTAAAGTCATAAAACCTCTATTTTGTTGTAGTGACGTGGAGGCTTGGGGGTTTTGAGGGGCTGGACCGATAGAGGCTCGGGGGTTGCGAGGGGCTGGATCGACAGAGGCTCGGGGGTTGCGAGGGGCTGGACGGCGGGGGCTCTAGGGCTGGAAAACGCAGAGGCTTGGGGGCTCGTTGGGGCTGGACGACGCGGAGGCTTGGTGGCTCCTTGGGGCTGGACGACTCAGAGGCTCGATAGGTATGCGTTCTTCTTTTTCTCTAATCAAAGAAACTAAAAATTTTGTAGTGTATTGGTCTGTAGTGTTGTTCGTATAAACACATGAGCAGAGTGTTTATTCTACACTCTTTCTCACTCTTGTGTATATTTATACATATAAAGAAAAAACTAAGAGTGACTTCCATATGTTTGATAATAGTCTTCAATGAATTCTACTATAAAACATTTAGAGGCAAGGTAGAAAGTAAAATTGTGCTTTGAGCATTTTGCTCCATTTGGATGCTTGATTTCATTTATGGATTTTTATTTTTCCAAGCAGTTTCGTTGTCTAGATTTGAAGCCAGACTGCCTCACATGGTCACTGTAGTCATTTAAACATTTTAATTTATTATCAAGTTAGTTCATTCCTTATTAAAAAATACGTAGTACTTAAAGTCACGTTAATAAAATTCATGAAGAGTTCTATTCTATATATGTATATATATGATTATTATTCATATTTGAGCATGCTTCTCTTCTTGAGTTCACTAATAGATTGCTAGTGAAAAAAGAGAATCATAGAGATGATTGATAAAGCTATTCAGAAAGGAAGTGATGTGAAAGATTCATAGTGCTTTCGAACTTTCATCAACCCCAAACATTGCTACTGACTGTTTTATTGTTTTCTATCTCTGCATTATATGACACAAATTTTTAATTTTGTGTTAAATTCTAGTAACATGATTGTATCATATGCAGGAAAATTGAACAAGTTGCAAACTTGCAATGGACAAACTTATTGAATGATAATTACTTTAACTCGTGGCTTTTGTCATTATAGTCCTTTCGTTATATCAATGTATATGTTTTGTGTATATAAAACGTATGCATATCATTATTGCTTTATTATCATGACTTATATGCAGCCCCTGCGCAAGCTTTTATCTATAGCAACACCAGTCGTTTTGATGATCTTAGCACTTAGTAGAAATATTGTTATATTTAGATTACTTATCTTGTACATATTTAAAGTGTCCATGGATTTTTGAATTTTCAAAGCTCTGCCAAAGATCATTGTCGCTGTTTTGTGCATATTATCGAATTTAGCAAATCAATTTTGTAGCATTAATGAAGTAGCTATCTAATCATTTATTTAATTGTATCTATGTATTACCTAAAATATGTTCTACTTATTTATATTATAGCTAAAAACATGATTAGATAACTGTGATCAACTGATGTGATAACACTTTCAAACAAGAGTCTCATTAAAATTGATATTGTTTTTATGAATTGAAGCAAATGCTTAGATTGAGATATTAGAAACCTATTAAGGTTTGACATGACATAACAGTGTTACTGAGTGTGGTTATGTAAATGTGTTTTTGGTGGATTGAGTTTGTTTCTTCTTATTAGTAATTATAGGTTCCGTTTCGTGAAATAGGTGTAATTGTGGGGAGGATTTTGATTAAGTTATATGTTAAAATTGATCGTATTTACAATGCGAAAAATTGTTTCATAAAATGTCCCTAGCTAAAAGATAAAAAGATAAAAAAAACCAACATCAGTTATTGCAAATAAACAAAGAATTTGATGTGCAATATAATAGTTTTAATATCTTATTCCATCATTAGTTCCAATAACATATGATTAAGAAGTTGTTTAGGGAAATGTTTTTCAAATAAATGAGGTGTTGCTTTCTATTAGACAATTTTTTCCATTAAGGATTTTTGAAACCATTTCAATAAAAAATGACCCCTAGTCTAGTTCATCATCCATGATTTATGAGTTACATGGTAGTATATCAAAATATTTATTCAAATCTAACATAGCTCTTGATATCTATTTTTAAACTTAGAGTGGATAATGTCTTATTATGAGATTGTCTCTTAACAATAGAACTGGTAATTGATTTGGTAATTATGTTTCTCTTTGATCAAACGAAGGAATGTGTATGTGTTTATTCTCTAATTGCTTTAGTATTACACTTTAGTGGAGTTTGAATATCTTAGATATTCATCCTTAGTGAAGTAGGTTCTGGGAATCCTGTGTGCTGCAGTGATAACGGAAGATTGAGAACTTGCATGTCTTAGTGAAGTAGATTCTGAGAATTTTGTGTGCTGCGGTGATATATGGATGAAAACCTGTGTGTTGTTTGATTTGTTTGACATTTTTGTGTTGATTGTGACAGATGGCTAGGCTAGTAAATTAGGGGATATGTTGTCCGATTTTCTATAGATTTTTTTGTACTTAGTTTTGGGTGGAAATATGAAAAAGATGACTGCCACTGTTTTGAATGGATTAATATGGTAGATTTATGTAATGACCCACTAATCTAGACTAATTGGACCATTATCGAAACTATACATAAAACTTACATTTTTACGAAAATACCATAATTTATTAAGTAACTTGAAAATAAGAGTTATTTACAAATAAACAGAATACTAAGAAGGATTTTGGGATCCCATTGTCTTTAAAACAAAACAAGATTTAAAATAAAAGACATTACATAATAATGCGAAAAATACACATAAAAACCATAAAAAACATAAAAGGAGACTATATCCTCGAATCGAATAACGCTCGGATCCTTGACTCCATTCATCATCGATACACATCCTCCAAGCGTCACGAATCTTACCGCCTCTAAACTTATTTTCCTGCACATAAACAGAAAGGAGTGAGCCTAATGCCCAGCAAGGAAAACCTAACACATAGTCATATACATAATTTCATAAGAAAACATAAAGACTTAACATAATACATATAACATACACTTATTATAATGGCCATTATTACTTGGGGTCCCATAGACTAAACAAGCATATGCCCATGGGATTAGTGGGGTCCTACTAGCTAAGTAGGTCATATGCCCATAACCCATTTGGGGTCTTGTTAGTCATATGGGTCATATGCCCAAGCCTACAAACATACATGCATACATATCATAGCACATTTAACAACATAAAACATAAGATAACATAAGCATATAACATATTGATTCTAGCCTATTTTCCTTACCAATGTTACCGAGATTATGGACTGAGTTGGGATTGTTGGAACACTCCTAAACCATAAAAAAAGAGTAAGTCTAAAGAAAGGAGATGAAATGAAAGAGATGGAAAGACTAAACCATAGAAAACATACTTACCAACTTATATGCTTAAAAGCTTGGATTCCCTAACCAAAATAAGAATAAGGTTAGGGGATTGAGTAGAAGGTTTTGAGAAAGGAAATAACATAAAAATACAGAAAAGAACTAGAGTTTTGGGTTTACCTCAAAGATTGCAAGATCAATCTAACATCCACCGAAATACTATAGCACTCACTTACTTCCCAAAGTGTTTGATAAGCTTATGATGTTTAAGCTTATAGTTTTTCCCCAAACCAAGTGTTTACACTCTTACACTCACTTAACACTAGCAGCCTCTGAACTTAGAGCAAATGGTGAATAATGGCTGGGTACTAGGTCCTATTTATAGAGTTTGGGAATGAAAATATCTTGATTTTACTTGAATAAAAATAATGGCTTTTTAAGTGAAAATCATTTGAATAATCGTTCAGCAGAGGCTGAAGACTCGTTCAGAAGATGCTGGACTGTTGAAGGAGTTTGAATGGCTGAAGGGAAAAGAATTCAAATGTATTTGAATTCATGCTGGTGGAGGCGATATATCGCCCCCTATAGGCGATATATCGCCTGGACCTTTGTTCCCGAGGCGACCGTGCATCGATTCGTGTTTTCCGTATCTACGTGCTGCGATATATCGCCCCCTATAGCTGCGATATATCGGCATACGCTGAATATTTAAACACGAATTTACACATTTTTAGCTGAGTTTGAATGGAGTAAACAGCCTTGACTAAGCCCTCAACGTGCTCAAAGTTGCTGACTGACCCTATACATTCAAACTTTTACCCTTTTTTAATTTAATCCTCAAAAATACTTAATCCTTAATTACCATTCAAAACATGTGCTTAAAATCCTATTGGTTGATGTCTAAACCTTATAATATAATAATATAATCCTTAATATCAGACACATTAATCAAACCTTAGGTTATACTTAATATTCTTAAACTATAGGTTAAACTTAGAAAATCTATAAGTACTACTATGAGTGTCCAAATAACTCCCGGTCTGAACCAAAAATCCAAAGTAACAATGATAACACTAAACATACTATAATACTACTAAACAATTAGCTAAGTATAGTTCTTGGACTCTACAATTTATAGTCTATTTTGTTGTTGATTTTGGTGTAGTTTGCTACTGTTTTGAAATATCTCTATGTACTGGATTAATAACATTTTATGAAATAGTACTATTTAACAAGATATTGTTTGCTCCTTGACTATATGAATACCTATAATGATAATGATAGTTTAATTCTCGCATTTATTATATATATATATATATTTATAATTGTTGTGTGTCTACTTATTTATAAGTTTGAGTTATAATATATTTATAATTAAATAATTTTTTTATAATGTGCAGGTCTATATGAGATGCATTTCTTTGGCGCAATACTAGACAACATTGACAGTTGAAGTTTATAGAATAAAAAATATATTTCACTAACATTGTATACATTTCTTGTTTAATATTTGGTGATGATAAAATTTGATTGTAGTATAAATTATCATGTAATATGATTTTGTAAGCCGAGTAGACTAAATATTGAAATGATATTTTTGAGTAATTAATAAAAAATTATTTTGTTGTATTTTCTTTTGAAATTTTAGAAATCTAACATATATAATACATTTTGGACACTCATAGGGATATATCTTTTCTAAATCAAAAAGAAAATTGTAGCTGCATTTTTTTTAAAAAAAAATTACTTTTAAGGGCATGCAAAGCGAGTCCTAAAAAATTACTTAAAGGCACTCAACCAGATATTTTAGGACTCGCAACTCGAGTCCTAAAAACAGTTTTTTAGGACTCGCAATGTGAATCCTAAAAAACCTTAGTTTTTAAGGCTCTTAAATAGAGGACTCGCAATGCTAGTCCTAAAAATCCTTTTTTGTAGTAATGAAGAAAGCGAAGCCTTTCGGTGCAGAGAGGATCGTATACAGAGGTTGTTTTATCCTGGAGACGGCGTGGTTGATAGACTGCCATGCACACTTGGGGCAGAGCCGCGAAACGTCTTAAAGAGAACGACATAGTCCGTGACTCAGCGAGAAACTTGATCAGTATTCGTTCCAATTTTTATTTCAATTCGGAATTATCAGTTTATTATCTAAAATGTTATCGTTTTTAAAAAAAAACCATAAACAATGTTTAAGTTTTATCTTTCTTTTAATATATTTATATCATTTATATATATAATGTTGTTTATTTATTTAAAATTTATATGATAATCATAAAAAATTGATAAATATTTATATATTTTTTAAATAAAATTAAGCAAATGTGCATTATTTGTTTTAACTCATGACTTATCAACTTATGTTTTGACTTCTCTCTAAGCACTCATTTTATAGACTCAATTAGGCCATTTAATTCAATTAAAAAATCAATAAAATAATAGCCATTTTGAAGCCCTAGGTCGAAATTATCATGGGCTATAGGCCCGTGAAATTTCCCATTTGATTATAAGCCCGTTGGACTTAAAATCAAGGCCTGTATTATTTTATATTGATTTAATTAATTAAATAATTATTTAAATCCTTTATCAAATTAATTATTTATAATTTGAACCTTGATTTAAATTTATTTATTAATTTAGATACCAATTTATCTTAATTAACACTACTACAAAAAAGATTTTTTAGGACTGGCATTGTGAGTCCTAAAAAAGTTTTTAGGACTCGCGCCCCGCGAGTCCTCTATTTGAGAGCCTTAAAAACTAAGGTTTTTAGGACTCGCGTTGCGAGTCCTAAAATGATGTTTTTAGGACTCACGTTGCGAGTCCTAAAAGAATGTCCGCGAGTCCTAAAAGATCTTGCTGAGTGCCTTTAAGTAAGGTTTTTAGGATTCGCGCTGTGAGTCCTAAAAAATGTTCGCGAGTCCTAAAAGATCTTGCTGAGTGCCTTTAAGTAAGGTTTTTAGGACTTGCGTTGCGAGTCCTAAATGATGTTTTTAGGACTCGCACTGCGAGTCCTAAAAAATGTCCACGAGTCCTAAATCTTGCTGAGTGCCTTTAAGTAAGGTTTTTAGGAATGATGTTTTTAGGACTCGCACTGCGAGTCCTAAAAGAATGTCCACGAGTCCTAAAAGATCTTGCTGAGTGCTTTAAGTAAGGTTTTTAGGACTCTCTTTGGGTGACCTTAAAAGTTATATTTTTAATTTTTAAAAAATTTATTTATTGTTCTTTTAAATTAAAAATTATGATTTAAATGAAACATTTATATACAAATTAATCTAAAAATTTATAGATTAAAATAACAAAACTTATTAAAATTATAATCGTCTTGACCTTAAAAAATATATAACTAGATTTACAAAGTAAATAATTAACCATTCAAACAAGAATCATTTACTCTAATAAAAATTACAAATATAATAAAACACTAAATTCATTGTCAAACAACATATATTTCTTCTTCTTGTCCTTGTACTCACCCTCGTCACTGCCTTTCCAAAGTAAGGATTGGCTGCCATGAATTTCTTTCTAAAATCATCCCTGAAACATGAAAAATCACATTATAATACACCGAACATGAAAAATTATAACTAGATTTTTATTGTAGTGTACATAAATAAGTTTATTCACAATTGCTACAATTTTCATTTTGATTTAAAAAATATATCCCTTTGAGTGTCCAAAATGTATTAAAATAAATTTGAAAAGAAAATACTAAAAAAACACCCAAAAAAATTTTGGACCCTATATTGCCATATTAAATACAGAATAAAAAAAATATAATATAGGTAACTAACATACATATATATTTATATAAGATAAAGTATTTATTTATCAAAGAAATGAAAAAACATAGTGTAATTAAGTGATATTTTTATTTCACCCTTTTAAATCCCAAGAATAATACTTCATACCAAAATTATAATAGAAAGAAAGAAATGGTGGAGCACTATATATATGAAGAAAAATCTATGGTTTCCATTCCCAATTATTCTAATAATAGTTGTTTCTTAATATCTAAGTAAACAAAAGAATGCATAACAAGCAAAATACTCAAGATAATCATAATTCCTTTCTCATTACAGCTTATTATGTGGTCTTCGTCTAACACATTTATGGGGCAGCACTAAGCAAGAAAAGCACAAAAAATCTAAAAGTGCATCAAATAGTGCAGCACAACAAATTTTAACAAAGAAGCCAACATGATACATCAAATTGATATTCATGAGAGTAATGAAAATTGATGCAAGTAAGAACAAATAACAATAAAAGAAATAAGAGTCACTCAATACCTAAAAGATTACCGTATTTTGTCTTAAGTTCAAGATTAAATAAAAGTGTTGGGCTTGACATGGCAAACCTCTACCGTCATTCACAAATTTAGAGAAAGGATAGATTGAGATATCCAACAATATTTTCACAATGAAATGGAACCATGACAAATTTACTAGCCTATTAGTTATTCAACAACACTCTCTTGTGTAAATTTATCTTCAAAAGTAAAAGAAAGACAAATAAAATAGAGATTCAATTTCCATCAGTAAAGATGTCATTCTTTATTGCACAAAGTTTACATGTGCCTCATTGGCAACACAAACATTGGAAACTTTGAATACATTTTCAGATTTGTTAAGAAGCTTGAAAATGAGCATATAAGGTTGTATATACTAATTAGAAGCTCAATAAAATCAAACCAAAAACAATAAATTGTGATAAAAAAAAAGAAGTTAAAAGAAGCTATTCAGTCATATAAGTAGAAGACATTATTTATGACATTACCCTTTTGTTATGATACATTTCAGGCATGACAGTTAAAGCAATCAGGATGTTGTTTTTGAAACCAAACAATTAGATCCAATAGTACAAAACAAAACTAAAGAAACGAGTTTCTTTTGATACTACATAATAAATTATTTCATGATAAAGTTTTCCCAGTCATAATAAAAAAATATTGCATAAGCAATTAAATAATTGAAAGCCCATACATATTGAAGATCACCAAATCATGTAGATTGGAGAAAAGATAATTTACTTGCATGAATAAAAAACTTGCTTCAAGTTCTATATTGTAATTAGCACGAAACACAAATTGAAGAAGACCTGATACATTGAGGTCAATTATATATTTATATATAATATTTTCTACAAAAGAATTAATTTTTAAATTAATATATATATGTACGTATAAAGCTCAATAGTGCACAAGAGAAAAGCAAAGAAAAGATAGGAAAAGTTAGTTCTCATTAGTGCACAAGAGACTATATAAAGCTCAAGAAACCAAAACGAAAATAACAACCCATCACATGGCTGTTGTAACAAAGTTAGTTAAGCAACCACGAGAGGCTAACTAAAACTCATAGACTCTCTTGAACACATTCTAGATGATACTCATGATCATAAATTTGCTAAAAACAATTTAAATAAAAAATTGGTGTTTACAAAAGAGACAAAGAAAGGCCTTGGGCTTGCATGAGGAAACAATGGATAAAAAAGAAGATCTTAAGGCTTTGTATAAGTGGAAGACTGGAAGTAGATACTGTTAGGCGCAAAAATATCCGGCTTGGCCCAAATATGCTCAAAGGTGTCTCAAACCTTTAGATTTTGGAGCCTAATATTAAGATTATAGAATAAAACTTGGGACTTTCATCAAACATGTGCTATGCAAGAAAATTGTAGAATATCATAAATTGCTATAATGATATAATCACACAACATAATCTAAGCAAAGCACAACATCAATTAACAGAAATATACTACATGAAAATTTAACAAAAAAATAGGTTACAAAAAAAGCATATTACATGAAAATTAAAACATAGTAAAATACACATCTTGCACTGAAAATAGAAGAAAAAGAGAAAAGCCAACATGTCACCATCTATAGAAAATCGGACAACATATCCCCTAATTTACTAGCCTAGCCATCTGTCACATTCAACACCAACATGTCAATCAAATCAAACAACACACAGGTTTTCATCCATATATCACCGCAGCACACAAAATTCTCAGAACCTACTTCACTAAGACATGCAAGTTCTCAATCTTCCGTTATCACCGCAGCACAAAGAATTCTCAGAACCTACTTCACTACGGATGAATATCTAACATATCCAAACTCCACTAAAGTAATACAATTATCATTCAAGATTGTAAAATATTGAAAATTAAAAAAAATTAAATACAACATACCTCTTGCAATTAGCTACCGATCCAATGCTTCAAGACCATTCAAAATATTAACCTAAACATTATTATCAACATTATAAAAAATAAAAAAGTTAGATGTATGTTCCATATCATGTTATTACCCTAAGTCATGTTATTTAAAATTCTATAATCAACTTAATTGTTAATTAGACGGTCAAATGTTAAGATTATAGGAAATAACAAAGGAAAAATGTGATGCAGCAGTCCATGAAAATCCACATGCTAGAAAACTTGCTAAATAGGCCACTAAATCATATCTACCCATGAAATTGTATCCATTTTGTTCTTTGCAATATCAAGCAAATAATAAGATTTCTAACATATATTCTCAAATAAAACTCATTCACTATACACTACTACAATAATAATACTTTTGTGAGAATATTTATTCTAATAACATCATTTCTTTAAGAAATATTTACTAAGAGAAACTATATATACAACTAGTAAATGAATTTATATCTTTTTATGGTTTTTACGTTTTGGGAAGTTCATGAAATCACTTTCTTGATTGCACATACAAGTACCTATGAAGAGAAGAAAACAGGTTTGAACAGGTAACCTTGAAGATGAGCATAATACTTCTTCAATACTGTTAGAACTTAATGTAGTGGTAGAGACTAGCTAGGTGAACCAATTATTATCATCATTTTCATTTCTTTACTTGGATGTGAATGAATGTATATAATATTATGGGATTTATTGCGTCTACATTTAAAAAATAATATTTTGAATCTTTCTAATTTGTTTTAATATTAGATTTGGACTTTCCATGTTTGATAATCACAAACAGAGCCATATAATACTATCAAGTCAATTTTAATTAACAATAAACTCCAATTTTATCTAAATTTTTGTTACTAGTCTTTTTGAAGGGATGTGAGCGAGAGTAGAAAGAAAGAAAAATGTAAGAAGAAACAATTGAAACAATTGAAATGAGGGTATCATTTTCTTTTTGAAATCCTGACTAGGTATAAAAAGAGATGTTTGTATAAACTCAAAATTTAAAAATAAAATAAATCAATATTAAAAAGTTTGATGGCATATTATCATAAAATTAAAATAGTGATGTAAATTCAGATAGCAAAACAAAGCTTTACGATAGGGACAACGAGAGAAGATAAGATGCCATCTTTAGCTCTTCGAATGCTATCGACAGTTGTGTTTGTGTGTTATTTTTTCTTTCTTTCTTTCTTTTTCTTACTAATATCAAACATTTGATATTTAATAAAAACATGGTTGAAAAGAAAAGCCTTGCAGAAGAAAGCTTCAATCAAAACGAATAATGAAGACCTGATTTTGTTATATAGTAAGGCTCAAAAGTTGTCAAGGTTAAAAGAGTGTCAGTCAAAAATGGAAATAAACCCATTAAAAAAAATTCTATAAATAATATCCAATTTTGGTCCAACTCTAACAAGCTTCTGTTACACTAAAACATCAAAAATTAGGAATTTTTTTTTCAGAATAAGAATACACTGACAAAACCAAAACAAAAAGAAAGGAAAAGATAAACAAATGCCCAAATCATATGAAGCTTAATATCAATAGGAGATGGTATTAACATAAGTGTCAATTAATACAAATTTACCTTGAAGAGAATGGCAGCACCACCCACGCCTGAGAACTTCACCAGCTTAGGAGCCTTTGTCGTCGCCTTCCCCATCTTCGTCTCCAGCAGGAGCCTTCATCGTCCACGGTGGAGGCCAGAACAATCCTCCAAACTCACATCGGCGACGGAACTTCGGGGAGCCAATCGCAACGGAGGCCGCCGGCGAGTGGGGAGGCGAGCTTCACGGGTTGGGGGTTTCGGGGGCCAAGGAAGCTCGTGGTGGGGTGCGTGTCATTGGGTGGTGGCCAGAGATGGCTCATCTGGTCTGGCCGACTGAAATGCAAGGGAGGAAAAGAAAGAGTGGTATCGACTGGGAAGAAGAAAGAGGAGAGAGAAGGGGATTTTTGAGATTCATTTAGGGATTTAGTATTTTTATCTCCCTTTTCTTATTTAATTAAACAAAATTTGATTTAATGTGAACTATTGCTTTTTTTTTTTTAAATATTTTCAACATGGATTTTAAAAAATAAAAACACCAATATTATTAGTGAAATTTTAAAATTATTTTACAATATTTAACCAATCAATAAAATAACTCTTTTTAATTAATTTTATCATAAATATGTTAAATAAATAAAATTTAAGCAAATTATTCATTATATCATAATTAATTTAAATTTTAACATATAAATTATTATAAATAAAAAGTTAATATAATATTAAAAACTTAGAAATAAAAGAAAATCTAAGAGGTGTATATTAAAAAAACAAAATAAACCTTTTAGGACACGCATCATTTTTTAGGACTCCCAATGTGAGTCCTCAAAAGTCCAGGAGGTGTTTGTTTAAAAAAAAAACTCAAACTTTTAGGACACACGTAGTTTTTAGGACTCGCTCCGCGAGCCCTAAAAGAATTTCTTTAAGGACTCGCAACGCGAGTCCTAAAAAGTTCAGGAGTTATTTTTAGGACTCGCATCTAAGTGAGTGTCCTAAAATAGTGTTTTTGTAGTAGTGTCACAAGCGAGTCCTAAAAAAGTATTAAAGACTCCCAAAGCAAGTCCTTAAAATTATTAAGTAAAACACTTATTTTTTAGCCCAGATTTTTTTAGGACTCGCATATTTTTTTAGGACACTCATTACGAGTCCTAAAAGAGTATTAAGGACTCCCAAAGCAAGTCCTTAAAATTATTAAGTAAAACACTTATTTTTATAAGCCATATTTTTTTAGGACTCGCATATTCTTTTAGGACACTTATTGCGAGTCCTAAATTGTGTTTTTTCAGGACTCTCAATGAGTGTCCTAAAAACTCCATAAATATTTTTAAGGACTTGCATTTAGGTGCGTGTCCTAAAAAAGTGTCCTTTAAAGTGTATTTTGTAGTAGTGTAATAAATCTGCCATAATTTCTCTTTTCTTCTCAAAATTACACAACTCTGTGAAACTATCCAAAATTGACCTGGTCAACTTTGATAATTCTAATTGATAATTAAATCAATTAATTGAGACTATCTAGATGATTTTATCCAAGGTACAATGGGGACCATGGGCCTATGAAATCAAGCTCCAATAAGTTATCATAAATCTAACAAATAAATTTACTAACTTTTTAATTCCTCGTGACTCCACTATAAACTCGGAACTGCACTCTTGAATTCATAGAACGCTCTATAAAAAATATAGATACGCTATTAATTATCCATTGTTACAACCATAATTGTCACTCAATCCTCTATAGACGGTCTACAATGAGATAGGACTAAAATACCGTTTTACCCCTCATTGTATTTTATCCTTAAAACACTTAGTTCCTTATAAATGATATTTCAGTAAAGTAATTTAATTACTGAAATGAGATCTCTATCATTTAACACCTTGAACCAAACTAAAAGGAAACCATCGTTTCACTTCTTCATCAGAAGCTATAGATGTTCATATCTATGATTAACACTCCCACTCAATTATACTACCGAGTTCCCAAGATGTAAGTATGGGCTAGTCCGTTGGGTAAGCTGGTAACGAACAAGTCAAAGAACTCAAATAATACAATCAGTTAGAATACTAACCACTCAGAATTGAGATTGAGTTGACCTATGCTCAACTATATGATATGACTAGAATAGATAATAACGGTATGTTTACTTATCTTATCAACTGTCAATATCAGTCGTATCCGATGTAACAAATACATCTGATCTTATCTACTTTGCTAATGTTCTGGAAATAACATAACACTATAATGTGTAAGTAGATCATATCGTAGATTGGCAAGTCAGTGTAAATCCGGTGCACTAACTGATCTTAGGACTAACTTATTTTGAACAAATAATCATATTTATATTCCACTATGATTACGTCACTATAAATAAGATTAGCTATATGCTCGGGATTTAATAGAAGTTTATATTAAACAGATAATCATGAAAATAAAACATGTGAGCAAAGTGATTGACCAAGTCAAAAAAATGATTTCTATTCTTTTATTGATAATAAAATGAGATTACAAAGAATTTGAGTTTTAATTAGGGCATAAAACCCCAACACCCTCCAGATATTATTCGTTTAGGCAAATCCATAAGCATACGATCCTTTTCCTATCATGCTCGACTTTTATTTAAGCTCGAATTATCTCATAATGTATTCCTTTCTTTCAACCAACTATCACCGTCCTTCTCCCACGGATGCAATGATGGAGCATAAAGAGACTTTGCTCCAACTTCCATATGGGAGGCGCTCCCTGTCCTATCTTCTTCACGAATATAGGCTTCAAACCTGCGACCTCCTGGAGAAGGACCAATAAATAGACGATAGGGCCTACAAGAAGTATACCAAGTGGGAGTTTATGCCTCTCCCAACCAACAGTCTTCCTCCGAGGCGAAGCTCTAAGGCATGATCCCCAGCTCGCCGCCATAGGAGTTCGTGTTCGAGGAACAATGCCAATGATGAGGCCTCGAGCTTGAGTGACAGAGGTAAGGTCATTCTTAGCTCGACCTTGTGGTCTCCTTCCTTACTTAAGCATAAACTCGATACCCTGATCTTATGTGAAGATGACAGGGACAACTTTTATGTATGGTCTTGGGTAGATGATAGGGTCCATAGGTTTGATAGCTAGCTAGGGAAATGTGACATAGTGTATGTCTGAATGAGGTTTGGGATGGAATAGCCTCCCAATACGGGACAAACGATTATAGGGACCTTTCGAGGTTGACTTCCACGTATAGGGAAGGGACTCCCCCAGCCTCCTCTGAAGATAAGGGAATTACGTGGTCGCCGAGCACAAGCTCGGGGGAGAGTTCCAGTTAGGTTCCTTGTCACTTGTCTTTAATTCCTTTAACTATCTGCTTTACACTAATTTTAGTGTTTTGAGATCGTTTAAATGTGATTTGATCATGCAGGTACTATGGACTCCGACCTCGAGAATATGCTCGCCTGTGGTGATGGGGCCAAGCATAGCAAGCGCCCGAGGGCCTCACAGAAAACTGGTCAGCCTGCTAAGATCCCTAAAAGGACTTAGAAAACTCCTCCTCCCCCAGCTCCTACTGTTACGATCTCGGCCGTGGACCCCACTCCCCGGGTCGAAATTCCTGTGGGAGATGCTCTTCTACCTCCTGCCATCTAGATCTTTCCGACCCTTGGCTCATCTCTGAAGAAACCAGCGATGACTAAGGGGCGTCTGTTGTCAATTTCTGCTCATGTTGATGAGTATGTCATTGACAACGCCGCCGAGACTCACGGAGCCACTCTTGGCTCAGACGTTCTGTCTCGGGTAGGCCAAAGCATCAGCAATCTTGGGGCTCCTCAATGGCATTTTCTGGTTAATGCTCGGGACTCTAATGTCCTTTATGACAAGAGTACCGAACTCATATTCTCGGTAATTTCTCTTACTTTGCTATTTATTGTGATTTTATTCAGAGCATCCTCTAACTTGATTTGTTTGTGTGTTAGGCTCTTACTGTAGTTGCTCAGTTGAATTATAAGTTGAACAATGAGGTTCAAGCGAGCATGTCCTATGCTCAAGAGTCGAAGGAACTCCATCTCAAGCTCGCTGATGAGCTTAAGGCCATAAGGTCAAAGCTGGAGGCTGAGATTGAGAAGGTGAAGGCCGAGCTTAAAGAGAAGAACTCCAGGGTTGAGGAGCTTGAGAAGATCAATGCCAAGCTAGAGGAGGAGAAAAAGGCCACCTTCGAGAGAATAGAGGGCAAAAAGGCTCATCTCCTCGAGGAGTTCAAGGAAAGGAAGGATTTGGTGGTTGACTTGGCCATGTACATGATTTGGGCCAGCAACGCCGATCTCGACACGAGCTTCTTGGGCTCTTTTGAGGAAGAGCTTGTGACCAAATGGCAAGCTCGGCTTGATGCGGAGGATACTAAGAAGGCCAAGGAGGATGCTCTTGCCTCCTAAATCTCGATCCTGGGCTGCGTCCCTGTGAATCTTTTGTAATAGTTTATAGCTTTTGTTTGTCATGCCCTTGGGGTAAAAACAATTTACAGCTTGTAAATGAGCTTTTGATATTTTTAATACCATGCTTGTAAAAGAGCTTTTTGATGTTTTTACTTTAATATTTTTGCTTTACATCTCTCTGATCAAAATATTTTAAGCAATTTTTATATTAAGAGTTTGCTTTTATGCTTGTTTATCCATACAAACACATGTTGGATTTAGGCTCGAGTTTCCATGCATTCTCGCATAGTTTGCTCGATATATCCGTATCTGATCTCGTTATTTGTTAAGGTCGGAACTTACTTTTACCATGCACTCAAAAGTACTTATATGGCGTGTAAGATAAGTAGTTTAGTTGTATTATGTTTTTCTAGTTACTTTTCCTCGTCCTTTGGTAGTTCCCCGAGGTTGTGAGGTTGAAACTTTTGTTGCAAAATACTCCAGCCTCGGTATCGACTTAGCTCGCAGTAGGTTAATTTTTTCCCACTTGTGTCGATCAATTTTAGCTAGTTTGTTCCAAACCTATTTAGGTCGTGTTTGGTTCATAATCCATACACTTATATATTTTTGATCTATTTATATCTAGATTGTACTGGTTCACGTATCTAGTCATATCCAGACACTTTATTTTTAATAATTTGGTTATGTCCAAATTTTAGCACGTGTATTTGGTTATGTCCAAACACTTTGTTTTTAATAATTTGGTTATGTCCAAATTTTAGCTCGCGTATTTGATTATATCCAAACACTTTGTTTTTAATAATTTGGTTATGTAAAAATTTTAGCTCGCGTATTTGGTTATATCCAAACACTTTGTTTTTAATAATTTGGTTATGTCCAAATTTTAGCTTGCGTATTTGGTTATATCCAAACACCTTAAACATACACTTGTGACTTCTATGTCAGGTTAATAGTTCAGACATTTTTTCTTTTACGTTATTTATTTTTTCAAACTGATGGTATATATACCACTGAGTGTGATCATAGGTTATTAAATTAAGAGGGTTTGCAAAAAATACAACATATTGAAACAATAATGAACTTTATTCAAAATTGAACAATCTATCAACAGAAACCTTGTAAAGATAAACAAGCATGGTTATAAGAGACATCATTCCTACACTATTGATAGTAAGGTCATAGATGTTCGCCATTCCATGCTCGTGGTACCAACTCTCCATTTAATCTTACCAATTTGTAGACCCCAGGTCGAATGATTTACTTGATCTGGTAAGGTCATTCCCAATTAGGTCCAAGTACGCCAGTAGATGGGTCTCTTGTATCTAGAAACACGCGCCTTAACACCAGGTCTCCCAATCCGAATTTCTTGTCCTGAACTTTCTTATTGAAATATCGGGTAGCTCGTTGCTAATATGTTGCATTTTTCAGTTGAGCTTGGTCTCGCTTTTCTTCAATGAGGTCCAGACTTACTTCGAGCTGGGATTGGTTCGAGACTTGTCGTAAGCATGGCTACGAACAGTGGGTATTTCGACCTCTATTGGTAACATGGCTTTGCATCCATATGCCAGAGAAAAAGGGATATGCCCTATTAAAGTGCGAGTTGTGGTCTGATAGGCCCACAAGACATGGGGCAATTCCTCAGGCCATTTTCCCTTAGCTTCTTCCAATTTCTTTTTCATAGAACTCTTGAGAGTTTTATTCACAACCTTGACTTGGCCGTTTGCTTGGGGATGGGAAACAGAGGAGAAGCTTTTCATTATCCCATTTTTCTCACAAAAATTGGTAAATAATTCACTGTTGAATTGAGTACCGTTATCTGATAATATTTTCCTTGGCATTCCATATTGGCAAATGATGTATTTCACCACAAAGTCCAAGACTTTCTTCGAGGTAATCGTTGCCAGAGGTTCGGCTTCGGTCCACTTTGTAAAATAATTGACCGCGAATACTGCGTACTTAACTCCACCTTTGCCAGTTGGAAATGAGCCTATGAGATTAATTCCCCATACCATAAATGGCCATGGGGAGGTCATCACAGTTAGCTCAGAAGGTGGAGCTCGCAGGATTGTAGCGAACCACTGGCATTTATCACATTTTTTGACATATTCAAATGCATCTGCCTTGATAGTGGGCCAAAAGTATCCTTGTCTTATAACTTTCTTAGAAAGGCTATGCCCCCCAGTGTGGTCCCCACAAAATCCTTCATGAATTTCTTCTAGGATTTTCTTGGCCTCGGGTGGAGTCACACATCAAAGTAATGGCATAGAGTATCCTCTCCGGTATAACCTTCCTTCCACAACAGTGTATCTGGGAATCTGATACATCAGCTTCTAAGCCTTGTTCCGTTCTACTGGGAGAATGTTAGTTTCAAGGCAATCAACTATTGGGGTCATCCAGGTTGGTTCAGAGTTAATCATGCAGACGTCTTCCTGTTCAGGCTTGCTAATAGTGGGTATTGGCAGGTGCTCAATTGAGACCACATTTTGCGCATCGACTTTGGTGGATGTGGCGAGCTTGGTCAGAGTGTCCGCATTTGAATTTTTCTATCGGGGGACTTGCTCTATCGCATAGAACTCGAAATGCTCAAGTGCTACTTTTGCTTTTTCTAAATATGTGGCCATCTTTGTTCCACGGACCTGGTATTCCCCTAAGATTTGGTTGACCACCAACTGCGAGTCACTATAGCAATGTATCGCTTTAGACTTGAGTTCCTTGGCTATTCAAAGTCCTGCCAATAAAGCTTCATATTCAGCCTCGTTATTAGCTGCTTCGAAGACAAACCTTTTGGCGGAATGAAATCGACTTCTAGTTGGAGTGATCAATATGATTCCTGCCCCCGATCCATTTTCGTTGGAAGATCCATCGACATAAAGTTTCCACAGCTCGCGGGCTGGGGTTATAACTTCGCCGTCAGATACTCCTGTACATTCCACAATGAAGTCTGCCAGGGCCTGCACTTTGATGGTCATTCTGGGATGATAAGTGATCTCGAATTGTCCAAGCTCAACAACCCATTTTAATAATCGGCCCGAGGCTTCTGGCTTTGATAAGACTTGCCGTAGTGGTTGGTCAGTTAGCACATGGATGAGGTGTGCTTGGAAGTAAGGTCAAAGCTTTCGAGATGAGTGGATTAGGCTGAGATCCAACTTCTCCATCAACGGGTATCTCAATTCTACCCTTAGTAACCTTTTGCTAACACAGTACACTGGCTTTTGCACCTTCTGATCTTCTTGGACGAGCACGGCGCTGATGGCGTGCTTGGTTGTAGCGAGATATAGGTACAAGATTTCTCCTGTGATAGGTTTTGAGAAGATGGGAAGTTCTGCGAGGTGTTTCTTTAGCTCCTGAAATGCGAACTCGCATTCCTCTGTCCACTCAAATTTTTTGCCCCCTCTCAAAAGGTTGAAAAATGGAAGACAGCGGTTTATAGATTTTGAGATAAACCTACTTAATGCCGCCATCCGTCCAATTAAAATCTGTACATCTTTATGTTTTTGAGGTGAGGGCATGTCAATTAGAGCCTGGATCTTGTCAGTATTACCCTCTATTCCTCGCGTGTTTACTATAAAGCCCAGAAACTTAGCCGACGATACTCCAAAAGAGCATTTTTGTGGGTTGAGCTTCATGTTGTACCTTGGCCTTCCTTGGCCTTGGCCAGTTCTTAAGAGCTTCAATCTTAGATGGGTCTACCTTGATCCCATCCCTACTAACGATATGACCCAAGAATGTCACCTGTGGTAACCAGAACTCACACTTCTTAAACTTCACAAATAACTTGTGTTCTCTCAGTCTCTGCAAGACCAACCTGAGGTGTTGCTCATGCTCCTCCTATGACTGTGAATAAATCAAGATATCATCAATGAAGACGATCACAAACTGATCTAGATAGTCCTTGAACACTCTGTTCATTAGGTCCATAAAAGCTGCCGGGGCGTTAGTCAAACCAAATGAGATAATGAGAAATTCATAGTGCCCATATCTAGTACGGAAAGCTGTCTTGGGTACGTCTCAGTCCATAATTCTCAACTGGTGATAACCAGATCGAAGATCTATCTTTGAGAATACCATTTTACCTTGCAGTTGATCAAATAAGTCATCTATCCTTGGTAGAGGATACTTGTTCTTGATGGTCAACTTATTCAGTTCTCTATAGTCTATACACATCCTTAGCGAACCGTCCTTCTTCTACACAAATAACACCGGTGCACCCCATGGTGAGAAACTGGGTCTAATAAAACTTAGATCCAACAACTCCTGTAATTGTACCTTGAGTTCCCTCAACTCAGCTGGGGCCATTCTGTAAGGTGCCCTGGACACTGGCTTTGTTCCTGGTGCCAGTGCAATAACAAAATCAATCTCTTTGTGCGGCGGCAATCCTGGTAGATCTTCTGGAAACACATCCAGGAATTCACAGACCAACTTAGTCTCTGATGGTCCCACTGGCATGACCTGCGTGGTATCCACCACATTGGCTAGGAATCCTATGCAGTATTTCTGTAATAGGTCTCTAGCCCTTAATATTGAAATCATAGGCATTTGGGGTCCTTTCACAGTGCCTACAAATACAAAAGGTTCCTCATGTTGCGAATTTTAAAGCTACGCAAGTATACGTAATCGCTTTTGTAGTTTATTTCAGTAAAACCGATATCATTCCCACGGAGACTGATTTATCAATTACCAAATAATTAATTTTTAGTTTCTATTTGACTAATGAAAACTGGATTTGTGAATTTTGAAAACAAGAAAACAGAAATAAATGAAAATTGCATAAATCAAATAATAACAAGAACACAAGGATTAAATTCACTGTAAAACAATTAGGAATCCTAATTTTCTCTACTATCCACTCTATTAATCTTTAATGCAATTACTACTGAAACTTTTCTCACTGAAATGATAGGCATGCAAAAGTGTTAACTATTCGAGTTAAGAGATAGAAAACTCGACCTAATGTGAATTCCCTATATTTCTATGGTCAATTCAAACAATAGGAAGCAATGAATACAGCCATAAATCACATAAAACAATTTGATACTCTCGTTCTAAATTGAAATCTATGTCTATTCAATTTTAGCATATTCAAATTCATAAATCGTATGTAAAAGTTGATCAATCAATCACATACACAATAAACACAAACTGAATAGATTTCAGATGAAGAAGAAATAGATAAATGCATTAAATCATAATAGAGTTTCAAGAGAGTCAATTAGAAAACCTAAACAGAAATTTAGTTCATAAACATGACTAAATCAAACATAAACATAGAATTTAACATAATCAAAATCAAAAGATAAAGAAAAGAACTCTAGGTTTTTGTTTCTTCTCTAGCCTCGTTGCTTAATCTGATCCCTCCTCTAAAAATGTCATTAAAGAAGCTTTTATAGACCCTAATTAATTTTGCATGAAAAGACAAGATTATCCCTTAAAATTCCCCTAAATTGTGTTTCTGTACGGACCCTAGCGTTGGGGCACCACGGGATAGCGCTGAGGCGCTGTAAATAAGTCTCAAAACACGTTTCTGGAAAATTGATGGCGCTGGGGCAGTGAAACGTAGCGCCTAGGCGCTATAACCCGCATCAAAATATTCTCTCTGTTTCTTGGCAGTGCTGGGGCGCTTGTTTGTAGCGCTGAGGTGCTACTTTGCACAGAATAAAACTGACTCGTTTTGAACAGCCTGCAGTGTTAGCTCATCATATTTTGATCATAACTCCTTCAATAGAACTCCGAATTGAATGATTCAAAAAGATATGGAAAACTAAGAGAAATATCTACAACTTCTATCTATAGAAGTGTTTCCAGAAAGTGAATAAATCCTAGTCAAAATTCGGCTTAAAGTCTCAGACTTGCATTATAGAACATAAACAACATGTGTTGAGCCTCTTTAATGTAGTATCTTCCACACATGATGTCTTGAAACTCCACAATCAACACTAGATCCATCTTATTCATCATATTTAACATGTTTCTTCTAAACTCATGCCATATTATGTACTTGACCATTAAAACCTGAAACTAAAAGAAAACAAGTGTAAATCTTCACTAAACAATCCTAAATACTAAAAACTCAACCTAAAACGATCTTTAAAACAAACCTAAAATGACCCTAACACCTCACCCTCAGGTTCAAAAGTTACCATCTTCTTCTTACAATCAATGGTTGCTCCATATCTAGTTAACCAGTCCATTCCCAAATTATTATGTCAAAATCGGTCGTGGCTAACTCTATCAAATCAATCGATAGTTCCCTAGCATCTACCATCATTGGTAAAGACCTAACCCACCTCCTGGAAACCACCAACTCCCCAGTGGGTAATAATGTCCTGAATTCGACATCATAAAACTCAAAGGGGCTACACAAACTATCAAAAATCCTACTAGATACATAAGATTGTGTAGCACCAGAATCAATCAACACCGAATAAGATATGCCAGCACTAGAAATTTGACCTGTGACCACAGATGGCCTAGCCTCAGCCTCAGCTTTTGTCAATGCAAATACTGAAGTTGGAGTCGAGCTATCTGGCTTCTTGGATTCTTCCTTCTTTAGTCTTGGGCAATCCTTCTTAAGATGCCCGACAAGTCCACATACAAAATAGGCCTTCGCCCGACACTCACCCAGATGATATCTCCTGCATCTGGTACATTCCGGATATGTCTTCCAGTTCTCATTGCCACCCTGGCGGCCAATCTATGCACCCTGTGGTCTCCTATCAGGTCTAGGATGTTGAACTGGTATCCAGAGTCTTCCTTTTCTGGTTGCTAGAGCCTCCGCCCCTACTTACTCTTGAGAAGGGAGGTCCCATCCTCCTCATATCTCTTCTGGCTGCATTATCACGCTAGATCTTATTCTCAGCACCCTCTGCAGTAAGAGCTCTCTCCACTACCTAAGCGTATGTCGTCACTCTAGGTACAGTGGTAATTCTGACATCCCAGGCTATCATAGGCTGCAACCCCTGAAGGAATCTTTCCTTCCTTGTCCCATCAGTGGCACCAAGTCTGGAGAAAACTTGGCTAACTTGTCAAATTTCATGGCATACTCGGTCACCGACATATTCCCTTGCAAAAGTTTACTGAACTCCTCAGCCTTTGCGGCTTTAACATCCCCATTGTAATACTTTTCATTGAAGAGGGTTTTAAACTCTTCCCAACCATTTGTGGTTATGTTTCTAGTTTCGGATACCAACTCTCACCAGATCTAGGCATCTTCCCAAAACATATACGTGGCACAGGCCACTCTTTCATTACCCACAACTCTCATAAAGTCCAAAATAAAAGTAATCATGGCCATCCACTGTTCTTCCTCAGGCGGATATGCCCCACCCTCAAAAACTGAAGGATGCTGCTTTCTGAACCGCTCATATACCAACTCCCAATGGTTCTCCAACTCTGTCTACTGCTGTACGGCCGGTACTGAAACAGCAGATGGGGCCCTTGATGCAACGTTCCCAGCCGGAACCTGCTATTGCCTCAATTTTAGTATCTCTTCATTCTGTCTCTGTAGTTGAGCCTGCAAGTCTGCAAGCACCTGCTGCCAGTTCTCAGGGGCTAGCGGAGGGTTCGGACCCTGATCATTACTTTTGGCCTGATTCCCAGCGCTGGCTGGCTCATTAGATTGCCCTGGAAGCATACTTCCAATTCTATCTACAATCAATGACTCAGCTTATCAGGCAATAATAACAGTATCTCACATCAACCCATGACTCAAAACCGATCGAATAAGCATCCACATGCATTGACAATGCTAATAAGCATCCAAATAATTCACATTCAATAATCATGCTAATAAGCAGAGAAATTCATAGTATCGCTTAAACAAAATGCTAATAAGCATATCCTTGGCATGCATAACCGCTTAACAATGTTAATAAACATTTTCCTTGAGCATAATACGACGCTAATAAGCATCCTCTACCCAGGGTACACATACAACAACGCTAATAAGTGTTTCTAACATTTATCGAGTTCAATGACGCTAATAAGCAATCCTATAGCATTTACAAAAATCTATCGTGCTAATAAACACGTTCTCAACCTACATACAATAGTCAAGGGACAGGCCTTATCAGAATAATTCATGCTTTTTATTTAGACTAGCAGATAAAGCTCACATAATTCATTTAAGCAAGTATACACATAACTATATTAATAGTTACCCAACCCTGAGTCGAGCTTGTCTTTAGCAGTGAATGTACATGCCCAGTCCAACATCAGGAACCCTTAAACCTTGGTGGCTCTGATACCAAGTTGTAACGCCCTGCTAATTAGGGTCCATTACCAAGTGTGTTTAAAACAAATGATGGACTTGCTAAATAAGTCATTTGGACTAAACGTGTGATTAAGCCACCAACGGTTTAGGTATTAAAATTATTTGATAAAATTGAGCGTATTTTCATTAGATTAAAAAAAAACATGTTCTTTACACGGAATCCCCAAAAACTAGTAGTTTAAAAGTTAATTACAATACTCAAGTAACATAATAAGCCGACCTAGGCGGCAAAAGCTGGGTTTAACCCTAGTTCCCTTTAGCATCTCGGCCGTGGTGGTCGAACGGACCGCATATGTACATACCACTACTAAAGCCCTCCGACTCATGGTTGGTTGAGCTTTTCTTTACCTTTACCTGCACCAAAAAGCACCTGTGAGCCAAAAGACTCAGTAGGAAAACATATTCAACAATTCACAGAATAAAATGACTATCAAGCAGTGATAACTGAAACTGGTGTATTCAATAAACAAACTTGTAACCATGGGGTCACACAAGTGCGTGTCGCACTTTCTTTCAAGTTGTTGGCATCCGAGCCAGTCAAGTGCATGTTGCACTTCTAGGGTGGCCCAGCCATGGTGGCCTGCACTCCACGTGCACTATGCCAATCTTAGCTTATAAACTAAGTTCTTTAAGCCCTTGACTTATAAGTCAAGCCACCACGTGCCTCTAACTTATAAGTTGAAGCCTTGGAACTCTCATCTTATAAGGCGAGTCTCCCGGAGTCCAATATACTCTCAACTAATAAGTTGATCCTTACTTAACTTCCTAATAACTCTCTGGTTTATAAACCAACTTCACGGTCACATCAGACAATCGCATATTTCATATAGCATACACATCAACAATTACAATGCATTATAATACATTCAAACATCAGTTATAGACATAATCATAATTATGCGCATTACAGTGTACCTAATCAGATATTCGCAAACATAATTATAATCATGTTCATTAACATAGTCAAAGCCTTATTCATCTCTTTATTCACCACATTGATTAAGCTTTAATCATGCGTTCATATAACGGGTGCAGTTTTCTTATCTTCGGTCCGAATGGAAGTTACTAGCAAAGCCCCACGAACCCAGAATTTTCTGGGTTTTTCTTCAACCGAACCCAACCAAAACTCATCCAATTTCATCCCAATCCTCCAATTCAATTCCCACAATCTATATACTCATTCTCACCAATCAAACCCAGCTAATTATCATAGTAAAACTCATCAAAATTCCCAAACCCAACCTCCCAAGTATCAAGCATGCATGAACACCATAGCTCTAAATTATTCAGCGTAAGTAACCATAAAAACTTTCAGTTCAGAGCTCGTACCTCAGCTGAGTTGAACCACTTGAGCTAAACCTCTGGTTTCCCTAAGCCTAACACCTTGATTCCTAGGCTTTAATCTTCAACTTCCCAAGAAAAATCCTCAAACTTCCATGGCACATAGAGAAAACAAGGGAGAGAGAAAGGGAGCTGCTGAATTCCTTTTTCCTTTAGTTTCTCAAACCTTCTGATAATTTCCCAGCCAGCTAAGTCCTAAACTTGAGTGGAAATGACTAAATTGCCCCCTTGCCCTTAGCTTATTCCTCAAATGTTCACCAGGGCAATTTTGTCCTTTGCCTTAAATCCCACAATCCACAATTTACATCCTATAATTCCCGCTACTTCCAATATTCTCACACGGTTACCAACAGATTCCCATTACCCACTAATTATCGATAATGTACTAAATTACTAAAATACCCCTAAGCTCACCCCGAGCCGGGTATTAAGACCCCGTTGTGACTTTTCCGCTAACTTGCTCATCGGAATCGCCTCTCGTAGAGTAACCCAAATATATCCACATAATAATGTGGTCTCAATCACACATACACATATTTGCATTTTTATACCCCGAACGGGTCAAAATTACTAAAATACCCTTCTTATAAGAAATGGCCCACATACACACATTTAATATATCTAACATGCAAGCATAATTATATTATAATATAATTCACAAAATAACTCAATTATTGCCTCCCAACCCCCTAATCCAGGCACTAAGTCACATTAGGAAATTTGGGATGTTACAAAGGTTGGGCCTGAGCCGCCTGCGCTTTAGCAGCTAGTCTGGCTAGCTCTTCATTGCGTTTCTTAGCTTCTACCAACTATTTTCGCAGTTGACGATTTTCGAGTTCCACTATTGGGACGTATCGTTCAGGATTGTAGTACATGTTCTCATCATCCCTAGGGGCAGGTGGTCCCCGAGAGTCGGATGAACCACTCCTCTCATCGGGGTCAGAATTCACCATAGGCTGCTTTCCAGGGTGCCGGGGGTACTCAGCTTCATCTAAAATTTCGTCCTAAGGAATATTGGGATCATTATTTGCAGCCATTGTTAATCCGAGAGGCTTCCTGACTAAACAGAATAACGCACCTTATCGTTTAGTGGCTCTCAATTAAAGCACCAAACTATTGACGCCATTTTTTGTCAACTTAAATAAGAGAGCAATTAAACAAGAATTTTGGAGGAAATGAACAAAGAAGAACACAAGAGGGTTTTTACGTGGTTCATCAATTAAATCTGCCTAGTCCACGAGTCTATGTTATTAAGACTTGGGAATTTTCTAGAAACTTTTCAGAGAATAATTGTCCAGAGTTTTCTCTCCAGAATCCAGATTTCGATCCTCACGAATGGAGCTTCCTTCTCTATTTATAGAGAAGGTTTGCTGAATTCATTCCCACATATCTCGAGAAGATATTCTATGAATCAATTAATATAATGCTATTTAACGCATTATTTCCTATATACATGGAAACGCCCCACAAAACGTGGGATCAAATAACAGATTAAATGATATCCCTTAAACATTGGGATTGTACAACAATAAATATATTCACATGTAACTGATTAACTCAGGTATGAGATTCATTAAATCTCTGAGACTAGCAGTCGATCATGAACTCGCCGAGACTATCAGTCGATCGTGAGCTCATTGCCTAACTTTGTCTGCGCTCAGGATAAGTAACTATTGACAAAGTCATCTCATTCGAGCTTACACTTCCCGAGCTTGAGGCATCTCGTCTAAAGGCAAGAGATGTATCAGGGAAAAATATATATAAGTGTCAAACCATGGCCATTGCGAGCTCAGAGAATATTCGAGGCTATACATGCTTTAGCTTTTCGAGGTCGTTACTTACAACAAAGCAGTCCGAATGAAGGATCATATGACAACCGTGTATATTTCGAGCTCACACCTGACGAGCCTAGATTTCGGGGTCACAACCTTATGCTCGAAATCTGGGTGTAACATGTGTAACCCAATAAATGAAATGCACAAAAATTGGCACATTATATGTAAATGTTACATAGTGGGTATCCCATGATTTTTTACTTTGTGGACTCCACATTAAAAACAATATTTACAATAAAACAATTTACAGCTTGTAAATGAGCTTTTGATATTTTTAATACCATGCTTGTAAAAGAGCTTTTTGATGTTTTTACTTTAATATTTTTGCTTTACATCTCTCTGATCAAAATATTTTAAGCAATTTTTATATTAAGAGTTTGCTTTTATGCTTGTTTATCCATACAAACACATGTTGGATTTAGGCTCGAGTTTCCATGCATTCTCGCATAGTTTGCTCGATATATCCGTATCTGATCTCGTTATTTGTTAAGGTCGGAACTTACTTTTACCATGCACTCAAAAGTACTTATATGGCGTGTAAGATAAGTAGTTTAGTTGTATTATGTTTTTCTAGTTACTTTTCCTCGTCCTTTGGTAGTTCCCCGAGGTTGTGAGGTTGAAACTTTTGTTGCAAAATACTCCAGCCTCGGTATCGACTTAGCTCGCAGTAGGTTAATTTTTTCCCACTTGTGTCGATCAATTTTAGCTAGTTTGTTCCAAACCTATTTAGGTCGTGTTTGGTTCATAATCCATACACTTATATATTTTTGATCTATTTATATCTAGATTGTACTGGTTCACGTATCTAGTCATATCCAGACACTTTATTTTTAATAATTTGGTTATGTCCAAATTTTAGCACGTGTATTTGGTTATGTCCAAACACTTTGTTTTTAATAATTTGGTTATGTCCAAATTTTAGCTCGCGTATTTGATTATATCCAAACACTTTGTTTTTAATAATTTGGTTATGTAAAAATTTTAGCTCGCGTATTTGGTTATATCCAAACACTTTGTTTTTAATAATTTGGTTATGTCCAAATTTTAGCTTGCGTATTTGGTTATATCCAAACACCTTAAACATACACTTGTGACTTCTATGTCAGGTTAATAGTTCAGACATTTTTTCTTTTACGTTATTTATTTTTTCAAACTGATGGTATATATACCACTGAGTGTGATCATAGGTTATTAAATTAAGAGGGTTTGCAAAAAATACAACATATTGAAACAATAATGAACTTTATTCAAAATTGAACAATCTATCAACAGAAACCTTGTAAAGATAAACAAGCATGGTTATAAGAGACATCATTCCTACACTATTGATAGTAAGGTCATAGATGTTCGCCATTCCATGCTCGTGGTACCAACTCTCCATTTAATCTTACCAATTTGTAGACCCCAGGTCGAATGATTTACTTGATCTGGTAAGGTCATTCCCAATTAGGTCCAAGTACGCCAGTAGATGGGTCTCTTGTATCTAGAAACACGCGCCTTAACACCAGGTCTCCCAATCCGAATTTCTTGTCCTGAACTTTCTTATTGAAATATCGGGTAGCTCGTTGCTAATATGTTGCATTTTTCAGTTGAGCTTGGTCTCGCTTTTCTTCAATGAGGTCCAGACTTACTTCGAGCTGGGATTGGTTCGAGACTTGTCGTAAGCATGGCTACGAACAGTGGGTATTTCGACCTCTATTGGTAACATGGCTTTGCATCCATATGCCAGAGAAAAAGGGATATGCCCTATTAAAGTGCGAGTTGTGGTCTGATAGGCCCACAAGACATGGGGCAATTCCTCAGGCCATTTTCCCTTAGCTTCTTCCAATTTCTTTTTCATAGAACTCTTGAGAGTTTTATTCACAACCTTGACTTGGCCGTTTGCTTGGGGATGGGAAACAGAGGAGAAGCTTTTCATTATCCCATTTTTCTCACAAAAATTGGTAAATAATTCACTGTTGAATTGAGTACCGTTATCTGATAATATTTTCCTTGGCATTCCATATTGGCAAATGATGTATTTCACCACAAAGTCCAAGACTTTCTTCGAGGTAATCGTTGCCAGAGGTTCGGCTTCGGTCCACTTTGTAAAATAATTGACCGCGAATACTGCGTACTTAACTCCACCTTTGCCAGTTGGAAATGAGCCTATGAGATTAATTCCCCATACCATAAATGGCCATGGGGAGGTCATCACAGTTAGCTCAGAAGGTGGAGCTCGCAGGATTGTAGCGAACCACTGGCATTTATCACATTTTTTGACATATTCAAATGCATCTGCCTTGATAGTGGGCCAAAAGTATCCTTGTCTTATAACTTTCTTAGAAAGGCTATGCCCCCCAGTGTGGTCCCCACAAAATCCTTCATGAATTTCTTCTAGGATTTTCTTGGCCTCGGGTGGAGTCACACATCAAAGTAATGGCATAGAGTATCCTCTCCGGTATAACCTTCCTTCCACAACAGTGTATCTGGGAATCTGATACATCAGCTTCTAAGCCTTGTTCCGTTCTACTGGGAGAATGTTAGTTTCAAGGCAATCAACTATTGGGGTCATCCAGGTTGGTTCAGAGTTAATCATGCAGACGTCTTCCTGTTCAGGCTTGCTAATAGTGGGTATTGGCAGGTGCTCAATTGAGACCACATTTTGCGCATCGACTTTGGTGGATGTGGCGAGCTTGGTCAGAGTGTCCGCATTTGAATTTTTCTATCGGGGGACTTGCTCTATCGCATAGAACTCGAAATGCTCAAGTGCTACTTTTGCTTTTTCTAAATATGTGGCCATCTTTGTTCCACGGACCTGGTATTCCCCTAAGATTTGGTTGACCACCAACTGCGAGTCACTATAGCAATGTATCGCTTTAGACTTGAGTTCCTTGGCTATTCAAAGTCCTGCCAATAAAGCTTCATATTCAGCCTCGTTATTAGCTGCTTCGAAGACAAACCTTTTGGCGGAATGAAATCGACTTCTAGTTGGAGTGATCAATATGATTCCTGCCCCCGATCCATTTTCGTTGGAAGATCCATCGACATAAAGTTTCCACAGCTCGCGGGCTGGGGTTATAACTTCGCCGTCAGATACTCCTGTACATTCCACAATGAAGTCTGCCAGGGCCTGCACTTTGATGGTCATTCTGGGATGATAAGTGATCTCGAATTGTCCAAGCTCAACAACCCATTTTAATAATCGGCCCGAGGCTTCTGGCTTTGATAAGACTTGCCGTAGTGGTTGGTCAGTTAGCACATGGATGAGGTGTGCTTGGAAGTAAGGTCAAAGCTTTCGAGATGAGTGGATTAGGCTGAGATCCAACTTCTCCATCAACGGGTATCTCAATTCTACCCTTAGTAACCTTTTGCTAACACAGTACACTGGCTTTTGCACCTTCTGATCTTCTTGGACGAGCACGGCGCTGATGGCGTGCTTGGTTGTAGCGAGATATAGGTACAAGATTTCTCCTGTGATAGGTTTTGAGAAGATGGGAAGTTCTGCGAGGTGTTTCTTTAGCTCCTGAAATGCGAACTCGCATTCCTCTGTCCACTCAAATTTTTTGCCCCCTCTCAAAAGGTTGAAAAATGGAAGACAGCGGTTTATAGATTTTGAGATAAACCTACTTAATGCCGCCATCCGTCCAATTAAAATCTGTACATCTTTATGTTTTTGAGGTGAGGGCATGTCAATTAGAGCCTGGATCTTGTCAGTATTACCCTCTATTCCTCGCGTGTTTACTATAAAGCCCAGAAACTTAGCCGACGATACTCCAAAAGAGCATTTTTGTGGGTTGAGCTTCATGTTGTACCTTGGCCTTCCTTGGCCTTGGCCAGTTCTTAAGAGCTTCAATCTTAGATGGGTCTACCTTGATCCCATCCCTACTAACGATATGACCCAAGAATGTCACCTGTGGTAACCAGAACTCACACTTCTTAAACTTCACAAATAACTTGTGTTCTCTCAGTCTCTGCAAGACCAACCTGAGGTGTTGCTCATGCTCCTCCTATGACTGTGAATAAATCAAGATATCATCAATGAAGACGATCACAAACTGATCTAGATAGTCCTTGAACACTCTGTTCATTAGGTCCATAAAAGCTGCCGGGGCGTTAGTCAAACCAAATGAGATAATGAGAAATTCATAGTGCCCATATCTAGTACGGAAAGCTGTCTTGGGTACGTCTCAGTCCATAATTCTCAACTGGTGATAACCAGATCGAAGATCTATCTTTGAGAATACCATTTTACCTTGCAGTTGATCAAATAAGTCATCTATCCTTGGTAGAGGATACTTGTTCTTGATGGTCAACTTATTCAGTTCTCTATAGTCTATACACATCCTTAGCGAACCGTCCTTCTTCTACACAAATAACACCGGTGCACCCCATGGTGAGAAACTGGGTCTAATAAAACTTAGATCCAACAACTCCTGTAATTGTACCTTGAGTTCCCTCAACTCAGCTGGGGCCATTCTGTAAGGTGCCCTGGACACTGGCTTTGTTCCTGGTGCCAGTGCAATAACAAAATCAATCTCTTTGTGCGGCGGCAATCCTGGTAGATCTTCTGGAAACACATCCAGGAATTCACAGACCAACTTAGTCTCTGATGGTCCCACTGGCATGACCTGCGTGGTATCCACCACATTGGCTAGGAATCCTATGCAGTATTTCTGTAATAGGTCTCTAGCCCTTAATATTGAAATCATAGGCATTTGGGGTCCTTTCACAGTGCCTACAAATACAAAAGGTTCCTCATGTTGCGAATTTTAAAGCTACGCAAGTATACGTAATCGCTTTTGTAGTTTATTTCAGTAAAACCGATATCATTCCCACGGAGACTGATTTATCAATTACCAAATAATTAATTTTTAGTTTCTATTTGACTAATGAAAACTGGATTTGTGAATTTTGAAAACAAGAAAACAGAAATAAATGAAAATTGCATAAATCAAATAATAACAAGAACACAAGGATTAAATTCACTGTAAAACAATTAGGAATCCTAATTTTCTCTACTATCCACTCTATTAATCTTTAATGCAATTACTACTGAAACTTTTCTCACTGAAATGATAGGCATGCAAAAGTGTTAACTATTCGAGTTAAGAGATAGAAAACTCGACCTAATGTGAATTCCCTATATTTCTATGGTCAATTCAAACAATAGGAAGCAATGAATACAGCCATAAATCACATAAAACAATTTGATACTCTCGTTCTAAATTGAAATCTATGTCTATTCAATTTTAGCATATTCAAATTCATAAATCGTATGTAAAAGTTGATCAATCAATCACATACACAATAAACACAAACTGAATAGATTTCAGATGAAGAAGAAATAGATAAATGCATTAAATCATAATAGAGTTTCAAGAGAGTCAATTAGAAAACCTAAACAGAAATTTAGTTCATAAACATGACTAAATCAAACATAAACATAGAATTTAACATAATCAAAATCAAAAGATAAAGAAAAGAACTCTAGGTTTTTGTTTCTTCTCTAGCCTCGTTGCTTAATCTGATCCCTCCTCTAAAAATGTCATTAAAGAAGCTTTTATAGACCCTAATTAATTTTGCATGAAAAGACAAGATTATCCCTTAAAATTCCCCTAAATTGTGTTTCTGTACGGACCCTAGCGTTGGGGCACCACGGGATAGCGCTGAGGCGCTGTAAATAAGTCTCAAAACACGTTTCTGGAAAATTGATGGCGCTGGGGCAGTGAAACGTAGCGCCTAGGCGCTATAACCCGCATCAAAATATTCTCTCTGTTTCTTGGCAGTGCTGGGGCGCTTGTTTGTAGCGCTGAGGTGCTACTTTGCACAGAATAAAACTGACTCGTTTTGAACAGCCTGCAGTGTTAGCTCATCATATTTTGATCATAACTCCTTCAATAGAACTCCGAATTGAATGATTCAAAAAGATATGGAAAACTAAGAGAAATATCTACAACTTCTATCTATAGAAGTGTTTCCAGAAAGTGAATAAATCCTAGTCAAAATTCGGCTTAAAGTCTCAGACTTGCATTATAGAACATAAACAACATGTGTTGAGCCTCTTTAATGTAGTATCTTCCACACATGATGTCTTGAAACTCCACAATCAACACTAGATCCATCTTATTCATCATATTTAACATGTTTCTTCTAAACTCATGCCATATTATGTACTTGACCATTAAAACCTGAAACTAAAAGAAAACAAGTGTAAATCTTCACTAAACAATCCTAAATACTAAAAACTCAACCTAAAACGATCTTTAAAACAAACCTAAAATGACCCTAACACCTCACCCTCAGGTTCAAAAGTTACCATCTTCTTCTTACAATCAATGGTTGCTCCATATCTAGTTAACCAGTCCATTCCCAAATTATTATGTCAAAATCGGTCGTGGCTAACTCTATCAAATCAATCGATAGTTCCCTAGCATCTACCATCATTGGTAAAGACCTAACCCACCTCCTGGAAACCACCAACTCCCCAGTGGGTAATAATGTCCTGAATTCGACATCATAAAACTCAAAGGGGCTACACAAACTATCAAAAATCCTACTAGATACATAAGATTGTGTAGCACCAGAATCAATCAACACCGAATAAGATATGCCAGCACTAGAAATTTGACCTGTGACCACAGATGGCCTAGCCTCAGCCTCAGCTTTTGTCAATGCAAATACTGAAGTTGGAGTCGAGCTATCTGGCTTCTTGGATTCTTCCTTCTTTAGTCTTGGGCAATCCTTCTTAAGATGCCCGACAAGTCCACATACAAAATAGGCCTTCGCCCGACACTCACCCAGATGATATCTCCTGCATCTGGTACATTCCGGATATGTCTTCCAGTTCTCATTGCCACCCTGGCGGCCAATCTATGCACCCTGTGGTCTCCTATCAGGTCTAGGATGTTGAACTGGTATCCAGAGTCTTCCTTTTCTGGTTGCTAGAGCCTCCGCCCCTACTTACTCTTGAGAAGGGAGGTCCCATCCTCCTCATATCTCTTCTGGCTGCATTATCACGCTAGATCTTATTCTCAGCACCCTCTGCAGTAAGAGCTCTCTCCACTACCTAAGCGTATGTCGTCACTCTAGGTACAGTGGTAATTCTGACATCCCAGGCTATCATAGGCTGCAACCCCTGAAGGAATCTTTCCTTCCTTGTCCCATCAGTGGCACCAAGTCTGGAGAAAACTTGGCTAACTTGTCAAATTTCATGGCATACTCGGTCACCGACATATTCCCTTGCAAAAGTTTACTGAACTCCTCAGCCTTTGCGGCTTTAACATCCCCATTGTAATACTTTTCATTGAAGAGGGTTTTAAACTCTTCCCAACCATTTGTGGTTATGTTTCTAGTTTCGGATACCAACTCTCACCAGATCTAGGCATCTTCCCAAAACATATACGTGGCACAGGCCACTCTTTCATTACCCACAACTCTCATAAAGTCCAAAATAAAAGTAATCATGGCCATCCACTGTTCTTCCTCAGGCGGATATGCCCCACCCTCAAAAACTGAAGGATGCTGCTTTCTGAACCGCTCATATACCAACTCCCAATGGTTCTCCAACTCTGTCTACTGCTGTACGGCCGGTACTGAAACAGCAGATGGGGCCCTTGATGCAACGTTCCCAGCCGGAACCTGCTATTGCCTCAATTTTAGTATCTCTTCATTCTGTCTCTGTAGTTGAGCCTGCAAGTCTGCAAGCACCTGCTGCCAGTTCTCAGGGGCTAGCGGAGGGTTCGGACCCTGATCATTACTTTTGGCCTGATTCCCAGCGCTGGCTGGCTCATTAGATTGCCCTGGAAGCATACTTCCAATTCTATCTACAATCAATGACTCAGCTTATCAGGCAATAATAACAGTATCTCACATCAACCCATGACTCAAAACCGATCGAATAAGCATCCACATGCATTGACAATGCTAATAAGCATCCAAATAATTCACATTCAATAATCATGCTAATAAGCAGAGAAATTCATAGTATCGCTTAAACAAAATGCTAATAAGCATATCCTTGGCATGCATAACCGCTTAACAATGTTAATAAACATTTTCCTTGAGCATAATACGACGCTAATAAGCATCCTCTACCCAGGGTACACATACAACAACGCTAATAAGTGTTTCTAACATTTATCGAGTTCAATGACGCTAATAAGCAATCCTATAGCATTTACAAAAATCTATCGTGCTAATAAACACGTTCTCAACCTACATACAATAGTCAAGGGACAGGCCTTATCAGAATAATTCATGCTTTTTATTTAGACTAGCAGATAAAGCTCACATAATTCATTTAAGCAAGTATACACATAACTATATTAATAGTTACCCAACCCTGAGTCGAGCTTGTCTTTAGCAGTGAATGTACATGCCCAGTCCAACATCAGGAACCCTTAAACCTTGGTGGCTCTGATACCAAGTTGTAACGCCCTGCTAATTAGGGTCCATTACCAAGTGTGTTTAAAACAAATGATGGACTTGCTAAATAAGTCATTTGGACTAAACGTGTGATTAAGCCACCAACGGTTTAGGTATTAAAATTATTTGATAAAATTGAGCGTATTTTCATTAGATTAAAAAAAAACATGTTCTTTACACGGAATCCCCAAAAACTAGTAGTTTAAAAGTTAATTACAATACTCAAGTAACATAATAAGCCGACCTAGGCGGCAAAAGCTGGGTTTAACCCTAGTTCCCTTTAGCATCTCGGCCGTGGTGGTCGAACGGACCGCATATGTACATACCACTACTAAAGCCCTCCGACTCATGGTTGGTTGAGCTTTTCTTTACCTTTACCTGCACCAAAAAGCACCTGTGAGCCAAAAGACTCAGTAGGAAAACATATTCAACAATTCACAGAATAAAATGACTATCAAGCAGTGATAACTGAAACTGGTGTATTCAATAAACAAACTTGTAACCATGGGGTCACACAAGTGCGTGTCGCACTTTCTTTCAAGTTGTTGGCATCCGAGCCAGTCAAGTGCATGTTGCACTTCTAGGGTGGCCCAGCCATGGTGGCCTGCACTCCACGTGCACTATGCCAATCTTAGCTTATAAACTAAGTTCTTTAAGCCCTTGACTTATAAGTCAAGCCACCACGTGCCTCTAACTTATAAGTTGAAGCCTTGGAACTCTCATCTTATAAGGCGAGTCTCCCGGAGTCCAATATACTCTCAACTAATAAGTTGATCCTTACTTAACTTCCTAATAACTCTCTGGTTTATAAACCAACTTCACGGTCACATCAGACAATCGCATATTTCATATAGCATACACATCAACAATTACAATGCATTATAATACATTCAAACATCAGTTATAGACATAATCATAATTATGCGCATTACAGTGTACCTAATCAGATATTCGCAAACATAATTATAATCATGTTCATTAACATAGTCAAAGCCTTATTCATCTCTTTATTCACCACATTGATTAAGCTTTAATCATGCGTTCATATAACGGGTGCAGTTTTCTTATCTTCGGTCCGAATGGAAGTTACTAGCAAAGCCCCACGAACCCAGAATTTTCTGGGTTTTTCTTCAACCGAACCCAACCAAAACTCATCCAATTTCATCCCAATCCTCCAATTCAATTCCCACAATCTATATACTCATTCTCACCAATCAAACCCAGCTAATTATCATAGTAAAACTCATCAAAATTCCCAAACCCAACCTCCCAAGTATCAAGCATGCATGAACACCATAGCTCTAAATTATTCAGCGTAAGTAACCATAAAAACTTTCAGTTCAGAGCTCGTACCTCAGCTGAGTTGAACCACTTGAGCTAAACCTCTGGTTTCCCTAAGCCTAACACCTTGATTCCTAGGCTTTAATCTTCAACTTCCCAAGAAAAATCCTCAAACTTCCATGGCACATAGAGAAAACAAGGGAGAGAGAAAGGGAGCTGCTGAATTCCTTTTTCCTTTAGTTTCTCAAACCTTCTGATAATTTCCCAGCCAGCTAAGTCCTAAACTTGAGTGGAAATGACTAAATTGCCCCCTTGCCCTTAGCTTATTCCTCAAATGTTCACCAGGGCAATTTTGTCCTTTGCCTTAAATCCCACAATCCACAATTTACATCCTATAATTCCCGCTACTTCCAATATTCTCACACGGTTACCAACAGATTCCCATTACCCACTAATTATCGATAATGTACTAAATTACTAAAATACCCCTAAGCTCACCCCGAGCCGGGTATTAAGACCCCGTTGTGACTTTTCCGCTAACTTGCTCATCGGAATCGCCTCTCGTAGAGTAACCCAAATATATCCACATAATAATGTGGTCTCAATCACACATACACATATTTGCATTTTTATACCCCGAACGGGTCAAAATTACTAAAATACCCTTCTTATAAGAAATGGCCCACATACACACATTTAATATATCTAACATGCAAGCATAATTATATTATAATATAATTCACAAAATAACTCAATTATTGCCTCCCAACCCCCTAATCCAGGCACTAAGTCACATTAGGAAATTTGGGATGTTACAAAGGTTGGGCCTGAGCCGCCTGCGCTTTAGCAGCTAGTCTGGCTAGCTCTTCATTGCGTTTCTTAGCTTCTACCAACTATTTTCGCAGTTGACGATTTTCGAGTTCCACTATTGGGACGTATCGTTCAGGATTGTAGTACATGTTCTCATCATCCCTAGGGGCAGGTGGTCCCCGAGAGTCGGATGAACCACTCCTCTCATCGGGGTCAGAATTCACCATAGGCTGCTTTCCAGGGTGCCGGGGGTACTCAGCTTCATCTAAAATTTCGTCCTAAGGAATATTGGGATCATTATTTGCAGCCATTGTTAATCCGAGAGGCTTCCTGACTAAACAGAATAACGCACCTTATCGTTTAGTGGCTCTCAATTAAAGCACCAAACTATTGACGCCATTTTTTGTCAACTTAAATAAGAGAGCAATTAAACAAGAATTTTGGAGGAAATGAACAAAGAAGAACACAAGAGGGTTTTTACGTGGTTCATCAATTAAATCTGCCTAGTCCACGAGTCTATGTTATTAAGACTTGGGAATTTTCTAGAAACTTTTCAGAGAATAATTGTCCAGAGTTTTCTCTCCAGAATCCAGATTTCGATCCTCACGAATGGAGCTTCCTTCTCTATTTATAGAGAAGGTTTGCTGAATTCATTCCCACATATCTCGAGAAGATATTCTATGAATCAATTAATATAATGCTATTTAACGCATTATTTCCTATATACATGGAAACGCCCCACAAAACGTGGGATCAAATAACAGATTAAATGATATCCCTTAAACATTGGGATTGTACAACAATAAATATATTCACATGTAACTGATTAACTCAGGTATGAGATTCATTAAATCTCTGAGACTAGCAGTCGATCATGAACTCGCCGAGACTATCAGTCGATCGTGAGCTCATTGCCTAACTTTGTCTGCGCTCAGGATAAGTAACTATTGACAAAGTCATCTCATTCGAGCTTACACTTCCCGAGCTTGAGGCATCTCGTCTAAAGGCAAGAGATGTATCAGGGAAAAATATATATAAGTGTCAAACCATGGCCATTGCGAGCTCAGAGAATATTCGAGGCTATACATGCTTTAGCTTTTCGAGGTCGTTACTTACAACAAAGCAGTCCGAATGAAGGATCATATGACAACCGTGTATATTTCGAGCTCACACCTGACGAGCCTAGATTTCGGGGTCACAACCTTATGCTCGAAATCTGGGTGTAACATGTGTAACCCAATAAATGAAATGCACAAAAATTGGCACATTATATGTAAATGTTACATAGTGGGTATCCCATGATTTTTTACTTTGTGGACTCCACATTAAAAACAATATTTACAATAATACATGTTACAGTTCAAAATAAAGTTCTTGCTCTAAATTTTGAAGCTCCTTCATATAGATAGGTAGTTTGAGTCTTCATCTGTGTTAAAATGCTTGCAAAATATCTAAATGTGTAATACCCACAATGGTGTGTAGACCATGTGGGATTATAGAGATTTTTCTAATGGTTACTTAATGATTTATTTTAATAAATATTAAATAAAAAATGAGAAGAAACCATAAAATAGAGAAAAATAAACGATTAGAAGAAGATGGTGTCACTTCATCTCCTCAAAGCTCTCATTTATCTTTTTTTTTTTTTATCAATCAGCTCAATGTGTATTACTTCAATCTCAAATTTACAAACTAAGCAGGGCTAATGAAACTACCCTGCTAGAATATCTAATTACAGTATTTCCACCCATTCTCTATCCTGCTGTGTAAGTTCTTTTTTCCATGTATTTGTAATTCTAATTTTCACTTCACTTTTAATTCTTCTCACCATTATCTCAATTGTTGGGATACAATGATTCCAATAAACTTCATTCCGAGCTCTCCATATATGATAAACTAGCGCTGCAATGGTTGCAGCAAAAAATTTATTCCTAAAGTCACTAATCTTGGCTCTAGAGATCCACCGGAGGACTTGCTTAATCGAAATTCCTGCCATCTTCCAACCCAACCAATTTTTTACTCTGTCCAGACAATTTCTACTGAGATGACAGCCAAAGAACAAATGCTCAACATTCTCCTCAGCCACACCACAAAGTAAACACTATGTGGTATTGCAGATATTGAATTTATATAATCTCACCTTAGTCTGAAGCCGATCAAGCATTGCAAGCCACAAGATTATCATGTGTTTTGGTATGCTAAAACAACCCCAAACTTCTCTGTGCCATCTTACTTCCTTATTACTCCTAGATAAAGCCTTGTAAACTTGGTGAATACTGAACCCTCCCATTCTGAGATGCTGAACCTGAATCTTGTCTTTGAACTGTTCTTTTACCTCTACTATCTGCTTCCAATACCAGCTGCTTGTTGCAGGAGCTGTATACTCCCACCAGTTTTTGCGCCCTAAGTACACACTATGTATCCATTTTACCCACATATTATCTTGCTTTGTTGCTATTGCCCAAACATACTTCCCAAGAGCAGCTTTGTTCCAAATCAAAGTTTTCCTTATTCCCAATCCACCTTCCTTCTTAGCTTTACAAAGGTCATCCCAAGCCACATAGCCCGGTCCATTGAAGTCCGCAACTCCTCTCCATAGAAAAGCTCTACAAATTGCGTTTACTTTCTTCAAAACCAGCTTTGGAAGGATCATTATTTGTGCCCAATATGAGTGGATTGTAATGAGCACTGAATTAATCAAGGTGATTCTAGCAGCAAAAGAGAGATGTCTTGAGCTCCAGACTTTTATTCTTTGAATCATTTTTTCTACCAGCCCTTCACATTCAACAGCAGATAGCTTCCTGGCACAGATTGGTATACCTAGATACCGAAATGGAAATTTATTTTTTGTAAAACCAGAAACATCCACCACTCTTTGCACTTCCTGGTCTGTCATACCACTGCAATATATGGCTGATTTCTCTTCATTGGCCTGTAAACTAAAGGTTTGGGAGAATAGTTTAAGTCCCTACAGTAGCAAAAGAATGGACTTATAATCACCATGACAGAACATGAGAACATCATCTGCAAAACACAGGTGATTTAACTTGAGATCTTTGCATCGCTCATGGAATTTAAATTCACTTTTCTGTCCAACCCGAGCCATAATTCTAGAGAGGTACTCCATGCCCAACACAAATAGAAGGGGAGACATTGGATCACCTTGCCTTAGCCCTCTTTTAGCTTCAAAGAATCCATGAAGTGTGCCATTCAACATCAGACTATATCGCGGTGTTCGAATAAATACCATAACCAAATCTATAAATTTCCTTGGGAACTTTAAAGCCTCTAGAATTTCTTCAATAAAACCCCACTCTATCGTGTCATACGCCTTCCTTAGATCTAGTTTAATCATGCAATTTGGCCTTGCATTCTTCCTGTCATAGTGCCGAACAATATCTTGACAGACCATAATGTTATAAGTGATATACCGCCCTTGAATGAAACCACTTTGGTTTTGTGAAATCAAACTTGGCAATATATTCCTCAATCTAGCACATATCATCTTGGTCACCACCTTGTAAATCACATTACAACATGCTATTGGTCGAAAGTCACTTACATTATCTGGGCACTTGGATTTTGGGATAAGTGTGAGAGTTGTTGGGTTCAGCTCTTTGAGAAGTTTCCCTGTGTGCAAAACATTCAGCACTGCTGTACAAACTTCCTCCTCTAAACACTTCCAATTTTCTTGGAAGAAATAGCTACAGTAGCCATCAGGCCCTGGAGCTTTGCTGCCTGGAATGCTAAACATTGCCTCCTTTACCTCTTCTTTAGTGAAATTCTTCATCAGGGAGTGATGATTTTCCTATGAAATTACAGGCCCCTGCCTCACTAAATGAGTAATTACTGACCACCTATCTGCCATCTGAGTTCCCAAAAGCTCCTTATAAAATTGTAAAAATTCCTCAGTGACTTTTCTAGGATCATCCATCCATTCCCCTGCTATATTCCGAATAGAGTAAATTCGATTACTAGTTTTCCTTGCTCTAATACTAGCATGGAGCACCGCTGTATTGTCATCCCCCTCTTTAAGCCACTGTACTTTAGCTTTTTGATGCAGAAAGGAAAGGTAAGCTTTATGAACTTCTTGATATTTGCATCTAGACTCCTGCTCTTTTGCGATAAACTCTTCATTCAAAGGTTGGGATTGCAGCATATGCTGCCAATGCATCATCTCTTCATTCGCTTGTCTATCTGTGGCTTTAATATCCCCTACGCCTTTTTTGTTCATCTCTTTCAACTCACATTTAAGTCGTTTCAATTTACTCACTAATTGATACATTGGTGAACCCAAGATTGGTATCTTCCAGCTATTCAATAAACATTGCTGAAATCCATCCATATTTTGCCACATCCGAAAATAGTGAAACGGCTTCCTCCCCATTTGTGCCTCGGGATACACAGATAGCATTGCTTGGCAATGATCAAAGCTTCCTTCAGTTAAAAACACAGCTTCAGCACTTGGAAATCTATTGAGCCATCTTTGATTCACCATTACTCTATCTATTTTAGAGTAAATTCTATCTTCCTTTCCTTGTTTATTGTTCCATGTGAAGAAGCATCCGGAGAACTTGACATCCTCTAATTTACATCCCTCAACACAGTCTCTGAAAGCTGAAGACTTACAACTCTTTGTTCGTTTCCCAACTCTCTCTTCAGGACTTAAAATATCATTAAAATCACCAAGGACTGGCCATGCATCCCTTAATCCTGAAGCTATCTTAACCATGTCATTCCATAAACTTGCTCGACCACCCTCATCATTCAAGGCATATACAAATGTGACTAAAAAACTCTCATTATCTCCCATAGCCCATACTTCCAAATGCATCATCTGACTTGTACACCATAAAATATTTATAGTAAACTTTCTTCGGTTCCAACTGATCATAATCCGACCACCTGGATGCCAAGCATTATTAGATGAGAAACACCAATCCTTGAACATATTCACATAAACTTTCCCTATCTTTTGAGTTTTCACTCTTGTTTCTAGGAGCCCAACCAACCCCACCCATAGATTATAGATCAATTTCTTAACCTCACATTGTTTATTGTGGTTGTTGAGACCCCTGACATTCCAGCTTAAGATCCTATCCATGGGGAATAGGAGGTACTCCCCCTCCCCCAGTTATATCAACTAATAGCACCTCACTGTCCTGATTTGTCTTTGAGCATTCACCTGAATCTTCAAGAACCTGAAAATTGTTAGCCAATTCTATCACATTTGCCTCTGTTTGAACCTTTTTCCATCCCTTTTTAACTTTCTGAAAACCATCTCCATTTTCCACAGTATCGTCTAATATTGAAGCTTTACCCACATCAGTTTTTTTTTTGTACCCATATCTGTTTAGTCTCTATTTTCTTTCTGCAAACTAAAGAGTGGTGGCCCAACCCTCTACAATTACCACAGACAATAGGAAGCCATTCATACTTAACCTTCACTTCAATATCCTGATGAATCTCATTCGTAAATGATAAAGTATCAGGAAAGTCTTGACCCATCTGTACTTCAATCAGCACCCTAGCAAAACTGAGCCTGTCCTTATCTTTGGTTATTTGATCAAGCATCAATGGTGTACCCAGTTGCCCAACAATTTTGAATAAAGATCGCTCTCCCCAATACTTCAAATCCAAATTATGTAGTTGAATCCATATCGGAACTGAGCGTACATCATCTTTTGAATAATCAGAGTAGGCGTCCCATGGCTTCATCACTACTGGATTTTTTATCCAGGAACAGATAGCCTCCATGAAGAATTTCATCTCTAGTGTTTATGGCCTGAAAACGAAGCAAAAACACTCCTGGAGCCAGTAGCCCAACCTTGTCCACCCCTTTATCCTTCCATTTCCTTCTAACATAGCCATCAAAAACATTGAGGGGACGATTAGCCCCTAGAACATATCACACTAACACAGAATTCCTAAAAAGGATCTCATCCTCAATATCAGCCAAATCTATTTTCACCACTGGCTTAGTTTTCCCCTCCTCTGCCCTCGTCTCCCCAAATTTACCATCTAGATTCTGAATGGAGCCTAAAATTGGGGAAGAACTCTCAATACCTGACCTTACTTTCGATGCACAACATTTGGTAGCCGCAAGAAAATTGGCAAATTCCTTACGAATTTCCTACTCCGGATGGAGTCGTTCCATAGTGTCTCTCGGCGATATAGAGCTCCCCTCATTCTCCATTGAATACAGAGAAACATTATTATGTCGTTCTTCTTCTTCATCAGCTGAGACATCGAGGGCATTAACTCCCAAAATTGCATCCACCGATTTAGTTTTGAGAACCTTGTCCGAAGAGGTTGGTCCTCATTTTCTCGTCGCCTTCACCGATGGTGAAATCTCCACCTTCTTCCTGGCTTTCCCCTGCTTCTTTTGCCCCTTTTCCATAGCTCCAGCGAAGACCGCTGAGAGGAATCAAAGAGAGAGAAAGTCGGTACTTATTATTATTATTATAGGACTACAATATTAATGGTCACTTCATTTATCTTTTCTATATAAAAAGTGTGTAGATAACGGAAAATCTTAGTTTTAACGATTTTTTTGTTAATTTTAACAGAATATTACAAATATTTAATGGAATATTGTAGAGTCCAAGAACTTTACTTAGCTAAGTTAGATAGTAGTATAATAGTAATAATAGTATTATCTTTATGACTGTGGATTTTTGGTTTAGACCGGGATTTATTTGGACACTCGTAGTAGTACTTGTAGATTTTCTAAGTTTAACCTATAGTTTAAGAATATTAATTTTAACCTAAGGTTTTATTAATATGACTGATATTGAGGGTAATATTTATTATATTATAAGGTTTAGATAAGAACCAATTAGATAATAGCACATGTTATGTATGGGTTATTAATGATTAAGTATTTTGAGGATTAAATTTATTAAGGGTAAAATTTGAATGCTCTAAGGTCAGTCAACAGCTTTGAAAACGTTAGAGGGCTTAGTCAAGGCTGTTTACACAATTTAAATTAAGCTAAAAATGTGTAATTTCGTGTTTAAATAATCAGCGTATGCCAATATATCGCAGCTATAGGGGCGATATATCGCAGCACGAAGATACGAAAAACCCGAAACAATGCACGATTGCCTCGGGCATACTGGCCCAGGCGATATATCGCCTACAAGGGGCGATATATCGCCCCTCTCAGCATAGTTTGAAAGTTTTTGAAATCGTTCTCCATTCAAACCTTCAACCTCTTGATAAGTCCAGCACCTTTCTGAACGAGTCTTTAGCCTCTGCTGAACGATAATTCAAATTATTTTCACTTAAAAAGCCATTATTTTTATTCAAGTTAAATGAAGATCTTTTCATTCCTAAACTCTATAAATAGGACCTAGTACCCAGCCATTTATTCATCTATTACTCTAAGTTCAGAGGCTGCAAGTTGCTAGGTGAGTGTGAGAGTGTAAACACTTGGGTTGGGAATTATAAGCTTGATCATTATAAGCTTATCAAACACTTGGGGAAGTAAGGTTTATTCACATTTCGGTTCAAGGTTTAGATTGGTCATATAAGTCTTCAAGGTATTTCTAAACTCTAGTCCATTTCTGTATTATGTTCTTTAAAAATTCTCATAGTCTTCTACTCATTCTAACCTTATTCTTAATCTTGGTTAGGAAATCCAAGTTCTTAAGCACAAGGTTTTGGTAAGTGTATTTTGATAGTATAGTTCCTTCTTCACTTTCATCCCTTTTCTTCAATATACTCACCATATTTTAAATGGTTTTTAGGAGTGTTCCAAGGTCCCAAGTCAGTTCTCATATCCCAGTTATTTTGGTAAGGAAAATAGGATAGGATATATGTGTTATATGATTTATATGTTATCTTATGAATATGTGTTATGAAAAATGCTATGTTAAGTATGCTTGTAAACTTGGGCATATGACCTATACAACTAACAAGCCCCAAATAGATTGTGGGCATATATGACTTGCTTAGCTAGCAAGATCCCACTAATCTAATGGGCATATGACTTGTTTAGTTTATGGGACCCCAAGTAATAATGGCCATTATAGTATGTATGTGACATAAGTGTTATAGTATGTTTTTATGTTGCATTATGAATTTTTATGGATATGGCTATATGTTAGATTTTCCTTGCTGGGCTTTAGGCTCATTCCTTTTACGTTTATATGTGCAGGAAAATAGCTATAGTGGCGGGAAAGGTTCATGGATGCTTGGGGAATGTGTATTGAGGTGGAATGGATTCAAGGAGTCGAGAGTTTCAGTTTCGAGGATGTAGTCTTTATTTATGATTTATGTGTATTTTTCCGCACCTATTTATGTAATCTCTTTTCATTACAATTAAGTTATGTTTTTTTTAAAACAATGGGATCCCATATCATGCTTTGAGTTTATGCAAGTTTAACATTTGTTTTTTACAAGTTTTAAATAAAGTATGGGTATTTCACTTGTAAGTATTATTAGGGATTAGTGTCTATGCTTAACTTTTCATTAATGGTCCATAAATTCTAGAGTAGTTGGGTCATTACAAATATATTATAAAAAATAGATATTTACTAATTATATTAATATAAATTCAAATATTATAAAATATCATTGTTATAATAATATTTAATATAAAACTAGATATTTTAAAATTATATTAATATAAATTCAAACATTATAAAATATCATTATTATAATAATATATAATACATAATCTTAATTTTTATTAAAATTTTATTATTTATATTTATAAAGAAAATATGTTTTTTTTATTAGCTAATGTAACTTAACTAAATATATATTCATATTAAATAGCAACAAATATTATAAATACATTATGAGTATAGAAATAGTATGAATGTGCAACTACATAAGAAATTAGAGTAACATTTATCTTCTATCAAGAATAAACAAGCTTCTTCTCCAATCATAAATATGTGATTTGAATAATATCATGAGTGTTTTATACATTAAATAGTGTAGTTTACGTTGGAACTTTTTGAAAATGAATTGTTAAAAATTGAAAAAGTGTAGTTGTGTGTGATATGGGAAAAGTCCCACGTGGATTTGAAACACTCTTCTAAGAGTGTAGATAAGATGCAAGTGCCATGCAATGGGGGTTGTCCCAAGGGGTACCCAGTTTTGTGCGCACGGGTGAGGACTCACACACTTGACCACCACACGTGCGAGTGTCGCTGCCACCATCCGACCGAGCTGGCGGGCGGGTGGTGTGGTGCGGTGTCGTACTTTATTTTTTATTGAAAAAATTATTATTTAAAAAATAAATATTTTATATTTATAAATTAATTTTTAAAATGATTTATGAAGAAGCAAAAAACATGGTCCATTTTAACTGCATATGACCACGATATTTCCTCCCACGTTTGAAAAATGTTTTCTTACCATTTTATACAGATCAACTTCTTTACATAAGTCAGGTCAGAATAAACGAGAAGACACATCTTTTTTACTTAAAAATATTCTCTTCTGATATAATCGAATTTTCTCTAAGCTTGAGGGTGTAAGAGAGCGAAGCCTTTCGGTGCAAAGAGGATCGTATACAGAGGTTGTTTCATCCTAGGGACGACGTGGTTGATAGACTGTCGTGCACACTTGGGGCAGAGCCGCAAAACGTATTAAAGAGAGCGACATAGTCCGCGACTCAGTCAGAAACTTGATCAGTAATTTGTTCCAATTTTTATTTCAAATCGGAATTATCAATTTTAAGACGATTTGTTCTGCTGTGGCTACTACCGATGATTTTTCTGGTTCTACCTCTATTGATATTAACAAGCCATTTTGTTTTGAGGGTTTGCATTTTAAGCATTGGAAACAAAAGATTCTCTTTTATCTGACCATGAAGAAGGTTGCATTTGTCCTCACTGCTCTAAAGCTGGTTGTCCTGAACCTTCGACCGACAACGACAAAGAGAGTGAACGCGAGAAGCAATAGAAGGAATTGGACTCCTGGGTTGAAAACGATTTCCTCTATAAGAATTTTATTCTTAACGGTTTGTCTAATGATCTTTATGACTATTATAATTCGGACAAGTCAACAAAGGAAATTTGGGAGGCGCTGCAAAAGAAATATGATACAGAAGAGGCAGGGAGTAAAAAATACACTGTCAGTCTTAACCTGAAGTATCAAATGGTGGACGATAAATCTGTGGAGGCCCAATCTCACAAAATTCAGAAAATCGCACATGAGATTATCTCAGATGGTATGACCCTTGATGAACAGTTTCAAGTTGTTGTTTTAATTGACAAATTACCTCATTCCTGAGAGGATTTTAAAATTTTCTCAAGCAAAAGACTAAGGAATTTTCCTTCGAAAGTTTGATCACCCGCCTTCGTATCGAGGAGGAAGCAAGGAAAAAAGACCTGAAAGAAGAGGTGCTTATTGTCTCTAACAGCAACCCCGAGAAGTCCACACCTGCGGTTCTAAAGCCTAATGGCAAAAATTTTAAGAATCAGAACCGTAACTCGAATTCAAATTCTAACTGCAACAACCAGAATACTCCTCGAAACAACAATCAGAGTCAGAACCATAATAGGAACCAACCTGGAAGGCAGCAACCTCCACCTAAACAGAATGAATCTGGAAATTTCCTTTGTTACAGCTGTAACAAGCCAAGTCCTATGGCACGCAAGTGTAGGAACAGGCCAAGCACTGCTCCACAGGCTAACTTGACTGAAGAAGCTTTTAAAGCTATGATTTCTGAGATCAACCTTATTGGTGGATCAGATGGGTGGTGGGTAGACACTGGCACTTCACGCCATGTCTGCTACGATCATGCTATGTTTAAAACATACACTACTGCTGCTGATAAGAAAGTGTTGTTGGGAGATTCCCACACAACTATTGTTGCTGGGATTGGGAATGTGGAGCTTAAGTTTACCTCAGGAAAGACTTTATTACTGAATGATGTAATGCATACTCTTGAGATGAGAAAGAATCTAGTCTCTGGTTTTCGTCTTAATAAGGTTGGGTTTACTCAAACTATTGGGGCTGATTTGTACACCATCACCAAGAATGGTATTTTTTTTGGGTAGGGTTATGCTACTGATGGCATGTTTAAGTTAAATGTTGAACTCAATAAAGTTTCTCCTTCTGCTTATATGTTGTGTGATTTTAATGTTTGGCATGCTAGACTTTGTCATGTTAATAAGCACATTATTAAGAACACGAGTAACATTGGTTTAATTCCTAAAGTGTCAGATAACAATTTTGAAAAATGTGATTTTTGTAGTTAAGCAAAAATAACTAAGACACCACATAAATCAATTACTAGAGAATCTGAGCCTTTAGATTTAGTTCATTAAGATATTTGTGAACTTGATGGAACATTAACTAGGAATGGTGAACGTTATTTCATCACATTTATTGATGATTGTTCTAACTTTACTTATGTGTACTTAATGAAAAATAAAAGTGATGCGCTTGACATGTTCAAATTATTTGTGACTGAAATTGAGAATCAATTCAATAAGAAAATTAAAAGGTTTTGTAGTGATAGAGGAACTGAATATGATTCAAGCATGTTTATTGAGGTTTATAATTCACATGGCATTGTACACGAAACCCCTGCACCATATTCACATGAAATGAATGGTAAAGCTGAAAGAAATAATCAAACTTTTACTGAATCTGTTGTGGCTATTTTATTGAATTTTGGTGTTGCATCTCATTCGTGGGGTGAAATTCTTTTGACTGTTTGTTATGTGTTGAATAGAGTTCCTATAAGAGCAAAGTTTCACCATATGAGATCTTGAAAAATAGGCAACCTAACCTGTCTTATTTTAGAACGTGGGGTTGTTTGGCTTATGTTCGTATTCCTGATCCTAAGAGAATTAAGCTAGCAAGTAGAGCCTATGAATGTGTATTTATCAGATATGCAATTAATAGTAAAGCATATAGGTTCTATGATTTAAAAGCGCATGTTATTATGGAATCAAATGATGCTGATTTTTATGACCATAGATTCCATTTTAAATTGAGAAATAGTGGGGGTGCATCTACTAGCAACATTCCTAGGATTATGAGTAATGAACATATTGAGGATAGAGAATCTGAACCTAGGAGAAGTAAGAGAGCTAGAGTTGCTAAAGATTATGGTTCTGATTTCCGTGTCTACACATTAGAGGAGGATCCTGCTAACCTCCAAGAAGCTTTGTCTTCTTTAGATGCTGACCTCTGGAAAGAAACCATTAATGATTAAATGGACTCTCTTGAATCTAACAATACGTGGCACTTAGTTGATTTACCTCCTGGTTGTAAGCCTATAGGTTGTAAGTGGATTTTAAAAAAGAAATTGAAACCCGATGGTACTGTTGATAAGTACAAGGCTCGCTTGGTAGCCAAGGGTTTTAGACAGAGAGAAAATATAGACTTCTTTGACACCTTTTCACCTGTTGCTAGAATAACATCCATTAGAGTTTTGATTTCCCTAGCTGCAGTTCACAATTTAGTTGTACACCAAATGGATGTTAAGATTGCCTTTTTGAATGGTGAATTAGAAGAAGAGATCTATATGGATCAACCTGAAGGGTTTGTGATCCATGGCCAGGAACATAAGGTTTGTAAACTGGATAAGTCTCTATATGGTCTTAAGCAGACATCTAAGCAATGGCATGAGAAATTTGACAATTTATTTATCTCACAAGGGTTTAAAGTGAATGAAATTGACAAATGCATTGATTATAAATCAGAGAATGACATTTGCATTATTGTATGTCTATATATGGATGACTTGCTCATTTTTGGTTCGAATATCCGTGCTGTGAATGCGGTGAAATCTTTGTTATGTGCTAACTTTGATATGAAAGACCTTGGAGAAGCAAATGTAATCCTTGGTATTAAGATTACTAGGTCTGAAAAGGGAATTTCTTTCGATCAATCTCACTACATTGAGAAGATTCTAAAGAAATACAATTACGTTAACTGTAAACCTGCTTGCACACCATATGATCCAATTGTTAAGTTATTTAAGAACATTGGTGACGGTGTGAGACAGTCTGACTATGCGAGCATCATTAGCTGTCTTCGATATGCCACTTATTGTACGAGGCCTGACATTGCTTATGTTGTGGGATTATTGTGCAGGTTTACTAGTAGACCTAGTATAGAGCATTGGCATGCTATTGAAAGAGTCATGAGATACCTTAAGAAAACCATGAACCTTGGATTACATTATCAGAAGTTTCCAGCTGTTCTTGAAGGTTATAATGATGCAAACTGGAACACTTTATCTGATGACTCCAAAGCAACAAGTGGCTATATCTTTAGTATAGTTGGTGGAGCTGTTTCTTGGAAATCTAAGAAACAGACTATTTTGGCACAATTCTCCATGGAGTCTGAAATGATAGCACTAGCTACAGCTAGTAAAGAAATAGGATGGCTGAGAAGCCTGCTAGCTGAGATCCCTTTATGGGAAAAATTGATACCAGTTGTGTTGTTCCACTGCGATAGTACCGCGGCTATTGCAAAAATTCAGAACCGTTATTACAACGGTAAGAGATGATAGATACGTCGTAAGCATAGTACTATTAGAGACTTTCCTTCAACAGGAGCTATTAGAGTGGACCATGTACGCACTGATGATAACTTAGCAGATCCTTTGACGAAAGGATTAGCTAGAGAGAAAGTCCATAAAACATCGAAAGGAATGGGACTATTGCCCTTAGAATGATGAATCACTCATGATGGTAACCCAACCTAAAGACTGTGGATCCCAAGAACTAGGTTCAATGGGTAATAACAAGTTGTGAAGTGATATGAGTTGGATCATGCTATTTCCATTAAAGCATATAGAAGCATGAATTCATGAAGTGATGAGAGGATGAGTTAATAGAAACTCTTAATGAGAACTATACTCTATGTGGAGTGGAGTACAGAACTACAGGCGTACTCTTGATAGACTCACCTATGTGAATGTGGAAGTGGGGTCGTTACCTATGGAATTTTGAGAAACATTTCTAGAGCATTCACTATACTGGGATAGACATGCATGGCCATTAATGCACGGGCTTTTTGATTACACCCTTGAAAGGTTGGTGTGTGGTACGATGTTAGAAATAGAGTTCAAGACTACGTGTCACTTTAGTATAATCTAAATCGTATTCACTACGCAAATGTTCAAATCGAAAGATACATGTGTTTATGCACAATCTTATAGATTCTGATATTGCTCGAGAAAATATTTTTAAAAATTCAAGTAAGGCATTGTTGGAACTTTTTGAAAATGAATTGTTAAAAATTGAAAAAAGTATAGTTGTGTGTGATATGGGAAAAGTCCCACATGGATTTGAAACACTCTTCTAAGAGTGTATATAAGATGCAAGTGCCATGCATTGGGGTGTGCCCCAAGGGGTACCCAGTTTTGTGCGCATGGGTGAGGACTCACACACTTGACCACCACACGCGCGCGCGCGCCGCCACCGCCGCCATCCGACCGAGCTGGCGGGCGGGTGGTGTGGTGTGGTGTCGTACTTTATTTTTTATTGAAAAAATTATTATTTAATAAAATAAATATTTTTTATTTATTAATTAATTTTTAAAATGATTTATTAAGAAGTAGTAAATGTGATCCGTTTTAACTGCATATGACCACGATATTTCCTCCCACGTTTGAAAAACGTTTTCTTACCGTTTTATACAGATCAACTTCTTTACATAAGTGAGATCAGAATAAACGGAAAGACATAGTTTTTACTGAAAAATATTCTCTTATGATATAATCGAATTTTCTCTGAGATTGAGGGTGTAAAGTATAGATAATATAGATACATAACAACAATTAATTAATGTTATTAATTAATAGGTAATAATATCATTGCATTAATTTAATGCGTGCGTACTTATAACGGACATCATTGAAATAATTACTATAAAAGGTGCTTTTATTTGCATAGAATAAAAAACAAAAAGACTTTAATTAGTAACGTGGGTTATTATATAGCATGTGGACAAATGCTATAATAAGTTTTTATATCAATTATTTGCCCACTCTTCACTCTCTTTTTTGGTTTTAGTGATGGCTTGTTGTGTTGGTTTATTAGCTTTGTAGTACTTTCCGTTATGGACAAGAAAATATTTTAGATGGTAATAATTGACAACTAAAGTAGAAAGATACTTTGATATTTTTATGAAAATATTTATATTCATATGGTGTATAAGACAAAGAATCAGTCATTATAAAAAGAAAAGATGAAGAGAGAGACAAATATGAGATTACATATACTATAATGTACTAGCTAATGTATGGATCGTCCAAAAAGTTAATTTATATATGAGCCAAAACGGTCACATAATTAAGGAACGTCATTTCGCTGCTGCTCCTGATATTCCAGTCATTGTCATGTTATATTTAACTAGTAAAAAGTTTCCTCATAAATAATTGGCCAATTGTCTTTAAAATATTTGGAAGTGAATTTGGTTTTATATAACTTTGGTTTGGTATATACTTACGTTTTACCAATAAGTTGTACTGGTATTCTAGAATGAATTTGGGATGGCATGGATAATTAGAATGAAAAGGACTGGCATCTGCAATAATTTGTTATTTTGTTTATTATTTTTTATTTTTAAAAATCAGAAAGATGATTATTAAATTATCTAGTTGTCCTATAAGATTTTTACTATCTTAAATTAAAATAATACTTGTCTATAACTCCAAGGCTGATTAATTAACAATGTTTATTAGTTTTTGGCCACCCAAGCTCACTAATGATTGGCTTAATCTTCCCTCTATAAATTAGGGAGATCTTTCGACTTTTAAGTACTCACAAGAAAAAAAAAGAAAGAAAGAAAACATTACTGCTTTTCTTTTTGATATATTGAGCAAAAAGTATATTAATTTGGGTTTAAAATTAGAAACTGAAATAATTAATGGCAATGCGAGTACTGATCATTTTTCTAGGCTTGCTGATATGCCAGTCCTCTGTCGCATCTGGAGACAAGGGCACCGCAACTTTTTACACACCTCCTTACCTCCGTAAGTATATACATATATTTCCAAATAGTTATGATAATTAAATTGAGCCAAAAACATGTTTTATTTTATATATCCAGTTTCAATGTTAATTATATGAATATTGCCAACATTGTAATGTAATGTTGCATGGTATTTACAGCATCTGCATGCAACGGATTCAAAGAGGATGGAGTTATGATCGCAGCAGCAAGCGAAGCTATATGGGACGACAAGGGCGCATGTGGAAGAAGGTATAAGGTCAGATGCACCGGCGCCACCAACCAAGGTGATGCCAACCCATGCAGAGGTGGCTCCATCGTCGTCAAAATCGTCGACCTTTGTCCTGCTGCTGGTTGCCAGGGAACCATTGATCTCTCTCAAGAAGCTTTCGCTATGATCGCTGATCCTGACGCAGGCAAAATAAACATCAAGTACATTCAGTAAGTAACCCAATTTATAATAACTTTGAACTACAATTATATTTTTAATTATATATATAGTATATAGTACCTATGCAATGGATGTGTGGTTGAATGTGTTTTGATGGTTTCTTATCTATGATTTTGCAGGGTTTGAAGTTTCGTGAGAGATCTTATAACATACAAGAGTATAACTAGCTTGTAATAAGATCTTCAAAATTATTAAACAAAAAAATATCTATATCCACGAAGAGCTATCATATATATATAGTTAAAGCACTACTGCTACACGTATATGTAACTTACAAAGTTGCTGAAACAAATAGAGAACACTTGATTTATTTTCCTTTCTCTTTTCTTCATTAGTAATTTATTTGTTATTCTGTAATCAAACGAGAGGAAGAAGAGACGGGAGGCTCGAGGTATTGGTAGGGTGGAGATCCAACGTCTCCCAAATGAGAGACGTTGGACACACTGACACGTCTTCCAGTGGGAGACGTTGGATCTCGTCCCTCGACACGTGTTAGACACTCATTTTTAACGTCTTCCCACTTTAATGACTTACAATTTTAGTCATTAATAAAAAAGTTTAATGTCTTCCAACATAAGAAATTAAAAACACATCCTAATTTTTAATGTTATAAACCAATGGTATAAGATATTGTAGAGAGTCATTTAAAGTGGAATTTGTTGTAGTGCATTGAATGCATTAAATTTAATTAAGGTCACAAAGATATATCATCATCAATTAAAGTGACCCAATTAAATTCATTTAGAAGTACAATGATCTCAACATCAATTGTCTTAATCCTAATCTAATTATGGTTAATTTTACAATTATCATATCTCACATAATGCTCAAAATTTTACAAACAAAACAAGTATAACAATAACCCTTAAATTTTTCATTAACATTCGCCTTGTACTCTAAACATAAACAATAAACTCAAACTCACAAAAATATTACGGCAAACAAATTTCATTTAAATTCTTAAAATCTACACATTTAGAAAAAATAAATTTGATGATACAATTGCCTTAAGTGTGTAATCTCATACAGTAGTCTCATCTTTTGTTGATGAAAACTTTGAATCCATAATCACATTCATGTAGCGCATATCCAAATAGAATATTTTTTTTTATCTCTCATGGTTAAGTGTTCAACACAAACCAAATCTTGAAGGAAAGATTTGAAGATTGTAGAAGATGAAATTTTTTCCCTCATTGTTGGTTATGCAAAACACAAAACAAAGTGATTAGGAATATAGATTTTTTATTGTTGGGGATTTATGGCTTACACTTTCTAAACCAACAATGAATAATGAGAATTAATTCAATATTTCAAAGTCTAGAGATTAATCAAGAACCATATTCAAAGTATGAATGCAATTATTGATAATTAAATAACCAAATTCAAAGTATGAATGCAAATCTTAATGATTAAATAAACATATTCAAAGTATGAATGCAAATATTGATAATCAAGATTAAGTAATTAAATAATTATAACATGAATTTAGAAATATTTAGTCATAATATAACCATGGATTTAATGTAAGAATAACATAAATTAGATCATGAGAAAGAACACACATTTGTTGAGAGAAAACCAACTTACATAAAATCACAAGCCTATGATTTTATGTGAATAACAAAATGTAACAAGACTTGACACAAATGAAGATTTGTTGCCCAAAAATCTCTATTCCTAGCCTCTACCTTGAGATTTCTTGAAACTACTACTTTGGAATGAGATTGGGATTCACAAGCCTTGACTCTTCATGCAATTCAAGCTTTCTTGATGAAGATCTTGGAGAAAACTAGTAATCTTGAGAACTAGAGAGAGAAAAGGTGAGGGATCAATTTACCAAAAACTCAAGTAGTCCTTTTAAATAGTATAGGAACCTCATTAAACTCAACTAATGAGATTAGAGCCTTTTAAACTAAGGTTTGGAGCCAAAAACACTTAATTGTACGGTGTAGTGTTTCAAAGGACCAACGACGTGTCACATCCCAAAGGGGACACAACGCATGTCTCTATGACTTGGCTCAAAACATCCCAAAATGCCTCCAAACTTTTTGAGTACTCTTATATACTCCAAAGGAACACTTTGGATCCAAAATGATGATTTATAAATGTCTATACCAAAATTTAACTCACACATGTTTACTTTAGTGAAACCGTTATGATTTTTGCACTTTTTCGTATTCTAGAACTTTAGTTTGTTATATTTTGCCTTTTTGTTATTTTGTCATTTTATTAGTTTTATTATAATGACTATTGTTATTCGAAAAAACTGGTATTGATGACGTGGCAAGAGATCCCTGGACACGTGGCTGACATCTGGAGGAACTCTGCTAGTGTATCGACCAGAAGATACACTAGAGGTAGTAGGCGACCCAGTCTATCCTGTGACCAGTCTGGTTGATGGATCCACATATAGCATCATTTTCCAATAAAGATCTTTGTAAATCCCGAAATTAACTCACACAATCTCCTGAGTATCCGATTATTCAGGAGAGAATATCTGTAACAATCTCGTGTAAACCCCCTTGAGCCTATAAATAGACAAAGATAGCTCAAGGAGGAGAGACTTTTGGCTTTCGAATTATTTGAAACTAGAGTAATTCTACTTGAAATATTGTATTGTTCTTTAGAGGTTAGTGAAACTCATTGAACCCTAGTTCTTTGATCACTCCTTTGATTCTCACATCAATAACAATCTAAGTGGACGTAGGTCATTACCAGATCCTGGGGCCGAACCACTATAAAATATTGTGTTCGTATTATTTTTGTCATTCGATTCTTTTCAACGCATTCATTCACATCAAGCATATTCTGACTCCGTGTCAATTGACCAAAATCTGGGTCAACATTCTGGTGCTTTCATTGAGAGCTTGATTTATCATTGTTTAGAAAACTAATGGCGAAAACTGCAAGGAAAGCTGGACAGGCGGCCGCCGCTGCACCATCAAACCCACCTCCTCCTCCTCCTGTAAGCGTAGCTGAGGATGAGCCACATGTGGACTTTGAGGAGGAAGAAATGGATGACGCAACGCTGAAGAGTACCTTGGGGCCGTTGCAGGAAGAACTGGCTAATCTGAGGGCCAGCCAAGAGACTGCTGCCGAAGTTATGACGCGCCAGCAGCAGGAGATTGAACGGTAGCGCGCAGAATTAAGAGAAAGACAGGCAGAGATGGACCGTCGCCAGAGCGAGGCCATGGCAGCCCTAGAGGCAGCCTTGCAATTGGCTAGGAATCAGGCCGCACCTGTCTCGTAGCTTAATCAGCCTGCGAATGGGCCACCCCACAGGGGCCCCAATCCTAGTATGCCTATCCAACCCTCGAGCCTGCAAAGGCCTGAGCAGCCTCAGGTGCCTCATGACGATGTCCTGCTGGACCCTGAGACGCAGCCTCCATCCCAGGCTGGTCGCGGCAATCCCCCGCAATAGAGGCAGAATAGGACCGAGCATCAGCCTCGCAGCCCTAGACGCCATAGGGGTGATGAGCCAAACCTACCGAACAGAGGTCAGTACCCTCCTGGTAACAGAAGGAACTCAGAGTTAGGCTCTGCGGTTTGGGGTCCCCCACGGCACGATAACGCACGGGGACATAACGACCAGCGCAGGCCACCCTCTAAGGCTCGGGACATTTCAGCCAGGGATGGAAATCGAGGGAACAATCGATCCCACCATAGCCAATCAAGGTTCAGAGATGGCCATGGTTATAATGAGGCCAACTCAAGCAAGGTAAATGCTGGTCGGAGAAATGAAGAAAGAGGTAGAGGCGGGAGCCAGGTACCTCAAGATGACCAACCCAATAGACGGGATGCTGGGGGGCAGCCCAGGCAAAATAATGTCTTCAACCAGATCGGGGGTAGCGAGCAGCGGAGAAGAGACGAGGATTTGCGAGACGTACTCAACGATCGCCGCGAGCGACATGGCGAGATCATCCCCCCAGCAACGGAGGCCACAGTAATTCCTGTCGCTGTACAGGCCCAGATAGATGCCCTCAACCAGGCGGTGCAACAGCTGGTCGGGGGAAGGACATCTTACATCGACCACGATAGGAGGAAAGACACTCCTTTCGTCCAGAGGATAGCTATGGCAGAGACTCCTAGCAAGTTTAAAATGCCTATGCTACCGAATTTTGATGGGTACGGTGACCCGGTATCTCACATTAATAAGTTTGAGATACAGATGGATATTCAGAAAGTGTCCGAAGACGCTCGGTGCAGGATCTTCCCTGCAACACTTTCTAAGGCCGCGCAAGAGTGGTTTTTTAAGTTCCCTCCTACAAGCATAGTTTCCTGGGAAATGTTCGTAAGGAAGTTTTACGGACAGTGCTACACAGGTCGTGTGCATCCGACCGAGGCAAACCAGCTGGTTGAAATTCGCCAGCAGGATGGAGAATCACTGAAGGACTACATCCAACGCTTTATGCGAGCAGCCGCTGGAGCAAAAACGGTGGGGGACGAAGGCAAAATGATGGCCATAACCGTAGGGGTTAGGCGTCGCTCCCCCCTGTGGAAGAGCCTCCGTAAAGAAGGAGTTAGAACTACCCAGGAATTCTTGGACCGAGCTGATCTTTACATCAAGCTCGAAGATGCCATTACCGATGATGGAAAACATCCGAACAAGGGTAAGAAGGTTGCCGAGCCCGCCAAAGCCGCCAATGGGTCTAAACCTAACGGAAACGGCAAAGGCAACGGGAACGGCAACGACAATGGCAAGAATGGTGGAAAACGGCCGCATAATGAGCCTTCCACCTCCGACAATAAATGAGCTAAGGGTAACCGTTATGAACCTCGGTTCACTAACTACACTGCCCTCGTTGAGTCACGGGGAGAGGTTTATCAGGCCACAAGTTCTAGTGTGCCTTATAAAAAACCTGGCCCCATTCGAAAGGATATTTCGAAGAGAGACACTACCAAGTTCTGTCGTTAACATAACGACTACGGACATGACACCAACGAATGCAACCAGTTGAAAGACGAAATCGAGTTCCTTATTCGACAAGGACACTTGAGAAGATACGTACGGGCCTCGGGAAATTCCCAACGAGAAGCTCCGGGTAGCAACGAGCAGGCGCCCACGCGCCAATGCTCGCCACCCTTGCAGCCTGCCCCCGTGACTGGCACACTCTTAACCATCTGTGGAGGCCCGTACCTCATGGGAAATAGCGGAAAAGCCAGGGAACGATATGCTCGGACCCTGCGCCACGACCAGGACATCGAGATGATGACTGTGGAGGACCGCGCGCCAAAAAAGGCTCGATCAGTGGAAGGCGAAATAACCTTCTCCGATAGCGATGTCCAACATGTCCGGTTCCCACATTCTGACCCGCTGGTCATGGATATCCAGATGGCTAACATGATGGTAAAAAGAGTGCTGGTCGATACAGGAAGCTCGGTGAATATCCTGTATAAGTCTTCGCTGGAACGCATGAAGTTGTCCGTTAAGGACCTGGAGCCCTGCAACCAAACGATATACGGCTTCTCTGGAGAAGGACTCGCCCCCGCCGGATTGATCAGACTACCGGTGACGACAGGTACAATGCCTGCTACCAGGACATTACTTGCTACTTTTGTAGTAGTCGATTGTCCTTCGGCATACAATGCCGTCATTGGAAGACCTATACTGGTTGATCTACGGGCCATCATCTCTATGTGGCACTTAGCCATGAAGTTCCCAACGGACGCAGGGGTAGGACACATGTTGGGGAACCAGAGGGAAGCCAGAGAATGCTACAACGCCTCAATCACAAAGGCGAAAAATGGAACACCAAAGGGAACACCTATATAGGTTGCGGATGGCAGTTGATACACAAGCCCAATCCGGTGATGAAGTCACCAAATATGGAGTTGCCCAAAGTGAGGATAGAGACTTAGATCCTCGCTTTGGGGATTTTGAAGAAAACGTTGGACCCGTCGAGGACTTGGAAGAGGTCCAACTCGACGAAAAAGACCCGACCAGAGTTGTGAAAGTCGGGAAAAACCTAGAGCCCACAACGAAGCACGCACTGGTGGAATTTTTGCGGAAGAACCAGGAGGTTTTTGCCTGGTCGCACAAAGACATGGCTGGGATAGACCCTGCAGTTATCAGCCATGTCCTAAATATAGACAAGACTTTTCCACCCATGCAACAAAAGAGAAGGCTGCTCGATAAGGATAGATCGAGAGCCTTAAAGGAAGAAGTTGAAAGATTAAAGGAGAATGGTTTCATTAGGGTGGCATTTTATCCATCGTGGGTCTCCAATCCAGTGCTGGTTCCCAAGCCTAACGAAAAATGGCGAACCTGCGTGGATTTTACAGACCTCAATAAAGCCTGCCCAAAGGATTGCTTCCCACTCCCAAGAATCGACCAGCTGGTCGATACTACTGCAGGACACGAGATCCTCTCGTTCATGGATGCATATTCGGGCTACAACCAGATTAGCATGCATCCCCCTGATGAGGATCACACTAGCTTTCGGACCGATACGGGCTTATACTACTATAAAGTTATGCCCTTCAGACTGAAAAACGCAGGTGCGACTTACCAACGGCTAGTCAACCACATGTTTAAGGAGCTTATCGGAGTAAACATGGAGGTATACGTGGACGACATGCTGGTAAAGTCTAAAAAGGAAGAAGGACATGCGAAGGATTTACAAGAGTGCTTCGATATATTGAACAAATACCGGATGAAGTTAAATCCCCTCAAATGTTCCTTCGAAGTTGGATTAGGGAAGTTTTTGGGGTTCATTGTAAATTCAAGAGGAATCGAGGCCAACCCCGATAAGATAAAAGCCCTGATCGACATGAAATCGTCGGAAAGGATCAAAGATGTACAAAGTTTAACCGAGAGAATCGCAGCCCTAAGTAGATTTATTTCGAAGTCAACAGACAAATGCGTTCCTTTCTTCAATCTACTTAGGGGAAATAAGAAGTTTGAATGGACAGGAGACTGCGAGCAAGCTTTTCAGGCCTTGAAAGCTCATATGGCACAGCCTCCCATCTTATCAAAGCCAATCGAAGGAGAAACTTTGTTTATTTATCTGGTGATTACAGAAGTTGTTGCGAGCGCGGTGCTAGTACGAGAAGAAGAAGGCGTACAGAAAGCGGTCTACTATGTAAGCAAAAGGCTGATCGGGGCAGAACTGAGATATCCGCCCATTGAAAGGTTAGCATATTGCTTAATCCTGGCCTCTAGAAAGTTACGCCCCTACTTTCAAGCCCATCCTATCACGGTTTTAACTGACCAGCCCCTTCGGCAAGTCCTCCAAAATCCAGAAGCGGCTGGACGATTATTAAAATGGGCAGTCGAACTAGGGCAGTTCGATATAACTTATTCACCATGAGCAGCAGTAAAAGGACAAGTCTTGGCCGATCTTATTGCAGAGTTCACCGAACTCCTAGACAGCGAGCAATGCAAACAGCCTAGTGCACCTGAGCCTCAAGAGAAAGCTCCTTCATGGAAGTTATTCACGGATGGGTCGTACAACGAATCCCACGTAGGAGCGGGAGTGATATGGATAACGCCAGAGGGGCATCGATTTCACTGCGCTATTAGGTTCGACTTCACCGCGTCAAACAATGAAGCCGAATATGAAGCACTCCTCGCTGGATTGAGAATGGCAAAAGACATGATCATAAAGACGCTTGATATTTACAGTGATTCACAGCTGGTGGTGAATCAAGTTCTAGGAGAATATCAAGCACGAGGCTTAAAAATGGTGGCCTACTTGAATAAAATAAAAGACCTGCTGGCCCAGTTCACGGAGTACACCCTTAAACAAATTCTGCGGGATCAGAATTCAAACGCAGACGCCTTAGCAAAACTCGCGAGCGCAAAGGATGCTGACGCTTTGAACATTGTGCCAGTAGAAAGACTGAGTGAGCCAAGCATACAAGCGGTCGAGACCAATATGGAGATTCGAATGGAGGATACATGGATGGCACCTTACTTGGAGTATCTGAAGAACGGTATGCTACCAACCGATAGAAACAAAGCCAGAACTCTACAAAGGCAGGCCGCTAGGTACATACTGGTCGATGGTGTTATGTACCGAAGAGGGTATTCAATGCCGCTACTCAGATGCGTTACGCCAGAAAAAGCTAAGGAACTCATGAAAGAGGTGCATGAAGGCTTCTGCGGGGATCACGCTGGGGGGCAGAGTTTGGCAAAGAAAATTCTAAGGCAAGGCTACTTCTGGCCAACCATGAACGAGGATTCGATGGAGTTTGTAGGAAGATGCGATAAATGTCAAAGGTTCTCCAAAATTCCACGAGTAACTCCAAATGAATTGAAACAAATGCAAGGCCTTTCACGGTGTGGGGGATAGATTTGATTGGGTCCCTACCTACAGGAAAGGGTGGAGTAAAATATGCCATTGTGGCAGTCGACTACTTCACCAAATGGGCCGAAGCTGACCGCTTGCTACCATCACGACCAAGAAAGTTCTTGACTTTGTCATCAAGAGCATTGTTTACCGGTATGGTTTGCCCCGAAAGATTGTGTCAGATAACGGAACCCAATTTTACAGTGACTTATTCACCGACTTCTGTGAAAGGCATGGAATTATTAAAAGATTTTCTTCAGTTACACATCCCCAAGCAAACGGGCAGGTCGAAGCCGTGAATAAAACTCTTAAAGATACCCTGAAGAAGAGGCTTGAAGATGCTAAAGGAGCATGGCCGGAGCAGTTGCCTGAAGTCCTCTGGTCGTATAGAACATCTCACCGAACAGCGACAGGTCATACCCCATTTTCCCTAGCTTACGGATATGAGGCTATGTTACCTGTCGAGTTAGATCCCCCCTCACATCGACGCGTAGCATACGACCAGGACTAGAACAGCCAACTAATGATGGTTTCCCTAGACTCAATTGACGAGATAAGGGAGAAGGCCCAACTCCGAGTTGCTGCATACCAGCAAAAAGTCGCCTGGTACTTCAACTCCAAAGTCAAAGAAAGAAAATTCAACGTCGGGGACTTGGTGCTACGACGAGTTTTCTTAAACACCCGCGACCCCACTGCTGGAGTACTTGGACCTAATTGGGAAGGACCTTACAGATTGAAGAAGTCCTTCATCCGGACACCTACAAACTTGCACGCCTAAACGGAGATCTTATTCCACGTTATTGGAATGGAGAACACCTGCGCAAGTATTATCAGTGAACAGTCCTTTTTAAAGGACTGGCTTGTATTAAATTTTACTTTTTACAAGTTTTGCAAAGAGGGTTAGCCACGTTGTATGGCTAATCGCTCGTATATGTAAGATTCTATTTTAGAATCACTCGTAAAGACATGTTTAGTCCATTTTTAATACGAGATTATAAGGGACTGTGCACAGTCAGCCATTCTTGCCAACCTTTGTAAATTTATATTTACAAGTATTTGTTCATTACGTGTGTTGTTTTGCTGTATTACAAGTATTACTTTTCCACCCGAGCAGAAATGTTCGAACAAGTCATGATCAAGGCAAGTGACCAAGGACCTAAAGCTCCTCGATCACTTGGGAGGCATATAAGGCACATCAATAGCAAAGCGTACCAAGAGGTATGTAAACACATGAACAAAATGAGTGAAAGCATGCTAAAGTACTTAGAGTATTTTTCAAAATTTATATTTTGATAAATCAAGCCAAAGTACTATGCTAAGTTCGGTCATATGGACAGATGTTATAATAGATGAAAATATTATGACATTATAAAGCAATCTTTTACACCGCAAGCATCACTGCTTGGATGTAACTGTTCAAATAAAAGGAAAAGTTTGCTGCCCATGCAGCAAATTCAAAAAAAACAAGATATTGTCTTTACATCACGACCCGTGGGTCGTGCAATCAAAAGAAAAAAATAATAATAATAAAAGCTCAAGAGACGTTGGGAGCAGGAGGGTCTTTATCAGCATTCTGATTGGTCACATCCTCAACGACTCTTTCTTCCTCTGCGCCAGCGATGCTTTGGGCAGCAGCGACCCTTGCTCTTGCCTCCTCTTCAGCCAATTGAGCAGTGCAGCGGGTCAGCTCAACATTTCTAACATCTTCTGAAAGATAACCGAAGTTGACGCCCTGATTGTTTTTCCAGAAGTTATAAAAACACCGGAGCGTCGCATTCTTGTACCTTTCCAGATCTTTGGCATTGGAAAGCTTCAGCTGCTCCACTTGGCTCTCAAGAGTAGCGATGGCCTCATCCTTGGACTTGAGCTCCTCACCCAGTCTCTTGCATTCTCGAAACTGGACTCGGCTGGACTCCTGATACTCCTCCCTCTGCTTCCTTATAGCTGCCTTCGAAGCTTCAGCCTCCGATAGCTTTGTCACCGCAGCATCCCTCTGCTGAACGATTGCCTCCAACTCCTTCGCATGCCTGGCCTCTACAGCCGAGAGTTCCTTGGCTGCTTTCACCTGGTACCTCTCGATAGCCTTCGCCCGAGCCTGGTCGATGGTAGCTTGGACACGAGTGCGGGCGGCAGTTGCAGTCAGCAAAGCCTGTGGACAAAGGATAAAGTTAGAACCTGTTGCAAAGAATAAAAGACTAAGGCCAAAGAGATAAGAAGCACTTACGCTGGCCATTTCATTTAGGGCCCTGTTAAAAATTTGGTCGACCCCCATAGTCTCTGCCTCAGCCATCGCCTCCTTGCTACGGTCGTACCTTACGATGTGTGCAAGGCAGTCCTTGGCCGCTCGCAGAGCGCTGTTCGAGAGTTTGGCCCCGAGGGATTCGTCCCTCTGAGTCTGTTCCTTGGCAGCCGCGGGTTGAGGAGTCGTCATCGCAGGCGGAGTTTCCTTTTCAGCAGGAGCCGAAGGCTGAGCAAAAGTTTGCCCAGCTGGCACGTCCTTGGAAGGATCTTCTGTTCGACCCTTCTTGGTAGGTCCCTGGCTTGTTTCATCGTTGTGTCTCCTAGACGACTTCCGACGAACAAAAGGAACTTCTACTTCCTCCTCAGCCTGGTATAAGTCAAAAACGTTGGGAGTGGCCATATCTGCATGCAAGTAAACACATGCAAATGATAAGATAAAGGCAGATAAAAACTCTCGATAAAACAGAAAAGAGGTCACAAAGTTAATACCCGAGCTACAACTACTGGTCGCTACACTATTGACTCTATTAGTCATACACTCACTATCTGGCATGAAGAAGTCTGGCCCAAGATTTGGAGTATATGTAAAGTTGCCCTCCCCGTCAAACATGTGACAAGGAATGGGCAAGCTATTTAAAAGCAAAATAACTTTACCGTTCTCATCAGAGGATTCCCCCAAGTCCACAACTGGCTCTTTTGCCTTTTGTTTCCCCTTGCCTTGGGGAGCAGAAGGCCTTTCTGCAGAAGGATTGCACGTGGGCTCCCTGATTGTAACCCCCGTCGGCCTCCTTCATAGAGGGGACGCAGGGGGCTGCTGCTCGGGAACCCCCTCGGCAGTGGCATCAGCTATCACGGGTCCTCTTATTTCATGGCGAGGAGCCAGGAGGCCAACTAGCCTCAAATTATCATCAGTGACCACAGACTTGACGCTTTTTTCTGCGTCTGTCATCCTGGCCAATGCATTGGACCTCAACACCATGTCTAGTGTTGGGGTCGGACGTAACCATGGGCCTGAAAGAAAAAATGTACTTTAAGAATAATGAAGAGAAATTCGCTGATGAGAAGTACCGACCAGTAAAAGCAGCACTTACCTCCTCGAGCGAAGGCCAAGTTGTTGCTGGTTATGTCCGGATTAAGGAAGTACTCCTTACTGAACTGACCCACGTTGGATATGTGCGTGGTGGCACTCAGGAACGTCCGGTTTGTCTCCTAGTGACAAAGATGGAAAAAGCCCGTCCCATACTGTTGAGGGTTGGACTTGAGGTCAAAGAGATAATTGACCTCATGGGGGGGGGGGGGGGGTAGGTTCTGGCCATTTTTTAAGTTTGTACAGGATATAGAGTGTGGAAAGCATTCTATATCCATTTGGAGTAATCTAGAAGGGGGTGACATCGAAATAATTAGCCACCCCCTGATAAAAAGGATGTAGAGGCAGGACAACCCCTGCCTCTATGTGGTACCGAGACCAAGCACTGTATACACCTCCGGGGAGGTTAGCCCTTTGGTCTGCAGCAGGAATTTTGAGAGTGACCCCTGTGAGAGGATACTTCCTAAGGTAGTTAGCAATCATCCTAGGAGTCACTAGGCTGGTCGGGGAGAAATACCACTCGACATCAGGCAGATTCTGATGGCGAGGACGGGCTCTAGTTTGGATATTAGGGTCAGGAGCAGGATTTTCTCGACCACTGGTCAAAGGAACCCTAGCCTGTGAATCAGGCTGGGCAGGAAGGTTTGGACTATCGTCGGATTCGGGTCTATTCTTGCCTAAGGATTTGGAATGAGCCATTTGAGGAGGAAAAGGACGAGGTCTGGAGGAAGATCGTGAAAAAGGAATCTCGTGAATTCGGTCGGTCAGTTGTTCTTCGCCTTTGAGCAGCTGGGCGAGAAGATCGTCGTCGATGGGCCGCTCACCTCCCCACAAATCTGGCATCAAAGTCTGCAAACAGAAGAATGGGGAGGTGAGGATAGAGAATTTTTAAAGGCTTTTTAGAATAATGCTGATCGAGTATAAAAGTCAAGCTCTTATAAAGCAGCATTCTAACAAAAAGCTAAATTTTTCCACACGAACAGTTTGAGAAACGGATCAAAGGGTGAAAGCAAAAAGTTTTTCAAAAAATCTATTTCAACTCCCCTTAGGGCGGGAAAAACCTATTTTTCGACTGGCCTAAAAATCGAATTTTTACTTCGATTTTACGTCCTAAAAGTATGATCCCAACTATCAGACTAACTCGTAACCTTTTTCATCTACAAGACACTCTATTAACAAACATCTCAACCCAGAAGCAGATGAACTCAAACAGTCGACAAACAGAAGCATGCATTACAAAAATACAAAACATAAAGATTCGAAGACTTACCAGAAAGAAGTCATGGAGAATGATAAAGAGTCTTCGGAAATCGAGGAACTCTCGGGCTGAACTTTAAGAGCGCAGAAGAATGGCCTCTGGGAGAAGACGAAAGCTCTGGTTTTAGGGTTTCTAGAATGAGTAATAGCGTGTGTAAAAAGAAAAAGAAAACTTCGGAGATGTTATATAAGTTTGTCTGTGGCATTAAAAAGGTGTAATCATCAGTTTCCCTTTTTCGAAGTATGGGGAAGCGAGATAGCCGTCGAATTATTACTGGGGAACCGAAAAGTCATGATTAAACAAGAGTAGGTTGCTTTTTCCAAGAACACACGAAGGGTTTTGACACGTATGGCGGGGTCACCGAAGGGTCGTTCATTCAAAAGTTTATTTATTGATCGTAACAAATAAACTTGGGGGGCAAATGTTATCCAAAAAATTGGTATTGATGACGTGGCAAGAGATCCCTGGACACGTGGCTGACATCTGGAGGAACTCTGCTAGTGTATCGACCAGAAGATACACTAGAGGTAGTAGGCGACCCAGTCTATCCTGTGACCAGTCTGGTCGATGGATCCGCATATAACATCATTTTCCAATAAAGATTTTTGTAAATCCTGAAATTAACTCACACAATCTCCTGAGTATCCGATTATTCAGGAGAGAATATCTGTAACAATCTCGTGTAAACCCCCTTGAGCCTATAAATAGACAAAGATAGCTCAAGGAGGAGAGACTTTTGGCTTTCGAATTATTTGATACTAGAGTAATTCTACTTGAAATATTGTATTGTTCTTTAGAGGTTAGTGAAACTCATTGAACCCTAGTTCTTTGATCACTCCTTTGATTCTCACATCAATAACAATCTAAGTGGACGTAGGTCATTACCAGATCCTGGGGCCGAACCACTATAAAATATTGTGTTCTTATTATTTTTGTCATTCGATTCTTTTCAATGCATTCATTCACATCAAGCATATTCTGACTCCGTGTCAGTTGACCAAAATCTGGGTCAACAACTATATAAGCCTAGTGGAAAGAATGTAATGATAACTTTAGAATTTATATTTGAAATAGTGTTTTGAGAGTCTCTCATATTTGGGGTATTCCCCTTGTTGCTATGGATTTGGCATGAGCTTTGCTCAACAATCCAATCTGATGCATCATTTGGTATTATTAGACCCTCGGTTCTTTCCTGAGAGGTAAGATAGCCATGGACGCTATTTGGAGTCGCTTCGATGTCGACACACATGAAGTGAAAGCCTTTTGGGCAGATCAAAAACTTCAACGGATGTGAAGAAGAGATTTGACTCAACGTTGATTTGAGCGAGTTAGAGATTCAAACAACGGAGAATGGCAATTATGAAGGTGGATTGCCCACCACCGATCATCTTCTCCACCCTTATTTTAAAGGTACCATCCATCATCACCATTAGCTCTATCTCTATTCTCATCCTCATCACCCACCACCACCTTCTAGCCCATCACTCCATCGTGAACCTTCACCATCACCATCACCACCACCTCACTCATATTCATCTTCCTCTCATTCTTGGTACCACCGTCTCTCAACCCCACACCCACCACCACCACAACACCGTGACCAACATGAACCATATTACTCTCACACTAGCCTGAATCCACTCCATTATCAGAAAGAAATATTCAATGAAAAACACACTCATAGCCCATATACCCAACTCAATACATACCATGTTTCTAACCAAAACCAATTGAATGACCCATATTTAATTGGTACACATGATCCATTTTCATATAAACCCAAAGAAAGAATCTGCCAACAAAGTCATAAACTGCATAAAGAATTGAAAATTAGAGGAAGAAAAATAGGGGTTGAACTCATAGCTTCTCACCATCAAGAACGTTCTTCAAATGTTGCTAATGAGATATTTCTTGAAACCCATCACATTCCCACGAGAGACAACCTGTCCTTTTATTTTTATGAGAAAACAAACCACACGACTACAACAACCAACCGACAGAATTCAACCACATCGTCTATGGCAGTAGCAATGAACTCAGTGTTAGATTGTAAACATCATTTAACATTCAAAAAAAATTGTTTACAATCAATCCAATAACACATTTTATTTAGAGCATTGATTTAGAGTCTAGAGAGCATACCTCCCATATTGCCAATCCCTTCTTGAGCCATTTCCTCCCTTAGCAATCTTCCAACTCACCTACAAAACATGCGCAAAATGAAAGAGAGACCTAATGGATAGAAAACCCTTACCACAATACCACTCTACCCTCAACTTTCACCCATACAACATATATATATTATGCTCTTATACCTTAAGAGGTATTAGTGGGCTAATTGGGCTCATTATATTATGAAGTGGTGAACTATAGTTTAATGGGCCAACACATAGTCATTAGGGTGCCACCATGTGCCTCTAATGCAATTAGTAAGTGCAAACCATCCCATTATGGTTATTGGTAATTAGTAGTCACTTTAGTTCATGGTTGTGATTATGGAATAATGTCTATGATTATATTAGTCCATAACAGTAATTCTAACATTCTCCCACTTGGACAATATAATCAAACCACCATAATATTGTCTAACACATATATGGCAATCAAATAAATCATACATAATATTATACCGATAGGATACAAATATTACATATGACATGGCCCTGTAGACATTTAAATATCATAACAACCATTAACTGTCAAACCAAACATGCATGAGGTACGATAGATTGAGACTATGCGCATTCATCTCCTTTTGTACCTGTCACTTCGTTGAACAATAATATATACATATATAAACATATATATGTAATAGCAACAATAAGAAGTGACTTCAATTATCATTATGCATGTTTAGAACAAAACACAAGCTATAAGCAATCCATACAAAATACTAGCATGTTCAATACATAAATAACAAAACTCCCACTGAGCTCAACAAGCTAGGCTCCTGACAATCCCATTCGGGCAACATGCTCTAAAAACACACATACAGGTAAGCCTTTCGTTAGTGGGTCTGCTAACATGCTAGTGGTAGGCGTGTACTCAATAGAAATGAAGGACTCAACGACTTTCTCTTTAACAAAATAGTACTTTATATCAATATGCTTTGAGCGAGAAGTACTCCTAGTGTTCTTAGAGAAAGCTACTGCTGCGGAGTTGTCACAATACAATTTCAGCGGCCTCGAAATAGAGTCTACAACATTCAATGCTGAAATGAAATTCCGCAGCCATATTGCTTGAGAAGTATCCTCATAACACGCCATATATTCTGCCTCCATCGTAGAAGAAGTTGTGAGTGTCTGCTTGACACTTTTCCATGAAACAGCTCCTCTAGCCATCATATAAATGTAGCCTGAAGTGGACTTTTTATCATCCACGCATTCTGCATAATCGGCGTCACTGAACCCAACTATATCAAGAGTGTCAGCTCGCCGATAAGTCAACATATGATCCTTTGTACCCTGAAGATACCTCATGACTTTCTTAGCCGCTTTCCAATGGCTAAGACTAGGATCACTCAAGTATCTACCCAACACGCCGACAACAAAAGCAATATCAAGGCGTGTGCATACTTGAGCATACATCAAGCTACCAACCAGTGACGCATAAGGAATGACTTTCATTTCATCTCTTTCTTTATCATTTTGTGGACATTGAGCCTTTGAGAACTTGTCACCCTTCACTATTGGTGCCTTCCCATGAGAACATGCATGCATATTGAATCTTTTCAAGATCCAATCAATGTAAGTCTTCTGAGACAAACAAAGAATACCATTAGCCCTATCCCGAAGAATCTGAATCCCAAGCACATAGGAAGCCTCACCAAGATCCTTCATATCAAAATGGCTAAACAAAAGGTTTTTTGTCTCAGACAACAGATCAGAATTATTAGATGCAAGCATGATGTCGTCAACATACAATACTAGAAAAATAAAGCTGCTCCCACTGACCTTCATGTATATACATTGATCTACTACATTCTCCTTGAAGCCATTTGCAGTGACAATCATATCGAACTTGAGATACCACTGCCTTGATGCTTGTTTAAGCCCATAGATAGACTTTTTGAGCTTGCACACTACAAGAAAAAATGCTTTTAATAACACCGAAAATGTGTTATCAAAACATACGATAACACTTTCTGATGTGTTAAGACCGACTATGTTATCGTAGGTCAGGGTACTTTACATAACACTTTATCAGTGTTATACAGATGTGTTATTGTACTGTCAACGATAACACAATTTCTGTGTTATTTTAATATATAGATAAGTGTTTAATTATGTTATTTATAGTCGATTATATAACATTTTTTTTGTGTTATACTACACTTTAGTATAACACTTTTTTTGTGTTATACTACACTTTAGTATAGCACATTTTTTGTGTTATACTATACTTTAGTATAACACATTTTTTGTGTTATACTACACTTTAGTATAACACATTATTTGTGTTATATAATTAAGTTTGCATAACATAATTCTTTGCATAAAAAGTGTTATTGTAATAGATATTATAACTCAATTTTCGTATTATTGTTATATTTAGATATGTTTAAATTCTCATTATATATTTTATTTATATAACACTAATTTATTCCATTATATTTTTAATTTTTTTATATAATTAAAATTAGCTTTCTAATATATACTAGCATCATCAAATGAACTTGATTTTCAAATAACAAAAAGTAAGAACATTCAACATTGAATTAACAATCCACAATTTAGTTTAAAACATTCAACACTGTCATCAACAACAAAATATTCTTTAAGTATTCAAGGAGTTTAAAAGTTACTACTTTCAACACAAATAAATAAACAAAGTTACTACTTTCAAGGAGTCTTAAGTATCATTTTATACTTCGCTTGTCACATCTGCAAAATAAACAAAGAAATATTTTATTGTTATTATCTAGCATCACAAATTACTTCAAGAAAAATGCTATGGAAATTATATCCAAAAAAGGACACCACATACAAAATAATGGATTCACAACTACACCAAAGCAAACAAAAACCATTCTACTTCGAAACTACTCGGAAATGAGTATTTTACTTAAGAGTGTCAAAAACCATAATTTCCAAGTCTCCACATAAGATATAAAGGAAATACTAGCAGTTTTTTCTTTTTTGGTTTCATCATGTTATGACAGGTGAGCAAAAGAAACAATTAACTAAAGTCGCACAAAATAGATTAGCATTTGCTAGTTTGGTAAAGTTGAGTCCTATTGAATATATGTAGTCTAAGCTAAACCCATGATAATATAATATCATTTCCTCTCAACAATGCAAGAATAAGCAACAAGTTTTGCTATTCTATTGATATGAATCATGATGAGTAATTGATTCTTATTATTGAAAATGAACCAAGTGATGAGTACAATTGGGATAGCCAATTAGCTTTATTTATAAGTTGGCTAGCCGATCAGAAGAATTCAATCAAGATAAGCTCAAAAAAAATTACAGGTCTTACATGAGCTCAAGAACAAGTGAAGAAGCTCCCCCACCACCGTTGCATATGACACCAACCCCGTACTTTCCCTTTTTATGTCTCAATACCTGCAACAACATTATTCTTATTTCAGAAATTCCAAGTAAAATATATCAGAGAGAGCATAGTTACCAATGTCTCTTTTATTCCACAGCTAAACATAACTGCATGATGTAAGATATATATAAGATCCAATGGCCTAGAATCTAGATGACACTCATATTATATGTGTGCAAGGCAAACATGTGATTAGGCTTACTAAAAAAGAAGCAATAAAGAGCATAAATTGTTGTGCCAATTCATTAGTCTGAAATAGTTTGAGAGATTAAATAAAGAGCATGACCATGTGTTTAGAATAAGTCCAACAAGCCATAAGAAACTCATAAAAGAGAAACACAAATAGAACACCACAATAAACTAAGCTACAAAAATCAGCAGCAGAGTGTGCTTTATGATCGAAGTCACTGCCAAAAAAAAACAGAGAGAGAAAACACAACAGAATAAACTTGGAAGTTTTATTAACCAACAATTATGGGCCAAACAAAAAGCTATTATACAGCATGTCTGTTTTAGTAGCCAGGATAGCTTTTCCCAAAGAATAACTGTTGTCTTTGTAGACAGAATTGTACAGTAATGGACAAATACACAATTGATCAAGGTATTGGGCTTCAAGGGTAGACAAAAGTTAATTATTTTATCTCCAAAATGATTTGTAACCACCAATAGTTTATCATAGAGGTTGATTAAAAATGGAATCATAGAAATATGTTGATTAAAAAATGAAAGACAATCATAGAGGGAATCGAAACCTGCTGGCCATTGTCTCCTTCTCTGTGGATTAGAATTTTCCCAATCTTGATTCCTTTACAACATGCTCTCAGAGCATTCTCCATACTCTCACCGCTGTAATGACAAGAATAAGTGTGCAATGAGAATATATCGAATTAGTACATTGTGAAAAATTACAGCTTTGAATCTTATTTTTTGGCCCAAGAATAGAAATCCTCTAGAGTTTGCTTCCAAATATAAAATTTATATGAAAAACTGACAAAAAAACACATGCCACAATTGCTTTGCGAAATTACCTCCTGATTATAGACACACCACATAATCTCTTACAGAAATCTACACCAGTATACACGGACTCTGCGAAAGACAAGAGATGTAAATTAGCTATCAGCAATTACAGTTTCAAGAAATTGGACTCTCTTAGCGAAATCAAAATTAGAAAAAAAAAAATTAATAATGAAGGTATCATCTATACAGCATAAACTAACTTTAGTCTTTGAACAGCAAACATGCATATGAAGCATGGGTCCTACACTGTCATATTAGAACAGTTAATATTAGATTTTCCTTTTTAGAGATTTGTAGTACTGACAACATAATGCTTTGCTTTTCTAATATGAGTAGTGGCACTTAATTGTTGAGGCTAAACAGTTAATGCCCTCACATTCAGACAAGAAATGTTACTCATATGCTAAAAAAATTTATGTTTAAAAAAAGAAAAAAGGAAAAGTTACAATATGATAAGTAATGAAAATGAAAACTGAAAACTGAAAGGGACAAAGAACTAAAAAATTCCATTTGACTGTCAGCTTACCAGTTGGAGTGGCCACCTGTTTTTCTGTAAATGGCAGATGTCCCAGACCATGCTCAACGACCTGGTAATAATTTGAAGATCATTACTCATTGACTAATCCCATTCTCAAAATGCAAAACCATAAATAAACTTCCTATTCAAAGAAACAAATACTCACCAAACGAATCAACCGATCATCATAAAATACAAAATCATGCTTCGTTGTTTGTGAATCACGTATGAGGGTATGCATGCCCCGTATCTGCATGAGTCAACCGGTAATTAGTGCCATAAAAAGTTGTTGAAATTACATTAATAACAGAGAATGAAGCTTTCCAGATACCTGAAAAGTTGAATTTATAACGTATAAATTAGGATATATTTTACACAAGTCATGCTGGCCAAGCTTTGTACGGATGTGTTGTACAATCAAATCAATAGCCAGGTGATTATCTCCTCCGCGAGGAATAATGATGTCAGCATATTTTTTTGTAGGAAGAATAAAGTCATCAAATGCAGGCTTCACAAACTTTGAGTACTGCATTAAAACAAAAACATTTTAAGAAAATGAAATGGTGAAAAATGTAGCCTACTTTCATCAGATTATTCTCTCATTTTCATATGATCAAGTACTGGAGACTAATAGTGAACCCTCAACCCTATCGAGTGGAGATTTTCCGAAAGGGAATGACATAAATGATTAAACAACAAGAGTTAATCAAATAATAAGAGCAAACCATCCATCACAAAGATCACTTTCAAAAATAACACTTTGACATTTCTAGCTACTGTAATGACCCACTAATCTAGACTATTTGGACCATTAACGAAACTATACATAAAACTTACATTTTTACGAAAATACCATAATTTTATTGAGTAACTTGTAAGATAAGAGTTACTTACAAATAAATAGAATACTAAAAAGGATATGGGATCCCATTGTCTTTAAAAACAAAACATGATTTAAAATAAAAGACATTACATAAATGGTGCGGAAAATACATGTAAAAAGACATAAAACAGAAACTACATCCTCGAATCGAATAACGCTCGGCCCCTTGACTCCATTCACCATCGATACACATCCTCTAAGCGTCACGAATCTTTCCGCCTCTAAAGCTTATTTCCTGCACATAAACAGAAAGGAATGAGCCTAATGCCCAGCAAGGAAAAATCTAACACATAGTCATACACATCAATTTCATAATAACGTAAAGACATATCATAACACATAATACACTTATTATAATGGCCATTATTACTTGGGGTCCCATAGACTAAACAAGCTTATGCCCATAAGATTAGTGGGGTCCTACCAGCTAAATAGGCTTATGCCCACAATCTTCTTGGGGTCTTGTTAGTCAAATAGGGCATAAGCCCAATCCTACAACATACACATCAATAACATATTCATAACATATGAAAACATAACACATAAGATAACATAAACATAAACATATAGATTCTAGCCTATTTTCCTTACCAAGGTTACCGGGATATGTGGACTGATTTGGGACTTTTTGGAACACTCCTAAAACCATAATGAACAAGAGTGAGTCTAAAGAAGAAAGGAGATGAAATGAAAGGGATGGAAAGACTAAATCATTGAAAGTTATACTTACCAAACTTATGTGCTCAAGAACTAAGATTCCCTAACCAAAATGAAGATTAAGGTTAGAAATTGAGTAGAAGACTATGAGAAATAAAATAACATAATACAGAAAGGAACTAGAGTTTTGGTTACCTCAAAGACTTGCAAGATCAATCTAACCACAACCAAAATACTAACGAACCTCACTTCCCAAAGTGTTTGATAAGCTTATGATGTTTAAGCTTATGATTTTCCCAAACCAGGTGTTTAAACTCTCACACTCACTTAACACTAGCAGCTTCTGAACTTAGAGTAAAAGGTGAAGAAATGGCTGGGTACTAGGCCCTATTTATAGAGTTTGGGAATGAAAGTATCTTGATTTTACTTGAATAAAAATAATGGCTTTTTAGGGGAAAATCATTTGAATAATCGTTCAGCAGAGGCTAAAGACTCGTTCAAAAGATGCTGGACTGTTGAGGGAGTTTGAATGGCTGAAAGGAAATGAATTCAAAAGAGTTTGAATTTATGCTGGAGGAGGCGATATATCGCCCCCTGTAGGCGATATATCGCCTGGGCCAGTATGCCCGAGGCGACCGTGCATCGTTTTGTGTTTTCCGTATCTACGTGCTGCGACATATCGCCCCCTATAGCTGCGATATATCAGCACACGCTGAATATTTAAACACGAAATTACACATTTTTAGCTAAGTTTGATGGAGTAAACAGCCTTGACTAAGCCCTCAACGTATTCAAAGCTGCTGACTGACCCTATAACATTCAAACTTTACCCTTATTTAATTTAATCCTCAAAAATACTTAATCCTTAATTACCATTCATAACATGTGCTTAAAATCCTATTGGTTGATGTCTAAACCTTATAATATAATAAATATAATCCTTAATATCAGTCACATTAATCAAACCTTAGGTTATACTTAATATTCTTAAACTATAGATTAAACTTAGAAAATCTATAAGTACTACTATGAGTGTCCAAAAAATTCCCGGTCTGAACCAAAAATCCACAGTTACAAAGATAATACTAAACATACTATAATACTACTAAATAATTAGCTAAGTAAAGTTCTTGGACTCTACAGCTACTAACAAGTAACAAAACATAATTACCACCAGAGTTGCAGTTTCATCTCCTGAGGTATATTCATTGATACTTTAAACTTAATTGAGGCCCACAAATTCAAAGATATAATCTCTTGGAAATAAGAATGATTACAAAATTACATGAATAGTTGCTAACCTGATCAAGAACTGTACCAATATCCCTGTTTTTTTCTACTGTGTCATGCCTTATCCTCCTTGCTAAACGAACATCAGCATCTGCACTGAAAAATTTTCAATGTGAAGTGCCTCAACTTAGTAACACTATAAAGTGACATATCACGGCATCCCATAGTTAATGCAGAAACTATAAAAGAAATCATTATATTAATTGAATCTCAAATGTAATGGTATAATACTGAATAAATTAGAAAAAAAAAATAGTCAGATAAGCATCTCAAGACCACATATTTGTAGTAGTAACTAATGAAAAGCATCAGAAATACAGAGTAAGAACATCAAGTAGCCTAAATGATAAAAAAGAAAATAAATGACCTGTATCGACAAATATCTTCATATTCATCAACTCTCGAACACGGGGATCATGAAAAATGAGAATGCCTTCCAAAATTATCACATCTGAAGGGTTTACCTGCACAGCATATGCTGCCATATTGTTGAAGTAAGGGTCCTCTAATTCAGAATTCTAATAGAGATAAGAAACATACTGATAATTGCAAGCATGCACATACTGTAAGTAATGAATAACTTTAATTCTCCTATAACTTCTCTTTGGTAAGACAAGTATAAGAAAACAAGAGGCAATTCATTAGACCAGCATGTTAAGAAAACAAAAGTTACCCTTCTAGGCGGGAAGACATTGTTTTTGTAACTCTTGAAGTCATAGTTTGGAATATCTACTGCTTGCCCATTCCTCAACTTATCCATAGAAGCTAAAAGTTTCTCATTATCAAATGCATCTGACAATAAAAGCAATTTTACATCAAAAGACATGAAAGAAACAGCATGCACCATATAGGAGAAATACATACCATAGTTAGGCTAGTTATGGCTACAAAGCAAACCAATTCTAATGTGCCCCACTAAATGGCTAAAAATATACTACATTTTTGTGAATTTTTAGCAAGATACAGGTATTAGAAACTTTGTACAAATGGGCACTAAATTACATAAAGTTTAATAGCACAAACCTCATTGCTTGGTTTAAATGCAATCAAACACTATATACTCCTAGAAAAAATATAATGTGACTAAAACAGAAATTCCCTCACCAGGATGATCAAAATTGTATTCATGTACTCTTGCATGTTCTTCTGGTGTCAAATTATGGTAAAAAGAATCCTGAGAAAGCATAAACAAAAGTATTATAAGAATGATGTGCAACACATATACACAGATATTTTTATAAATAAAAGCTTTCTAGATTTTACCTCAAGCATAAAATGACATAAATATTAGAAAATTTATGAAACAAATAAACAGCAAAAATATGGATTTCCATTTAGTTAAACTTACCATCATAAACCAGAAAATCCACAAGTAACCAAAAATGTGCCAAAAGAAAAATCAACTTAAGAATCAACACAAAACTATTTTAACCCTTGAGCTGAGTGTTACCAAGTTCAACTCATAAATATAATTAAATTTCTTACAAGCAAATAAATCAATAAGTATGTTTCAAATCAATTATATTCAAGTAGAGAAAACCAGAAGCCTAGAATCATACAAATCATGAAAATTTTCATGATGAGATTACCTGGTTAACAAGAACAACACGCTGGTCATGAAGCTACTGTATAATCATATCACAAACTGTAGTCTTACCAGATGCTGCTCCACCAGCAACCCCTGCCATGCAAAGAATAATGTGATATCTAGAATAGACTACAGAAGAACAAGCTTCTTCCAACAATTCGTCTTCCTAAAAGAACGAAAACCTTATGCGCCAAGACCATAGTCCAGCATATAGAAATACAAGAGGCTACCAAAGAAACAAAATAATGAATTTTTAAAAAAGCTAAGGGTGGAAACAATAAAATTTTTAAGAACCACATAGATAAGAAGGTGAAATTTCGGGAAGATATATTAAAAATATATATATATACAAATCTTTTGTAGGGGGGCTATTTCCCATCCTGGTCACTATGTAGGTCCATCCCTGACCACAGCATAATATTTCCCTCAACTTAGGATGATATCTATTTAGTAAAGAAAAATGAAGTATTGGATGCTTGTACGTGTTCCAATCCAAGTTTAAAGGCATATTCATGATATATATTTAAAAAAAAATTAAAAAGAAGAATGTCGTAACAATGTAGTTTTCCAATCCAACTTTACCTATGACAAAAGGTTGCATAAGAATGTTATCTGTAGCAGAGGTTGTTGGTTCGTCCACATTTGAATGCCTTTCCTACAGACCGTTCATGTGAAATCCAGAAAAATGAACCCCTGAGGAAGCTTCTATTAAGTCCGCAACTGATTTGGACTCCATGCCCATAGACCTATCCCATAAAAGAGACAACGGTATACGAACAAGGTTATGCAAAGAAGAAAATGAACAAACATAAATCATTCTCAAGAAAATAAAAAGAACTTCATGTCTAGCAATGTGAATCTTGAGTCCAACTGATGGTTCGATTGAGTATAAGTTTTTATGAACCATTAACCAACTCGGCTATTGAACAATCAAATTCAGTAAAAAAAGATGGTCAAGTCGCTTGATCAGAAGTGGGATAATAAAACAATACCAAAGGGTACCCACCTAGCGTTATAGGATCTTAAACTGGTAAACAAGCTCGAATTCAAAGACTTATTACAATGGACAAAATATATCATCTTAAAAACTCTGGCTTTATATGTTAGTGGCAGTGATTGATCAAAACAAGCAACAACAATCCAAATGGAAATGCTATCTCAGTTACATGTACCAAATCAGTATTCCAAATGCTTCTAACCCAATAATCCACACAACAATAGTCCAAGTATCGACACCACTGTGCCGCAAATGACACCAAGTTTCGTGTAGCAAGCACACCAAGTTCCATGTACTGACACCAAGTGAAGAGGCACTTTGAGAATGGGATGTTGGATGCTATTGCAGGGGCAAACACATCATTTAGAGACTTAGCAGCATCAGTGGCATCAAATCCGAATATATTATCCCCTGTTGGACAATATAAAAATAGGACGCCAAATTAAGATCAAGTGGCAGTTAAAAGAGATTGAGTCGATTGGGCAACTGGGACTTTCCATCACCAAAGTGCATCAAGATTCTTCTGTGATATGTTGCTTGAAAGGTTGAGTTCAGAGAGATTCCTGTTTTCTTCTTTAACTCGTTGCAGTTTGTCTTCCATGCCATGTTGGCGCATCTCTAGGTTATTCAGCATTTGGAGCCCGTTCTTCAGTTCCAATGCTAAGGCTCTTTGGTCCTCTTGAGATTCATAATGCAACTTCTGCAGAGCTTGGAGTGTTTCTTCAACTTGTAGAAACCTTGAGTGCTCCTCTTGCATTAGGGTTTGAAATTTATTTAATTCATCATTTTTTTTCTGTAAGTTGTTGGTCTTTCCTAGATATCTTCTGCAACAAATCATCTACCTCTGATTGCAGAGTTTGGTTTGATCTCTCCAACTGAACACACTGTTCTTCAGCACTTTTCAATCTTGCAGCTCCCATTAAAATTTCATCATTCAGACGTTCTACATTCACTTGAGCTTGAGAAATTTCAGCTTCCATCATAGCAATAATCTCCTAGCACTGCTTGTACTGAAGTACTGCAGCTTCTTTCTCAGCATTTAGCCCAGCGACAACTTTCTTTAGTGCTTCAACTTTAGCTTCTGCTCTTTCAATTTGCTCATTAAGTAACCTGGCATTTTCCTCAGCAAGTGATAGTTTAAATTCCAAAATAGAAATTTTCTTAAGACAATATTTGTACTGAACAAGCCCAGCTTCTTTCTCAGCCTCTAATCTACAAAGTTCTTGGTTAAGATTCTGACATTCAGCTTCTTCCCTTAGAGCTCGTTCATTTTTCCCCTTTCCTTCCTCTTGTGCTGGAGATAACAGATTCTCTAGGATAGATATCTTCTCTAAACACTGATTGAATTGAAGAAGACAAGCATCTCTCTCAGCTTCTAGTTCTGAAAGGGATTCCTTCAATATTTTGATTTCGATTTCAGCTTTTCTTGCTCATTCATCTAGCAGGCCAACATCTTTTTGTGCATGCTTAAGTTCTCTATCCATATTAGATAACTTCTCTACACTTTGCTGATATTGAAAAAGGAGATTATCCTTTTCAGCTTGCACCTTTGCCAAAGTTTTCTTTAAAGTTTGAACCTCAGTTTCAGCTTTTGATGCCCGTTCAAACTCAAATAGGACCTAGTTTTTCAGCTTCGGGCTTCCAGTTGATATCTGCGAAACACTATCAAAATTTTGTCCACTCTCTTTTGCTACAGATAAACTTTGGCCTTTTTTCGTCCTTCCGTATGCAACCTTTGGGTTTTCTTGCACTGCTCCTTCTGAATTAAACATCCCATGCAGCTATTTTAGACACCTTTTGCTTATCCCCAAGTCAAAGTCTTCTAAATTTCCACCTGTGCTTTTCACTGTAAATAAGTCGGTTGATGGGTATTGTTCAATGTAAATTTCCACCACTGAAAGTCCACTTGTCATATCTTAAACTCACCATTGGACCAATATATGAGCTTCTTTTGATGATGGGTATTGTTCGGTTGGGCAGCTAAAACACCTGTCGAAAGCAACGTTATACTAAGATTGAAATAAAAACCTCAACAAGCTAATAACAAAATATTATACAGATTCTTTACGAAATAAAAAACAAAAATGTATATAATTTGACAATCAAAATTATTTCAAAATATAAACTAAAAAATTTAAGACATTTACCTTACGGTTTCAGTGAACTGTGAGACTCATCCTGTGTCCTTGAGTTAGAAAGTGGGGTTGAGAAGAAAGTTGTCGATGGAGGGCTGGAATAGGGTGAACGACTGTTGAGATGAAAGTTGTCGATGGAATAGAGTGGAAGGTTGTCACCGAAGATGAAGAGAGTCCTCGCACATTATCGGGAGATGGGGAAATGGGTCAAACTGTCGATGGAGAAAGATTGAAGAAATGGGTGTAGGGGAAATGGGAGTTACTGTAGAAAAAACTTAGGATTTGGCGCTATTTTATTTTACCTTGCTGCCTGAAACTTTCTTTCATATACAATAACTCTTTTTAAATACTATTATAATGATGTGTTATGGTAATGGGTGTTTGGTGTAGTGGCAAACCATGTGTTCTTTGCCAGACTTCTCAAAACCAATAGGTTGAGTCATGTAAACATCTTCAAATAAATCTCCATTCAAGAAGGCGGTCCTCACATCCATTTGATTGAGTTCTAGATCAAAATGAGCAACTATAGCCATAATGATTCGCAACGAATCTTTGGTGGAAACAGGTGAAAAGGTTTCTTTGAAATTAATACCTTCTCTCTGGCTATAGCCTTTAGCCACAAGCCTAGCCTTATACCTTTCCACTTGCCCATTCGAGTCACGTTTGATCTTATACACCCATTTGCATCCAATGGGTCTGCAACCTTTGTGACATAGAACTCAATTCTTCTTTCATTGCATCCATCCACACCATATATTTAGGACTACTCATGGCTTCTTGATAAGTGACTGGCTTAGAATTATCTCCCACATCAAACTCATGTTCCGATGAGCTTGAGCTCTTCGCCCCCAGCATAGCGGCAACGGCATACCCACCCGGTTTCCGTATGCCGCACTTGTCCAAATTCAACGGAGATGGAGATCCGTCGGATCATCTGGGGATGTTCAACACCCTGATGATGGCCCACAACATTGGCCCTGAGCTGAGATGCCTGATATTTCCCTCCACACTGATTGGACCAGCCAGACAATGGTTCAAACAAAGCAAGAAACAATCAATCAGCTCCTTGAAAACTTTCTCTGCTAACTTCAAAAGGACATTCCGAGCCTCCCAGGCTACCCACGTCAAGGCCGACTCTCTGGCTAACGTGAGGCAACAACCCGATGAGCCTTTGAAGGCTTACCTGAGCAGGTTCGCGAACGTCGCTGCTCGGGCCAGAGACGCAGATGATAGTTCCAAGCTCATGGCCTTGTGGACTGGAATCCTTGTCGGAGGGGGACTCTGGAATGAAATACAAAGGAAGGGAGTTAGCTCAGTGAACGAGTTCCTAAATAGGGCCCAGGAATGGATCAACTTGGAGGAGGCCCAAGCCTCAGCTGTAGGAACAAGCTAGGTCCCTGAGCAGCCCGCTGGAGTGGGAACGGAGGTCATGACAGTGACCCAGAACGTTACACAGAATAACCAGTTCGGTGGAGGAAAGAGAAAGGGGAACGGCGAGGGCAACCAGCACGGCCCAAAGAAGAATAAGTCTGTAGAAAAATTTAAGCCGATCTACGTGACTTATACAGAGCTCACCCACTCTAGGGAGAACATCTTCCTAGCGAACTCTGCTCGCTTCCCCTGGAAGAAGCCGGAGTCGTTAAAGCACCAGAAGGGGAAGCGAGACACCTCCAAGTTTTGCCATTTTCACAACGACGTTGGCCACAATACCGATGATTGTAGGCATTTAAAAGATGAGATCGAAACTCTCATCAGCGCCGGCCCATTAGCTCAGTACGCGCAGAACAGGGCTCCGGCAGGCCGACCTGCTCCGGAAGTCCCGGTCAATCAGCCCGGGTCTCGGGTAGATCAAGACGTCCCTCCTCCAGTGATAGGAGGAGAGATATCCACAATCTCAGGAAGTCCGTATTTGGCTGGCACGAGCCGGGGTGCCCAAAAGAGGTACGTGGACGAACTCAAGGCGCATAACGGAGTAGAGTTCATCCCGGAGCAGCGTCTGCCAAAGCAACAGCGATTGGAGAGACAGCAAATCATTTTTACAGAAGAAGATGCTGGCCATGTCCAGTTCCCTCATAACGACCCTCTGGTCGTAGCAGTGCAGCTCGCTAATCGGAGGGTTAAGAGAGTGCTGATCGATAATGGGAGCTCGGTAAACCTTCTATTCTGGTCCACGCTGGAGAAGATGGGTTTGACTGTCGCCGAGCTGAAGGCGACCTCCATAATGCTGTATGGTTTTTCGGGAGAAGGATCATCGGCTATAGGGACGATCGAGCTGGTGATCAACCTAGGAGAAGGACCCCGGACAGTCACCAAACTCCTCGAGTTTGTGGTCATCGACTGCCCCGCTGCATACAATGCTATTTTGGGCTGACCCACACTCATAGCTTTTGAGGCCATCACCTCCGTTCGCCACCTCGCGCTGAAATTCCCTTCTTCCACGGGGATATGCACGGTCCGTGGCGATCAGCTTGCTACCAGGGAATCCTACAGCATTTCCATGAAGGGAAAATCGAAACCCGGGCAGCTAGCAATGGCCATACAAGGTGGAGGAGAGGAATCCCAGGAAGCTCTAACTGATCCTGAGATTGAAAAATCTCAGAGCGCCAGAGGGGAAAATATCGTCTTAAGTGAGGATATTGACCCCCGAATAAGTGAGGATAAGTCTGAGCTCCAGGCTATTGAAGAGCTCGAGGAAGTAAACATCGATCCACAAAATCCTTCACGGATGGTCAAGCTCAGGAAAAACCTCTGTAGCAAGAGAAAAGTGGAGCTGATCAAGTTTCTGCAGGATAACCTGGATGTGTTTGCATGGTCATATGAGGACATGGTGGGAATTAGTTCAAATGTCATCATGCACACCCTTCATCTGGACAAGAGCGTTCCTGCAAAGTCCCAGAAGCAGAGGCACCTGAGAACAACCCGGGCTGAGGCCTTAGAGGAAGAAGTAGCCCGGCTCAAGAAATGTGGCTTTATCCGTGAAGCCAAGTTTCCGATTTGGGTCGCCAACCCCGTGCTGGTCCCGAAGCCCAACGGGAAGTGGCGGACCTGTATCGACTTCTCCGACCTGAATAAAGCCTGCCCCAAAGATTATTTTCCCTTGCCAAGGATTGACCAATTGGTGGATGCCACAGCGGGGCACGAGCTCATGTCCTTTATGGACGTGTACTCAGGCTATAACCAGATCGCCATGAATCCGGCGGACCAGGAGCACACCAGCTTCATGACCCTGACTAACGTCTATTGTTACAAGGTCATGCCATTCGGGCTGAAGAACGCCGGTGCTACATACCAGAGGTTAGTAAATAGAATGTTCGCCAACCAGATCAGGAAGAACATGGAAGTGTATGTTGATGACATGCTGGTCAAGTCAAAGACTGCCGATAACCATGTTTCCGACCTGGAAGAATGCTTCAAGATACTACGAGAGTATGGCATGAGGCTTAATCCACAGAAGTGCACTTTTGGAGTCGCATCTGGAAAATTCCTGGGTTTCCTCGTCAATACCCGAGGAATCGATGCAAACCCCGACAAGATCAGGTCATTGCTCGAGCTTCCCTCACCCAGGTCGCGCAAAGACGTCCAAGGCCTGACAGGAAGGGTGGCAGCCCTCAATCGATTTATTTCAAAATCCACCGACAAGTGCCTGCCATTCTAAAACCTACTCCGAGGAAATAAGAAGTTCGAGTGGACCAAGGAATGCGAGGGTGCTTTTCTTGACCTGAAGGCACATCTGGCCAAGCCGCCCTTATTGTCCAAACCAAAGGCAGCGGAGCCCTTTTTCCTCTACCTAGCTGTCACAGAGGATGCAGCTAGTGCCGTATTGGTCTGAGAAGAAGACCGGGTTCAGAAACCGGTCTATTACATCAGTAAAAGACTTTTCGGGGCTGAATCCTGATATCCGTTGATGGAAAAATTGGCGTTCTGTCTTATCACGGCCTCCTGAAAGCTCAGGTCGTCCTTCCAGTCCCACTCAGTACACGTCATGACCGATCAGCCTTTAAGGTAGGTTTTGCAAAAACCTGAAGCATCGGGACGCTTGTTAAAGTGGGATATCGAACTCAGTCAGTTCGAGATTTTGTACACCCCACGAACTACTATAAAAAGTCAGGCCCTGGCCGATTTTGTGGTAGAGTGTACAGGATTCCGGGAGGATCCTGTAGAAGACTCACCCCAGGTCACCTCGGCCCAGACGTCGTGGAAGATCTTCGTGGATGGCTCATCCAATGAGAATGGCTCCGGGGCTAGAATCATTTTGATATCCCCTGAGGGACATAGATTCCACTCAGTGCTGAGATTCGGATTCAAGGCCTCCAACAACGAGGCCGAATACGAAGCTTTCCTGGCCGGGCTAAGAATAGCCCAGGAGCTGAAGGCGAGCTTCGTTCAGTGCTTCAGTGACTCCTAGCTCGTGGTAAACCAAGTGCTAGGCGAATATCAGGCACGAGGACCCAAGATGGCTGCTTACCTGGCAAAGGTAAAAGTCGAGCTGTCCGTGTTTGGGCGAGGCTTAATCGAGCAGATACCTCGAGAGCAAAACGCTAACGCAGACGCTCTTGCCAAGCTTGCCACCTCTGGGGAGATGAAGGCTTTGGGGTTAGTACCGGTAGAGTTCTTGGAGAAACCAAGTATAGAAGAAGTCAGGGCGGAGGTCGAGATGATCGACGCCAGGCCGACCTGGATGACCCCCATCCTTGAGTATCTCACCGAAGGGAAGCTACCTGAGGGGCGTAATGATGCGCGACGGATGCTGTACCAGGCTCCAAGGTATACAATGGTAGATGGGGTGCTGTACCGACGTGGGCACTCCCTTCCTCTCTTACGGTGTGTTCTGCCAGCCGAAGCAAAGGCCATCCTGCAGGAAGTGCATGAAGGTTTTTGCGGGGATCACACTGGGGGGCAAAGCTTGGCCCTAAAAGTTTTAAGGCAAGGATATTACTGGCCCACTCTGTCGAAGGACTCGATCTCGTATGTCAAGAAGTGCGACAAGTGCCAGCGATTCGCCACAGTTTCCCGAGCTCCCCCCGTCAAGCTGAAGATGATCTCCTCCCCATGGCCATTTACAGTTTGGGGAATCGACTTAGTTGGCGCCCTCCCCACTGGAAAAGGCGGGGTCTGCTACGCCATGGTGGCTATCGACTACTTCACAAAGTGGGCTGAGGCCGAGCCTTTGGCAACAATAACTTCCAAAAATGTCCTCGACTTCGTGGTTAAGAGCATTATCTGCCGATTCGGGCTGCCCAAGAAAATCGTTTCTGACAATGGGACTCAGTTTGACAGTGACCTATTCACCGAATTTTGCGAAAGGTATGAGATTGTATAAAGCTTCTCATCCGTGGCCTATCCTCAGGCTAATGGCCAGGTCGAGGCCGTCAATAAGACCCTAAATGCGAGCCTTAAGAAGAGACTAGATGAAGCTAAGGGGGTCTGGCCAGAACAGCTCCTCCAAGTTTTGTGGGCATACCGGACCTCGCATCGGACTCCTACGGGTCATACTCCTTTCTCCCTGACTTTTGGGAGTGAGACAGTCCTCTCTGTGGAGATCAAGGTACCTTCGCATAGAGTCCAGGCATATGACCAGGACCGCAACCACGAACTACTTTGCACTTCCCTTCACTTGGTTGATGAAAGACGAGAAGATTCCCAACTTCAGCTCGCGCATTACCTGCAAAATATCACTCGTTATTTCAACTCAAAAGTCAAAAAGCGCGCCTTTAGCATTGGCGACCTGGTCCTCAGGAGAGTCTTCTTGGCCGGTAAGGACCCCAAAGATGGAGTATTGGGACCGAACTGGGAAGGGCCATATCAAATCATCAAGGTCATTAAAGAAGGAACTTACAAATTAGCTCGGCTAAATGGAGGGGCAGTGCCACGAGCTTGGAACGCCATCCATTTGAAGAGATATTATCAATGACACCCTTGTAAGGCTTAAAGGCCATTTTTTATGTATTGGGCAATGAGAATTAACTTTTCGTTCATGATTGAACATATTTGCAAGTGTGATCTAAAGTAACCACGAAAGACCCTTTCCTAGTTACTTGGGGGCATATGGTGCCTAGATATAACCAGGTCGCCTTAAAGGCTTAGAAGTTAATTCAAATTGATTGATCGTTATTCTTCTTAAAGAGTACGAGATATTGATAAAGGATTAACGCGAACTAAGCTCTACCCTGGATATAACCAGGTCATAAAACTTAGAAGTTAATTCAAATTGATTGATCGTTGTTCTTCTTAAAGAGCACGAGATATTGATAAAAATTAACACGAACTAAGTTTTCAAACTAAGCTCCTGGATATAACCAGGTCATAAAACTTAGAATTTAATTCAAATTGATTGATCGTTGTTCTTCTTAAAGAGCACGAGATATTGATAAAAATTAACACGAACTAAGTTTTCAAACTAAGGTCCTGGATATAACCAGGTCATATAACTTAGAAGTTAATTCAAATTGATTGATCATTGTTTTTCTTAAAGAGCATGAGATATTGATCAAAATTAACGCGAACTAAGTTTTCAAACTAAGGTCCTGGATATAACCAAGTCATAAAACTTAGAAGTTAATTTAAATTGACTAATCGATGTTTTTCTTAAAAAGCACAAAATATTAGTCAAAAAAATTAACACGAACTAAGTTTTTCAAAGCAGTAACATAAATGCGAAGAGGCAAAAGGAAATAAAGCAATTAAAAGTAAAAATTGATAAAACCAATTGTCTCAAGGTGGAAAAACCTCATGAAAATTTACACACAAAAAAATGATAATAATAAAGGAGTGGGTGCGAAAAAGAAAGGCCCTAGGCTCCACCAGGCTGCCCCGAGGAGGTTGCTGTCTCGCCCTCCTGCTCGGCCACGGCGGATGCCTCCCTGGTCTCAGAAGGTGCCTCTTGCTGGAGGCGAGCGTTGAACCCTTCCTGGAAGACCTCCCAATCTACTCCTAAGAATGAGAAGTCGCCGTCCGGGTTATAGGCCCAGCAATGGTAGAGCATGTCCTCCATGGCGGAGCTGGAAGCTGCCTTCTCCGTTTCCAAGGTGGCCTTAGCCTCCTCAGCCCCAGTCTTCGCAGAGTCTAGCTCGACCAGCGTGGCAGCAAGGGCGGCTTTGGTGGCCTCTGCCTCTTGAAGCTTAGGATGGGCTTCTTCCGGTTCGGCCTGTGCGGCCGCCAGAGCATCCTTGGCTTCTTTTTCCTTCTGTTGGGCCGTCTGCAAGGAAGTTTGATGGGTGGCCAAAACTGTCTGATGCTCGCCCCTCATCTCCTCGAGCTAGGCCCTGGACCTGGCTATGCTCCGGTGAAGGGCCAAGACACTCTACAAAAACAGAGAGGCAACTGCCTTAAAAAAAAAAAAAAAAAAAAAAAGAGGAAAAATAGGGCAAGAGATGATAATCAAAGATCACAAAAGGGAAAAGTCAGCTTACCGTTAGGGCCATTCCCAATGAAGAATCCATTACACCCTCCGGGCTCCTTGTTTCAATGGCCCGCAGGTCTCTCTCAGTGGCGTAGTAGAAGTGGTCGACGGCGTAGCTCGCCGTCTCATACACCGTCCCCTGAAAGACGTCTGGAATCTTATCCAGGGCCTAGGGGTCCACTGGGATGCATACCTCGGGGGCCGCGGTTGCCGAGGCCCCGAGCTCCGCCCCTGTGTCCCGGAAAAAGGCCGGAGCTCGCGGAGGGGGCAGGGGCATGTTCTCCACTGCAGCAGGAGGTGCAGTTTCCTTGGCCTGGGCAGCTGGGGTCTGCTCTTTCCCCTTTGCAAGGGACTTGGTTGGGGCCCCAGCGGCTTTCTTCGCCACCCGGAGCTTCTTCATTTTTGGCCCAGAGGCCCCAGCTGAGGAGTTCCCTCCGGTAAACATAGCTCGCAGATCTCTACTCCCGAGATGAGACATCTCCTCTGGCAAAACAAAGACAACATCAATATATCAGTAAGCATTCATGCAAAAGCAAAAATAATGGGGGAAAAGTGAAACTCAAGTATATATACTAAAAGGAATCCTACCCCCCGAGCTAGAAGAGGAATCTATGGTCACGACCATCGGCCCCGGAGCTTCTGCGGGGGAATCTAAGACAATTACGTCTTGAGCTGGCGTGGGTTCTGGGTCCGAGACTGGCTCAGGACTAGACTCTTCTACGTATTGCCTAAGACCCAGAGCTACGACACCCTCCCGGAGTGATGGCCATGACCGAAGGTTGGTCCCATACTCCTCAAATAAGGCCGACCTAAAGGCTAGGGTGTTGTCTATGACTATAGTACCCCTAGGGCGGCTACTTTCGTAATCCAACACGAGCCGGTTGACACAATGGAGCAGGGTTATATCAAAGTCTGGGTCACTTCGATGGCGTTTGACGGGCTGTTTGGGATTGAACCTAGCTAGCCGGGGGTCTGCAGTGGCCCTATCTAAGTTCCTAAACAGATATGGGTTACCTTGGCCGGAGGGACCTGTAGCTGCTCCGGACCAGATCCTCTCCTTTTCCGTTCTTTGGGCAACCTCCAGCGCCCGCTTCCTCCTCAGGAGGGGCACCTTGTCCTCCTCATCCTCATCCCCCGCGGCCTCCTCCTCGGGGATAGGCCTCATCTCGCGAGCTGGGGGAGGCACCCGGGGTCTCCTCAGGTTCAGAGTCTGGCCTGGAGAGATCAGCTTGCACGCCAGCATCGTCTCATCTATCACGAGCTGACGATAGTCCTTTTCACTGGGGGCAAGCCCGCCAGTTTCTCGTACTGACTCCCGAGGATCACAGACTTGTCTGTCCTCGCAAAAATGGCTGCAGAATTATTCTAAGTTAGAAATGGATAAGGGGGGAGCTAACCGATACTTAACTTACGAGCTAAGGATGAAAAGTACTTACGAGGACGGTTGAAGTAGTGCAGGTCACAGTTGCGAATCCCCTTGGACATAAAGAACTGGTCTTTGAAGTCGTTGGGGTGGCTGGGCAGCTCGATGATCGCAGCTGTATTTGGAAACCGGGTCAAGTAATAGAACCCGTCGCCTCTCCCCCGCTGCTCTGGGCTGGCCTTGAGGCAGAAAAAATATAGGATATCTGTCGGAGTGGGGACCTCCCACTCCTGTTTCAAGAACAGATATCTCAGCCCCGCCAACAAACGATAGGAGTTGGGGGGGAGCTGGAAAGGAGCCAACCTCACGTAGTTGAGGAAGTCAGCGAAGTACTGGTCCAGCGGGAGGAAAGCCCCAGCCTTGAAGTGTTCATCACTCCAGGCCGCGAACTCCTTGTCGAGCAGCGCGCAGCTCCGCTCACCCTTTGCGGGAGGTCGGACGATCAGCACCCCCCGCCCCAATTCGATGTTGTGGGAAAGGAATATCTTATTCACTTTCCCCTGGTTAGTGATCTTCAAGACGATCCTCTCGGCCTCGAAGAAAGCGTCGGGTGCCACCTCGAGTTCCCGCTTCACGGCCGGCCCGAAGACAGGAATTGGGGAGTCGTCATCACCTCTTTTCCCTTGAATTTTTGGGAGGACGAGCTGTCTGCGATCCTCTTAGGAGCGTTCTTCTTGGGTCCCATCTGGTCGCCTAGTGAACAAAAGAAGAAATTTTCAGAAAAGGCGACCTAAGCATAAGGGAGAATCAAAAGAGGTGTTTCCTTTGCACGAGCTAAGGTAATCTCAGCTCGTGGAGAGTAAGACCACGCGGTTCTATGAACACGCACCTATGCTCCCAACAGATTCCCGATTGCTCGGAATTCGTGTGTTAGGAGGGTCAGGATGAAAATTTTCCTTGGAAGGAAAGTTTCAGTAGGCAAGAGGTGCAAAACCTCCTGTGAGTCATGATCCCTAAGCTACCGGTTTTGCCCCCAAAAGTACTGGATATTTTAAACAAGCATACCGAAAATCCTACCCAGAAAATTTCCCCAGAAGATGCACCCTATAAACCGTGTTCCTAAATGGTTTTCTACTACAAGCGATACCCTAACCTAAAAAGCTTTCACCCTTCGTGCCCACAAAAAAACAACAAAACCTCGCATGCAGCTACAGGAATTATTTACCTAGGCTACAGTAAAAAAAAAAAAAATTCAAAACATGCACAGTCAGGGGACTTACGGAGTATTCTGGTTGAGAAGAGGATGAAGGGGTCGTCTGGGTTGGGGCTTCGTCGGAGTAGTTGATTCCAAAGCTTCAAGGGAGCCCTTGCACCTGAACTTCTGGAGTGCTGGGAACGGTGGCCAGAAGGAAGAGGGTTTTTCTTTTGAAGATGAGAAGAGAGTAGAAAGTGGAAAGTTCAGAAAATTTTCGAATAACCAGGTGGCCCATGCGTAAGGTGGCCACCCCTTTTATATACGTGAATGGCCACGTGAGGAGGGCCGTTGGATTGCCCTGATGTGGGATCCAAGACTCTCCACTCGAAAGGCGAAACAACGGCTGAGTGTACGCTAGGCCATTTAATGCGGTTCTCGGAAGACGTACCGTCACCAACCACGATGTTCCACGTATTCGACGCCTGCGTAAAAGGTGGAATATGGAGAGTTCATGGAGAAGCCTAAAAGCCCCTATTGTGGTCCTACGCCACGTCGTGTACCACGAGCAGGGGCTTGGGGGGCAAATGTACGCCCTAATTGTCCAACGGGCCATTAGCGAGCTGAGATATGGCCTGATTATATCAGCCATGTGGATCCCCCATGACCGGAGCTGTTGTCGTCAGGACCTACCTCGCTAGCTCGGGGTATCAAGAGGTTCGCCAAGATTACTTAAGGACCGAGTCAGGTCTGTGAAGGCCACAGGTCGAGGAGGCATCCAGCTCGTGGTACGAGCTGGAGTTGGAAGCTGTGACCTCTTATAAAGTCAACCACGTAAGGTAAACGTGCATATATCAAACATCACGTGTCTGATATATCCCTAACTTCTTGGACACGCAGCATGAACGTGCGTATTCAGGCACCCACAACTGGGTTGGGTCGTGCGGCCCATTATCCCCCTTACCTATTGATTAGACCACACTTCATGTGTCAGGTTTTAGGAATTAATCATGAATGTCACAGAAGTGATATGATAGGTAAGAAGGTCACGGGATGACCCCCCTTACCAACCCCCAGGTGCCCTCTCCTATAAATATGGAGACCCTGGGAGTTGCAAAGGGTTGGATTCTATTGTGTAAGGAAATACCCTATAAAAGAATACCAGGCATATAGCAATAATATTGGCTGGTGGAGTAGAAGGATTTTAACCTTTTAACCACCTAAAAAAACGTATTTGTGTAACCAGTCCATTAAAAGATCATTCATCTATTTCGGTTCATTGTTAAGCACTAATCCCTTCCTCTTATTTTCTTAATTACCTGTTGGCGTAGAACCGCGTCAACAAACTTATTCTAGATTTTGGAGCATTAATAACTACTATACATAGACACTAATCCTTAAGAAAATATACATATGAAATAATCATAACTTCATTAAAACTGATAAAAAAAAAGTTAAAATACATAAAATTTAGAGTAGGATATGGGATCCCATTGTTTTGAAAATAAAACATAACATAATTTAAATCTTAAATAAAATGGTTACAATATTAAGTGCATAAATACATAGAAATCATAATTAAAATACTTAAACAACTTCATCCTCGAATCGTTCGCGCAGTCCACCGATTCCATTCTCCCTCAATACACATTCCCAAGCCGCTAAGAATCTTCTCGCCGCCATAACTATTTTTCTGCACATATAAAAGATAAAGGAATGAGCCTAATGCCCAACAAGGAAAATATACTACAAGCATGAAACATAATCATACACATAAACTATGAACATATATCATATACTATAACACATATATCATAATGATAACCCATGTACATGGTGACTATTGAGGTTTGCTAACTAAGCAACTATAAGCCTCAAACTACAATGAGGTTTGCTAGTGTTGAGGTTTGCTATTCAAGCAACTATAAGCCCCAAAACATACATATATCATAACACATAAAATCATACTATAGCATAATCATAACATATTATATAACATAGCACATATCACATAGGAATTATCCTATTTTCCTTACCAAATACCGGGATGTGAGAAGGACGGGATTTTGGAACACTCTTAAAAACCATTAATAGAAAGGTGAGTATTCTAAAGGAAAAAGATGAAAAAGAATGAACTAAACCACCGAGAGGGTACTTACCGACAAGAAACCTCAAGTTCAAGAACTTATATGCCTAACCATGAATAAAAACAGCGAGTTAGGAAATGAGTAGAGAAAAACTATAAGAACTAATGAAACAATACATAAAGGAACTAAGAATAGGAATACCTTTGAAATTTCTATACCCGAACTACACCTCGATAACGATAAACACACTATGAACCTTACTTCCCAAGTGTTTAATAAGCTTAGAATGATAAAGCTTATAACCCCAACCCAAGTGTTTAACACTCTAAAGTAAACCTAGCAGCTTGAAGGCTCTGAACTCAGCTTGAAGAATGAAAGAAATGGCTGGGTACTAGGTCCTATTTATAGAGTTCAAGAATGAAAAGATCTTCATTTATTTGAATTGAGTAAACAACTTTGACTAAGTCTAATAACGATTTCAAAGCTGCTGGCAGACTCTAGGATCTTCAAATATTACTCTTAATAAACTATTCCTCAAAAATACTTAATTTCTCATTAAACATGCACATGATAAATTTCATTATCTTATTGGGTCTATCTAAACCTTATAGTATAATAAATATCATCTTCATAATCAGTCATATTAATCAAACCTTAGGTTATAATTAATATTCTTAAACTATAGGTTAAACTTATAAAATCTATAAGTGTTGCTACGAGTGTCCAACTAAGTCCTGGCTTGAACCAAAATCCACAGTAATAAACATACTATAACTACTACTAGCCATTACGATTACTACTATTATCTAACTAGCTAAGTAAAGTTCTTGGACTCTACAGAAACCAAGAGAACTGTTTGTGCCCGTAGAGCTATGTGATGTATAGCGTTGTATGTATTGTTTATAGTTGTTATGTCATACATGTGATTATGACTGATCGGAAAGAGATGGAAGCGGCAAGAGCTAGGAGCGACAAGCGGCCGAGATCGGCGTTAAGCATGATGAATGCAGGTCGCCAGGGCAAGACCCTCAAGGGTGTTGTACACACCCATTCAGCTAGGACCGCAGATTTGGTGCCTGATAACGCACCTTGATCGATGGAGGTCGCTGCTGTGGTATCGTGCTATTGTGTTATTGAACTGTCGTGTTATTATACTGCTATGTTATTGTACTATTATGTTACTGTATTGATGTGCAGCTGTAAACTATTAGGATGTTATGCCAGTATGCTACTGTGCTGTTATACTACTGTAATGTTGTGTCTTCCAATAAAAATGTGTAATTACTTGTTGTCTTTGATTAAGTATGTATTTGTTGAAATGAATTATTGTATGCCCTGCTATGAATTTCTCCTGCTGGGCCTCACCTCACGGGTGCTCTGTGGTGCAGGTAAGGGCAAGAAAAAGGTCGAACAACCATGAGTTGGAGGGCATGGAGCGGTGTGTACATGTTTGGCCTACCTGACCACCACGACTAGGGCTGTTTTAAGGAACACGTGGTAAATGTTCAATTTTGTCGCTTAGGTCGACTTTACTGTACCTTTGGATTGTAAATGTATTTCAAAATAGTATTCTAGGATCCCAACTGTATAACTTTTATGATTTCAATGAATTTCCAACTCTTTATAATTTACGTCATTAAATGAGTTTTATTTCAATTTAGTCACACTTTTAACCTAAACCACGATTAGCGAGATAATGACACATTTACAAATCACATGGTGACGACTCTAAGGAAGCAGGGTGTTACACCACTTGTGATCTCTACTCAACAACCAAGACAATCAAAGCAAAGAATATAGGCATTGACACAGGAGCCTACAGAAGTGCCTATGACAAGAATATTGAAGTGTTTGGTGAAGTTTATAGAGCGATGGAAAAGTGACCACGTGGTAGAAATTTCAATTGTAGAAAGGGTATTTGGATTCCCATACAATTCTGAGTTAGGGAAAGATGATATCATCCACTTTTGAAACTATGAGATGATTGGAGAGACTGAGCTAGCATTATATATGAGGTACAATAGTGTTTATAATTTTTTTGTTTAATTAGTGTAACTTCAAATTTAATAATTTATTGACTTTTTTAATTATATGTAGGTTGCTCGATGATTTAGTGCAAACGAAGGGGTTGAACCACATGTACACTTTCATGCATCTTGCTTTAGTGTCCACTAATGCAGGAACCAATGAAGCATTAGCTAAAAATCTCTTCGATCGATTCCTACAGATGGAGCTAGAGACAGTTTCTAATTTGTCCTTGGAACAACAAGTACGTCAACGTAATTTTATATTCATATATTTTGTTTATTGATAAATATCTTATACAAGTTTTTTGGTTGTAGCTATCATTGGATGTTAGTATTAATTTAGCCACACATTCATGCGGTAGCTTTTTTGGATCCTATAAACTCACATTTTCTTCTGGAAATCAAGGAGATAATTATCATGTAAGTTATACATATTACTTAATTAATTTATGATTTCACTCAAAACTCATATCTTGGTAAATATTAATATTTTGTGCAGGGCATTGGATCAATATGATACACACCGAAGACAAAAAGAGTCCATCAAACTAAAAGTTTGTGTTCCTAAAGTAAGTAAATTATCACTTATCGTAAATTATTCCTAAATATAATACTTGCATTTGGATAACTATGTTGTAATAGTGACGAAACCAAACTGGGCCAACCAAGTGTGGCTTTTACATTATGATGTTCGCTAGAGAGTTGATTTCACAGCCTAGACCAAAAACAAGGTATTATTTTTCCTTTTTAATTTTAATTTAAACTATCGCTCATGATTTTATTTGGATGATTTCTAACTTATTATTTTAAATATTTCTAATTAGTTTTCGAATACGACACCATATTCAACTGACGAAATCAACGAGATATGGTGGACTGAATCAATTATGGAGTATCTCAGTTAGCAAATGAGTAAGTTGGTGAGGAAATTTCAGTTTAAGTAGTGTTTAATACTTAGAAATTTAGAACATAAGTTATAACTATATACGTAGTTTAATTTTGAAATATGAATTATTTTTGTAGATTTGATTACAAATGTTAACTTTACACAAATGTTTAAAAAATTTATGTTGTTGTTTTTCTGTTTATGCTGCTATTTTTCAGTTCCTGTTGCTGTTTTTTTTTTTCTGCTACTGTTTTTTTAATCAAAATAGGATAGAGAAATTGGCATTAACATTTGCAATTTCCCTAGTTAATACTTTATGTGGCAGTTCTGAATTGAAGCAAAAAACCTCGTTCTTTAACATTTGTGACAGTTCCCCACTGACGCAAACAACATGACATTTGCATCAATGGGGAACTGTCACAAATCTGGCATTTGTGACAGTTCCCCACTGACGCAAATGTCATTATGTTTGCGTCAGTGAGGAACTGCCATAAATCTGGCACTAGAACTATAGGCTTTTACTTCATTTTTTACACATAGAATATAAAAAAAAACTGAAGTAAAAGCCTTTCAATGAGTTTTTACTTCGCTTTTGGGAATGGTAGTACATAAAAATAGGCAATTACTTCGGTTTCTTAAAAAAACAAAGTTAAAATAGAAAATAGACAAGGGTCATGTTTGGTTTGGACACTATATTGGGGCTTTTCACTTCGGTTTTTATGAAAAATTGAAGTGAAAAGTGGAGCAAACCAAACGCGGCCCTGAAGGCTTTTACTTCGGTTCTTATAATATATAGCTCTCATACCTCATTCGTCTCTTTGAAAAAAAAATCTCAAACACCAAACCCAGAAAACCTCCATTGTTGCCGTACTCCCACGAGGGTTTTACTAAAGATACCCTTTTTTTATATTTTTTTTTACCATTTGAAACCATTTTTCTTACTTAAAAACATAAATATTAGCTCTATTTTTATTTTTGAGGGAGAAAATAAAGACTTTGGGTGTGGGTATTTTTAAGGTTCAAAAATGAGTATTGTTATTGGACTTTGACTGATTTTCTTACATTATAATGTTTTCTTGAGCTTCAAAAAATGTATGAATCACTAAATCTTTGTTTGTATGATTTTTTTTATTTTCTATATTATTTTTAGATTTTTTTCTTATAGATATAATGTGTTTATTATATATAGGTTTTAGAGTTGCTAATATTGATTTAGAGATTATTTTGAGCATCAAAGAAGGTTTGTTACCTTAAAACTTTGTTTGTGTTAATTTTTTTTATATTATTCCGAATTTAATACTTATTTTTTAGTGTATTTGTGTTATATTTTTTTATTTATTTTGTTATTTTATATAATGTTTTTAATTATATATATATATATTAGTTAAATTTAAAAATTGTTGTGACTTGCTATTTAAATTTCTAAACATAACTTCAATAGGTAATGTTGTTGCCAATGTTAGAACTTTAAATGTTTGGATTATTAGTGACATTTGTTTTTTATTTTCTATAACTAGCTAGCTTGATATGTTGTTTGATGATTATGTAACTAGTTTAATTAATTATGTAATTGATTTTTATTTGTTTTTGTTTAAGCTTCTTAGTAGGGTTGTTGATTTAGTTGCCAATTTGGTATTGATTTTGGATGACTTCAAGAGTAATATTGCAGGTGAGTAATCTTTAAATTTTATTTATTACTATTGCAATAATTATTTATAAAATTATAGTTAAATCATGCATGTTTTACTTTAGTGAAGTAGGTTCTGGGAAATTTGTTATTGACGGTGATATAAGCATGGAATTATGTGTGTTGATTTTGTGGTTGTTTGTGTTGAATTTATATATAATTATAAAATTGGGATATGCTACAAAAACAAAGGAAATTCTGCCAATTTTTTTTATAGATTTTATTAATTGTTTTCCTTTTTCACTTCGCACACTATGTCGAGATATTTTGTGTGTTATTTACAGGTTTTTAAATTTTTGGAGATGTTAAAATTTAATAATTAAACTTCAATTATGTTGGATGTCCTAGAAAAAAGAACTAGGAGTGGAAGATGTAGATGGATATGAAATTTGGATAAGAGCGCGAGAAACGAAGAAGACTCTTATCGAAGATAATTTGGACAAAAAATTTGAAGAAAGAGTTATAAGTGTTTTAAAGTAAAGTAGGAAAAAATTTTAAGTGTTGTACAAGTTACTAATTTAATCTATCATTGGTTTGTTTCATAGAATGAACTAAATGACAAAGTTACTAGTAGCCAAATTGTCACCAAGGATCGGGAGAACATCTTGCCAATCCAACAAGAATAGTTAAGCCGATTAATGACTTAAATTTATTAGTAAGGCTATTTAGTTTATACATACCTTTAGTTTTATGTAATTGTATATATAAATGTTTAGGCTATTTTACTTAATTACAATTATGCGAATGTATATATGAATGATTAGGTTATTCTACCTAACAATTATGTGAATGTATAAATATTTAATTTTATAAGAACTTTAATTCTAAGTGTACAAATTTTGTGATTTTTATTTCTGTTATAAATTAAATGAAAATAAACCAATTCCAATTGTAAAAATATATAACTATAAATTCATATAATTAGACTATTTAAAAAAAATTAGGGCAAAATATATATATATACAAAAATAGAATTGATTTAACGACCCAACTATTCTAGACTTTTGACCATTAATGACTACTATACTAATCTTAAGAAAATGTACATATGAAATAACCATAACTTTATTTAAAAACTATAAAGTAAAGGTTAAATACATAAAAATTCATTTAGGATATGGGATCCCATTGTTTTGAAAACAAAACATAACTTAAATAAATTGGTTACAAAATTAAGTGCGGAAAAATAATACATAGAAATCATAACTAAAAGACTTAAAAACTTCATCTTCGAATCGAACGCGCAATCCACCGATTCCATCCTGCTTCAATACACATCCTCAAACTGCCAAGAATCTTTTCGCCGCCATAACTATTTTCCTGCACATATAAACATAAAGGAATGAGCGCCTAATGCCCAGCAAGGACAAACTACTAACCACATAAACATACACATAAAATCATATCATAACATATGCTAAAAACATATCATAACATATACTATATAAGACTACTAATAATGGCCATTATGACATGTGATAAACCATCTACGTCTCCTGTCTAATATTTGAGGTAGGTTATTAGATCACATGTAGTGTATGATAACCCATATACGTCCCTTGTCTAATATTTGAGGTAGGGTAAATCATAACATAACATATAAAAACATAAACTTATCATAACATATTAAACATAACATAACATAAAAACATAACATATCATACAAACATACAAGATCTAGCCTATTTTCCTTACCAAAAATACCGGGATATGAGAACAGTTTTGGGACTTTGGAACACTCCTAAAAACCATAAATGGAAGGGTGAGTATACTAAAGAGAATGAGATGAAAAGAATGGAAGAACTATTAAGAATATACTTACCAAAAACCTTATGTTCAAGAACTTAGATTTCCTATCAAAGAATAAAGAATAAAGTTTAGGGGCTGAGTAGAAAACTATAAGAACTTGAAGAAAATAATGCCAAATGAACTAGAGTTTTGGAATACCTTGAATGCTTTATGACCAATCTAAACCTTGAACCGAAATGTGTTATAAACCTTACTTTCCAGGTGTTTGGTAAGCTTAAAAATGATTAAGCGTATAATCCCCAACCCAAGTGTTTACACTCTCACAATAACCTAGCAACTTGCAGCCTCTTAACTTAGCTTGATGAATGAATGAAAAATGCTTGGTGCTAGGTCTTATTTATAGAGTTCTAAGAATAAAAATCTTCTAATTATAATCCAAATTTAAATTTAAATTTAAATTTAAAATAGAATCCTAAGGAATAAAAATCTTCTAATTATAATCCAAATTTAAATTCAAATTTAAAATAGAATCCTAAGGAATAAAAATCTTCTAACTTTCTAAATCTCGTAACTCTAAACTAACTTATAGTAAAATCAACATATCTGGAGCTGTAGAAATCCGATTTAGAATATCTTTATACCTTTAGAAAGCTAATTAAATTATCTACAACTTTTTAGAAATACTATTTTACGAAATTCATAACATAACTAGGTCAAAAATAGGTCAGAAGTTACAGTACCCTAAAGTTACGAAAAATCTATTTAATTATCTAAATCACAAATAAATAAAATATCTAAATCACAAATAAATAAAATTGTGAGTCTAAATATCTAAATAAATATCATGCTCCTAACTGATTCTGGTGAAGACTAAGCCTTATATTTCCCTTATTAAAATAATAACTCCTTAATAATCATGCATATGACAAGTGTCATAATCATATTGGCTCTATCTAAACCTTAGGTTATAATAATCATCATATTAATAACCAGCAATATTAATTAAACCTTATGTTATAATTAATATTCTTAAACTATAGGTTAAACTTATAAAATCCATAACTATTTTTAGGAGTTTCCAACTAAGTCCCGGTTTGAACCAAAATCCACAGTAATGAACATACTATAACTAATACTAGTTATTACTACTACTACTACTATCTAACTAGCTAAGTAAATTCTGAGACTCTACAATTGAGCCATTAAAAAATAATTATTAAAAAAAAATGGGGGGGAGGGGGGGGGGGGGGGGGGGGGGGGGGGGCTTTCTACTTCGGTTAGTATGTAAAAACCAAAGTAGAAAGTGAGGATTCTACTTCTGTTTTTACATAATAACCGAAGTAGAAAGTGCCCAGCAAGGAAGCGTGCCCCACTTTCTACTTCGGTTATTATGTAAAAATCGAAGTAGAATCATCACTTTCTACTTCGCTTTTTACGTAATAACCGAAGTAGAAAGCCTATTTTTCACTTTGGTTTTTAACTACTTTGGTTTTTAAAAATGAACACACATTTTTATGTGGTTCAGTAATTAAAATCTAGGCATGTTCACAAGTCACTTTTATTGATAATTTTGAGTCAAAGCTAAACAAAATAATTTCCTAGAGTATTTTTTATACAAGAAGTGAATATAAAACAATTAATGAATATGGCCGGTCTATTTATAGGACACGTATCAAACTCTTCTCCCACAATTTATGAGTGAAGTTACAAAATATTTTACAGTAGATAATAATAAAAGTACGTTAACCAAATATCTGATCGGTTTGCTATAAAAGTTGAACTATTATTTAAACTTAAAAACGACTTTTATTACAATATTTATAAAGTTGTTATGTACATTTGAGTTGAATCATACACATGCGCCTTTTTCGAGCTAATAACCAGGTCATATCCCTTCGAGATGTCTGTCTCTCGACTTGAAAGAAGCCTAAATACTACTTCGAGCGTGTACCCATGTATAGCGTAGCTTGGCCACCGTAGAAAAATTCCATAATATCATCTTTCTGAGCTTATTTTATACATTTCTCAAGCTAATTTTCTTTTCAGCTTGATTTTAATCATTTCTAAAAATTGTGTGTAACAACTAATAAAGTGTGATTTTTGTAACTAATGCTCTTAGGGGCAAATTTTTTTGTAACTAATAATGTACGATCATATTTCTTTACTCACAATAATTTTCACTTTTAGTGACATATTTTGTTGTGACTAATTAAACTTAAGTTTTTCGTAGAATAAATTGGCCTTATAAAAGTATATAGTATCGAGAGTTTTAATATTATTACAATATACATATAATAAATTGATCAGGGTGTCCTCCCTAAAAGAATAAAATATTAATTGATTAAATTTTTTAAAATGTACTATTTAGTAGAAAAATATACTACAATGATCAAATTCATTACAACAAATTATATATTTATTTTGCGCAAAGTATACTTTTAGTTACAATAAGTTTAATTTATCAATATTTTATAGAATGATGCGACTATATATATAATTAAAAATATATTAGGCCAATATAATTTCTCTAATGCTTTATTTTTTCTTCACTTTGAAGATGAGGATGAAAATTCAAACTCAAGAATATTAAATCAATATCAAGACAATTTCTACAACCACACAATATCTACTAATAATTGGGCAGTTGGAATCATCAATTGATTTTTTTACTTTTTGTATTAACGTGTTGAAATATGATACACAACATTTAACTAATCTCTACTAATTAATGGGTAGAAAAAATTACAGTTGTGGTTGAATGATTATTCTTTTTAATTAAATTATATGTGGTGTTGGGCATCTTCTGCTTTATAACAATACTCATAAATTACATGTGGATGTGTAATTAATTTTAATTATACAATTTAAAAAGATGTGAAAATGTCAATGGTTATGTGTGATTTATATATGTCCTTGCATATTAATCTTACTTCAAAATTCATTAATATTATATCTAGTTGAATATTACATTAAAAAGCCCACCATGTCATACAATGTAAGTGTAAAATGTTGTCGTATATATAATATTTCAATAATAATAATAATAACAACGACATAGAAATTCAGACAAATAACATATATTAAAAAGAAAACTAATGTATATATCTCGGCATTAAATCGTGCATTGCATGCAAGCAACAACTGATTGATCAAATTATAAATTAGAATTAATTATGAAAATGGGTCAATAAAATGGAAACCAATTGGGTATTTTATTCATACAAGACGAAAAGAAAGAAAAAAAAGAATTTAGAATAACAATATCAAGAATTGCTTAGATAACTCAGCGCATCCAAAATCAGAGTTAGTAAATATTACAAATAGAGAATGGTATATATAATCCATTAGAACACAGTAGTATATATATATATATATCATAGCTTCTCAGCTAAATTGATAAGCATATATCTACCACACAATTAAACATTTATTTCGAACTTGGAGTCGCGGCTTTTGCAATTGGTGATCTAGCCTCACGAGCCTTTCTCTCCCGGGAAAGTATTCCGGCAACCCTATACAAAATATAAATAAGAATTATTTCCTAATTTTCTTATATATTCATGAGGAAATTAAGGCCGATGATATTTATTAATTAGGCATAATTGAGTTAAAGTGTACATACGTAGTATACATATTTTTATATATATATATATGATTATAACAAACGAGTAGTATATGTATATATATACCTTCTGATAGCCTCTTCATTTGTCACATCATTATGAGAAGGCTCAAAAGAACCAGTCTCCAAATTTACCATGGCAACCGGTTTCTTCAACAAAGCCTCTCCAACTTTCACAAGTTCATTCAGGTTTTCTTTGGTAGCAATATCCACAGAAGATACCTTTTCACCTAGTGTATCATCCTGCAATTTTCACCGATTTATTATTATATAATCAAAATACCATAAGATCTCGATCATCAATGAAAGTAAATCATGTATTAATTACATGTAGCTAGGTTAAAATATGATCAACGTACTTGGATTCGAAGATAGTTTTTGTCAGATTGAAGAGCCTGAAATACAGTGGAGAGGAAAAAATCGACCAAATCACTACTTGCTTGAGTGAAAATGTCGACCAAAGGAGTGGAATGGTGGCTGGTCAGCCATCCCACAACACCCCACTTAGCTGCTTCAATTGCGTTGTACTTCTCATCAGGTTTTGGCGTACCAGTTCCTAACGACACAACCAAAAATCGGCCGTACTCCGTAGGCTTGATCGGAAAGAAGTCTCGATTTCCTTGTTGGATTTCTTTTGACACTTCATTTATGGCCACCAAAGCCTGAAAATATTTACAGCAATTATTATTAATCCCGAAAAATTAAATTTCGAAAACCCAATATTATATATATGAAATAATTTACCGGATTGTTTGCAACGACACAACCATCGATGAGATTAAACTTTCTAACTTGGCCGTTTGAATGTGTGGTTTCAAAACTGTGGGCCGGAAGATAGGTCGGGGCAGCTGAAGTTCCGGTGCATATATCAGAGAGCAAGGCATCTTGGCTGGGATTCTTTTTCACCTAATACAACATAATTAATGATAATTAATTACTAAAACCAGGTCCAAATGAAAATTATAAAATGAAGAATTTTAGAGTAAAAGGGTCTGAATGATATGTAATAACATAGATTTAATTAAATTAAATTACCTCATAGCTAGAGAAGATAGTGGGTTGGAGGCGCTTTATGTCAAAGGTTGGGATAACAACGTTAGTCAATGTCTGGTGCAATCGCAGATCTCCTAGTATTTCCTTTAGTAAGTTACGCAAATACTTGCCATCATATTTTGGACCTGTTATAGCTCTAATTGTCTCCAACGCACCACCAAGTACTGGCACGCTGCATATGTATGAATTCCAACGTCAATATATATATATAAATATATATATATTTCATATACGATCAATACATGCAGACTGTTTTAGATTTTGTTGAGTTTGAGAAAAAATTTGGTTATATATATAGTTTAGGCTTAATTTTATGTACACACTTAACATGTTGTGAGCTTAGGTTTCCTAAAATTAACAACTGTTCGATCAATCTATTGGATAATTATATATAGCTATAGCTGCCCAATATATAGAGCCATTAATTAATTATACCTTTCTTGAGGGAAAATTTTAGGACCGTGTTCAAGGTAGAACTTGATGATATCCTTGGCAGCAAATAATGGTCGATTGTTTTCGTCTGGAGCAGTAAGCATGGCTGTAACGAGCCCACCTGTGCTAGTTCCAGCGATCACATCAAAGTAATCTGCAATTCTTGCTTCCTCGCCATCTAGTCTCTGCATGGATATATATATTTTTGTAACACATAATCGAACCATAGAGAATTAATAATAATATTGTATAATTTCACAAAAAAATGAATATATATTAAGTTGCATGTGGATGCGGCGTCGTTTTGTACGTACCTGGAGCTCAGATTCTAGGCAGCTGAGAATGGAGCCGGGAATAATACCCCTTATCCCACCACCATCGATGCTAAGAACAGTGATGACATTTCCATAAGTTGGAGATTGTAAGAATGACCTTGCTCTCTCCATTGCAATAAATAACTTAGATTATTTGAGATTTAATTAAAGAGGAAAAAAAATCTTATAATTTTTAAGACAAGAGAAGGGCTTAAGAGAAAGAAAGATGTTCGAGGTATGTAGCTAGTTAATATTGATTGTGTTGGGTGTAAGAAATGAATCTCGAGTGTCCTTATATGTATAATTTTGTTTTACTATTCTACTTCCAGAAAATGGGATATTAATTTAGGATATAATACACATAAGTGGGTGATCATATGTATGGTCAGTCAAAATAATTCTCTCTTTTTTTCAAAATAATTTTCTGTTATTACCAACTTTCTCGTTTACGTTGAAATTGGACCACGTATAATAACATATCTAAAGTATCAATATGACTATTTTTTCAACTTTCCAATTACCTGGCCAATGATACAAGAGATACAATGTACTGTTTATTTACTAGTCGAAAATATACGAAGAATACTTCCAACAATAACTGATTTATCAGAGAGACTGCTTCGTCTTCTTTCTTGTGACACTTTTCCTTTCTGATTTGGTTTTACAAATGTGATTATTATAATGGAAGATAATGTATGAATCAGTCCAATTAGAAAATTTAAATTTAATATTAATAATATATTAGTAAGTATCTAGAATTGTAATATTGAATTTAAAGGAATGATTATTTTTAATAAGAATGAAAATTGTTGATTTTGAAAGTTCCAAGATTGGCATTGTTGAGAGGCTGTTTCATGAACAGGAGGATAATATCTTGAGAGAAAACAAAAGAAAGTGAGAAAGTATCACCACGTGTTTAAGTGATAATTCGTTATATATATATAAATATATTTAGTGGCATAATTAAATGGACAGATCATAGCTTGTAGATCACACTATTGTTACATCACACTTTATTTTATTTTTATTTCTAATCTTTAAATCTCAAAAACAACAAAAATATCACTTATTTTACTTTTTTTATATTATTTATCTCTTAACTTTATTTATTATTTAACTTTATTTCTTTGCGTCCTTATGGAATCGATCACCCGATCTATACTACGACTACCGCTAAGTGGAAGTCACATTTGGGCGTTAAATAATGCCAAAGATAGAGTAAATGGCGGTAAGCTGAGACATCCAGCTGACTCGCTAACTTGGAAAACAGTGAATGTGAAATGGCCTAAATTTGGCAATCACTACAAGAAACAAGGTTTTTGCCAGCGCAATTCGGAATTGCGTCGGCAAAAACAACTTTCACCGGCGCATTTAGTGAATTGCACCGGTAAAAGTAACCTTTGCCGATGCAATTCCGAGTTGCGCCAGCAAAAGTTTAACAATATATTATGAAGGGACTTTTGCCGGCGCAATTCACCTAACGCGCCGGCAAAAGTCAGCGTGAAATTAATGTTGTGCACGTTTTCAAGGAGGTAGGTGGCCAGACTTTTGCCGGCTCGTTTCGTTGCGCCGGGAAAAGTCAAAAAATACGTCAGTAAATGTATGCTTATTTAAACGGCGTCGTTTTGAACTAGGGTTTCTCTGATAAACTTTTGCCGACGCAATTTTGTACTTTTGCCGGCGCAACGAAATGCGCCGGCAAAAGTCATAACATTATAACTCAGCCGCCCGAGCCTTCTTCTCCACTTTTTTCATTTTCTCAGATTTCTCTCATCTTCACCATTTTCCTCTCTTCTCTCCTTCATTTTCCCTCTCAAGGTAAGGTAAGTTATTTTATTTTCCCCATTGTTTGTTTGTTTTGCCCATAAATTTTCCCTCTCATTTCTATTTTTTTTTCTCAGTTGTACACCCCGCCGACGGGACCACCCCGCCACCACGGAACCACCACGCAGACCGGACCACCCCGCCACCACCAAACCACCACACCATCTGGTATATACTGATATATATATTTATATATGTTATATATTATATGTATAAACTAATATATATTATATATATAAACTGATATATATTATATATTATATATAATCTGATATATATTATATAATCTGATATATATATTATATATTTAAATTAATATATATATTTAAACTGGTATATATATAATTTTATTTATATATATATATGTTTTTTATGTTTTAAAATGTATATGTTTATATTTATATTTATTGTAACGACCCAAATTTACTAATAAGGCTTAAGGGCTTTGATTAGTGTGCCTGGGGGGCATAATGGGAAGTATGTGTGAATTTAATGATTAAGATGCATGATTATGATTTTAAAGCATGTTATATGACTATTTGAGTATTTGAGATGCATGACTATATGTATTATGATGTGTGACCATTTTAGCCCGTTGAGGGCATAAACGTGATAATTATGTTATGTGATTTGTACCACGTAGGTGTGGTGATATCAATGTGATGCATGTGCCGAGACGGTCCTAGAGAGCTAGATAACTCATAGTCACAACTTGATTTTATACCCGGCTCGGGAGGAGTCTAGCGGTACTTTGGGGATTTTGTAAATTAGTTCTTGAGAGATAATGGTAATGTTAACCCAAGATATGTTTCCAAGAGGGGGGGTGAATTGGAAATTTAAACTAATTTCGGAAATTTAAATTTTAATATGCCAAATTATGCAATAAATCAAATTTATCAAGTAAAAGCAAATATTATGGCAATCAAATAGATATAGCAAATAATCAAACTTGTAATGTAAAGAGTTGAAGGTTAAGAAATTGCAAACTCTCGAATTTTACAAGGTTCGGTAGAACTAAGCCACCTACGTCCTTGGTCTTCAAAGCTATGGACCTAGCTTTGAGTTCAACTATCGAGCCAAGTTAGCGGGCTTGACTAACCCTTACAGCCGGGAATTTTTCACCAAGGTATTTCCAAACCTCTTACAATAGTTTTCCACCACCAAGGACTATCAACCTCTTTTTCGGATTGTTGAAGTGCCAATCTCACTCTAACCGGGTTGTTTACAAAACCGGTGCCAACCTCACCTCAATCTCAATATGGGAATGTGTTTGATATTACAAGCAAAAATCACTCTAGAAGTATGATAATACAATGAGAAACCTAGAGTGATTAGCAAGCACACTTAGAAGAAATAAATACAAATTTTGGCTCAAGTGTGTGAAAATGTGTTTGGATGAGTTAAACTTTGAGAGCTCTTTGAAATCAATGGATTAGGTTTGGTATATGTAATAAATGCTCAGCCAACCTCCAACTTTGAGTGAAAAACGAGTTTATATAGAGTTTGGGAAAAAACTAGCCGTTTATAGCCGTTAGGGGTTAATTTTCGAAGCTGTCTGCCGCGAACCGGAAGTCGGGATGGGGAACCGGAATTCCGGTCTGGGAGCAACCGGAATTCCAGTTTCCAATCCGGAATTCCGGATGGCAAACAGAGAGCAAAAGTCCGAATTATGCCATTTTCCCATTTTTCAATTCTTTATAACTTTTAGCTCGTTTATCCGATTTCAAAAATTCCAATTGCGTTACGACCATATCGGGATGTATTTTCTTAAAAGTGAATTTAGGATATTTATTTCTCATTTTTAAAAAATCACCATTTTTAGTATGTGAGTGAGCCAAATTTTATACTTATGACTTAAAGTAAACTTGCAATCACTTTACAAGACTAAGAAATGAAATTAAACCTTTATCTTGAGTTTCTTGAGTCTTGAAATCCATTTCGGGTCATTTCCGGAAAATTTGGTAAAATTACCATTTTGCCCTTGGTCATAAGTTTGACTTTGAAATGCTAATTCACTTTGGTTTTTGCTACAAAATCAACAAATCATTAGTAACAAATAATAATCAAATATTTGTTAATCATCAAAACAAGGAGACTTAAGAGTTTGGGTCAACAATCTCCCCATTTTTGATGATATCAAATATTTGATTATTTTAAAAGGAAAATGAAATATTTTTAAATATTAATATTAGATTAGCTCCCCCTTAATGTGTGCAAGGGTTTAAAAATTTGAAACTTTACCTTTGATTTTTACCTTGCATGATTTTGTAAACTCCCTCTCAATTTATTACTCATAGTGAAATAAAAAGTTAGTCCAAAAATTGAGGTTTGTGCCAAAGTTAAAATAATCTCAATTAATTTCTCCCCCTTTTGATTCATCAAAAAGAGTGGCAAAGGAATTCACAAAATAAATCATAAGCAAACATAGATTAAACTTTTTAAACATTCATACATAAGGAAGATAAGTGAATCCAAAATAACATCCAAGCAACAAGGTTTAAACTAGGTTTATCAACCAAACACAAGAAAGATAAACACACAAGGAGATAAGGCATAAAGCCATGCAAACACACAAGTACATGCTTGTATTTTAGGTTGTAGAATCAAAATGGGAGAATGGAACTCGTGGGTAGGGTTTTTATGGGGAAAAAATTTCATTTGAAACGACCAAAAAGCCCTTAAGTGGCTGCTGTCAGCGCCAACCGGAATTCCGGTTGGTCTGTGCACAGGCAACCGGAATTCCGGTTGGTGCAGCAGCCCAGCCCCTTTTTCAAAAACGTGCCAAAAATCTTCGTTTTTAACCCAATTGACCCCAAACTTTTTCTAACACCTAAAATATGAGAAAATGAATATGATCAAACAAGAAAATCTGAAAAATGTTGAAAAATGACGATTTACGGTAAGCTTTTCAAAAAAGTTTAAGAAAGCTAAAAACTTACCAAAAATGAAATCTGTTCAACCAAATTGAAAAATTCTTTTTCAGCAGTTCAAGAATATCAAATATGAGGTGTGTGAAGTGACGGAATCAAAAAATATTGAAAATTGAGAATTTAGGGTAGATTTTTCGAAAAATACCTTAAAAGGCCTTGAAAAGTAGAAATCTACCAAAAATGAGTTTTATGCAACCAAATCGAAAAATTCTTTTTGCAATAGTTCAAATGTGTTAAATGTGAGGTGCTCAAACTGACGGATTTGAAAAATGTTGAAAATTGAGTAAGTTTGGCGAAAAACACTCATTTAGGCAAAAACTAACAAATTTTCAATACTTAGCATACCTAAAAATTGTTCAAAGAGTAATTCAAGCATAGAAACCCTATAGGCATACTAGATAGACTTATTTAGACATGTTCAAACACATAAACACATATACTAAACACATATGCAAAAATTCACATATTCACTCAATCAAAAATGAGTTCAAAGTTCACCAAAAATTCACACCATGACCTATAATTTGTTATTCTCAAAGACATATATCTAATAGGTCAAGTATTAAAAGACTTTGCTTATTTATGCATTAGAATCATATTATAGTGAAAGTATATATGCATAAGTAAGTAAGGAGAGATATGGTATTCAAGTAGCTAGTAAACCTTAAATTTCATTTATGTTGGTCATTCCTAGCTCTCTTCTAATAAAACTAAATCTCTCATCACTAAGAGGCTTGGTGAAAATATCCGCTAGTTGGAAATTGGTGCTCACAAAATCTAGCATAATGTCACCTCTTTGGATATGGTCTCTAAGGAAGTGGTGCCTTATATCAATATGCTTGGCTCTAGAATGCAAGATTGGATTCTTAGAGAGGTTAATGGCACTAGTATTGTCACACTTTATGGGTGTACATTCAAAATCAACATCAAAATCCTTAAGAGTTTGTTTCATCCAAAGTATTTGAGCACAACAACTACCGGCGGCAATGTATTCGGCTTCGGTTGTGGATAGGGCTACCGAGTTTTTTTTCTTGCTAAACCATGACACTAAAGAGTTTCCTAGAAAGTGACATGTTCCACTAGTACTTTTCCTATCCGTTTTACAACCGGCAAAGTCGGCATCCGAGTAACTAATGATTTCCAAGTTTGAGTTCTTGGGATACCAAAGCCCTAGATTCATTGTGCCTATCAAGTATCTAAATATTCTCTTAACGGCACTTAAGTGGGATTCCTTGGGACATGATTGGTACCTAGCACATAGACCAACACTAAACAAAATATCGGGTCTACTAGCGGTTAAATATAATAATGAACCAATCATACCTCGATACTTGGTGATGTCAACATCCTTACCACTTTCATCCTTGTCCATCTTTATGGAGGTGCTCATAGGAGTTTTCATGGACTTTGTATTGGCCAAGTCAAACTTTTGAAGTAGATCCTTGATGTACTTGGATTGACTTATGAATATTCCATTCTTTTGTTGCTTTATTTGAAGTCCAAGGAAAAAGTTGAGCTCTCCCATCATGCTCATCTCGAATTCACTATGCATACACTTTGAAAATTCTTCACAAAGAGCATCATTAGTAGCACCAAAAATAATATCATCAACATAGATTTGTACTATAATAATGTCTTTTGATTTTCTTTTAATAAAAAGTGTATTGTCCGCTTTTCCCATTGAAAAACCATTTGAGATAAGAAAAGTGCTTAAACGATCATACCAAGCTCTAGGAGCTTGCTTTAAACCATATAATGCTTTCTTTAATTTATAAACATGGTTAGGGTGTTTGTGATCTTGAAAATCGGGGGGTTGAGAGACATAAACCTCTTCCATAATGTATCCATTTAAGAAAGCACTTTTAACATCCATTTGATACAAGACAAAATTCTTGTGACATGCAAAAGCTAATAACATTCTTATGGACTCAAGTCTTGCTACCGGGGCAAAGGTCTCCTCATAATCAATTCCTTCTTCTTGATTGTAACCTTGGGCCACTAATCTAGCCTTGTTACGCACAATGACCCCATGCTCATCTACCTTATTTCTATAGACCCATTTTGTTCCAATCACCGATTGGTGTGATGGTCTTGGAACTAACTCCCAAACATCATTTCTAATAAATTGATTTATTTCTTCTTGCATAGCTAGAAGCCAAGATTCATCGAACTCGGCCTCTTTAAAATTCTTTGGTTCAATTTGAGAAATAAAAGCAATGAAATTACACAAGTTTCTAAGGGAGCTTCTAGTTGTGACTCCTTGTGAAGGATCACCTAGAATTTGGTCTATAGGATGAGCACTTTTGAACTTCCACTCATGTGGAAGGTTAGAATCCATACCTTTGCTTTCATTTACCTTTTCCACGGGTGGTTCCTCTTTGGGAGTTTGTGATGGAGCGTTAGATGATTCTCCAATGTCAAGATTTTTAACCTCCTCTCCCAAACCTACAACATCATCATCTACACTTTTGCTTGTAGGAGGGTTAGACTCATCAAATGCAACATGAATAGATTCTTCAACAACATTAGTTCTTTTATTATAAATTCTATAAGCTTTACTATGTGTTGAATAACCTATAAAAATTCCAACATCGGATTTTGCATCAAATTTTCCAAGGTTGTCCTTGGTGTTCAAAATATAGAATTTACATCCAAAAACTCTAAAATATCCAATGTTGGGTTTTCTCCCTTTCCAAAGCTCATAAGGGGTTTTATTCATGTTAGGCCTAATGAAAACACGGTTCAAAATGTAACAAGAAGTATTGACGGCCTCGGCCCAAAAATATTTAGGTAATGAGATTTCATTGAGCATTGACCTAGCCATTTCTTGAATTGTTCTATTCTTCCTTTCGACAACTCCATTTTGTTGTGGAGTTCTTGGAGTCGAAAAGTTATGGTTAAAACCATGTTCATCACAAAAGAATTCTAAGGCATCATTGTCAAACTCTCCACCATGATCACTCCTAATGGAGGTGATTGAATACCCTTTTTCATTTTGCACACTCTTACAAAATTTAACTAAATTTTCCAAGACATCATTTTTGAGTTTCAAAAATATAACCCATGTAAATCTAGAAAAATCATCAACAATCACAAATTCATAGTATTTACCACCTAGACTAGCAATTCTTGAAGGACCGAATAAATCAATATGAAGCAATTGCAAAGGTCTAGAGGTTGAAATCTCTTTCTTGGAATGAAAAGATGTTTTAATTTGTTTTCCAAATTGGCATGCATCACAAAGTTTATCTTTAACAAAAGGAATAGATGGCAAACCAACAACAAGATCTTTTCTAACCAACTTTGAAATAGAATCCATACTAGCATGTCCTAATCTTCTATGCCACAACCAAGAATTATCATTCATAACGGTTAAACATTTATTTTTTCTATCAAAGGAATCAACATCAATAACATAAACATTATCCTTCCTTTCTCCAACAAAAATAACTTCATTGGTTGAAGCATTTTCAATGGAGCATTTTGAGGATTCAAAAACAACACGAAAATCTTTATCACATAGTTGACTAATACTAAGTAAATTATGTTTAAGGTTATCAACAAGAAGCACATTTTTAATACATGGAGAGTATACGTTACCGATATCACCAATGCCCAAGATTTTTCCTTTTGAATTGTCTCCAAAAGTGACAAAACCACTTTCCTTGTTCTTAAAACTTGAAAATCTTGATGGGTCACCGGTCATATGCTTTGAACAACCACTATCCAAGAACCACAAGCTTTTGCTCTTACTTGTTGATTCCTACAAAAGAAAATTATTTGTTGGTCTTTGGTACCCACATAACTTTGGGTTCTTTCTTGTTAGTTTTGGAACCCTTTGGTACCCATTTGGTCTTGCCTAGATATGCATATCTCTTTACATGACAATATGAAATAGTATGACCATCTTGGTTACAATATGTGCATGTAAAGTGTGGTAGGCTAGTTGGTTTTACAAAGAAGTTTCTCAAAAAATTTTGTTTCCTACTAGGATCATATCCAATACCACTTTTTCCAAAACCACAAGATTGACTCCCTAGCATAAGTTCATATCCTTCTTTACCTTTTGTAAAAGTATATATGTCATTCTTAAGGCTTTTTACATTAGCATGCAACTCAACAATTTCTTTCTTATATGAGGAACAAGTAGCACATTGAGATTTAGCCAAAAGTTTCTTTTCATTTAAAATCTCAATTTCCTTTAATAGCATGTTGGTCTTTTCTCTAAGGGTTTGGTTTTTAGCAAGCAATTTTCCAAAATCATCAAATAGTTCCTTAAATGAATTTGATAACTCATCATATGATATTTCTAAGTTATCATCATCATTTTCACTATCACAATCACTTTGGTTAGAAATGCTTACCCCATCATCAAGTGCCATCATACACATGTTTGCTACTTCATTCTTCTCCTCATTGTCGGAGTCCTCCTCATCACTATTTAGCCAATCCGCCAACATTGCCCTTCCTTTGTATTTATTCTTCTTCCTCATTGGGCAATCCATTTTCATGTGACCGGGCTTCTTGCATTCAAAGCAAATTGGTGGATCATCTTTGCTTTTTCTTTCTTTTTCTTTTGAGTCACTTCCTCTTTGTGGCTTCTTCCCAAAGTTCTTCTTGAATTTCATGAACTTTTTGTATTTCTTTGAGAAGAGTGCCAAGTCCTCCATGTCACTACATAGGCTATCCTCATCATCTTCACTAATGGCACGGGAGGAGGAAGACTTGAATGCAATAGTCTTCTTTTTCTTCTCAACTTCCTCTTCATCTTGTGCACTCATGAAAATTTCATGGTTCATGAGTGAACCAATTAGTTCTTCCAAGGGAAGTGTTGAGAGATCCTTGGCTTCTTGAATGGCAATCACTTTGCCTTGATAGGCTTTGGTGAGACTTCTCAAAATCTTGGTCACCATCTCCTTTTGTGAAAGTACCTTGCCAAGAGAATTCAAACCATTAGTGATAGTAGTGAAACGAGTATACATGTTAGCAATAGTTTCATCCGCTTTCATCTTAAAGTTCTCATATTGAGTAGAATAAATTTGAATTTTAGTTTCCTTCATAGCATTTGTTCCTTGATGAGTGACTTCAAGCATTTTTCACATATCATGAGCGGTAGAAGCTTGTTCAATATTTTTGAACACATCTCTATCCAAACCGCATATAAGTGCATATTTAGCTCTAGCATTCTTAGAAAGCATTTTCTTGTCTTCATCATCATATGCCTCATGTGTCTTAATAACTTCTACACCATTAATGACATGTTTAGGAATGTAAGGACCATTAGACACTATATGCCACAAATCATAATCAATAGATCGAAGATAAGTTTCCATCCTAATTTTCCAATAAGGAAAGTCTACTCCATTGAAGAATGGTGCTCTATTTGTGCTTAAACCTTCTAACATGTTATTTTGTGAATTACTTGGAAACGCCATGCTCTAGATTGTGAAATCTAATCAAATAAATGAGCTCTTGCTCTGATACCAATTGTTAACCCAAGATATGTTTCCAAGAGGGGAGGTGAATTGGAAATTTAAACTAATTTCGAAATTTAAATTTTAATATGCCAAATTATGCAATAAATCAAATTTATCAAGTAAAAGCAAATAATATGGCAATCAAATAGATATAGCAAATAATCAAACTTGTAATGTAAAGAGTTGAAGGTTAAGAAATTGCAAACTCTCGAATTTTACAAGGTTCGGTAGAACTAAGCCACCTACGTCCTTGGTCTTCAAAGCTATGGACCTAGCTTTGAGTTCAACTATCAAGCCAAGTTAGCGGGCTTGACTAACCCTTACAGCCGGGAAATTTTCACCAAGGTATTTCCAAACCTCTTACAATAGTTTTCCACCACCAAGGACTATCAACCTCTTTTTCGGATTGTTGAAGTGCCAATCTCACTCTAACCGGGTTGTTTACAAAACCGGTGCCAACCTCACCTCAATCTCAATATGGGAATGTGTTTGATATTACAAGCAAAAATCACTCTAGAAGTATGATAATACAATGAGAAACCTAGAGTGATTAGCAAGCACACTTAGAAGAAATAAATACAAATTTTGGCTCAAGTGTGTGAAAATGTGTTTGGATGAGTTAAACTTTGAGAGCTCTTTGAAATCAATGGATTAGGTTTGGTATATGTAATAAATGCTCAGCCAACCTCCAACTTTGAGTGAAAAACGAGTTTATATAGAGTTTGGGAAAAAACTAGCCGTTTATAGCCGTTAGGGGTTAATTTTCGAAGCTGTCTGCCGCGAACCGGAAGTCGGGATGGGGAACCGGAATTCCGGTCTGGGAGCAACCGGAATTCCGGTTTCCAATCCGGAATTCCGGATGGCAAACAGAGAGCAAAAGTCCGAATTATGCCATTTTCCCATTTTTCAATTCTTTATAACTTTTAGCTCGTTTATCCGATTTCAAAAATTCCAATTGCGTTACGACCATATCAGGATGTATTTTCTTAAAAGTGAATTTAGGATATTTATTTCTCATTTTTAAAAAATCACCATTTTTAGTATGTGAGTGAGCCAAATTTTATACTTATGACTTAAAGTAAACTTGCAATCACTTTACAAGACTAAGAAATGAAATTAAACCTTTATCTTGAGTTTCTTGAGTCTTGAAATCCATTTCGGGTCATTTCCGGAAAATTTGGTAAAATTACCATTTTTCCCTTGGTCATAAGTTTGACTTTGAAATGCTAATTCACTTTGGTTTTTGCTACAAAATCAACAAATCATTAGTAACAAATAATAATAAAATATTTGTTAATCATCAAAACAAGGAGACTTAAGAGTTTGGGTCAACAGGTAACTGGTAATATGGTAACTTGTGTAACTGTTAGTAACCATAGAGAGTAACATGTTTTGTTGGAGAAGTGGTAGAATTGTAATGGATAGGAAATGACAAAAAGGGCCTTTGAGGTTTAGTTAGGAAAAGGATGCTAAAGGAAGGGTAGAGTGGTCAATTGGTTGAGGATAGATAAACTTCAGCTGAAAGAGAAAGGTGGTCACGTATAACACTTAATTGGGAATTGATTTATGTTGAAATTTGAGGAAAATCTAGAAGAAAAGAGAAGAGGAGGAAAGCTGAGGTTGGGAGACCTAAAGGGAGAGTTTTGATGGTTCAAGGCAACTGAGTTGAGCATAAGCCAAGGTTACTCAGAGGTAAGGATTTGTCTATGATTTGTTTGAGTTTCAACTCTGGTTTTTAGAGAATAAGCATGAATTGAAAGAAGATAGTGGCTGGTTTTGCATGAATTCAGAGTTGGGATAGTCAAGAGGAAGGTGACTTGAAGCTAGAGTTGAGAAGAATTCAAGCTGGGTTCTTGACTGAGGTAAGAGCTTATCATGTTTAATTTTCGTAATTGGTGTGGTTTTAAAACTCTAGAGGTATGATTTATAGTCTTGGAAGCCATGGTTTAAGTTTTACGAATTTGAAACTCAAAGTTAGGATCTTGGGTGTGCTTGTGTGATTGGGGTTGTTTATGATGTTTATAGGTTGTTAAAGGGGTTCATTTGGGGTTTTGAATTGGTTTTGGAGCCTAGGTATGAGTGTGGGATGATTTTGGAGTGATTTGGGTTCTATAAAAAATGCAGGGGAAAACTCATAAATCTGGGTTCGCGAAGGAGCGCCGCGGCCCTGTTCTTGGGCGCCGCGGCGCGAGGCTGATTCTGGGCAGAGCAAGCTCTCTGACTTGCTGGGCACCGCGGCGCTAGGCCAATTTCAGAGCATGGGATTTTGCAATTTTGAGCCTTTGCTCCGGGGGTTCGGGGATGCCTTCGGTGCATTGTTTTAGGGATTTAGGGAATTCCGAGAGTGTGGGATTGGTTCCGGGAAGTAGTTTTGGATTGGTTAGTGACAAAGGATGTTTCATTTGTGTTGTGACTAGGTCTTTGGAGAGGCTCGGGGTAGAGGACCGTGCTCGCGGCTTTGAGGCATCGGAAGCTAATGAATTGAAAGGTAAGAGAACTGCACCCGGTTGTATGATTGTGATGGGACTAAGTGCTCCCGAGAATAGTATCGTGTCAACGTTGGTATTACGCCATGGGACATGTAAAAGCGGTCTAAGAGTGTCGTACATGATATTAGCGCACGGGGCGCAGATTGGCCACTGGTAGCCAAGGACAATGGGATAACGGAGGGGGCAGCCTTTGGGCGCCAGCCCTAGTTATCATTTGTGAACTGTATTTGATATGTGTTGACATGTTTAGTATGTGGAATACTTGATTGTACCGATTGGTTATATGGTTGAGATTATGTAATGCAATGTGAGATATTGACTTGTTTGCTAATTGCTTATGCTCTGTTGTTGTTGTGTTTTCTTGCTGGGCCTTGGCTCATGGGTGCTACGTGGTGCAGGTAAAGGCAAGGGCAAGCTGGACCAAGCCTGAGATGGAGAGCTCCGAGGTGGAATGTACATAGCCAGCTGTTCGATCACCATGGTCGAGGAGTGAGTCAGGACAGGGATTACCTAACTGCTCATTTTGCCTTAGTATGGCTGGTTGTTGTATCTGAACCTTATAACTTTTGTAAATGGCCTTTAAACTGATATTTTTGGGATCCCGTGTAAATAAATAATGTTTCTTAATGAAAATGTGGCTTTCGAGACCAAAACGTTTTAAACCCTAGTTCCTTTATAGTTTTGATGACACGCTTTCAACTGATTGACTTGATTGGCAAGTCTGGCACTTTGCAAACACACAGTGTAACGGTCCTGGCTATTCAGGGTGTTACATTTATCTTTTTTTTTTTTTTTTTCTGTTTTGTATTTTCTTATTTTTTATTTTATTTTTTATTTCTTCTTATATATGATTTAATTTTTGTTTTCAGTTTTTTTTTTATTTTCATTTTCTGTTTTAAATTTTAGAAAAAAAGGTGCAAGAAAAAATCAAATTTTATGTTGTGTAGTAAAAATCATTACATTAGATGATCTAATATAATCTCATAATTAGAAATTAATTTAATTAGTATTCGATTAATCTTAAGATTATGAGATTAGATTTGGTATTATAATAAGATTAAATTTTAGCAATTAAAAATCAAATTTTAAAATATTTTAGAAAATTTAAGTAAATATGCATTTATGTTGTGCATGCTCTGGGAATATTCTGTATATTGATCTAGTAATATTATGTATATTTTTGTGTGTAGTTTGCAGGTTTTATAAAATTTTGGGATAGTTTAAAATATAGTTGTTATGCTGCCCAAATTTTGTTAGTCTTAGGAAAATTAACATTAATTACAAAAAATATAGCTGTTAACATTAATTTTTATTTTAAAGTTTTATATGTATTTGTTTCGAAACAAATACAAAATACCCTTTACGGGACACTTTTTTAGGACACGCACATAAATGCAAGTCCTTAAAAATATTTATGAAGTTTTTAGGACACTCATTGAGAGTCCTGAAAAAACGCAATTTAGGACTCGCAATGAGTGTCCTAAAAGAAAATGCGAGTCCTTAAAAAATCTGGGCTATAAAAATAAGTGTTTCACTTAATATTTTTAAGGACTTGTTTTGGGAGTCTTTAATACTCTTTTAGGACTCGCAATGAGTGTCCTAAAAGAATCTGCGAGTCTTAAAAAATTTGGGCTAAAAAAAAGTGTCTTACTTAATATTTTTAAGGACTTGCTTTGAGAGTCCTTGATACTCTTTTAGGACTCGCAATGAGTGTCCTAAAAGAATCTGCGAGTCCTAAAAAATCTGAGCTAAAAAATAAGTATTTCACTTAAAACATTTAAGGACTTACTTTGGGAGTCTTAATATTCTTTTAGAGGCAAGTCCTAAAAAAGTATTAAGACTCTCCAAACAAGTCCTTAATTATTTTGAAGTAAAAAGCATAAAAAAAAACTATGACTTTTTCGAAATTATAAGGTTAAAATACACAAAATAGAAAACTCATCAGCCATTTGGGGATTTATTCATCACACGATCTAGGGCTGCTGGGTGGTGAACGACGGCTGCTGGGCGAACGGCGGCTCGGCGGCAGCTGGGTGAACGGCGATGGTGACGGTGGTGAACGCCTCCAGCAAGCGTGGGTTCTCGGCTCCAGCACTCTCGGCGTCGTTGACAGGAACGGTGACAGGAAAATCTTCTCCGGCGTTGGTTCTCGGCTCTAGCACTCTCGGCGGCGGTGCGGGTTCTCGACTCCATCACTCTCGGCGGCAGCGTGGGTCTCTGCTAGTTGCTGGTTCACGATTCCAGCAGGTTACTTTGTTTTTTTATTTTTTTTTAAAAAAAATTTGCTTATATAAATATATATATATGTAGCTATTTATATGGGTTTTAATTTAATTTTGTTTTTATTTAAACCTGCTCTTCTTCTTCTTTGTTTGGATTCTGGGTAAATGATGAAAAATAGATGAAAATGCTCACAAAATATCAACTCAAAACACAAGTACTTACTTTTTTTTATAGTTGTCTGAACATCAGTTTCATCAGAATGTACATTTTGGTCCTTTTGTAGATGATGAATTTACTCTCTCTCTCTCTCTTGAATATTTTTATTCATTACAATCCTTTTTCCCCCTGCACGATGAGCAAAGGAGCTTTTGTTTAATTGATGACACAAATAATCTGGTGCCATTTACTTGGTTAAAGTTTTTTGTAGTGAGGCTAATCATGCTTGCATTGTTTTAGGTTCGTCGCCTGAAAGAATTTGGGGTTACCAAGGGAGAATTGACTCACTATTTGGATGCACTTTTGAAAGATAGTGAACATCTAGCAGCTATGATTGATAATGTGTCATCCGTAGATAATTTGGATTTCATTATGGAGAGTGACGCATTGGGCCATACAGTAATGGACCAGAGGCAAGGACATGAGAGTTTGGTCACTGTTGCTGGAACAATTAAACTTGAGGAGGTAACAACTTTACTATACAAGACTAGTTATGTCTTTAGAATCTGTACTGTGTTGAGCTTGATGATCTTCTGTAAGAACTTAGCTCTTCATTGAAATAATAATATTAAATTAAATGGCAGTCTTGTTGAGGTAGTGTGGTTATATAGCTTTATGGTGAAGTTTTATTCATCTTTGGGTGTGTTGTGCTTTTGTGCAAAAAATAAACAGATATCTTAGTTTTGGTCATTTGGTTAACTGGTGAACTAAAGTGTTTTTTTTTTACCGTCTGTGCAGCCTCCTAGTATATATTTATTGATCTTTTATTCTCAGTTACCTCATTCTGCATTACTAATGCGAGGAATCCCAAACGAGACCATATACGGTAAAATTTCTGCCTCATTTTTCTTTTCTGGTCAAACTAAATCTGGATCGTTCATTAGCGTAAGATCATTTGTGTGCAACATCTACTCTTCCTCTAGCTTCTCCTATTTCTATTCTCAATTACCAGTTTGGCTTTGAACTCAGGCAAGCCCCCCCTCTCTCTCTTGTTGTTTTACTAATTTTGACTTTGAATTAATGGTCTTCAGTCTATCATTTTTGTGATATTTGTAATCAATCACTTGACTCGTGATGTTTGGTTTATGCAATTTCAATTCTTTTTGTGATTTTTTTTAATAAAGTAATTAACAATGTAACAACTCTATTTTTTGTATTTGTTCTTTTTAAATAATTGTTATAGATATAGGTAGTCTTGAAAAAGTTTCTCAGTAGTTTAGCTTTTTGTAGTGTCTTTCATTCATAATTGATTGCTAACTGTTTGATAAAATGCTTTCTGTTTTACAGTCTTTCACATTTGCTTACAATGTGTTTGATGAAATGCCTCTTCTAAGTTTCTGCTTTTTTTTTCAAAAAAAAAAATTCTAGTTTTATCTTGTAAAAATGATTACAATTCTAATTTTATTAAAGTTTCTAAACACTTCATGATGATTTTAGTTATAAGGAAGATTTTTTTTTTTTGTACATTCTCATCCTAATTGTCACATTCACATACTATGTTCATATAAAAACTATATAGTATTGGCATTTCTTTGTCAAATGGCTTGATCTCTATTATGTGCCCGTAAGCATGGTAAGGATGGCTCCATTCTCTCTACTTGCCCCTTATAAAATTCTTTCCTAAAAGGTAAAGTGGCCATAACTTGGATGCTTTAATGAATGGACACAATATAGTTAGTTATTTCCATTCTCAAGAGTTCACGTCAATCATTTATTTTATTTTTCTTCTTTTTTGTGTGTCTTTCTTGCTATGTTTACATGTTCACCACAAACTTTTGGACTTAGGTTTATAAATTAGAGTTGGAAAAGTTATTAGTGACATAAAATTCAATAGGTAAAATTTGTTGAAGGGACATAAAAGTTAATAGAGGCATTAATTAAATATATCATGTAATACATACGGTTTCTTTTACCATTAGTAAATTGCAGTAATTTATTTTAGGGAACAAGAACACAACACACCAAGATTTACTTAATTCGGTCAGATTGTATGTGGTATTTCCCTTTGCCTAATCCACTAATCTCACATAGTACAAGATGAACTAGGCTCTCATTACAATTATAAAACACTCAATGTCTTCCTAGTAGAAACCTTAATGTTCTCTCAACATTCTTGAAAACCAGTATTCGAACTCAAATATAGGTGTTTCTACTAATAAAATGATATCATTTCAATTACAAAGTGTATCTTTTTCTTATTTCAATTACTAAGTTATAATATTATAATTTTAGATTTTAATATAAGATAATAATTTCAGATTATAATATAGGGTAATTATATAATTTAAAGTTTTAATATACAAATAAATGTACTTTTGATTTAAAAACTTAAAATATGATTAAAAAAATAAATACCAATACACATGTGTAATTTTCTAATTACAACTTAAATAAATGAGTGTTTCCTAATATTTCTTCATTTAAAATTTATAGGTTATCTTTTTTAAATAAAAAAAACTATTTGTTATTTTATTGATACTTTAGGTAACTTAAAAGAGCTTCCAAAATTTTAAACACTTTAAATGAACTAGATTGGTCTGCTGATTCGTGGTTTAATATTCTGTGGTTGACCTTTATTATATACTTACGCTGACAAGTTCTTAATATTGGATTGGTAACTAATTGCAAGAGGTATGTTGTATTTGATTTAGTTTTAAAAAAATTCAATATTTTACAATTTTGAATGATAACTGTATTACTTTAGTGGAGTTTGAATATCTTAGATATTCATCCGTAGTGAAGTAGGTTCTGGGAATTATGTGTGCTGCAGTGATAACGGAAGATTGAGAACTTGCATGTCTTAGTGAAGTAGGTTCTGATAATTTTGTGTGTTACGGTGATATATGGATGAAAACCTGTGTGCTGTTTGATTTGTTTGACATGTTGGTGTTGATTGTGACAGATGACTAGGCTAGTAAATTATGGGATATGCTGTCCAATTTTCTATAGATTTTTTTGTACTTAATTTTGTGTGAAAATATGAAACGGTAGGGTGATGATGTTTGCCGACCCTGTTAGTGGAAGCTAGCTCTACCTCTAGCGTCTCAATTCAATCAAGAATAATGCAACTAAACAATTACAGAATAAAAATAAAAAGTAGCTATGCACTGCGTAAAGAATCCAATACCTATCTTCACCCACCACTGTTGGTTTATATGATAAACCAAGATCTAGATAATTAATTCTTCACTTGCTAATTATGATAAATTCAAAGAACAGCCCTACTATTTTTTTTAATAAAGTAAAAGGCAATTTGATAATAAATGAATGAGAATCTGCTTTGATTAATTTCATTTCATCAAATTGTGTCCTCTTACTTTCCTAGTAAGATGTAATTAAGATTTTTTCTGGAATGATATTTAAGTTGAACCCAAAAATTATTTTGTTGAGTTTTGTTTACCAAGTGCAAGGGAAGAATAAGAGAGCAACAGTAGGTCCTCTGCCTGTTGTTACTCAAGATATCGCTGGTTTCAAGGTGAAGTAGTTTTTGTGTTCGATTTCCTTTCTATTGTCAAGAAAAATTGAGGGTGCATAAACATGCTTTGCTCTTAGGATTCATGTTTAGGTTATATGCATTTTAAGATATTTATATCTCCTAATGAAAAGTTTTAGATTCTAGTTCCTTGAATTTTATTCAAAACTATTTTGTTTTTTGGGTACAGATTGTTCATCAGCCTAGCATATATGTACTGGACACTCCTTATTTGGTCATATTGCTTTAATTGGACATTCAACATGGATGAGGTTTTTATTACATGTAATCCTATTATGGTGATCTACAAAGGACATATATATATAATTATACTAATATAGAATTTCTTACCTTATTTATGTGTGGCTTGGCTGTAGGACCTAGTATCAAAAGAATCTAGGATAAGTTTTATTGGGGCATGCACTGTTTGTGTTAATATGTAGTTGATTATAATCACGGGCTTTTTCATGTACCACCTATACATATTATCTATTTAGTTATTTATTGTTTGATAATATACATTTATTTGGATTCAAGGTAGCCAATAGGGGAATTTAATTATGTATTATTTTAGTTTTAGTTGCAGAGTGATAAATTTGAATTTTCTTTTGATCTAGATTTCATTTTATTTTTTTTAGTTGTCCCCTATTACAAGCCTTAGACAAACTCTTAGCAGGAAAAACTAAACCCTAACCGAATGGCAATGTTGTAAGTAGCCAAAGTCACTTTACAATACTCAAAAAGCCCCTAGGAGACTTAAGCATCCCCTGAGCATGGTAATACAATATAGCATGTTACACTCTCTTCCTATTGTGCCTTACATAAGTAAAATGAATGGGAACCTTCTCATATTTATTTAGAATCTTCACTGTATTGTTTTGAAAATTTTTAAAATACTGGGAGTGTTGTTTTCATAAACAATCTTTTTGAAAGTTTGGAATGTTGATTAATTATATTTGCCATGGTAACAAGTTTTATGCTTTTGTTTCGTGAACCTTTTATTTGTCTAAACATCATTATTTGTTATTCTTTTTCTATAATTTGTAATCCATGTTTTGATGTTATTTGTTAAGATTGTTTTGGCTTGCGTGAGGAATAACAACAGGTTTAGCTTTTGCATGAATCTCCTTAGTTGACATTTTGATTTTTCATTTGCATCAAAGATTTCAAATTACTTCTAATCAATTTACATGCATTTGATGAATCCTCTTGGATTAGTTCTTTTTGTTATTGTTTTTCTTTAATCTATTAAATTAAACGTGAGCATTTGATGATGTACTTATTTTATGCCGAAACTTTTTTATTTTTTATAATGTTGATAATAATGTTTAGGTGACATGTTGGCTTTTCTCTTTTTCTTCTATTTTCAGTGCAAGATGTGTATTTTACTATGTTTTAATTTTCATGTAATATGTTTTTTTTTTAACCTAATTTTTTGTTAAATTTTCATGTAGTATATTTGTGTTAATTGATGTTGAGCTTTGCTTAGTCAGATTATGCATTTCTTTTGAAAAGTTTGATGAAGCTAATAATTAAAGAACTTTTTTACAATGTGCAGGTCTATATTGAGATGCATTTCTTTAGCGCAATACTAGACAACAAAGATAGTTGAAGCTTTTAGAATCAAAATTATATTTCACTAACTTTGTATACATTTCTTGTTTAATATTTGGTGATGATAGAATTTGACTATAGTATAAACTATCATGTAATATGATTTTGTAAGTCGAGAAGACTAAATACTGGAATGATATTTTTGAGTAATTAATAAAAAATTATTTTGTTGTATTTTCTTTTGAAATTTTAGAAATCTAACATATATAATACATTTTGGACACTCAAAGGGATATATTTTTTCTAAATCAAAATGAAAATTGTAGCTGCATTTTAAAAAAAAAAAAATTACTTTTAAGGGCATGCAAAGCAAGTCCTAAAAAATTATTTAAAGCACTCAACCAGATTTTTTAGGACTCGCAATGGGAGTCCTAAAAACTTAATTAAAGACATTCAACCAGATTTCGAGTCCTAAAAACATTCTTTTAGGACTCGCAATGGGAGTCCTAAAAACTTAATTAAAGACACTCAACCAGATTTTTTAGGACTCGCAACGCGAGTCCTAAACAATTTTTTAGGACTCGCAATGCGAGTCCTAAAAAACCTTAGTTTTTAAGGCTCTTAAATAGAGGACTCGCGGCTCGCGAGTCCTAAAAACTTTTTTAGGACTCGCAATGCTAGTCCTAAAAATCCTTTTTTGTAGTAGTATCTCTTAATAACAACTATATTTATGTTACTTTTATAATATATGTTTTTTGTATTTATTAATTTTTTTTGTAAAATTAAAAAAACAGATTTGAATATGTTTTTATTTTTTTTATTTTAATGTGTTTTATGTATTTGTTTAATTTTGCTTGTTAATATTTATTATATTGTATTTTGCGATATATGTATTTTAGTTAAAGTATGAACTTAAAAAAACCAGATTAATAATGTATGTTTATATTTTTAAATTGTTTTATATTAAATGTGATATTTTTGTAAATATGTATTTAATAAAATTTTTTTTGTATTAATAAAAAAATCAGTTTTGGTATATATTTTTTTGTGGTTAAATATTTGTATATATGTAAATTGATGTATTTGTTAATGTATATATATGTTTTGTATGATCTGGGAATATTCTGAGTATATATGTGTTTAATTTGTAGGTTTTTCAATTTTGGGGATAGTTTGAAATATAGTCGTTATGCTGCCCAAATTTTGTTAGAGTTAGTAAAATTAATAAAAGTTTAATAATTAATTAAATAAAATTTTAAGTATAATTAAAAATTCATCAAAAAAATAAATTTTAACTATAATTTAAATAAAATAAAATTACCAATCATAATAATTAATAATTAATTTTAACATTAATATTAGATGTTTTGTAATTGAAAAAGTTAAAAATATAAATGATTTAATAAAATATAATAAAATTGTTATTGATTAAGTAAATAATCCAATACAAATTGAAGAATTTAATAAAAAATTACAAAATGAAATTAATGTATAATTAAATTAATTTTAAAATAAAAGTAATAAATAAGTAAATGTTAAAGTTGACTGGTCAAAGGACATGTGGCACTACATGATTGGTCCACATTGTTATTATTCTTAAAATAATTTTCAATTTATTTTTCAATTTAACAAAAAAAAAATTTACATTTTTTTCAAAAAAAAAAACAAACTTTTTTTCAATTTAAGATTAAGTATGAAAAATACATTATTTTTTAATTTAATTTTTTATTGTTAATATCCTCAAAATTTTTAATTTATTATTATTATTAAAATCTTCCTATTTATCATTTTGTCTAGTTTTTTTCAATTAAAGATTAAGTAATTTTGTTTAAAATCCAAGCAATAATTTAAGATTAAATATTTTTTTTACCAATCTTAAATAATTGATTAATAGCAACAAATTTGATTTTTTTTTTTAAAAATGAGAAAAAATTATTTTTTGTTACTTTTAAATTGAAAAACAATAAATTGGATTTTTTTTTTAAATGAAAAATATAAAATGATTTTTTTTATGAAAAATTATTTAAAATAATAATAATAATATGTACCAATCATGTGGTGCCACGTGTCATTTAAGTGTTAGTAAATTGTAAGTTTAAGTAAGTTAGCCGCAAATATCCCTATAAATAATTATTTTTGCCAATGATAATTAGGGAGACAAATAGTCATGAAATACTTTGACTATAATTTCCCTCATTTTAAGAAAATTATTAATATTTTCTTAATTACTTCGCTTAAAGATGGCGAGCGACAAAAGCTGGATGAGTGCGAGGAATCGTTGGTCTCTGGAGTATAGAAATGGTGTTAAGGAGTCCTTCGATATCGCCAAAAATCAGTTGAACGATCGGGGTTTGGTTCGCTGTCCGTGCAAGAAATTTGGGAATGTTAAGTTCCAACCTATAAATGCAATAACGATGCATTTATTCAATAGGCATCATACAGTCCTACAAAGTGTGGCATTACCATGGTGAGGCGCTGCCGTCGCCACCAGCTGTGGTACGCGATCATGATTGAGATGAGATAGCGGATATCCTGGAGGATGTTTACGCTGAAGATGACGTTCCCGCTGGAAACTATAATGATCCTCCCCAAGATGATCCTCAACATCGCGACAAGTATGACAATTTATTTAAGGAGATGTCAAGTGAACTGTACCCGGGTTGCCGAAAGTATTCCGCGTTGAACTTCTTGGTGAAGCTGATGCATCTGAAAGTTATTAACAAGTCCAGCAATCATTACTTTGATGGTTTGCTGGAATTGTTAGTCGACGCTATGCCTGACGGAACAATTTTACCTAAGTCTAACTATCAGGCGAAGGAAAATTTGCGGAGTATTGGATTGGGATATGAGTCCACCGATGCTTGCAAGCATGACTGTGCACTGTTTTAGAAGGAGAATGTGAATTTGGAATTCTGTCCGGTTTGTGGTGAGTGTCGCTAGCAAGATAATCGTGGGAACGGGAAGAAAGTGGCCCATAAGGTCATGTGGTACTTTCTGTTGACGCCGAGATTAAAAAGGCTGTATAGTTCCAGATATACTGCAGAGGATATGAGATGGCACTATTCTAAAAGGCCAAAGGAAGATGGTGTGATGAGGCACCCCGCTGACAATAAGGCATGGAAGTACCTTGATGAGTTGTACCCATCTTTCGCAGCCGAACCTCGAAATGTTAGGCTTGGGTTGGCTACAGATGGTTTCAATCCTTTTGGGAACATGAGAAACTCTTACAGCATGTGGCCTGTGATACTTGTCCCATACAACTTGCTGCTGTGGAAGTGCATGAAACCACAGTCATTAATGTTGTCTATTCTAATTTCAGGTCCTTCTTCACCTGGAAAAGATATCGATGTCTATATGAGACCTTTGCTTGACGAGTTGAAGGAGTTATGGGTGAATGGTGTCGAGACACGAGATGCATACAATAGTACCTTGTTCAATATGCGTGCAGCAATCTTGTGGACCATTAACGACTACCCAGCTTATGCTATGATGTCTGGGTGGAGCACTAAAGGGTACAAGGCGTGCCCCACATGCAATGAAGAAACTCCCTCTGTAGGGATTAGAAGTAAAATTGCATACATTGGCCATAGGAGGTTTCTTGATATGGATCATGAATGGAGGAGCAAACGAGCACTATTCGACGGTAACAAGGAACTCAGGCCACCACCGAAAGATTATTCCGGTGATGATGTGTTGAAGCAATTAGAGAATTTGCAGATTAGACATCCTGGGAAACACAAAGAATTTGGTGGTGTGAAACGCAAAAGGGCTCCGATTGAACTTAATTGGTCGAAGAAGAGCATATTTTTCGAGCTTGATTATTGGAAGGAATTATTGCTGAGGCATAACTTGGACGTAATGCACATTGAGAAGAATGTTTGCGACAGTGTCTTGGGAACTTTGTTGAACTTAGAGGGAAAATCTAAAGACACTGACAAGGCAAGACTTGATCTAGCAGACATGAAAATTAGGGAAAAACTCCACCTTCGCAAAGAGGGAAACAAGTGGAAGAAACCGCACGCCAGTTACACCCTCAGTGTCCTGGAGCGTAGAGTTTTCTGTGAATTTGTGAAGTCAGTTGAATTCCCGAACGGTTTTGCTGCAAACCTTTCGAAGAATGTCAATGATGGCAAGATAACTGGGCTGAAATCACACGATTGCCACGTGTTGTTTCAGCAGTTGTTGCCTGTCGCAATTAGGTCGTTTTTGGTTCCTGAAGTTCGGAAGCCAATTATTGAGTTGTCCGGTTTTTTCAAAAAACTTTGTTCACGGACTTTGAATGTGAAAGACCTTGAGAAGATGGAGACAGACATTATCACCATTTTATGCAAGTTGGAAATGATATTTCCTCCAGCATTTTTCGACATTATGGTGCATTTGGTTTTGCATCTTCCGAATGAGGCAATTCTTGGCGGTCCTGTGTACTTTAGGTGGATGTATCCCATTGAATATTCGATGGTGGTTTATAAACAGTATGTAAGAAATCGTGCACGTCCGAAAGGTTCAATTGCAGAAGCTTACGTGGTCAACGAGGCCTTAACCTTTTGCTCAATGTACCTCCGGGGGGTTGAGACTCGATTCAATCGACCTGAGAGGAATGACGATCGCGTTGAATCCCAACCAAATCAGGAATATTCCATTTATAAGGCTGTTGGTCGTCCATTTGGTAAGAAATCAAGTATGCTCTTCAATTCGCAGTTAAAGCAAAAGGCTGAGTGGTATATCTTGAACAATTATGCTGAAATTAAGGAGTACCTTAGGTGTGTTTTCTAGTCTTTTTTCAATAAATTTTTTTGGTTATATACCGAGTAAAGCCCAAAATCATAACATTGTTGTCCGTTTGTAGTGAGCATATGGATGAATTAAGAAGACGGGGGGGCTCGAATCTTGAAGTTCAACAAGAAGCTGATTTTCCTCAATGGTTCAAAGAAAGAGTATGTATATTAGTCAATTCCTTTCCGAAACCCCACTTAATTAATCCAAAACGAACTTTCAATGTTAATGTTGATAGGTGAACGATTTGCATGAGTCAACACCTACTGAAATGAATAATGAATTGTATGCTCTCGCAAACAAATCAAGCGACACCGTGTTCTCATATCCAGGGATGATAGTGAATGGTGTGAAATTTGTGACTCGTGGTCGTGATATGAAGCTTAAAACACAAAATTGCAATGTAATGGTGCCAAGTGAGGAAGGAGTGAACTACTTTGGAGTTCTGGAAGAAGAAATTGAATTGTCCTACTTGATGGGTTACAGTGTTGTCCTATTCAAGTGTAGATGGTTCAATACAAGTAGAATTAAAGTGGAATCCAATTTTACGAGCGTATATGTGAAGGAAGAATGTTATAAAGATGATCCTTTCGTTCTCGCTTCTCAAGCGAAGTTGGTGTATTATCTTCGAGATGTGAAAAATGGGGATGATTGGAGACTCGTTAATGAATACATTCCAAGGAATGTATGAGATTTCTCAAATTCCGATGTTGATGATACTGAGACCACAAATGATATACCAATATTGCAAGAAGTTAATTCTTCTTCATTTCAGTTGTGGGTAGAACTTCCAATTTTTGATAATCTTCAGTATGATCGGGTTGATGTCCATGCCACTGAAGTGTATAACGTCGATGATTTGGTTGGCGAAGGTTCAGATGAATTTTTTGTCGATGATGAAGTTGAATTTGAAGACGACACGTTGGCCAAGTATGAAGACGATGAGGATGACGACAATGTTCTAGTCGATAGTGATAGTGATAGTGATAGTGGTGTCCGTAATGATGTTGTAGTTAGTGATGATGAGAACAATGATATGTCATTTGAAAAAATATATGTAACTTTTTATTTAATTCAATGAAAACTTTATTTATTATCATTAATTAATGATTGTATCAGATATAGGTACACATGCACCTATTGGATGCCTTGGGGATAGTCAATGTATTCATGTATTGATACTCATTTTTTCAAGATGTTTGAGAAACATCTTAAAAAAATGGGTATTCGCACATGTCTACATACTATCTCCAAGAGATCCACTAGGTCAGAATAGGGTAAGTTGGGAAAGACAATAAGTAATAAAATGTTAATTTTATAACAAAAAACAATAGATATGCGCCTAGTGGATGCCTTGGGGATAATTAATGTATTCATGTACTGGTTCTCAAATTTTCAAGATATTTGATGAAATACTTTGAAAAAATGAGAATTACTACATGACTGCTTACTATCTCCAAGGGATCCACTAGGTCGGAATAGGGTAGGTTGGGAAAGACAATAAGTAATAAAATGTTAATTTTATAACAAAAAACAATAGACATGTGCCTAGTGGATGCCTTGGGGATAATTAATGTATTCATGTACTGGTTTGTAACGACCCAACTATTCTAGACTTTGGACCATTAATGACTACTATACTAATCTTAAGAAAACGTACATATGAAATAACCATAACTTTATTTAAAAAACTGTAAAGTAAAGGTTAAATACATAAAAATTCATTTAGGATATGGGATCCCATTGTTTTGAAAACAAAACATAACTTAAATAAATTGGTTACAAAATTAAGTGCGGAAAAATAATACATAGATATCAGAACTAAAAGGCTTAAAAACTTCATCCTCAAATCGAACGCGCAATCTACCGATTCCATCCTGGCTCAATACACATCCCCAAGCTGCCAAGAATCTTTCCGCCGCCATAACTATTTTCCTGCAAACATAAACATAAAGGAATGAGCCTAATGCCCAGCAAGGAAAATCTACTACAAGCATGAAACATAATCATACACATAACTATAAGCTATAAACATATAACATATATCTATAAAGACGTACATCATATAAGACTATACTATTAATGGCCATTAAAACATGTGATAAACCATCTACGTCCCCTTTCTAATATCTGAGGTAGGTTAGATCACATGGTAGGTTTATGATAACCCATCTACGCCCATTGTCTAATATCTGAGGTAGGGTAAATCATAACCATGAAACATAAGAAAACATAACATAACATACTATAGCATAACTTATCATAACATATCAACATAACATATAAGCATATAAAACTATCCTATTTTCCTTACCAAAATACCGGGATATGAGAACAGTTTTGGGACTTTGGAACACTCTTAAAAACCGTAAATGGAAGGGTGAGTATACTAAAGAGAATGAGATGAAAAGAATGGAAGAACTATACCATTAAGAATATACTTACCAAAAACCTTATGGTCAAGAACTTAGATTTCCTATCCAAGAATAAAGAATAAAGTTAGGGGCTAAGTAGAAAACTATAAGAACTTGAAGAAAATAATACCAAATGAACTAGAGTTTTGGAATACCTTGAATGCTTTATGACCAATCTAAACCTTGAACCGAAATGCGTTATAAACCTTACTTCCCAAGTGTTTGGTAAGCTTAAAAATGATTAAGCTTATAATCCCCAACCCAAGTGTTTACACTCTCACAATAACCTAGCAACTTGCAGCCTCTGAACTTAGCTTGATGAATGAATGAAAAAAATGCTTGGTGCTAGGTCCTATTTATAGAGTTCTAGGAATAAAAATCTTCTAATTATAATCCAAATTTAAATTTAAATTTAAAATAGAATCCCAAGGAATAAAAATCTTCTAATTATAATCCAAATTTAAATTCAAATTTAAAATAGAATCCTAAGGAATAAAAATCTTTTAACTTTCTAAATCCCGTAACTCTAAACTAACCTACAGTAAAATCAACATATCTGGAGCTGTAGGACTCCGATTTAGAATATCTTTATACCGTTAGAAAGATAATTAAATTATCTACAACTTTTTAGAAAAACTATTTTTCGAAATTCATAACATAACTGGGTCAAAAATAGGTCAGAAGTTACAGTACCATAAAGTTACGAAAAATCTATTTAATTATCTAAATCACAAATAAATAAAATATCTAAATAAAAAATAATTAAAATTGTGAGTCTAAATATCTAAATAAATATCATGCTCCTAACAGATTCTAGTGAAGACTAAGTCTTATATTTCCCTTATTAAAATAATGACTCCTTAATAATCATGCATATAACAAATGTCATAATCCTATTGGCTCTATCTAAACCTTAGGTTATAATAATCATCATATTAATAACCATCAATATTAATCAAACCTTATGTTATAATTAATATTCTTAAACTATAGGTTAAACTTATAAAATCCATAACTATTGCTAGGAGTTTCCAACTAAGTCCCGGCTTGAACCAAAATCCACAGTAATGAACATACTATAACTAATACTAGCTATTACTATTACTACTACTATCTAACTAGCTAAGTAAATTCTGGGACTCTACATGGTTCTCATTTTTTCAAGATATTTGATGAAATATCTTGAAAAAATGAGAATTACTACATGACCGCTTACTATCTCCAAGGGATCCACTAGGTCGGAATAGGGTAGGTTGGGAAAGACAATAAGTAATAAAATGTTAATTTTATAACAAAAAATAATAGTGATGCACCTATTGGATGCCTTGGGGATTGCCAATGTATTCATGTACTGCTCCTCATTTTTTCAAAATGTTTGAGAAACATTTTTAAAAAATGAGGAGAAGTACATGACTCCTTACTATCTCCAAGAGATCCACTAGGTCAGAATAGGGTAGGTTTGGAAATACCATAATGAATAAATATTAATTTTATAACAAAAAACAACAGACATACATAATTTGAATTAGTTAATTAATTAATATTTTAATGTAGAATGGCCGAACCAAGTAATGACACAAGTGGTGGCTCCAAGAGGGGCAGGGGAGCTTATTACGGTGCCAATATCGAGAAGGATCTGGCCACCAAAAAAGTTAGTCATTTGAAAGTAGAGTTTGATGCACAAACTGGAAAAGCTATTCAAACGTACGACGAGTGGTTCAACAATTCCATGGCTCGTTATTTGCGTAACACCGTACCCCCAACTACACTAGCTTGGGAACAAGTAACACCAGCTGATATCCAAGTTATTCGAAATAGGCTATCTGTAAGCATTTTTTAAACCTTTAATAACTCACTATTAAATAATTTGTCTATCTTCATAATATTTTAACAAATTCCAAATTTAATTGTAATTTTAGGACCAATTCATTTATCTACAAGACAATCCAGTATTCAACAATGCCATGGTAAGACAAATGCAAAAACATCTGACTGATTGGCGCCACACAATGAAGAAACATTGGGTAGAGGTTGGAGGAGAGGTGGACAATGAGAGAGCGAAGTCAAAACCTTTTGGGTCGATTACTTCTTCTGATTGGGCAATTCTATGTGATTTTTGGGCTTTTGATTCTCAGCAGGTATGCCGTAGATTTTACATTAATTTTTAATTATAAAATTACAATCTAGATTAATGAGTACTGTTTTCTATTTGAAGCGTATATCGAAGAAAAATAAAGAAGCTTGAGCAAAAATGACCATACCAGGAGGACACAGTTCCAAATCCATCGTTGCCCATGTTTATGATCACGTAAATTATAATAACCTATATCCTTACATTTACGAAAATATTATAAATGTCACAATGTCTATATAATTTGTTTTTTTAGATGGACCCATCTACTGGCGAGCTCTCGAGCATGATCGACACATTCGAGCACCTCCATAAGAAGAAGGATAAGTGGATTAGTGATGTAGCGGCGACAAAACATGTAAGTGGCATAACCTTAACTAATTTATGATCATTTAACTTTAAAAGTTTAGTAAATAATTAATAAATATTAATTATTAATTGGTTGTTGTCAATTAGTAATTATTTATTAATTATTAATTAAATTTTTAACAATTAAATCTTTATAATCTATGTGCCAATATTTTTATGATTAATGATTGTGGACTAAGATAAAAAAAGAATGTAACTAATGTTGTCCCCGTATCAGGGAGCTTGCAGGCTAAAGTAAATTTGGTCATGAAAATCCATATCTGAATCGAAGACATGCAAATGTAGTTGATGTATATGTTTGGAGACGTAAATTCCCCATTAATGGAATTAACTGCCCTTCTCGTATATATCAACAACATCTTCATGACTTTCATTCAGATGTGGATTTTCATGACCAAATTTACTTTAGCTCACTTGCTCCCTGATACGGGAACAAAATTAATTACATTCTTTTTCAATCATTGGTTTGCAGTCATTAATGATAGGATGTTGGCAGATAGATGTTGTTATATTAAAAATTTATAAGTTAGGTTTTCAAATAATGTTATAATGGAATTCGAGATACGTGCTTTTTATTGTGCAGACTGAGATGACCGAGCATCGTAGAGTACGGCCCCTATATCATCTGCTGCTTCTTGTGTCGGCGATAATGTTGACGGTCAGTTCCCGCCTGATATGGATATTGTCACGGATGTCCTTGGACCCCGCTCGCGTTATAAGAAAGGGTTTGGGGGGTTGCCTAGGTTGAAGGCAATTGGCGCAAAGAGGGTAGCATCTTCATCAACTTCTCAAATGTCCGGGCAATTGCCACCTGAAGTGGACAGCATTTTGCAGCGAACTGAGGACATTATGCTAGAAAATCATAACCTAAAAATGCATAATACTAAACTTGAGAGTCGGCAACGGCGTCAAGATCTCCTGCTCAGTGCTTTGTTGAAGCAGGTTGGTGAAATGGCTCCTGATTTTACTGTTGACTTACCAGACCAGGATTCGGACGAGGACGATGATGCTGACGGGGGCGGGGATGATGAGGCGGGTAGTACTCATTTGTAGAACTTTTTATTTATTTATTTAAAGTTTAATTTATGAGACATTTATTTTACTAAACTACTTTTATATTTTCATGTTTGATGGAGACAATAAATATTAATAGTTGTAATTTTTTTTATTTATTTATAAAATTTTAATTTTATTTCTAATTAAATAATATTACTAAAATATTAAATAATTATTAATATATTAAAATAAAAAACTATTAATTAATATTAATATATTGAAAATAAAATTAGTAATATAATAAAAAATATTATTTAAAAAATTACTTTTACCAGCGTAAAATTACGTCGGCAAAAGTCTCAACCCTCACTGCATATATACACATTTCTCGGCGCAAAAAGCGCCACTAAAAGAGTCAACTTTTGTCGGCGCATTTTTGCGCCGCTAAAAGTGTTTTCCACAACAACATGACAAATTTTTTTGCCAGCGCATCCTTATTTTTCCCGGCGCATTTTTTCGTCGCCAAAAGATACTATTGTCGGCGCATTACATTTTGCGTCGGCAAAAGTAAAATTAGCGACAGGAGTAGGTAGCGGACCTTTGCCAACGCAAATTTGCGTCAGCAAAAGTGAGGTTTTTTGTAGTGAATGAACCGAGGAATTTTTCGTTTTGGTCTTTCTTCTAACAGAATTAATCCACACACTTCCCTTAGTAGTAAATATAGTTGTTGGCCTGTAATGCTAGTAATCTATAATTTACTGGCATGGTTGTGTATGAAGAGGAAGTTTACCATGTTGACCTTGTTGATATCTAGTCCTATACAACCTAGAAATGATATTGATGTATACCTAGCTCATTTAATTAATGATTTGAGCACATTGTGGTATGAGGGGGTTAATGCTTACGATGCTTATAGGAAAGAAAATTTTAATCTTAAAGCAGTGTTGTTGTGGACCATTATTGATTTTCGAGCCTTAGGTAATCTTTCTGGATTTAGTGTGAAAGGGTACAAGGCATGTCCCATTTGTGAAGAAAGGACTCATTCTAAATATTTAAAACACTTTAGAAAGATTTATTATATGGGACAGTGAAAGTTCTTACCCAAATAACATGAATTTTGAAGTTGGACAGATGCCTTCAATGGTAAACCTGAATTTGGAAAGAATCCACCACCTTTACTTGGAGGATAATTTTTAATAAAGTCCAATGCAAGTTCGGTAAGCCTAGAACTTATACAAATAAGAGAAAAATTGTTAGATGTAAAAAAGTTGTAAATAGTGTGACAAGTTGTTGGAAGAAGAAACCTATTTTTTTTTAGCTTGAATACTAGAAGCATTTGGTTTTGCGGCATAACTTGGATATGATGCACATTGAGAAAAACGTGTCGGATAGCTTAATTATTGCATTTTTTAATATTCCTGGTCGAAGTAAGAATGGAATTAAAGTTTGGTTGGATTTAAAAGTAATGGTTATATGTAATAAGTTACAACCAGAGGTTGGTGAGAGACGAACCTATTTACCACTTGCGTGTTATACCCTATCTAAAGAAGAAAAACAAATGGTATGTCATTCTTTGTCGAATGTGAAAGTACCTAAAGGTTATTCTTCAAATATTTTTTCTCTGGTAGATATGAAAATTTTAAATTTAGATAGATTTGTGATCCGTTTGTTGATGATGATGATAATGGTCTGGAGGCGGTTAATCCTATCGCACCAACAAATACACAAGATAAGAAGTATAGGGGCAAATCGATTTGTAGTGATGTATTCAAAGCAAGAAGTGAGGGCCACAATTATGAGGTCGAGTACAATCGTTTTGGTCGAGGAATGGGAAAAGGGGGGACTAAGATGAACAATACCATTGGTCTTCTATCATGCACAACCCTTCCTTTAGATGTCGACAATTGGAAACAAATGCAGAATGATAAAAATGTGAGTTTATGGGGTCAAATCCAGGTAAACTTTAATATTATATATTAAATTAATCTATTGAAAAAAGTTTAGAAAAAAAATTCCTTCGTTTGTGCAGACTACGTTCAAACTTCCAAATTTTGCTAAACTAGATCTCCTCAAAGAAGTAGGAAAAACATAGAGAAACTGGAAAACAAGACTAACAAAATATATTGTTTATGTATATAAGAATGTAGCTCCTGAGCTTCTTTCCAAGCCGCCATCAGACTACTACAAGTATTTCAAACCTGAAGATTGGAAAAAAATTATTGCGAAAAGACTAACCCCAAACTTGGAAGAGATGAGGAAAAAAACAAGATGTTCGGGCTCAGAACAAATATCCACATCACTCAGGGCGTGGTGGTTATTCTGTAATGACCCAACTACTCTAGACTTTGGACCATTAATGAAAACTATCCATAGACACTAATCCTTAATAAAACTTACAAGTGAAATGATCACCACTTTATTAAAAACTTGTAAAAATAAATGTTAAACTTACATAAAATTTAAGGTAGGATATGGGATCCCATTGTTTTAAAATCAAAACATAACATAATTGTAATTAAAAGGGATTACATAATAAAGTGCGGAAAAATACACATAAAACCACAAGTAAAGAAACTTCATCCTCGAATCGAACTCTCGGCCCTTCGATTCCATTCCGCCTCAATACACATGCCCAAACTACCAAGAACCTTTTCCGCCATCAAAGCTATTTTCCTGCACATATAAACATAAAAGGAGTGAGCCTAATGCCCAGCAAGGAAAATCTAACACATAAACCATATACAAAAATTTCATAATATAACATAAAACATATCATAACACATATGTCACATACATACTATAATGGCCATTATTACTTGGGGTCCCTTAAACTAAACAAGTCATATGCCCATTAGATTAGTGGGGCTTGCTAGCTAAGCAAGTCATATGCCCATAATTTATTGGGGCTTGTTAGTTGTACAGGTCATATGCCCAAGTCTACAATTATACATATTATAGCTTATTACATAACACATAATCATAAGATAACATTTATCATAGCATATAAATCATATAACACATAAATCCTATCCTATTTTCCTTACCAAAAATACCGGGATATGAGAACAGATTTGGGACTTTGGAACACTCCTAAAAACCTTAAATGGAAGGGTGAGTATACTAAAGAGAATGAGATGAAAAGAATGGAAGAAATATACCATTGTTAATATACTTACCAAAAACTTATGTGCAAGTTCTTAGATTTCCTAACCAAGAATAAAGAATAAGGTTAGAATGCTGAATAGAAGACTATAAGAACTTAAAGAAAATAATACCAAATGAACTAGCTAGAGCGTGGAATACCTTGAATGCTTCTATAGCCAATCTAAACCTTGAACCGAAATGCTATAAACCTTACTTCCCAAGTGTTTGGTAAGCTTATAATGATTAAGCTTATAATTCCCAACCCAAGTGTTTACACTCTCAATATAATAACCTAGCAACTTGCAGCCTCTGAACTTAGCTTAATAGATGAATAAATGGCTGGGTACTAGGTCCTCTTTATAGAGTTTAGGAATGAAAAGATCTTCATTTAACTTGAATAAAAATAATGGCTTTTTAAGTGAAAAATATTTGAATTATCGTTCAGCAGAGGCTGAAGACTCGTTCAGAAAGATGCTGGACTTATCAAGAGGTTAAAGATTTGAATTGAGAACATTTTCAAAAGCTTTCAAAATACACTGAAGGAGGCGATATATCGCCCCTGTAGGCTACATATCACCTGGGCTAGCATGCCCAAGGCAATCGTGCAAAGTTTCGTGTTTTTCGTATCCCCGTACTACGATATATTGCCCCCTATAGCTGTGATATATCGGCATACGCTGAATATTTAAACACAAAATTACATAATAATTTTAGCATTTGAATTGAGTAAACAGCCTTGACTAAGTCCCCTAACGTTTTCAAAGCTGCTAATAGACCCTAGGATATTCAGATATTGACGTTAATGGTGTAACGGGGAAGTTGATACATTAACTTTTGAGCCTGGTTCCGATCTTTCGGGAGGACTCCGGTCTCGATATATTCGACTATCGGGGTCATCCAGGTAGGTTCGGATTCAATCATACACACGTCTTCCTCTTCCGGCTCGTTAATGCTAGGTGCCGAGACGTGTTCTATGGGCACCACGTTTAGCTCATCATTCTCGACGGAAGTAGCGAGCCGAGCTAAGGCATCTGCATTTGAGTTTTTCTCTCGGGGAACCTGTTCGATCGCATAAAACTCAAAATGTTCCAATGCGGATTTTTCCTTTTCTAAGTACGCTGCCATTTTCGTGCCACGAGCCTGGTATTCTCCCATGATTTGATTAACCACAAGCTGGGAGTCGCTGTAGCAATGTATTGCTTTAGCTTTGAGCTCTTTGGCTATACGAAGGCCTACCAGTAAAGCCTCGTATTCGGCCTCGTTATTCGATGCCTTGAAGCCGAATCTTAAGGCAGAATGAAATCTGCTCCCTGCGGGGGTAATCAAAATGACCCCTGCCCCCGATCCATTTTCATTAGATGAACCATCGACGTAAAGTTTCCACAGCTCATGGGCCGGGGTTATAACTTTGTCGTTGGTCATGCCAGTACATTCCACTATAAAGTCTGCCAATGCCTGTGCCCTAATAGTCGTCCTCGGGTGGTAGGTGATCTCGAAGTGTCCGAGTTCAACCGCCCATTTAAGAAGTCGACCTGAAGCCTCTGGTTTAGACAAGACTTGAGTAAGTGGTTGATCAGTCAACACATGGATAGGGTGCGCTTGGAAGTAGGGTCAAAGTTTACGAGATGAATGAATTAAGCTGAGAGCCAGCTTTTCCATCAAGGGGTATCTCGACTCTGCCCCCAGTAACCTTTTGCTGATGTAATAGACGGGTCTCTGTATTTTTTCTTCTTCTCGCACGAGCACTGCACTTATTGCGTGTTCGGTGGTGGAAAAATACAAGTACAATACTTCTCCCGTAATAGGTTTTGACAAGATGGGGGGTTCTGCGAGGTACTTTTTAAGCTCCTGGAAGGCCAGCTCGCACTCCTTCGTCCATTCAAATTTCTTGCCTCCCCTCAAAAGGTTGAAAAATGGAAGACAACGGTCTGTAGATTTCGATATAAACCTACTTAGTGCCGCCATCCTGCTGGTCAAACTTTGGACATCCTTGTGTCTTCGAGGCGAGGGCATGTCGATCAGGGCCTGGATCTTGTCAGGGTTGGCTTCTATTCCACAAGCGTTTACAATAAAGCCCAGGAATTTTCCTGATGATACCCCAAAGGTGCACTTCTGGGGATTTAGTTTAATGTTATATTTTTGGAGCACGCCAAAGCATTCTTCGAGGTCGTTAACATGGTTATTGTTAAGTTGAGACTTGACTAGCATGTCATCAACATAAACTTCCATGTTGTTCCTTATTTGCTCCGAAAACATCATATTCACGAGCCGCTGGTATGTGGCCCCAGCATTTTTGAGCCCTAATGGCATGACATTATAACAGTATAACCCCTTATCGGTTATGAAGCTTGTATGTTCCTGGTCGGGGGCATGCATGGGAATCTGGTTATATCCAGAATAAGCATCCATGAACGACATCAGTCCATGCCCTGCCGTGGCATCCACGAGCTGGTCAATCCTCGGTAAGGGAAAACAGTCCTTCGGGCAAGCTTTGTTGAGGTCCGAATAGTCAATACAGGTTCGCCACGTCCCATTAGGTTTTGGGACCAGCAACATATTGGCTACCCAGTCAGGGTAAAAAGCATCCCTAATGAATCGGTTCGCTTTTAACCTGTCGACCTCCTCCTTCAGTGCCTTCTTTTTGTCGTCATCCAGCTGTCTTCGCTTTTGTTGCTTCGAAGGGAAGCTTTTATCAATATTTAGCGCGTGGCTTGCTATGTTCGGACTTATTCCTACCATGTCCGAATGTGATCATGCGAAGACGTCCTGGCTTCTCTTCAAAAAGAAAATTAGTTGCTATTTGGTTTCTTCCTGGAGGTGTTTTCCAACCTTTACCTTTTTCGAGGGATCGGACTCTTCGAGCTGAATCTCTTCGAGCTCTTCTAGGGGTTCAAGGTCAACCTTCAAGACCGTCCCGTCTTTACTCTGAATAATGACGAGTGCTTGTGTGCTCGTCTATTTCTTTCCTCTTAAGGAAATGCTGTAACATTCCCTTCTAGCTAACTGATCTCCCTTCAATGTCCCGACGCCACTAGGGGTCGGGAACTTAATGGCCAGATGCCTTACTGATGAGACTGCCCCCAGCCCAACCAGGGCAGGTCTCCCGAGCAGCACATTGTAGGCTGAAGGTAGATCCACTACCACGAACTCCATCATCTTGGTTGTTGAGACCGGGTAGTCTCCCAAGGTCACGAGGAGTTCGATGGATCCCATGCAGGCGGTTCCTTCTCCAGAAAAGCCGTATAGCGTAGTTGCACATGCTTTCAGGTCATGAAGGGAGAGTCCCATTTTTTCAAGGGTTGCTTTATAGAGAATGTTAACTGAGCTCCCATTGTCTATGAGAACTCGGTGGACCCTTTTATTTTCCAGCTGGAGGGTGATGACCAGTGGATCATGGTGAGGAAATTGAACATGGGACGCGTCTTCCTCAGTGAAGGTTATTGGTTGGGATTCAATCTTTTGACTTTTTGGAGCTCTAGGTTCGGGTTCATAAGGAGACCCGTCCCCAGTCTTCAGCTCGTTAACGTATCTCTTTTGGGCATTTCTACCCACTCCTGCGAGATGAGGCCCTCCTGAGATGGTTATTAAGTCTTCTCCATCAATTGGAGGGGGCCTATCTTCTTCCCTAGCTCAGGAATTGTTGTTTTGTGTGAGCTGTGGCGCAGCTGCTCTCTGGCTCGCGGACGCTTGATTAGTACTCTGGTTCTTAACATGTTGTCTGAAATAACCTCTTGAGATCAATCCTTCGATCTCGTTTTTCAGCTGTCGACATTCATCAGTAGTATGCCCGGTGTCTCTTTGAAATCGGCAATATTTGTTGGAGTCCCTCTTGGACTTCTGATTTCTCATTGGGTCTGGACGCTTGAAGGGGACCTGGTTTTCATTAGCCAAGTATATGTTCTCCTGAGACTCGTTGAGCTCGGTGTACACTCTGTACACGGAGAAATATCTCTCCCCTTCTTTTTCTTTCCTCCCTCGGCCTCGGGGTTACTCCCTTCGTTCTTTTTTCTCTTGGAAGGGTTTTCCGCAGCAGGCTTTGAAGCTGGTGGGTCCGCCGAGGTTCAGGCAGAGTTTACGTTTATCGTTGTAGTTACGGGCTGGGAAGTCACATTAAGTGTCGACCTCGCTTCCTCTACATTGACAAACCTCTGTGCTCGTCTATTAAACTCGGTTAAGGACTTCACCGGTTTTCTCTGCATGTCGTCCCAGAGGGAACAACCTGGCATTACTCTAGCTTGGACAGCCATTACGTGACCGCTGTCATCGACATTTCGAGCTCGGGCAACTTCCAAGTTAAACCTTGTAAGGTAAATTTTCAATGTCTCACCTAGCTGTTGCCGAACGTTAGTCAGGGTTGATGCCTCGGGTCTAACTCCCATCATGGCTTTGAACTGCTTTTTGAAGTCTTTGGATAGCTGATCCCAAGAAGTTATTGAGTGTCTTCTATATTTTTCGAACCAGCTTTTGGCTAGTCTTGCCAGTGATGCTGGAAATAACATGCATCTAAGCTCGTAACCCACGTTACTTGCTCTCATTATGGTATTGAATGTGCTCAAATGGCTGTACGGGTCGGACTTTCCCTCAAACTTTGGGACGTGAGGGATCTGAAATCCTTGGGGAAATGGAGTGTTTGAAATATAAGGAGCAAACGGCTCAAGCTCCTCATCAGAATCTTCATATCGATCCTGACCTTGCTCATTTTTCAAAAGCTTGAAGGCCTTTTCTAACTGATCAATTCTTTCCTGGACTGGGTCCGCGAGGGATCTTGTCTGGAATTGGTTGTCGTCGATCACGATTCCAGGTTCGCGCCTCCACAGGGGGTCTTTACGCCTATTTAAGCGATCCCTCAGATCCGGGTTCATCGGGTTAACATTACCCCGACTCTGATTCAAGTGTTCCCGTAGGTCGGAGCGATTCCTGCGTCTTCCAGTATTCTTTTGACCTCGATCATGCATGCTGACCGAGTTGGTATCTCCAGTGTCGTCACTAGTAAAACTTGTTGCATGATTATTTCGAGATGGGTCTTTTTCATGCCGCTTCGTTTCTGCAGTGCGAGATCGGGACATTTGGCTTTTTTCAGAGGGGGCGCCTCTCCGCTCCCGGAAAGCCTCCTTATTCCCTTGTCTCCTCCCCGCACGTCTTTTGTCCTCACCTCGAACTGATTGAGCATTCCTGCGAGGAGGTGAAGGATATCTTATAGGTGATGGAGGGAACCGTATGGGTGACGATGGCTGCCACCCATTTCGCGGCCTAGATGGTCCGGAGTTTGCCCGAGATGGGTTGGTTGCATTATGTGTGTTCCCAGGGACTTGAGTCCGAGCCTCTGCAGGGGCTCGGTTGTTCTCAGTTCCCGCAGGTACTTTCGCAGGTGGATTAACCGGGGCCCCTAGCTCGGGTTCTTCTCTGGGGCCTCGAGGGGGCGGATTGATCTGCTGGTGCAGGAGGTTGTTCCGGCCTTCTTGTGGAAGCATTTTTCCGTGGACGCCCACGAGGTCTGCGGGGAAGAACATGCACGTCCCTCGGAGGAGGGGCTTGGTTTTCGCGCGGAGGCGGGGGCTGAGCTGCCTGCGCCTCTACGACTATCCTTGCAAACTCCTCATTCTGCTTGTTGGCTTCTGCCAACTGCTGCTTCAGCTGCCAGTTTTCAAGCTCCACAATGGGAACATACCGCTCAGGATTGTAATACATATCCTCATCCCTTGGTGGTGCGGGTGGTCCCCAAGAATCGAAGGACTCGCTTCTCTCTTCAGCATTCGGGTTTACCATTGGCTGTTTCCCAGGGCGTCTCGGATAATTTTCTTCAGGAACGTTCTGATCGTTAGCGGCCATAACTTGTTCAGGGACTGAATGCTTAAGGCTCTCAATGAAAGCACCAAACTATTGACGCCACTTTTCGTCAACAGTGAAATAAGAGCACGAAAATAATAAATAGTTATGGCCAGAAAAATACAATAAAACAAATGGGATTTTTTACGTGGTTCAGCAGTTAACTCTGCCTAGTCCACGAGTCTTTGTTATTATAACTTTAAGATGATCTCTGGAAATTCCTCAAGAATGAATTCTCTAGAGTTTTCTCTCAAGATCACAAAAATTTGGTCCTTTACAATGGTGCATGACTTCTCTATTTATAGAGAAGATTTCTTAATACTATCCCACACATTTCGGGAAGTTATTCTGTATATGTAAATAAATTTAATGGCATTAAAAGCCTGTAATCCTATATACAAGGAAACGTCTCCTGAAGATCAGGGAGCGTATAACTGAATAATAAATATCCCTTGATTATTGGGGATTTACAGCAATGAATGCAGACTGCGTCTCTCCTAAATGATTTGCTAAGATATTCAAATTTATCAACCTATATTGTCAATGCCGTGTTCACTCAAGTCTCTTAATGACTTTCGAGCTATAGCATTTTCCCGAGATCATGTGGCTTCGAGGTCATACTTATGTCAGGCTCGGAACCCCTGATCCGAGGTCATCCAAGAATAGACGTACTTCGATGTCTGTCTTTCGAGCTTGTGAGGGTTTCGAGGCTACCATCTTCGAAGTTGCCCCTGCTTTGTATGCTCGGTTCCTAGGTTGCGGACACGTGTTCCAGACATTACGAGTCCATTTATGAGGAATCCAACTTTCGAGATCACAATTTTTAAAGCTCGAAATCTGGGTGTAACACTCCCCTACTAAAAAGAATTTCGTCCTCAAAATTTACTTACCAAATAATTCCGGATACCGGCCTTGCATGTCCTCCTCCAACTCCCACGTTGCCTCTCGTTCAGAACTATTACTCCATAGGACTTTGACTATAGGAAAGCTTTTGGACCGTAAAGATAATGGCGCCAGATTTTTAACGCAAAGACCACCGTTGCCAACTCCATATCGTGAGTTGGATAGCGCTGCTCGTACTCCTTCAACTGCCGTGAGGCGTAGGCTATCACCTTATCATTTTGCATCAGTACGCAACCCAATCCTTGCTTCGATGCATCGCAGTAGACTACACACTTATCGTTGGGTGTCGGTACACAATGTACTGGTGCTGAGCAAAGCTTATCCTTAAGCAACTGGAAACTTTCTTCACACTTATCATTCCAGTTGAATCTTTGTTATTTTCGGGTCAGGTTGGTGAGCGGAGTGTCTATCTTTGAAAAGCCCTCTACAAACTTCCTATAATAACCTGCTAACCCTAGGAAGCTTCTTACTTCAGATGCGTTCTTTGGTCCGGGCCAATCCTTCACGGCCTCTACTTTTGATGGGTCTACTGCAACTCTGTCTTTCGATATAATGTGCCTGAGGAACGCCACTTGCGAAAGCCAAAATTCGCATTTCTTGAACTTAGCGTAGAGTTGATGCTCCTTCAATCGCGTCAAAATCAACCTCAAATATTCCTCGTGCTCTACTTCATCCTTGGAGTATACTAAGATGTCATCGATGAACACAACGACGAATTTATCTAAGTAGTCTTTGAAGACCCTATTCATTAAGTCCATAAATGCGGCTGGTGCGTTGGTAAGGCCAAAGGACATAACCAAGAACTCGTAATGTCCATAACGAATCCTAAAGCCTGTCTTAGGAATATCTTCTCCCTTTACCTTGAGCTGATGATACCCGGACCGTAAATCAATTTTTGAAAATACAGTCGCGCTTCGAAGTTGATCAAACAAATCGTCGATCCGAGGTAGCGGGTATTTGTTCTTAATCGTTACTTTATTCAGCTCGCGGTAGTATATGCACATCCACATACTTCCATCCATCTTCTTCACGTTTAGCACCGTAGCTCCCCATGGCGAATGGCTCGGCCTAATAAAACCCAAGTCTAGGAGTTCTTATAGCTGCGTCTTCAACTCCTTGAGTTCCGTAGGTGCCATCTGGTATGGTGCCTTAGAGATCGGCTTGGTGCCCGGTACTAATTCTATTGTGAAGTCAATCTCCCGAGTTGGCGGCAATCCTGGCAAGTCATCGGGAAATATCTATGGAAATTCTCGTATAACACAGACGTCCCCAACCTTAAGTGGTGTCTCCTATTCCACATTTGTGATACTGGCTAAGAATGCTTGACATCCTTTCTCCATCATTCTATGAGCTTTAAGATATGATACTAACGGGGTGCGTAATCCTGAAGCTTCTCCCATGAAGCATAGTTTCTATCCGTCAGGAGTCTCGAACATCACCTTCTTGCGTTTACAGTCGATGGTTGCACCATGCCGTGCTAGCCAGTCCATGCCTAGTATTACGTCGAAGTCCTTGATCACCAGTTCTATCAGGTCTCCTTCTAGTTCTATGTCCTCAATCTTGATCGGTACGCCTCGTACTATCCGTGATGATAGAACTACTTTGCCCGAAGGCAACTCGGTTACAAACCTAGTTTTAAATCTTTCACAAGGTTTGTCTAGTTTTTCTATCATTCCTAACGAGATATACAAATGAGTGGCTCCCGAATCAAATAATACATAACATAAGTTATTGAGGATAGAAAACTGACATGTGACCACCTTATTGCTAGCATCAGCCTCTCCTTGGGTTAAGGCAAAAACCCTAGCAGGAACCATCTTGTCGTCCTTCTTTCCTTCTAACTTACGCTGAGGACAATCTCTTTTTCGGTGTCATTCCAGACCACAGTTAAAACATTCCTTTGTGTTTGCGCGGCATTCTCCAGGATGTTTCTTCTGGCACTTAGCACATGGCGGGTATTCCACGTAACCCGACCTATTTCCCCCATTATTTGTTCGTGCCCTCTTATTGCTGTCAGATTGCCTGTTGTCAGGATGCCTTCTCTTCTGACTGTTACTGTTGTTTCCAGACTGATTGTTGTTATTATAGTTGTTATTCCGACTGGTCTGAGGTTGACTCTGCTGTCTAGGTTCACGTTTATTGGCTTCCTCTTTACTTACATTAGCATGCAACCTCTCTACTTCTATTTCCATCTCAAGAACGTCGGCATATGTAGTATTCCCCGGGTTTGCTAACTTAACCCCCATCTCGATCTTCGATCGAAGTCCTCTAACAAATTTGTTCACCCTCAGAAAATCGGTTGGAACTATCTCAGATGCGAATTTAGCTAACGGTCGAACTGACGAGCATACTCTGCCACTGATAAAGTACCCTGCTTCAAGTTGGTAAACTCCTCAACTCTTATAGCGAGTACAACCAAATTGTAGTATTTCTTGTGGAACAGCTCCACAAATCGAGTCCATGTCATGGTGGCAACATCATGCGATTGCTTGACCAAGCCCCACCATATCCTGGCATCCTTCTTGAGCAATGACGAGACGCAGGATATACGGTCCGCATTACTGAGATTCATGTGCATCAGAATTGGCTCCACATTCCTTAGCCACTCTTCTGCCTCAAAGGGGTCTGTAGTCCCTTCGAAGTTTGGAGCGTGCTGCTTGCGAAACCTCTCATACACTGGCTCCATGTGCTGTACCGGATACGGCACGTAATTCGCCACTGGCCATCTCCCATATCGTCCAACTTGTTGGGGTGCTAAGGCCATTTGTTGCAGCTGCGGCTGAGGCTGAGGCTGAGTCTGAGTCTGTTGGCGTTGTTGCTGCAAAAGTTCCTCGACTTGTTGTTGTAGTCTGGCAATCTCCGCAGTGTTTTCAGCTGGCGGTACCAGCATGTTGCGGCTAGCAGTAGCACGCACTCCCCTTCTGCGAACTGGAGGGGCATCATTGTTTGCTGGAACAGCATTGGAGGCATTTCCGTTAGTGCATGCAGATCTTCGGAGCGACATCATAGCAGAGTTCTAACAGTTGAAAGAAGCATGTTAGAACTTTACCTAATAGGCTCTAAGGCAAAAACTTATTCTAAAACAAACATATCTCAGACCTACTCATTATGACTTCTTATGAAAAAATTATATAGGTCTTTATTTATTATTAGTGTGGGTTTCTATACTTAGAAAAACAAGTCATCTTTATTTTCTAAGTGTTTTTCTAATCTTCCTATATGACTTAATTCTCAGGCTCGAAACTTATCTTTGTTCCAAAGTTAACCATATTGAGGGAGGGCTGGGATCAGTAAAATCGTTCCCACTACTATGGCCCCCTAACTCTAAATATAGAAACTTGGTTCATTGATTTGTATCCACCCTCACTGAACTTAGTCATTATTTATTTTATTTATTATTTATTATGATTATGAAATAAAATCAAATTCATACATAACAAAATAACATGATATTAATTTGGAAAATAGTTTTTCACTTATTACAACCATAAAACAAACATTAAAGAAACAAACAATGAAAAACTAACTATTCTAAAAATCAGGATCTTCTACATCCAATCCTTCATCTAGCATATCATCATCCAATTCTTCATAATCTTCATTATCATGTGCCTCAAAATGTCCTCTAGGAAGGTTCGTAAAAATCCTATGTTTTTGTTCATTTGTAAATTGAAATTCTGATTTTGCAGTGAACCTAACTAAGAGAAAATAATATCGCATAGCCGCTGACAATTCATCTACATCATCCATTGCTTCCCATATTTCCTCTAAGGCTGCTATTACAAGATGAAAATCTTTAAACAGTCTAATTACTAATACATATTGTTCAGTTGCTCTCATCATTATTTGCTTAGCTCTTGAAGGTGACCTATTTCTTCGTGGAACAAGAGCAATCTTCGAGTGATTCTTTCTAGTGCTCCTACGGTGTTTCTTGGTTCCCTTATTCTTTTTAAAGCCTTAATGGCTCGGATATCCTCATTGGTTAAAGCTCCATTCATACTTAACTGAAAACATAAATGCTAAAATTGTTAGCTATACACATAAGCAAAATAACTATAACTTAAATACTTACTTGGCGGTCAAATTCGGAGCTTTGAGTGTGTGTATCGAGGAGAACTTCATGCGAAGGAACCGTTGTTTTGATACCAACTGTAATGACCCAACTACTCTAGACTTTGGACCATTAACGAAAACTATCCATAGACACTAATCCTTAATAAAACTTACAAGTGAAATGATCATCACTTTATTAAAAACTTGTAAAAATAAATGTTAAACTTACATAAAATTTAAGGTAGGATATGGGATCCCATTGTTTTAAAATCAAAACATAACATAATTGTAATTAAAAGGGATTACATAATAAAGTGCGGAAAAATACACATAAAACCATAAGTAAAGAAACTTCATCCTCGAATCGAACTCTCGGCCCTTCGATTCCATTCCGCCTCAGTACACATGCCCAAACTACCAAGAACCTTTTCCGCCATCAAAGCTATTTTCTTGCACATATAAACATAAAAGGAGTGAGCCTAATTCCCAGCAAGGAAAATCTAACACATAAACCATATACATAAATTTCATAATATAACATAAAACATATCATAACACATATGTCACATACATACTATAATGACCATTATTACTTGGGGTCCCTTAAACTAAACAAGTCATATGCCCAATAGATTAGTGGGGCTTGCTAGCTAAGCAAGTCATATGCCCATAATTTATTGGGGCTTGTTAGTTGTACGGGTCATATGCCCAAGTCTACAATTATACATATTATAGCACATTACATAACACATAATCATAAGATAACATTTATCATAACATATAAATAATATAACACATAAATCCTATCCTATTTTCCTTACCAAAAATACCAGGATATGAGAACAAATTTGGGACTTTGGAACACTCTTAAAAACCATAAATGGAAGGGTGAGTATACTAAAGAGAATGAGATGAAATGAATGGAAGAACTATACCATTGAGAATATACTTAACAAAAACTTATGTGCAAGTTCTTAGAATTCCTAACCAAGAATAAAGAATAAGGTTAGAATGCTGAGTAGAAGACTATAAGAACTTAAAGAAAATAATACCAAATGAACTAGCTAGGGTGTGGAATACCTTGAATGCTTCTATAGCCAATCTAAACCTTGAACCGAAATGCTATAAACCTTACTTCCCAAGTGTTTGGTAAGCTTATAATGATTAAGCTTATAATTCCCAACCCAAGTGTTTACACTCTCAATATAATAACCTAGCAACTTGCAGCCTCTGAACTTAGCTTAATAGATGAATAAATGGCTGGGTACTAGGTTGTAGAGTCCAAGAACTTTACTTAGCTAGTTAGATAGTAGTATTATAGTATGTATAGTATTATCTTTGTAACTGTGGATTTTTGGTTCAGACCGGGAATTATTTGGACAGTCATAGTAGTACTTATAGATTTTCTAAGTTTAACCTATAGTTTAAGAATATTAATGTTAACCTAAGGTTTGATTATATGACTGATAGTAAGGATAATATTTATCATACTATAAGGTTTAGATAAGGACCAATAGGATTTTAAGCACATGTTATGAATGGGTGATTAAGGATTAAGTATTTTGAGGATTAAATTTAATAAGGAGTAAAGTTTGAATGCTATAAGGTCAGTCAGCAGCTTTGAATACGTTGAGGGCTTAGTCAAGGTTGTTTACTCCATTCAAACTTAGCTAAAAATGTGTAATTTCGTGTTTAATTAATCAGCGTGTGCCGATATATCGCAGCTATAGGGGGCGATATATCGCAGCACGTAGATACGGAAAACACGAGACGATGCACGACTGCCTCGGGCATACTGGCCCAGGCGATATATCGCCTACAGGGGGCGATATATCGCCTCCTTCAGTATGTTTTGAAAGTTTTGAATTCTTTTTCCATTCATCCATTCAACCTCTTGATAAGTCCAGCATCTTTTTGAACGGGTCTTCAGCCTCTGCTGAACGATTATTCAAGTTATTTTCACCTAAAAAGCTATTATTTTTATTCAAGTAAAATCAAGATCCTTTCATTCCTAAACTCTATAAATAGGACCTAGTACCCAGCCATTATTCATCTTTTGCTCTAAGTTCAGAGGCTGCAAGTGCTAAGTGAGTGTGAGAGTGTAAACACTTGGTTTGGGGAAATCATAAGCTTGATCATCATAAGCTTATCAAACACTTTGGGAAGTAAGGTTTTAGAGTATTTCGGTTTGAGATGTAGATTGGTCTTACAAGTCTTCAAGGTAACCCAAAACTCTAGTTCAATTCTGTATTGTTCTTTTAAGTTCTCATAATCTTCTACTCAGCCTCTAACCTTAATCTTTATTTTGGTTAGGAAATCTAAGTTCTTGAGCACATAAGTTTTGGTAAGTATGTTTTTCAATGGTTTAGTATTCCCATTCCTTTTCATCTCTTTTTCTTCATTAGACTCACTCTTTTTCATAATGATTATTAGGAGTGTTCCAAAAGTCTCAACTCTGTCCTCATATCCCAGTAACTTTGGTAAGGAAAATAGGATAGAAATGCTTATGTTATATGTTTTTATGTTATCTTATGTTTCTTATGTTATGATAAGTGTTATGATATGTATGTTTGTAGGCTTGGGCATATGACCCATATGACTAACAAGACCCCAAATAGATTATGGGCATATGACCTACTTAGCTAGTAGGACCCCACTAATCTCATGGGCATATGACTTGTTTAGTCTGTGGGACCCCAAGTAATAATGGTCATTATAGTATGTGTATGTAATTAGTGTTATGATATGTCTTTATGTTTATTATGAAATTTATGTTTATGAACTATATGTTAGATTTTCCTTGCTGGGCATTAGGCTCATTCTTTTTGTTTTATGTGCAGGAAAATAGATGTAGTGGCGGTAAGATTCGTGGATGCTTGGAGATTGTGTATCGATGATGAATGGAGTCAAGGAGTCGAGAGTTCGATTTCGAGGATGTAGTCATTTGTTTATGGTCTTTATATGTATTTTCTGCACTTACTATGTAATCCCTTTATTTTATAAATCATGTTATGTTTTGTTTTTCAAACAATGGGATCCCATATCCGTCTTGGTATTTATGTAAGTAACTCTTATTTCTATAAGTTTTCTAATAAAATTATGGTATTTTCGCAAATGTAAGTTTTAGTAAGAATTTGTATGTATAGTTTAGTAATGGTCCAAGAGTCTAGAGTAGTGGGGCATTACATAGGTCCTCTTTTTAGAGTTTAGGAATGAAAAGATCTTCATTTAACTTGAATAAAAATAATGGCTTTTTAAGTGAAAAATATTTGAATTATCGTTCAGCAGAGGCTGAAGACTCGTTCAAAAAGATGCTGGACTTATCAAGAGGTTAAAGATTTGAATTGAGAACATTTTCAAAAGCTTTCAAAATACACTGAAGGAGGCGATATATCGCCCCCTGTTGGCGATATATCGCCTGGGCCAGCATGCCCGAGGCAATCGTGTGAAGTTTCGTGTTTTTCGTATCCCCGTACAGCGATATATCGCCCCCTATAGCTGTGATATATCGGCATACGCTGAATATTTAAACACGAAATTACACAATTTTAGCTTAATTTGAATTGAGTAAGCAGCCTTGCACTAAGTCCCCTAACGTTTTCAAAGCTGCTGATAGACCCTAGGATATTCAGATATTGACCTTAAAAAATTTATTCCTCAAAATACTTAATCATTATTTAACATACATATGACATGTGCTATTATTTTATTGGGTCTTATCTAAACCTTATAATATAATAAATATTACCCTCAATATCAGTCATATTAATCAAACCTTAGGTTAAAATTAATATTCCTAAACTATAGGTTAAACTTAGAAAATCTACAAGTGTTACTATGAGTACCCAAATAAATCCCGGTCTGAACCAAAAATCCATAGTCATAGCAATAATACTACTATTACTATTATACTACTATCTTAACTAGCTAACTAAAATTCTTGGACTCTACATATGCACTGGTGAGCAACAAATGGAACAGGAATATTGTCATGAGTTGACCAAATATAACATTTCTGAGATGTGGACACGAGTAGAGATAAACAAGAAAGGAGGAGCTATTGATAAATAAGATCGAGAGGTAGTGAAGAAGATTGTAAGTGTTCTTCAATTTTTTAAAATAATTTTAATGATTAATGTATATAGGCGAAATACAGGAAAAATGTAGTAGATGACGAGTTTGTGGAAGAAGGTTCAAACGATATACTAACTATGGCATTAGGCACTCCAGAGCATGGGGGACGTGTTAGTGGGATCGGTGCACATGTCGTTCCCCGTACATTTTTTCATGTTCCACTGCCAAGATTCAATCATAAACAAAAAGGTGTGGAAGATGCTTGTTATAAAGACCTTGAAGAGAAATGGCCTCAATCTGAAGAAAGGGCATGTCAACAGGAGGAAAAGTTAAACTAGTTGATGGCGCATATTGCATCTCAACAAAGTGGTGCATTTGGATCATCAAATGCATCTGGTTCGGGTTCAGGAAGAGCCTCAACACACCATATGCCCTCCCACCACCGACACTGACACCATATGCTCTTCCCCCACCGACATGGACTCCATATGCTCACCGACCACCCTCACATGTACCATATGCTCCTCCACCACTGACACAGGCACCATGTGCTCCCCCTCCATCACAGTCAAATTTTCCTGATGAGGTAATAGTTTCTTATTAACTCATTATTACATATAATGAATAAAGTAAAAATAAACTAGTTTATTGAAAAATCTAACTTTGATTGTTTTGTAATGTAACAGATTAATTATAAGTTGTGTCTTGGTTCGACACAAAATATAGTTGCAGAGGGGAAACTTTTAAGTACCTGTTGCACATAAATACATAGCGTTTAACTACCTCCGGGCAATTATAGTGTGAGAGTTGAGGTAGTCATTCAAGAGAATGATAGTGTACCGCATCCAATTACAATGGAAGGTTATACATTGGTTGGACAAGCAGTCGGGTATGATGTTGGATGGCCACATCATTAGGTCCTTACTAATCAACAAATGAAAGAGCCACTTGTAACATCCCAAATTTGATATTAAGGCTGAGTGCCTTGGCTACAGTGCCTGGAGGGCCTAATTGGGATTTTATGAGCGAGTAATAGATTATATGTGTGATGATGTGTTATAAATAAATTATGTGGTAATGTGATTAGACATGCATGTGATGTGTGTATTAAATATGTATGTGGGCCTGTTTCTGTTAATAGGGGCATGTTTGTAATTTGCCCCATTGAGGGCATAAATGTAACTATGATTGTGTTATGAGTGAGACCCCAATATTATGGGGATATATTTGTGATGTGTGGTCTGAGACGATTAGGGAGCAAATTAGTGGAATAGTCACAACAGGGTCAAATACCCGACTCGGGGTGAGCCTAGGGGTGTTTTGAGAAACTTGGCATGTGCCTGAGGTTTACTAGGTAATGGGAAATTATTAGTAATGATTTGGGTATGTCGGGATTAAATGGAGATTTGTAGGAACACTGGAGGAATTACGAGATGTGGAAAATTATGGGATTGCTCTTGGAGGCATTAGGACATTAAAGATGGACTTGGGGCATTTTGGTCATTAGGCAACCAGGATAGACTCAAACTAAAACAAGACTCTAGAGTTCGCTGAGGAACACATTACAAAACAGAACCTCTCAGCCTTATCTCTCTCTTCCTACAGGATTCTCTCCCTCTCTCTTTGGTGAGAATTGGTTATCTGTGATTGAAAATGGAGTATACCACCAAAAGTATATGTTACTGTTCAAGTTAAGACTAGAATAAATATGGTGGAAATTGTAGCATATTTTATTTCTCCTACTCTTAACCTTATTTTATTTCTTTATTGACTAAAACGGCTCAGCAACAGAACCAACACGTCACACTTACACCAAACAAGTCGGTCTTATATATATATATATATAGAGAGAGAGAGAGAGATAAGTTGTTTGAACGATACATCAAAAATTTTTAGAAAGTAATTAGACAAGAGAAAGAGAGAGCACTTGTAGAACTTGTATCAAGTGAGAGAGTGACTCAAGACTGTTAGAAATTGAGTGTTTGGATGTAATGGGGTAGAGGGTGTGAGATAGAGAGTTTGTACCATGTGAAATTTGTGTTCTCCTTAACTGTGTATGATGTAATCTCTATTATTATTGATCAATAAAGAACAATAAATTTAATTTATCAATATTTTATAGAATGATGCGATGCGACTATATATAATTAAAAATATATTAGGCCAATATAATTTCTCTAATGCTTTATTTTTTTCTTCCATTTGAAGATGAGGATGAAGATTCAAACTCAAGAATATCAAATCAATATCAAGACAATTTCTACAACCACGCAATATCTAATAATTGGGCAGTTGGAATCATCAATTGATTTTTGTTACTTTTTGTATTAACGTGTTGAAATATGATGCACAACATTTAACTAATCTCTACTAATTAATGGGTAGAAAAAAATACAGTTGTAGTTGAATGATTATTCTTTTCAATTAAAGTATATGTGGTGTTGCGCATCTTCTGCTTTATAACAATACTCATAAATTACATGTGGATGTGTAATTAATTTTAATTATACAATTTAAAAAGATGTGAAAATGTCAATGGTTATGTGTGATTTATATAAGCCTATAGCATATTAATCTTACTTCAAAATTCATTAATATTATACCTAGTTGAATATTACATTAAAAAGCCCACCGTGTCATACAATGTAAGTGTAAAATGTTGTCGTATATATAATATTTTATTAATAATAATAATAACAACGACATAGAAATTCAGACAAATAACATATATTAAAAAGAAAACTAATGTATATATCTCGGCATTAAATCTTGCATTGCATGCAAGCAACAACTGATTGATCAAATTATAAATTAGAATTAATAATGAAAATAGGTCAATAAAATGGAAACCAATTGGGTATTTTATTCATACAAGAGTAAATATTACAAATAAAGAATGGTATATATAATCCATTAGAACACAGTAGTATATATATATCATAGCTTCTCAGCTATAATTTAACCAAAAAAAAAAAATCTAATATTGGAGTAAATTGATAAGCATATATCTAGCACACAATTAAGCATTTATTTTGAACTTGTAGTCGCAACTTTTGCAATTGGTGACTTAGCCTCACGAGCCTTTCTCTCCCGGGAAAGTATTCCGGCAACCCTACACAAAAAATAAATAAGAATTATTTCATAATTTTCTTATATATTCATGAGGAAATTATGTATATATATATACTTAGTCTACATATTTATATATGATTATAATAAACGAGTAGTATATGTATACATATATATATATATACCTTCTGATAGCCTCTTCATTTGTCACATCATTATGACAAGGCTCAAAAGAACCAGTCTCCAAATTTACCATGGCAACCGGTTTCTTCAACAAAGCCTCTCCAACTTTAACAAGTTCATTCAAGTTTTCTTTGGTAGCAATATCCACAGAAGATACCTTTTCACCTAGTGTATCATCCTGCAATTTTCACCGATTTATTATTATATAATCAAAATACAATAAGATCTCGATCGTTAATGAAAGTAAATCATGTATTAATTACATGTAGCTAGGTTAAAATATGATCAACGTACTTGGATTCGCAGATAGTTTTTCTCAGATTGAAGAGCCTGAAATATAGTGGAGAGGAAAAAATCGACCAAATCACTACTTGCTTGAGTGAAAATGTCGACCAAAGGAGTGGAATGGTGGCTGGTCAGCCATCCCACAACACCCCACTTAGCTGCTTCAATTGCGTTGTACTTCTCATCAGGTTTTGGCGTACCAGTTCCTAACGACACAACCAAAAATCGGCCGTACTCCGTAGGCTTGATCGGAAAGAAGTCTCGATTTCCTTGATGGATTTCCTTTGACACTTCATTTATGGCCACCAAAGCCTGAAAATATTTACAACAATTATTATTAATCCCGAAAAATTAAATTTCGAAAACCCAATATTATATATATGAATTAATTTACCGGATTGTTAGCAACGACACCACCGTCGATGAGATTAAACTTTCTAACTTGGCCGTTTGAATGTGTGGTTTCAAAACTGTGGGCCGGAAGATAGGTCGGTGCAGCTGAAGTTCCGGTGCATATATCAGAGAGCAAGGCATCTTGGCTGGGATTCTTTTTCACCTAATACAACATAATTAATGATAATTAATTACTAAAACCAGGTCCAAATGAAAATTATAAAATTAAGAATTTTAGAGTAAAAGGGTCTGAATGATATGTAATAATATAGATTTAAGTAAATTAATTACCTCATAGCTAGAGAAGATAGTGGGTTGGAGGCGCTTTATGTCAAAGGTTGGGATAACAACGTTAGTCAATGTCTGGTGCAATCGCAGATCTCCTAGTATTTCCTTTAGTAAGTTACGCAAATACTTGCCATCATATTTTGGACCTGTTATAGCTCTAATTGTCTCCAACGCACCACCAAGTACTGGCACGCTGCATATGTATGAATTCCAACGTCAATATATATATATAAATATATATATATTTCATATACGATCAATACATGCAGACTGTTTTAGATTTTGTTGAGTTTGAGAAAAAATTTGGTTATATATATAGTTTAGGCTTAATTTTATGTACACACTTAACATGTTGTGAGCTTAGGTTTCCTAAAATTAACAACTGTTCGATCAATCTATTGGATAATTATATATAGCTATAGCTGCCCAATATATAGAGCCATTAATTAATTATACCTTTCTTGAGGGAAAATTTTAGGACCGTGTTCAAGGTAGAACTTGATGATATCCTTGGCAGCAAATAATGGTCGATTGTTTTCGTCTGGAGCAGTAAGCATGGCTGTAACGAGCCCACCTGTGCTAGTTCCAGCGATCACATCAAAGTAATCTGCAATTCTTGCTTCCTCGCCATCTAGTCTCTGCATGGATATATATATTTTTGTAACACATAATCGAACCATAGAGAATTAATAATAATATTGTATAATTTCACAAAAAAATGAATATATATTAAGTTGCATGTGGATGCGGCGTCGTTTTGTACGTACCTGGAGCTCAGATTCTAGGCAGCTGAGAATGGTGCCGGGAATAATACCCCTTATCCCACCACCATCGATGCTAAGAACAGTGATGACATTTCCATAAGTTGGAGATTGTAAGAATGACCTTGCTCTCTCCATTGCAATATATAACTTAAATTATTTGAGATTTAATTAAAGAGGAAAAAAAACATATAATGAAAGACGAAGGGATTTTTCTTTTCTTTTTTAAGACAAGAGAAGGGCTTAAGAGAAAGAAAGATGTTCGAGGTATGTAGCTAGTTAATATTGATTGTGTTGGGCGTAAGAAATGAATCTCGAGTGCTCCATATATATATAATTTTGTTTTGCTATTCTACTTCCAGAAAATGGGATATTAATTTATAATATAATACACATAAGTGGGAGCTGTTGACCATATGTAGGTCAGTCAAAATAATTCTCTCTTTTCTTCAAAATAATTTTCTCTTATTACCAACTTGCTGGTTTACGTTGAAATTGGACCACGTATAATAACATATCTAAAGTATCAATTTGACTATTTTTTCAACTTTCCAATTACCTGGCCAATGATACAAGAGATACAATGTATTGTTTGTTTATTAGTCGAAAATATACGAAGAATACTTCCAACAATAACTGATTTATCGGAGAGACTGCTTCGTCTTCTTTCTTGTTACACTTTTCCTTTCTGATTTGGTTTTACAAATGTGATTATTATAATGGAAGATAATGTATGAATCAGTCCAATTATAGAAAATTTAAATGTTGGGTTCAAAGCTTAATATTAATAATATATTTGCAAGTATCTAGAACTGTAATATTGAATTTGAAGGAATGATTATTTTGAATAAGAATGAAAATTGTTGATTTTGAAAGTTCCAAGATTGGCATTGTTGAGAGTCTGTTTCATGAACAGGAGGATAATATATTGAGAGAAAACAAAAGAAAGTGAGAAAGTATCACCACGTGTTTAAGTGATAATTGGTTATACATATATATATATATATAAAATAAATTTAGTGGCATAATTAAATGGACAGAACATAGCTAGTAGATTGATAAATACTCTTCTTCTCTAGTAGATTGACCATCACCATCACCATCACCATGAAATTAATGTCTTACTTTCGTCATTATTATAATATGATCGATCAGCATAAATTTTGTTTCGTTTACGCTTACAAAATTGACATATTATTATATAATAATAACTGTAGGAATGTTACACGTATGGTTATAAGTTAGACTTAGCCATGAAAAGTATAAGTCAACTTTTTAAGTCGATAGTTCACACTTCACAGTACATGGTCAACTGGTCAAATGCAATTTTAATTAGGGAAACTTCCTGGCCCAACAACTAGAAGAACCTCGAACGAAACATTATTGCCATTTCAATAGGTAAATTTTACAATGTACGTACTATATCTACTTAATTTTTTTTAAAATGCCAACATAACTTACTCTCCCACACATATGCCATTTTTAAATTTTTGGACAAAGCCACTCCTACCATTAAACACTCTCTTCCCTGCCAAACTCTATCATTTCTCTCTCAGTATTTTCTCTTGACTGAGTAGACCCCCCACATTCTCACCATCTCTCAGGCGAAGCTCTCTCTCTCCTCACAGTTGCTGTCGCCACCTTCTTGTCCATCGCCAGCCACGGTAAGGCAGTAGTTGTGGTTTTTATTAAAAAAAAATTGAATCGTAATGTATAAATCGATGAAATGGGTTTGATTTTTAATCTTTATTTTGCAAAAATGTAGCTTAAAATGGGTTTGATTCTATGTACATCATTTTGGAAGAGTATGTTTAAATTCTGCAAAAAATTTGTGGGTCGATGTGCATTCGATTCCACATCGATGCCATTTCTAAAATTCCGTTTTTAGTAATTACCAAATTAATTAAATCATGTGAATTAATTAAAGTACGGAATTGTAATTAACTGTTTAAGCAGATTGCAATTCTGTCGGGACAGAATCCGAACTTATCACGACAGAAACTGAACACAATAAAAAGACAGTGCAAAACAATAAAGAACACACGAATTTTTACAAGGTTCAGAAATCCTTTCGGATAACCTACTCCTTGGACCCACGCCCAGAGAACAAAACCAATTAATAAAGAATCACAAGTACAAAATATTGACTTAAACAAAACAAGACTCCCTCTTGAGATTTGTCGCAACTTTGCTGTACTTCTCTTCACTAATCTCATCTTGATTGAAACATTCAACCACTTGAACTCCCTTCAATGGTCAGCGAGTGCTTGCATCCTCCCGACGCAAGACTTGTAAAAATCTTCTCCCGAAGACTATAAACGTTGTGTTCAAATTACAATGTGTATTCACTCATAAACAAGGTATAAACTCACCACTAAAAAAATCTAAACACACATATTTCTACAAGATCACGTAAATACTTATGATCTTGAATACAAAGAGGAACTCTCACAAATATTACAATTATGCTCACAAATAATGCATCTCAGAGTTCACTTTTCTCACTGCCTTTAGAGCCCTATTTATAGAGTCATTTTTCGTGCTCATAAAGACTGAGAAAGAATTATTCTAATAAAGGCAAGAATCATTGAAGATATTATTGATTGATGAAGAGTTGCATTTTTTAGAAGATGCTGATCCGACAGATACGATTTTGGTGAGGACAACTCAGACTTGTGTCGGATAAAAAACAAGCTCAAAAAGGAAACAACAATTAATGATATTAAGGATCCAGTTTCCTATTTATTAATTATTGAGCTGCATGAAAATATATAAACAAATAATCCAGAAATGACTTTGGGTAAGTACTGAATATTTGTAATATAAAACTTTTTTTTTATAAACAAATTGGGACAATATAAGCTAAATAAAGAAGCTCATAATTATCTAAAATTTACAAAATGGGAAAGTGGATTTCCGAAAATTATAATAAAGGGAAACAACCAATTTATCTTTTAAGAAAAAGACATTTCTATAAAAATGCCGATTATATGATTTACAATATCCTCCTTTGGAAATTTTATAGACAAAGAATATCTATTTTTAAAAGATCCCTGCAAAACACAAGTAAGTGCTTAAAATCATAAGAGTCACAAAATGACTCCCCCTGCGAAAGATAACCAAAGCACAAGATAAAACTATTAACAAAAAAACAATAAGAAACAGCAGGTCAGTCAACATAATCGATGTACCAAAAAATAGAGTTAATCTCTCTCCCCCTCATTGTCTAAGAAAATGCCAAAGAACAAAGGAAAAGAAACCAAAAGAAAGACACATCAAGTGTTCTTTTACATCTAACAAAAGCAAAATAAAAATAGATCAAAGGGTAATGTGACCATCATGGAGCAGGAGAGCTGGATGGACTGAGAATGGCCAATGAAGCAAGAATTTGGCGCCGAGTCTCCTCCATTAGAGTGAACCGGTCGAAAAGACTTGTAATTCCTGTCTGGAAAGAAGCAAGATCAGTCGAGACCGCAGGAGTGTCATTCACAACATTGCCAGAACCAGGACCAACCAGATTAATTCATTTGCCTTTTCGAGTTGTGGATGGAGCATGATCATCTTTGACAATATAGGTGGGACCAACTAAAGGAGAAGTCAAAGTCTCATGGGACTTCTTCAAAGGACGCTGAGAGTCCAAAAGTTTGTAAATGACTTGTGGAAACATCAAGTGTTGACCCTTGCGTTTGGCACAACTCAAGGACATGATTTGATCAAAAAATAACAGCAGCAAGATCAATTGCAACTCCAGTCCCAATTTTGAACAATAGAAAATCCATGTCTTGAGTGATGGTAGAGGAATGAGTGGTAGGCATCCAATTAAACATTGTGAATTTGAATAGAGCACCATAATAGTGAGTGAGATCCGTGACTTGAAGAGAGGTACTCGGTTCCCACACCATAGCTTGACCAACCAATTCAGACAAAACTTGATCATTTGCAAACTCAATAGAATCATCAATCTCAACAGGAACGAGATTGAGGACCTTAGCAATTTCAGACGGACTAAACTTATACCAATGTCCCCTTAAATACACTTTATGAAACATAAAAGAAGATTGGTCTAATAACTCATCATTCAAATTTGCATAAAATTCTTTAACAACCCGAGGCACAAACCCATCAAACCCAGACAAGGAACGCAACCAACCCCTTTCCTCTAAAGTAAGTAAGACCCCAAAAACATGATGAGGAACAAAAAGAAAATTTCTCTCACTAATAAAATGACGATGCTCATAAAATTGCATGTTCTTCTCATTATCATTAAAACAGAAAGTAAGATAATGGGCTTTGAAAGAACCTGAAGTACGGATAGGAGCACCTTTTCGTTTAGTGAGTTTGGAAGCTATTCGGGAAATGCCAAAGGTGTGGTGCCTTTTGGGTCAGAAGCAACAGGAGAGGCTTCTGACGGGTCTTCTTCAGATTCAGTCTCCTCCGCCAAATCATCAAGAGGAACATCAGGATTTGTCTTGGTCAAGGAAGGGTCCAACTCAGGTTGAGAGTCTTCCGTTTCAGGAGAAATATCCTCCGATGAGGTGCAAGGAGGTGGGTTGATTTTTTCCTTTAATTTAAATAGGGATAAAGGAGATGAATCCGAGATGGAGCTGGTACCTTTTGTTGGAGCCACTTTGGCCTTCTTCCCTTTCTTCATTCCAACAGATTTGGTCTTGCGTTTGTCCTTTGCCTTGGGGGTCAACACATCAGGAGATAGTGATGATTCAGAGTCATGATCAGATGGATCAGACACAGCTTCAGTTGATTTGGAATGACTTGTTGCCAAGGCCGGTTTGGCTTTTATTTGACCTATGGAAGAGGCGAATGAAACCGCTGAGGCTAGGATTGGCTCAGCATCCAAGTTGGGGAACGTAACTCCTTTACTAGAAGCTCCAAGAATAGAAGATCCTATAGGACCCGAAAGAGCAAGAACCTTCTTTCTTGCTGTGGTTTTAGGTCGACGGCCTGTAGGTGGTGAGACAGCAGGGATTGATCCTGGGACTGGAGGAGTGGCAGTGGGAACTGACTCAGGAATTGTATCCTGCTGAGACTTCACGGATTTGGAAGATGAACCATGGCCTTGAGTCTTTATGGCTGCTAAGAGAGAAACAAGTGAAACACACAAAGAAAGAAACCCTAAACACTTTGGTTATACGTGAGAGAGACAAACAGGAAAACACTGAGAATGATAAATACTCTTCTTTTCTTTAATCGTTTTGACCAATTCCAAAAGTACCCCACCATCACCATCACCATCACCATCACCATCACCATGAAATTAAGGTCTTACTTTCGTCATTATTATAACATGATCGATCAGCATAAATTTTGCTTCATTTACGCTTACAAAATTGACATATTATTATATAATAATAACTGTAGGAATGTTACACGTATGGTTATAAGTTAGACTTAGCCATATAAAGTATAAGTCAACTTTTTAAGTCGATGGTTCACACTTCACAGTAAGTATATGGTCAACTGGTCAAGTGCACTTTTAATTAGGGAAACTTCCTGGCCCAACAACTAGAAGACCCTCTCGAACGAAACATTATTGCCATTTCAATATAAGAAAAAGAGATTTTTTTTCATAGTTATAACTTTTTTTTAAAAAAAAATTTGTTTCTATTTTACAACTTTTTTATTATTTGAAAGTTGTTTTCTTATGGGATTCTTTTATTTATATATATTTGCAAATAAATTTAATTATGTAGAATTTTTAATAATAGTTATTATTTTTATTTTAAATGTAATTTTTTTTTCCATTTTTCATTATTTTTCTACTTTTTTTCTTTTTTTCCTTATGTTTCTTTTCTTCTTCTTTCTTTCACTTTTTCATTTTTTTTCGTTTTCTGTTTTTTTCATTTTTCTTCCTTCATTTCCATTTTTTCTTCTTTTTTATATTTATCCTTTTCTCCGTTTATTTTCTTTTTTCATATTTTTTCCATTCATTTTCTCTTATTTTTCACATGTAATTTAATATTAATTTTTTGTATTATTGTACTCTTTTTTTTGTTTTTACAGTTTTTACCACTATATGTAAAAAAAAAATTATTCAAATCCATTTTCTTTAGCTTTTTCATTTTTTTTTTAAGATTCACCTTTGATAATAATAGACTTCATTTTTACACCCTAAACTTGGTAAGTTGAAAAGCTTAATAATCCCAAAAGTGAACAGTTACATGTTGGGTTTAGTATATAGTAAACATGTTATTCTTTTATTATAATTTTTTTATATGTCTATATTGTTTTAGCTTTTAATTATAATTTCTTCATATGTCTATATTGATTCTATGCTAGTTATTTTTTCATTTTGTCGATTAATCTTGGAGATTGTGTATATAACCACCAAGCATTATTCAACTTAGTTCATGCATGTAGTCCTAAAGATGGTACTTGATTACCTTTATAATGTTATCAAGTTATCCTTATGGTAACCAGGTACCCATAATATAAGTATCTGGTTACCCCATAATATAACCCCTAAAATTTAGAAAAAAACCCTAACATTAAAAAATATTACATTTAATTACAAAAATTCTCTAAATTTAAAAAAAATATTTAAACCCTTTTAAAATTATTAAAAAAAATAGCCCCCACTCACCATAAAGTCTGGCCCCTCCCTAGTAACGGTGTACCCATAATATAGGTAACTAGTTACCTATATTATGGATAACTGGTTACCCCAAAAATCGTAATAGTTTACATAATAGAAACATCATATATATATATATATATCTTCTATATAATAAGTGTGTAGATAACGGAAATTCTTGGTTTTAACGGTTTTTTATTTTTTTTAATTTTAACTTTAACGGAATATTCTTATATATAATGGAATATTCTTATATTTAACGGTAGTTTGTAAACACTTAAACTTAAATAAAATAATATCAATAATTAAAAAAATTAAAATATGATATTTTTTAGATATTTTACAATGAAAATTATTTAAAAATAATAAATAATTAAAAAAAATTAAAATATGATCTTTTTTAGATATTTTACAATGATAATTTATTTTAAAATAATAAATAATTAAACAAATTAAAATATGATATTTTTGAGATACTTTACAATGATAATTATTTAAAAATAATAAAATCATATGTTTTATAACTTAAATAAAATTTAATTAAACTTAAACTCACTTATTAGAATGATATCATATTAAACGTATAATATAATCTACTATGAATTAGAAACAAATTATTTAAAAAAAAAACTAGCAAGAAACTTAAATTCAAAATCTACGTATAATATTTAATATTACATTAAATATATAATATATAATCTCTTGTTGTCACTCCCAAATTCAAAAATTAGAACAAACATAAAATTAAACAAAAATAAATAAATTATTTAATTAAAATAGGATATTTATTTCAAAATTTATTTGACATTAATATAAATTTTATAAAAATAATTAATAAATTCTATAAATATGTAGAGTCCTAGAATGTTTACTTAGTTAGCTAGCTAGTAGTAGTTTTAGTATTTTAAATTTCATGGATTCTGGTTCAAACTGGGACATAGTTGGAAACTCCTAGCAATAGTTATGGATTTTATAAGTTTAACCTATAGTTTAAGTATATTAATTTTAACATAAGGTTTGATTAATATTGCTAGTTATAAATATGATAATTATTATAACCTAAGGTTTAGATAGAGCCCATAAGAATATGACACTTGTCATAAGTATGATTAAGGAATTAGTATTTTAATGATAAGAATATGACACTTGTCATAAGCATGATTATTAAGGAATTGTTATTTTAATGATATAATAAGGGAATATAAGACTTAGTCTTCATTAGAAACTGTTAGGGTCGTAGTTTGACTCAGTCAAAGTAGTTATCCAACCTTAATTATGCTGAAAATGTTCAATTACGTGTTTAAAATAATCACGTATGCTGATATATCGCAGCATTAGAGTTGATATATCACCTAACGCTGAATACGAAAAACACATTGACGTCGCAAGATCGTATTAACGTAGACTCGGAACTAGGGTCCAGCCGATATATCACCACATAGGGGCGATATATCGCCCATATTTATTTTATTTTATTTTTGTTTTAATTTTTAAAAAACCACCTTTGATTCCTTAGACTTACCTCAGTTAGTTTTGACCGAGTCTTCAGCCTCTGATTGATGAAAATTCAATTTTCTTCAATTAAATTCATTATTTTTATTCAAATCAAAATAAGGTTAGTTTCACTCCTTACCTCTATAAATATGACCTAGTACCCAGTCCTTTCACTTACTCTTCAGCTGTGATCAGACTCCAATGTGCTAGCGAGACCATAAGAGTGATACACTTGGGTTGGGAAAGAAAAAGCTTTATTATTCTTAAGCTTTATCAAACACTTGGGAAGTAATGATTAGAGTGTTTCGATATTGGAGTTAGGCCAATCCATAAGGTCAACTAAGGTACTCTTATTCTTAAGTTCAATTCTGTTTGATTCCTTAGTTACTTTAGTTTTCATTCAGGTCCTAACTTTTATGGTTTTGTGGTTAGGCTTTTAAGTTCTTTGAACTTAAGGTGTCTTTCGGTAAGTTTTCTCTTGGTAGTTTAGTTCTATTCTTTTCATCTCTTTCCTTTAGAAATACTCACTGTTCTATTGCTGGTTTTAGGAGTGATCCACGTCTCGCATTTGTTCTCATATCCTGATTTTGGTAAGGAAAATATGCTAGATCTTGTATGTTTGTATGATATGTTATGCTTTTATGTTATGTTATGATTTACCCTACCTCAAATATTAGACAGGGGACATAGATGGGTTATCATACAATACATGTGATGTAACCTACCTCAAATATTAGACGGGGGACGTAGATGGTTTATCACATGTCCTAATGGCCATTATTAGTATAGTCTTATATGGAATATGTTATAATATGTTTATAGTATATGTTATAATATGTTATGATATAATGGGTATGTTTATGTTGTTAGTTTTTCCTTGCTGGACATTAGGCTCACTCCTTTTCTTTTAGTGTGATGCATGAAAATAGATGCAGAGGCGGAATGATTCATGGAAGCTTCGTGTGTGTATGGAGGTGAATGGAGTGGAAGGGCTGCATGTCGATTTGAGGACAACATTTTTTTTAGTCTCTTTAAACTACATTTTTATGTATTTTTCCGCATTCACCTTTGTAAACAATTTTATTTAAAGTTATGCTTTATTTTAAAACAATGAGTTCATTTATGTTTTACAAATATTATTATTTTTAAAGTTTTCAATAAAGTTATTAATTTTCTTATGTATGTTATTTTCAAAGTTGTAATTTTGTCTAGTAGGTTTAATGACCTAAGTCTCATAGGTAGTTGGGTCGTTACAAAATAAAACTAAGCAAACATGCATATTGCATGTTGCTTGTATCTAGTATATATAAAGTATATATATACATATGTTTAAGGTAGTCTATTAGATAACCAGTTACCCATAATATATGTAACTGGTTACCCCAAAGATGGTAACAATTTACCCGATGGAAACATCCATATGTTGAATATATATATATATATATGAAAGGTAATCTATTAGGTAAAAAAAATAATAAAAAAGAAGAAGAAGGAAACAAAGTAAAAAGAAAAATAAAAAAAGTTATTTGATTTTTTTTTTTACATATAGTAGAAAAATCTGTAGAAAGAAAAAGTAAAAAAAAAAAAAATTTAATTTATATATATATAACAAACAAATGAACAAATAAGGATAAAAAGATAAAGAAATTTCTAAACTAACCTCTCAATTTTAAAAAAGTTTAATGAAGAACAAAAGTATGACATAAACATAATTTTAACAAAAAAAAAAAAAATAGGAAAACAAAACCCATAAACATAAGATTTTAGAAAGGAAAGCCATAAAATAAGAATTTTTAAAAAATCCCATATTTTTGTAAACTTTTGAAAAAATATCATAGATGATATAATTTTCACTTTATTAAGTGGGTTTGCAGAAATACCAATATTAGTATGGGCCATAATGTGTTGAAGCCCAATAGTCAAATACACTAATGAAAGATGTGCTAATTGGTATATTAACGATAGAGACATTTAAATAGGGGATTTTTTTTGCAAAAATACATATTTGTTTATGTTTTTCTTTCTTTTTTTACATTTTTATGATGCCTTTTAAGTTTTTTTGGTTAATTCTACCAGTGGATTTTTTCATAAATACATATTTGTTTATGTTTTTTTTTCTTACATTTTTACGATCCTTGAAGTTTTTTTTTTTTTTTAATTTACTAACTCAAGTTTTCAGAAAGTACGGTTTTAAATTTTCATAATTACAACGATTTTAATTAGACATCAACCCCATAACAAACAATATTGAAAAAACAACTTCAAATCAACTAGTCATCAACCCCACAAAAATACAGTGTTGAAAAAGCAGTTACAATTTAATTAGACATCAACTCATTGCATCAACCCAAAATAAACTAAAAAACACAAAAAACAATCTCGAAAAACTTATCCCTGTATATTAAATTGTATAAAAAATAAACTCAAAATATACATTAAAACAACTACACATATACCTAAAATGAACTAATAATGTAACCAAAAATATCAAAAATAAATTAACAATATACTCAATTAAATTTCAATTAGCCTCCATCAACCTAATATACCTAATAACCACTAAACATATACTAAAAATTAAACGACACAAAAAAGACTAATTAGTTTACCCTAAGTTCTACAATGGTGGAGGTGGGTTTTATTTTCAATAGTTTTTTACTTTTGATAAAATTTTCAATTACTTTTGTCTCTTGTTTTGTTCCTGCAGACTTGTGGTAGTCTTTGTGGCTTATATTCATATTATCGTATTATGTTGCCGCTATAGTGACAAGTGTAATTGTAATGGATTGGTCAGCTTTTTCAAAGGTTCTGTAGTTGCCATGTGTTAATAATAAAAATGAGATAAAACGATAAAATGAAAAGAAAAAAGACAAGCTACATCAAATCACATGTAGACATTATTATACATATTTAGATTTATATAAATATATACAATTTTTTTTTATTATTATATATAATTGCTTGGGTGTCGACTACGCATAGCAACGGAAGCTTGAAAACTTCCTTGGCTTGACACTCTTTTTACCGATCACAATAATCATCATCAGCAGTAGTAGCAACAACAGGGCCATCGAAGCTTTATAGCGTTAGTTAACTAACCACCACACCATGGGAACAAGAGTGACTTCGGTTCTCCTCTGCAACAATTGGTCGCCACATGCGAAATCTCTGTTATTTCCATATAGGCCATGGCATGCACCTTGTTCCATTGATGCAATTGAGATGCGACGCTCTAAAGGCATTGACTTATAGTGCTTATGTGATTATAAGAACAACACATATTTCCTACTGAGTGCTCTCGGGATTGATCCTTACCTTGCTATGCACACATCCTCTTTATAGTATTTTGATGTCTTAGTCATTGCTGACACCGAAGAATATAAAGCCATAGTGTGAGGTCTAAGTCATCATCCAAAGTCCAATAAGACTACATCACTCAGATTGCCATCATGGCAATAGTTAGTTAGGTTGAAACTAACTCATCAACTTGAGTGAGCTGAGAGAGAATGTATTGTGTTCATACACTTGAGTGATCCTTGAGGGTGTAATCTATTCTGATTGAGATATTGGATTTGACTGATGTTTGCTGCCTTGCCTTGGATGTAGGATCAACAATCTTTGTTGATTCTGAACCAAGTATTCTTGGGTGTTGATTTTTTATTTACAATTCTGTTCATTATATTTAGTTTTCTTATTGTTTGATACATTGTCTTGACTGCGAAACTTGTTGTCTTAACACTGGAACTTGCGAGTTCTTTGTGTTTGTTTTACTGTGATTGAGTATTTGATAGGGTTAAAACCTCAACAATTGGTATCAAAGCCAGGTTCTGAGCTGGTGGAGGTCACTTTTTCCATTGAAAAGAATCTCACGAGAAAGATCAAACTTTGAAGATCAAACATATTCAGGAACTCGTTTACTGGCTAGAAATGATTATATTTAGAATGTCTACTTTAAAGTTCGAGGTGGATATATTTTATGGCAAGAATGACTTTAGTCGTTGGCGTGCAAATATGATGGCTCATCTAGGGAATCTAGGGTATGAAAAGCTCTGAAAGAAGAGAGTGAAATCTCAATGAAATTGGAAAACAAAGAAGAGGTGTTGAAGAAAGCCAGGAACACGATCATCTTGAGTCTAAGTGATCAAGTGTTAAGAAAGGTTGTCAAGGAGAAAACTACGTATGAAATGTGGAATAAGCTAGAGCAACTATACATGACCAAGGCATTAACGAATCAGATTTATCTCAAGCAAATGTTATATGGTTTCAAAATGGAAGAAGCCAAGTCAATCGATGACAACATTGATGAATTCACCAAGCTAATATCATATTTGGAATTTATTGAAGTGAAGAAAGATGAAGAGGATCAAGAAATTTTTCTGTTAAATTCATTGCCGAAAGCGTATGACAATCTAAGAGATACACTTAAATATGGCAAAGAAACTTTGTCATTGGAAAATGAATAGGTGATTGGAGTTGCCTATTCAAAGGAGATGGATCTGAAAGCCAACACCAAAGTATCAAGATGTCAAGCAAAGGGTCTGAATGTGAGGGGAAGATCTGAAAAGAAAGAAGGCAATAATCATAACTATAATAATCGTCACTAACACCATCAGTTTCTTTGAGTTCATCTTCGTCTTCATCATCTTCTTCTATGAATCCAGCTTCCTCTTCCTCTTCCTCTTCCTCTTCCTCCTCCCTTTCCTCTTCAATTGCAGGAAAAGGCATTGCATAATGATGTGACAATCATGAAATTTCAAACCAGTGATCTTTTTGTCATTAACAATCACATTCTTCCTTAGATTAGATCCAAAATCATCCGGAAACTTCACTGATTTAAGAAATCGACAAAAAAAATTTGGCAATCTGATCAACAGTGAAAGTGAACTTGATCGCAGGCTTTTGTATCAAACCATTCAACTTCTTCAGTTGTAACTTTGGTCTCATCTTCATCTTCTCCAAGTCTATTCTGGCACTAACTATATCTGTAATGCCCTGGTTACCCCCAGAATAGTTACGATGAACGGTGATCCAGAAATTTAACTCGCTACCCGAGTCCTTTGGTTAAAAATGTGCTTCTAGGTATTATTAACAAGCTAAGGTGGAAAACCAATCAAAAGGAAATGATATATTTTATTTAAAACATAAAACTGTTCATGGGCCCATAAAAACTTTTACAAGCTATTTACACTTCAAAATGGTCATTACTGTTTCAAATTGCAAACCCGCTGACCTAAGCGGCAAAAATAGGGTAAACCCCCTAGTTCCCCTGAGAACTCATTGGCCGTGGTGGTCAAGCGGATGCATAAGTACATAGCACCACCTAAGCTCTCCACTCAAGGCTAGGTGAGCTTTTCTTTCCCTTTACATGCACCACATAGCACCCACGAGCCAAAGCCTAGCAAGAAAACATAATAACATATGAATATAATATCAACAATGATCATAATAATCATTCAGTACTTTCAGTCCAAAAAGAGGAGTGACAATTAGATGAGTCACTAAAGTGGGTTCCGTTCCCTTTAGCCATGTAACGTTAGGACCACCTGGGCTTTACCAATAAGTGATCCTTTCACTAGCTTATCAAGATAGGTGCTCGATGAACCAGTCACCAATATAACCTACCGCATGACCATAGAGTCACAACCATGGGATTCTGCTCCCTAGCCACGTGACACGCAGTCACCTAGGTCTTCGACCCTGGCTATAAGTAACTAGTCCTAGACTAGTCAAGCGCTTATCATTTTCATCGACCTTAGGGTTGGTCCAGCATTAATGCTCCTAGAGTCATTCAACGTTGATATCGATTAGATCTAATCTTTTATCGCCCCTGCGTTCATGACGCTTATGCCGTTTCTGACTCTCAAGTCAGTAATACGCGACTAGTGCCGTCCCTGACTAGTCAGTGCCATACACAAGTAAGCAAGATTTTCTAATCATTTATTATGCAATCAATGTCCATATTTAATAACCAACATGCCTCTATAACAATCACGCATGTCATATACACGGGGTGCAATTTTCTTACCTCTGGTTCGAGTGAGAAATAGAACAAGAACGACTCCTGAGAACGATCGACCTTTTGATTCCTTAGCAGTTACCTAATCATAACCAATTATAACCTCCATTAATGAAAATCCACAATGGAAGGGTCTTAACCTAAACCTCACTCTCGGTACCTCGAAACATGCCCACACGGTGAGTAGATTCGATCCCGGGCCTTAAGGATTGAAACCCCGAGCCAAAAACCCTTAAAAATACTCAAAACAAGATTCTAGAGGAATAGAGTAGCGCTACAGTGCTGCTCCCTAACTCCCCAGCGCTATACTCAGAACCCCCAAACCGCCCACAGAAATCCTGTGTAGCGCTATGGCGCCCTCTAATGGTGTAAGACATTAATAAAAAAGTTTAATGTCTTCCAACATAAGAAATTAAAAACACATCCTAATTTTTAATGTCATAAACTAGTAGTGTAAAACATTATAGAAAGTCGTTCAAAGTGGAATTTGTTGTAGTGCATTGAATGCATTAAATTTAATTAAGGTCACAAAGATATATCATCATCAATTAAAGTGACCCAATTAAATTCATTTGGAAGTGCAAATGATCTCAACATCGATTGTCTTAACCCAATCTAATTATGGTTAATTTTACAATTACCATGTCTCACATGATGCTCAAAATTTTACAAACAAAATAAGTATAACAATAACTCTTAAATTGTTCATTAACATTTGCCTTGTACTCTAAACATAAACAATAAACTCAAACTAACAAAAATATGGCAGGAAACACATTTCATTCAAATTCTTGAAATCTACACATTTAGAAAAAATAAATTTGAAGATACAATCGACTTAAGTTTGTAATCCCATACAGTAGTCTCATCTTTTGTTAATGAAAACTTTGAATCCATAATCACATTCATGTAGCGCATATCCAAATAGAATTTTCTTTGATCTCTCATGGTTAAGTGTTCAACACAAACCAAATATTGAATCAAAGATTTGAAGATTGTAAAAGATGAAATTTTTTCCCTCGTTGTTGGTTATGCAAAACACAAAACAAAGTAATTAGGAAATATAGATTTTTTATTGTTGGGGATTTATGGCTTACACTTTCTAAACCAACAATGAATAATGGGAATTAATTCAATATTTCAAACCCTAGAGATTAATCAAGAACCATATTCAAAGTATGAATGCAATTCTTGATAATTAAATAAACAAATTCAAAGTATGAATGCAGATCATGATGATTAAATAAACATATTCAAAGTATGAATGCAAATCTTGATAATCAAAGATTAAGTAATTAAATAATTATAACATGAATTTAGAAATATTTAGTCATAATATAACCATGAATTTAATGTAAGAATAACATAAATTAGATCAAGAGAAAGAACAAACTTTTGTTGAGAGAAAACCAACTTACATAAAATCATAAGCCTGTGATTTTATGTGAATAACAAAATGTAACAAGGCTTGACACAAATGAAGATTTGTTGTCCAAAAATCTCTCTTACTAGCCTCCGCCTTGAGATTTCTTGAAACTACTACTTTGGAATGAGATTTGGATTCACAAGCCTTGAATCTTCATGCAATTCAAACTTTCTTGATGAAGATCTTGGAGAAAACTAGTAATCTTGAGAACTAGAGAGAGAAAGAGGTGAGGGATCAATTCACCAAATACTCAATGACTCTTTTAAATAGTATAGGAACCTCATTAAACTTAACTAATGAGATTAGAGCCTTTTAAACTAAGGTTTGGAGCCAAAAATACTTAACTGTATGGTGTAGTGTTTCAAAGGATCAACGACGCATCACCTCCCAAAGGGGACACAACGCAGGTCTCTCTGACTTAGCTCAAAACATCCCCAAATGCCTCAAACTTTTTTGGTACTCTTATATACTCTAAAGAAACACTTTGGATCCAAAAAGATGATTTATAAATGTCTATACCAAAAGTTAACTCACACACGTTTACTTTAGTGAAACCGTTATGATTTTTACACCTTTTCATGATGTATGATATATGTATTTAGAATATTCTAGAACTTTAGTTTGTTATATTTTGCCTTTTTGTTATTTTGTCATTTTATTAGTTTTATTGTAATGACTATGTAAGCCTAGTGGAAAGAATGTAATAATAACTTTAGAATTTATATTTGAAATAGTGTTTTGAGAGTCTCTCATATTTGGGCTATTCCCCTTGTTGCCATGAGCTTTTCTCAATAATCCAATCTGCTGCATCATTTGGTATTATTAGAGCCTCGGTTCTTCCCCGAAAGGTAAGATAGATATGCACGCCGTTTGCAGTCGCTTCGATGTCGACGAACATGAAGTGAAAGCCTTTTGGGTGGATAAAAAACTTCAATGGATGCGAAGAAGAGATTTGACTCAACGTCGATTTGAGCGAGTTAGAGATTCAAACAACGGAGAATGGTATTTACGAAGGTGAAGTGCCCACCACTGCTCATCTTCTCCACCTTCATTTTCAAGGTACCATCCTTCATCACCATTACCTCTATCTCTATTCTCATCCTCATCCTCATCACCCACTACCACCTTCTAGCCCATCACTCCGCCGTGAACCTTCACCATCACCACCACCTCACTCATATTCATCTTCCTCTCATTCTTGGTACCACCATCTTTCAACCCCACACCCACCACCACCACAACACCGTGACCAACATGAGCCATATTACTCTCACACTAGCCTGAATCCACTCAATTATCACAAAGAAAGATTCAATGAAAAACACACTCATAGACCATATACCCAACTCAATACATACCACATTCCTAACCAAAACCAATTAAATGACCCATATTTAATTGGTACACATGATCCATTTTCATATAAACCCAAAGAAAGAATCTTCCAACAAAGTCATAAAGTGGATAAAGAATTGAAAATTAGAGGAAGAAAAACAGGGGTTGAACTCATAGCTTCTCACCATCAAGAATGTTCTTCGAATGTTGTTAATGAGATATTTCTTGAAACCCATCACATTCCCACGACAGACAACCTGTCCTTTTATTTTTATGAGAAAACAAACCACACAACTACAACAACCAACCGGCAGAACTCAACCTCGTCGTCTATGGCAGCAACAACGAACTCAGACCATTCTTCTTCCTTAGGCAGACATAGAAGCTGTAAGAACTTGCCAACGGCGGAGACGATAACACATTTTAGATGCTTGCAGCAAAAAGGAGGCCGACAGTGCACCAACTCCTCTGTCATTTTGTCGGCATGTTATGTAAACAATGAACTTGCCAAAAAATTTGGGGAGAAGGTGATGATGCCGCCGCTGGCCAATGACGATCTTTCAGCTTCGGCAAGGACGGTGTAGAAAATCATAATATGCTTGCACAAAGATGGCTGCTTACTGGGGACACGGTAGAAGAGGAGCACGACAAGGAACTTGGTGGCATTACTCACATGGTCTTGGAGGCTCGGCTTGCTCACGACAAGGAAGAAATTAGGGCTAGGTTTACATGTAGGCCCAACTCTACAAATAGGCCCAAAGAGACCAAGCCTCAAACGTTGGGCCAAACTGAATATGGCCACTTCATTGATCCAAGTTAATAGATGACCCAAATAGAAGACCCCGTACTTGAAGCAAACTTCTTGCTGGCCAATGAAATAATTAGCCAAAATCAACATTTTGGATATGTCCAAGACAATGGTAATGACCCAACTCAATTATCATGTTCTTTGGATATTTGATCATTTAATGGGTATAATGAGTGTCTTGAATAATTTGTTGATTGGTTACAAAATTTGGATTACTATTTTAACCAAGTTGAAAATGAAGAGCATAGAAAAATCAAATTGGTGGTTTCAAAATTAAGAGGTATCGCTCAAGCCTGTTGGAGTAGTTTAGTGCATCAAAGAAAGAAATAAGGCAAAGAATTTGTGCAAACTTGGAAACTCGTGAAACATATCTTGAGTAAGCTTTTTCTTCCTCCTAATTTTATCCAATTTTATTCCATAAATATCGCAATTGTAGGCAAGGAGAAAGATTACTATTGGAATATGGAAATGAATTTTCTAAGCTAAGCCAAATATTTGATGTTGACGAATTTGAGATTCAACGAGTTGCTAAATTTGTTACTGGATTAAAAGAAGAAATTTGTGATAAGTTGTGCTTGCTCTCTTTGTGTACTTTATGTGAGACTATTGCCTTGGCCACCAAAATTGAGTTTGATTTGTTGATGAAAAAAGAAGGCCTTCAAAAAGCATGTAGGGAGGCAAAGCAAGAATTTTTTGATGCTAAGTTTGTCCTTGAAGCATTTGGTACTCCTGGTATTGATTTTGAAGGCTTCAAAACTAAAATGGGAAGGCGTCGACAATGGTGGATAGCTTGGAATTCCTTATCATTTTGTTTGGCTATCTCTTTTGATACCATTGTGGCTTTGGAATGAGATTCGAAGAGACTTTTCTGTTGGGGTTTACCACTCTCACAAGTTCAACAATGGTGTTGTTTGCTTCAATAATTCGAGCTTTCTTCAATCCTTATTATGCAGCTCTTTTGTGTGCTTCAATTTGAACTCGAGGTCGAGTTCTTTCATAGAGAGGGGGAATAATGTATGATATATGTATTTAGAATATTCTAGAACTTTAGTTTGTTATATTTTTCTTTTTTATTATTTTTTTACTTTATTATCTTTATTGTAATGACAATATAAGCATAATGGAAAGAATGTAACGAGAACTTTAGAATTGATATTTGAAATAGTGTTTTGAGAGTTTCTCATATTTGGGGCATTCCCCTTGTTGCCATGGATTTGGCATGAGCTTTGCTCAACAATCCAATCCCCTGCATCACTTCTTGCCTGACCAATTTCACTATGTATTTAACCAATTATAAGAATCCCCAACTTGGTTAAATACATCATCAATCCTCTAGCCCAAACGATATTAGAGCATAAAATAAAGTACATTTTGGGTTTGAACTTTATTTTAGTGAAAACACTGTAAGGCTTCTATCGAAAAGCTAAGGTATTCTAAAAAGATTGAACACAACATCCCTATTGATAAAAACCGGTAATATCTCACGTACCTCTACCTGATTACTCATGTATTTTACACTTTTCGCGCTTAGCACTTTTATAGCCGTGTGCTTATCCTTTCATGAACCATCAAGAGAGAAAACTCCTACTCTCTTGAGAGGCGACACCACCTCTAGGTTCATATAGGTGAAATTCTTAAGGCATCTTTTCTACCTATAGAGATGTTCACTACACCACAATACCCATTTTATGTCAGTCAAATGCGTCAAACAACGTATTTGACTGACGTTGTTGACCTAAAATCAGCATTTGTGGCAGCTGAGCACTGCCACAAATGCAGGGGCATTTGCGTCAGTGGTAACACTGACGTTGTTAATTGTCTAAGTTTGTGTCAGTGGGAAACTGACGCTGTTAACATCACCGTTTGTGCCCCACTATCGTTAATGTCGTGTTTGCGTCAGTGGGGCACTGACGCAAATGATCCCCCTTGTATAACTTCCAGCAGCACGTCCGACCCCCCCAGTAAGGTGGGTTTTCCTTCATTTGTTTTGTCAATTTTAATGGTAAACTTATGAATATAACATGTTTATGAACCTTATATCTAGTTTTTTTTTTTAATATTTTGTGTAGTTTTTTAGTTTTTGAAGACTATTGCTTGAAAACCCATAAAAATGCTTAGTTTTTTGGGGGTTTTCTACTTCAAGAACCCACATTACTCAATTAACAAAAGTAAGTGCAATTTTATTAACTTTTATGAATTTAATTTAATTTTTGTGATTATTTATTTTTATGAAATAGCTATATTTCATATTTTTTTTAAAATGTTGGATAGTTTTATATTGATGATTATGCAATTGTTTTAGGTTTAAACATTGTATTTTAATATTTTCTTTTTTAGAATATTTTTTATTTAAATGTATTTATTTTTTGTTAAAATTTTCTAATATTTTTATTAAATTTAATTTCGGATTTAATTATGTAAATGAGTATATATATTAATGTATATATTTTCTATAAGTTCCACTTTATTAGTTATTTTGTTTGAATATTTTTAGTAAATTTTTGTTTATATTTTGTTAACTTTTAAAAAAAAAATTAAATTTTGGGTTCAATTGTTTAAATATGTATTTATATATATTAAATTGTTTGTTTTCTTTAAGTTCCATTTTATTATTTATTTAGTTAGAATATTTATGGTATATTTTTGTTAACTATTTTTTAAAAAAAATTATTTAATTTTGGGTTTAAGTATTTAAATGGGTATGTATAATAAATTATGTGTTTTCTTTAAGTTTTACTTTATTGTTTATTTAGTTAGAATAGTTTTAGTATTCTCTATTAGATGTCGACAATTGGAAACAAATGCAGAATGATAAAAATGAGAGTTTAGGGGGGTCAAATCCAGGTAAACTTTAATATTATCTATTAAATTAATCATAACCAATTAGTCTATTGAAAAAAGTTAAAAAAAAATTCCTTCGTTTGTGCAGACTACGTTCAAACTTCCAAATTTTGCTAAACTAGACATCCTTAAAGAAGTAGGAAAAAAATAGAGAAACTGGAAAACAAGAATAACAAAATATATTGTTTATGTATATAAGAATGTAGCTCCTGAGCTTCTTGCCAAGCCGCCATCAGACTACTACAAGTATTTCAAACCTGAAGATTGGAAAAAAATTATTGCGAAAAGACTAACCCCAAACTTGGAAGAGATGAGAAAAAACAAGATGTTCGGGCTCAGAACAAATATCCACATCACTCAGGGCGTGGTCGTTATGCACTGGTGAGCAACAAATGGAACAGGAATATAGTCATGAGTTGACCAAATATAACAGATCTGAGATGTGGACACGAGCAGAGATAAACAAGAAGGAGGAGTTATTGATAAATAAGCTCGAGAGGTAGTGAAGAAGATTGTAAGTGTTCTTCGATTTTTTTTTAAATAATTTTAATGATTAATGTATATAGGCGAAATACAGGAAAAATGTAGTAGATGACGAGTTGGTGGAAGAAGGTTCAAACGATATACAAACTATGACATTAGGCACTCCAGAGCATGGGGGACGTGTTAGGGGGATCGGTGCACATGTTGTTCCCCATTCATTTTTTCATGTTCCACTGCCAAGAAGATTCAATCACAAACAAAAAGGTGTGGAAGATGCTTGTTATAAAGACCTTGAAGAGAAATTGCCTCAATCTGAAGGAAGGGCATGTCAACAGGAGGAAAAGTTAAACCAGTTGATGGCGCATATTGCATCTCAACAGAGTGGTGCATTTGGATCATCAAATGCATCTGGTTCGGGTGCAGGAAGAGCCTCAACGCACCATATGCCCTCCCACCACCGACACTGACACCATATGCTCTTCCCCCACCAACATGGACTCCATATGCTCACCGACCACCCTCACAGGTACCATATGCTCCTCCACCACTGACACAGGCACCATGTTCTCCCCCACCATCACAGTCAAATTTTCCTGATGAGGTAATAGTTTCTTATTAACTCATTATTACATATAATGAATAAAGTAAAAATAAACTAGTTTATTGAAAAATCTTACTTTGATTGTTTTGTAATGTAACAGATTAATTATAAGTTGTGTCTTGGTTCGACACAAAATATAGTTGCAGAGGGGAAACTTTTAAGTACCTGTTGCACATAAATACATAGCGTTTAACTACCTCCGGGCAATTATAGTGTGAGAGTTGAGGTAGCCATTCAAGAGAATGCTAGTGTACCGCATCCACTTACAATGGAAGGTTATACATTGGTTAGAAAAGCAGTCGGGTACGATGTTGGATGGCCACATCATTGGGTCCTTACTAATCAACAAATGAAAGAGCCACTTGTAACGTCTCAAATTTGATATTAAGGCTGAGTGCCTTGGCTACAGTGCCTGGAGGGCCTAATTGGGATTTTATGAGCGAGTAATAGATTATATGTGTGATGATGTGTTATAAATAAATTATGTGGTAATGTGATTAGACATGCATGTGCTGTGTGTATTAAATATGCATGTGGGCCTGTTTCTATTAATAGGGGAATGTTTGTAATTTTGGCCCATTGAGGGCATAAATGTAATTATGCTTGTGTTATGAGTGAGACCCTAGTGTTATGGGGATATATTTGTGATGTGTGGTCTGAGACGATCTTAGGGAGCAAATTAGTGGAATAGTCACAACAGGGTCAAATACCCGACTCGGGGTGAGCCTAGGGGTGTTTTGAGAAACTTGGCATGTGCTTGGGTTTTACTAGGTAATGGGAAATTATTAGTAATGATTTGGGTATGTCAGGATTAAATGGATATTTGTAGGAACACTGGAGGAATTACGAGATGTGGAAAATTACAGGATTGCTCTTGGAGGCATTAGGACATTAAAGATGGACTTGGGGCATTTTGGTCATTAGGCAACCAGGATAGACTCAAACTAAAACAAGACTCTAGAGTTCGCTGAGGAACACATTACAAAACAGAATCTCTCAGCCTTATCACTCTCTCCCTACAGGATTCTCTCCCTCTCTCTTTGGTGTGCTTGGAGCTAAGGGGAATTCCTTGAGGAATTGACTGAAAACTAAGGCTGGAACTTGAGGAAGATCAAGCTAGGAGAAGGTTTGAGATAGCCTAAAGGGTTTGATTCTTCAGTGATGTAAGGCTTTACCCTGATTTTTTGGTGGTTTTAGTTGTGGTTTAAAAGTTTTCTTAAGGTTTTAGTTTTGGTTTGATTGCTTGAATTTTAATGGATTATGGACTAATATATTGAGGTGGTTTTGCTAGTCATGCTGTGTTGTTGTAAGTTTGGGATATGATTATGAGTTTGGGGCAAGTTTAGGTAGGAACTGGTGAAGTTAGGCTGAGGAAAACGTAGTGAGAATGGTTGAGTTTATGGGTTTTGGGGCTCGCGTCACGGCATCGCTCTTCAGGCGCGCGTCGCGGCCCGTGTGTGCGAAAGGGGCCTAGGGAGCCCCTGAAATTGCCCAGGCCCCGCGGCGTAGGGCTTAGCGCACTGCGGCCCGTATCCTCTAGCAAAGAGGGCTTTGCCCTATGACTTGTAGCGGGTCGCGGCCCTAGAGGGCATGCCATGGCTCAAATTAGGGAAAGTGACCAAATTGAAGTTTTAAGCTTGGGAACTCATATGTTAAGGCTCAGAAAGGATTCTACTACCTGGCTTAGTAGGATTTGCGATCCCGAAGGCTAGTATTTATATCTGAAGTTCTAAACTGCTTAGAGATTGATGGATAACTATTTCTTATGGCGTTGTGACGAGGTTTTACCGCTCAGGCTAGGGATTAGGAGTCGTGCTCAAGATCGCTTTGTGTTGTCAGCTCGGGACACCAAGTAAGAGAATTGTTTGTGCCCGTAGAGCTATGTGATGTATAGTGTTGTATGTATTGTTTATAGTTGTTATGTCATACATGTGATTATGACTAATTGGCAAGAGCCGGAAGCGGCAAGAGTTGGGAGCGACAAGGGGCCAAGATCGGCGTTAAGCCTGCTGAATGCAGGTCACCAGGGCGAGACCCTCAAGGGTGCTGTACGCACCCATTCAGCTAGGACCGTAGATTTCGTGCCTGATAACGCACCCCGATCGATGGAGGTCACTGTTGTGGTATCGTGTTGTTGGTTATTGTACTGTCGTGTTATTAGACTATTGTGTTATTATACTGATGTGTTATTGTACTGCTGTGTTACTGTATTTCTGTGCTGCCATACTATTAGGATGTTATGCCAGTATGCTACCGTGTTGTTATACTGCTGTAATTTTGTGCCTTCCAATAGAAATGTGTAATTACCTATTGTCTTTGATTAAGTATGTATTTGTTGAAGTGAATTATTGTATGCTCTACTGTGAATTTCTCTTGTTGGGCCTCGCCTCACGGGTGCTCTGTGGTGCAGGTAAGGGAAAGGAAAAGGTCGAACAACCATGAATTGGAGGGATGGAGCGATGTGTAAATGTTTGGCCTACCTGACCACCACGACTGGGGCTGTTTTAAGGAACACGTGGTAAATGTTCGATTTTGTCGCTTAGGTCAATTTTACTGTACCTTTGGATTGTAAATGTATTTCAAAACAGTATTCTAGGATCCCAACTGTATAACTTTTATGATTTCAATGAATGTCCAAATCTTTATAATTTACGTCATTAAACGAGTTTTATTTCAATTTAGTCACACTTTTAACCTAAACCATGATTAGCGAGCTAATAACACATTTACAGATCACATGGTAACGACTCTAAGGAAGTAGGGTGTTACACCACTTGTGCCCTCTACTCAACAACCAAGACAATCAAAGAAAAGAATAGAGGCATTGACACATGAGCCTACAGAAGTGCCTATGACAAGAATATTGAAGTGTTTGGTCAAGTTTGTATTTGGATTCCCATACAATTCTCAGTTAGGGAAAGATGATATCCTCCACTTTTGCAACTATGAGATGATTGGACAAACTGAGCTAGTATTATATATGATGTACAATAGTATTTATAATTTTTCAGTTTAATTAGTGTAACTTGAAATTTAATCATTTATTGATTTTTTTTAATTATATGTAGGTTGCTCGATGATTTAGTGCAAACGAAGGGGTTGACCCACATGTACACTTTCATGCATCTCGCTTTAGTGTCCACTAATACAGGAACCAATGAAGCACGAGCTAAAAATCTCTTCGATCGGTTCCTACAGATGGAACTAGAGACACAGTTTCTAATTTGTCCTTGGAACAACAAGTATGTCAACGTAATTTTATATTCATATATTTTTTATTGATAAATATCTTATACAAGTTTTTTGGTTGTAGCTGTCATTGGATGTTAGTATTAATTCTGCCACACATTCATTCGGTAGCTTTTTGGATCTTGTAAACTCACATTTTCTTCTGGAAATCAAGGAGATAATTAACATGTAAGTTATACATATTACTTAATTAATTTATGATTTCATTCGAAACTCATATCTTGGTAAAAATTAATATTTTGTGCATGGAATTGGATCAATATGATACACACCAAAGACAAAAAGAGTCCATCAAACTAAAAGTTTGTGTTCCGAAAGTAAGTAATAAATTATTACTTATCCTAAATTATTCCTAAATATAATACTTACATTTGGATAACTATGTTGTAATAGTGTCGAAACCAAACTGGGCCAACCGAGTGTGCCTTTTACATTATGATGTTTGCTAGAGTGTTGATTTCACAGCCTAGACCAAAAACCTACTTGAAATACAAGGTATTGTTTTTCCTTTTTAATTTTAATTTAAACTATCGCTCATTATTTTATTTGGATGATTTCTAACTTATTATTTTAAATATTTCTAATTAGTTTTCGAATACGACACCATATTCGACGGACGAAATCAATGAGATACGGTGAACTGAATCAATTATGGAGTATCTCAGTTAGCAAATGAGTAAGTTGGTGAGGAAATTTCAGTTTAAGTAGTGTTTAATACTTAGAAATTTAGAACATAAGTTATAATTATATACGTAGATTAATTTTGAAATATGAATTACTTTTGTAGATTTGATTACAAATGTTAACTTTACACAAATGTTTATAAAATTTATGTTGTTGTTTTTCTATATATGCTGCTATTTTTCTGTTTCTGTTGCTGCTTTTTTGTTTCTGCTACTGTTTTTCTGTTTCTGCTACTGTTTTTCTTTTTATCTAAATAGGACAGAGAAACTTGCATAAACATTTGCAATTTCCCTGGTTAATAGTTTATGTGACAGTTTTGAACTGAAGCAAAAAAACCTCGTTTTTTAACATTTGTGGCAGTTCCCCACTAATGCAAACAACATGACATTTGCATCAGTGGGGAACTGCCACAAATCTGGCATTTGTGACTGTTGGACATTGGCGCAAATGTCACTCTGGTTTGCGTCATGAGATTCTGCGTTACTTTAAAAACTGATGCAAAAACTCAATTGTGGCAGTTAGGAACTGACGTTAATGCCCGTTTTTGTATTAGTGGTTTGTTGCTCTTCAACTTAATTTCATTAAAAGCCTATACCAAAAGTGAGCTCACACATGTTGACTTTAGTGAAACCGTTATGGTTTTTGCACATTTTTGTGTCTAATCAATTTCACTATGTATTTAATCAATCATAACAATAAGTACTTAACTACTAATACTCTTTTTATGACTTAAATAATTGATTGTCAAAAAGGATTTCTATAAAGACAAAAAAGTTATTGGTGACAACTTTTTACTCACAACATAAATTTTTTGTAATTAAGTATTCTTTTTAGTCACAAAAAAAAAATTGTGACTAAAAAGTAATATTTAGTCACAAGTTATATCATTAATACAGTTTTAGTCACAACCTAATGTATATAATGAAAAAAAATTATAACTATTGTTGATGCAGATTTTTGTTAACAAAAAAAAGACCAAATTAAACGATAGTAAAAATGAACACATATTTTTACGTGATTCAGTAGTTAAAATCTACCTATATTCACGAGTCACTTTTATTGAGAATTTTGAGTCAAAGCTAAAAAAAAAAATTTCCTAGAGTATTTTTTATACAAGAAGTGAATATAAAAACGTTAATGAATATGGCCGGTCTATTTATAGGACACATATCAAACTCTTCTCCCACAATTTATGAGTGAAGTTACAAAATATCTTGTTTGAATTTGAATTTCAAAGTAAATAATAATAAAAGTACATCAACCAAATATCTGATCGGTTTGCTATAAAAGTTAAACTATTATTTAAACTTAAAACGACTTTTATTACAATATTTATAAAGTTGTTATGTACATCCGAGTTGAATCATACACATGCGCCTTTTCCGAGCTAACCATGTCATATCCCTTCAAGATGTTTGTCTCTCGACTTGAAAGAAGCCTAAATACTACTTTGAGCTGGTACCCATGTGCACTATATATGTACTGTGTAGCTTGGCCACCGAAGGAAAATTCCATAATATCCTCTTTCTGAGCTTATTTTTTTACATTTCTCAAGCTAATTTTCTTTTCAGTTTGATTTTAATCATTTCTAAAAATTGAGTGTAACTATTAAATAATACATTTTAAGGACAACAAATTGTAATTTTTGTAATCTTAGCCATAATTTTTTTTTGTAACAAATAACGACATAAGTACTATCATATTTCTTTACTCACACTACAAGAAACAAGGTTTTTTCCGACGCAATTCCGAATTGCGCCGGCAAAAACAACTTTCACCGGCGCATTTAGTGAATTGCGCCGACAAAAGTCCTTGTTTTTGCCAGCGCAATTTTGCGCCGGTAAAGGTTACTTTTGTCAGCGCAATTCCAACTTGCGCCGGCAAAAGTAACCTTTGCGGGCGCAAATCTGAGTTGCGCCGGCAAAAGTTTAACAATATATTATGAAGGGACTTTTGCTAGCGCAATTCACCTAACGCGCTGGCAAAAGTCAGCGTGAAATAAATGTTGTGCACGTTTTCAAGGAGGTAGGTGGCCAGACTTTTGCCGGTGCATTTCGTTGCGCCGGCAAAAGTAAAAAAATACGTCGGTAAATGTATGCTTATTTAAACGACATCGTTTTGAACTAGGGTTTCTTTTGACGCCGTTTTTCGTCAAACAGTGAAAGAAGAGCACGTAAACAATTAATGATAATGGCTAATTGAAATAAAACAAATCAAACACGCTATTTTTACGTGGTTCAGCAGTTAAATCTGCCTAGTCCACGAGTCTCTGTTATTAATCTCAAGATTATCTCTGAAAATTCTTAAGCATGAATTCTTCAGAGTTTTCTCTCCAGGATCAGAAATTCGGTCCCTTACAATGGTGCATGGCTTCTCTATTTATAGAGAAGGATGCAGAATACTTTCCCACATATTTTGGGTAGTTACTCTTTTGTGAATAAAATAAATGGCTTTAAATGCCTATAATCAGATAAAAAAGGAAACGTCCCTGAAGACCAAGAAACGCATAACTGACTAAATAATATCCCACGATTCTTGGGGATTTACATTAATAAATGGGGATTACATCTCATGTTTATAATACTTGTAGATATTCAAGGTGGTTATAGCGTATCTCTAAAGCTTTAGCATCCCAGGTCTCACGTCATACTGCGAGCCAGTGACATCTCCCAAGATCACGTGCATTTCGAGATCGTACGTACATCGAGCTCGAGACCCCCGATCCGAAGTCGTCCCCAAAGATGAGCGTGTTCTCGGAGCTACCTTTCGAGATCGCGATCGTTTCGAGGTCACCACACTCGAGACCATATATCGTACTTTGCAGGCTCAATATACAATCCTGGAGCATACCTCAATCCTTACGAGACCATTTGTTGCGAATCCAACTTTCGAGGTCACATTTACCATGGCTCAAAATCTGGGTATAACAGTTTCTCTGATAGACTTTTGCCGGCGCAACGAAACGCGCCGGCAAAAGTCATAACATTATAACTCAGCCGCCCGAGCCTTCTTCTCCATTTTTTTCATTTTCTTAGATTTCTCTCATCTTCACCATAATCCTCTCTTCTTCAACGGCACCACCCTTCATTTTCCCTCTCAAGGTAAGGTAAGTTATTTTATTTTCTCCATTGTTAGTTTGTTTTGCCCATAAATTTTTCCTCTCATTTCTATTTTTTTTTTCTCAGTTGAACACCCCGCCGACGGGACCACCCCGCCACCACCGAACCACCACGCCGACCGAACCACCCCGCCACCACCGGACCACCACGCCATCTGCAGGTATATACTGATATATATATTTATATATGTTATATATTATATATATAAACTGATATATGTTATATATTATATATAATCTGATATATATTATATATTATATATTATATAATATGATATATATTATATATTTAAACTGGTATATATATATATTTATATTTATGTTTTTTTTCTGTTTTGTATTTTCTTATTTTTTATTTATTTTCATTTTCTATTTTAAATTTTAGAAAAAAAGGTACAAGAAAAAATCAAATTTTATGTTGTGCATGATAGTATAGTAAAAATCATTACATTAGATGATCTAATATAATCTCATAATTAGAAATTAATTTAATTAGTATTCGATTAATCTTAAGATTATGAGATTAGATTTGGTATTATAATAAGATTAAATTTTAGCAATTAAAAATCAAATTTTAAAATATTTTAGAAATTTTAAGTAAATATGTGTTTATGTTGTGCATGCTCCGGGAATATTCTGTATATTGATCTAGTAATATTATGTATATTTTTGTGTGTAGTTTGTAGGTTTTATAATTTTTTTATTTTAATGTGTTATATGTATTTGTTTAATTTTGCTTGTTAATATTTATTATATTGTATTTTGTGATATATGTATTTTAGTTAAAGTATGAACTTAAAAAAACCAAATTAATAATGTATGTTTATATTTTAATTTTTTTTTATATTAAATGTGATATTTTTGTAAATATCTATTTAATAATTTTTTCAGTTTTGGTATATGTTTTTTTGTGGTTAAATATTTGTATATATGTAAATTGATGTATTTGTTAATGTATATATATGTTTTGTATGATCTGGGAATATTCTCGGTATATATGTGTTTAATTTGTAGATTTTTCAATTTTTGGGATAGTTTGAAGTATTGCCGTTACGCTGCCCAAACTTTGTTAGAGTTAGTAAAATTAATAATAGTTTAATAATTAATTAAATAAAAATTTAAGTATAATTAAAAATTCATCAAAAAAATAATTTTTAACTATAATTTAAATAAAATAAAATTACCAATTATAATAATTAATAATTAATTTTAACATTAATATTAGATGTTTTGTAATTGAAAAAGTTAAAAATATAAATGATTTAATAAAATATAATTAAGTAAAATATAAATATAATAAAATTGTTTTTGATTAAGTAAATAATCCAATACAAAGTTTCACTTTTAGTGACATATTTATTTGTTGTGACTAATTAAACTCAAGTTTTTCGTAGAATAAATTGGCCTTATAAAAGTATATAGTATCGAGAGTTTTATTATTATTACAATATACATATAATAAATTGATCAGGGTGTCCTCCTAAAAGAATAAAATATTAATTGATTAAATTTTAAAAAATGTACTATTTAGTAGAAAAATATACTATACAATGACTAAATTCATTATTACAACAAATTATATATTTATTTTGTGCAAAGTATACATTTAGTTACAATTGTTGACTTAAATCAACACAAAGACTCACCTGCACAATTTCTCAAACACCAACAACAAAACAGAGTAACAAAAAACAAATAGCAATGGCAGAACAGGAAAAATAAAGAAGAAGAGGCAAGAATTTATACTGGTTCAGATCAGTTTCTTGATGCTACATCCAGTTTAAGAACACCACCAAAAGTCTTTATTGATCAACAATAACAGAGATTACACCATACACAGTTGAGGAGAACACAAACTTCAAATGGTACAAACTCTCTATCTCTCACCCTGTACCCCATTACATCCAAACACTCAATTTCTAACAGTCTTGAGTCAGTCTCTCACTTGATACAAGTTCTCTCTCTTTCTCTCGGTCTAATCACTTTCTTAAAAAATTTGATGTGTCGTCCAAACCAGTATGTCTCTCTCTCTCTCTCTCTATATATATATATATATTTATATATATAAGACCAACTTGTTAGGTGTAAGTGTGAGCCAGGTTCGTGATCCGCAAAGAAGAAGGGACATAAAGATTCACCCAAGATCTAGTCAAGAAGCAATGTCGACATCAACCAAATTTAAGTTGGAGAAATTTGACGGGACTGGAGATTTCAGCCTATGGAAAGAAAAACTCAAAGGGATTCTTGTGCATCAAAAGTTATCCAAGATCATTGGTGACCAAAAGAAATTGAAGGAAAAATATAAAGACAATGATGAAGAACTTGAAGAATTACAAGAGCAAGCATACTATACAATTATAATGCACCTCTATGACAACGTGATTCGAAAAGTTCAAACCGAGAAGACGGCACTTGGAATTTGGTAGAAACTAGAGCAACTTTACATGACACCATCAATTTCTAATAAGATAAATCTATTGGAAAGGCTATACGGATTCAGGATGTAATGCCCCAAATTTCCTAATAAGGTTTAGGACCTTGATTAGGAGGCCGGGAGGGCCATAATTGAATTATTATAGTATTTAATAATTATATGCATGTTTACGTGAATTATATTATTATATGATGGTGAGTGCATGCATATGGGTTCATATGTTAATTATGAGGGTATTTTGGTAATTTGGCCACTGTGGGCGTAATTGTGTATTTTGGGTGCATGGTTGTGATTAATTAATATAGCCACATTATAAGGTGGATTGGTTCGAGCTATTCGATATGAGACGATCATGAGATGTAAGTGTTCGGTCTAGTCATAACAGGTTTAAGTTCGGGGCTCGGGGTGAGTCTCAGGGTGAATTTAATGATTAGAGCATTACCGGGAATTAAAGGGTAATGGGATATGATTTATTGGTATTTGGGAATATTGAGAATAGCGGGAATTTGAGAGCGTTAATTATAATTAACGAGATAGGCGGGAAAGGACGGTTTTACCCTCGAAAGCTTTTAGAGGGATTTATTTGGCCTAGGGGCATTATGGTCTTTTGACCTTAAGGATTTATATCAGCCTAAGGGAGTTTTAGAAGGCCGTGGAAACAAAATAAAACAGAGCCTATCCTCATTTCTCCCTTTCTCTCTCGTACAAGCTTTTTCCTTCACTTTTCCTTTGGATTTTGAGAGCAAATTGAGGTATTGAGCTAGGAAATCAAAGGTGGCAGCTAGGGAACTTGTTTCAGCCATTAAAGGGGATTCAAAACTGTGTTTGAGGTGAGTTCAGCCATAAGTTTCTGATTCATACTCTGTTTTGAGTTTTAGTTTTTAACTTGTGAATCTCTTGTAGAAAGTTTGAATTAATGGAAGTTTGGGTGATGTTTACTTTGGGTTTGATGAGGGTGAGTTGTAGAGGATGTTTGGTGGTTGAATTGGGTGTTAGGTTGAGGTTTGGGACAGGTTTGAAGGGCTGGTTTCAAGGGAAAACGTAGGGGAAAGTCTGGTGTGCGTGTTGAGTTTTCTGGGCAAAATTGGGTATTGAGCCGCGGCATGGCTGTGGTGCGCCACGGCTCAAGGCGTCTGGCAGGGAGGGTGGTCTCTGTCTGGGAGGCGCGCCGCAGCGCAGCTAGGGCGGGCCGTGGCCCTTAAGGCCATTTTGACCAAAAACATGTTTTTAGCTTGGGGATTCAAGCCATAGGCCTCGGGGTTGAACCTAGTACCCGGTTAAGTGGGGATTGATGTCCCGGAGGCTAGATATTGGTTTGGGAACTTATATTGATCATTTTTATTGATGATACCTTATATTTGGTTATGACTAGGTGACCGCTAAAGGACTAAAAGTTGATCGTTCTCAAGGGTCGTTCTTCTAATCGTTCTAGCTCGACTTTGAGGTAAGAAAACTGCACCCTGTGTTTATGAGACATGCATGGCTATTATCGATGCATGTTGGTTGATTATTGAGTATGACATGCATGGTTATTATTGATGCATTTCGGTTGATTATTATGTGTGACATGCATGGCTATTCTTGATGCATGTTGGTTGACTATTAAACGTGACATGCATGGCTGTTATTGGTGCATGTTGGATTGTTGGATATATTGCATATGATGCATGAGAAACATGTGGTTAGGACATGCTTTGTATACTGGGTATGATATTATTCAAAGCTTGTGCCTCTGTGGTTGTGCATGGTCCTAATTGTACTAGTATCTGTTTAGTAGGCATGATGAACACCTTGTTTACGAGTATTGGACATGTGATATATAATTGGTGGCATGACTTACTTGTGTATGGCACTGACTAGTCAGGGACCGACCCTAAAGTTGAGAATCACGCATTGAATGGCTCTATGGCATTAATGCTAGACCGACCCTAAGGTCGATGATCACGCATTGAATGGCTCTATGGCATTAATGCTAGACCGACCCTAAGGTCGATGATCACGCATTGAATGGCTCTATGGAATTAATGCTAGACCGACCCTAAAGTCGAAGAACTTATAAGCGCTTGCCTGGTTTATGACCAGATGTTTATAGCCAAGGTATATGACCCCGGTGACTGTTTGTCACATGGCTAGGGGACGCTGTCCATAGCACGACTCTAGAGTCGGGAGGAAGGTTATGTTAGTGACCATTCACCATGCACCTGTCCTGATCAAACTTATGAAAGAATCACTTATCAGTTAAGCCCTGGTGACCCTATCGTCACATGGCTAGAGGGAGCTATGCTCATTATTGTGACTTTTGGCTATTGTCACCTATTTGCTTGGACTGATAGTCCTGAATGGTTATTATGATCGTTGTTGATATTATATCATGTTATATTGTGTTTTCTTGCTGGGCTTCGGCTCACGGGTGCTACGTGGTGCAGGTAAAGGCAAGAGGAAGCTGGACCATCCTTGAGTTGAAGAGCTCAGGTGATGATGTGTACATATGCAGCTGCTCGTCCACCACGGCCGAGGTTTAAAGTGGAACTAAGGTTGAACCCTGTTTTGCCGCTTAGAACGGCCTGTTGTAAATATTTTCTATAATAGACTCTGAAACTATATTTTCGGGATCCCAGTGTATATGTTAAACATTCTAATGAAACGTTACATCCTAGCCAAGGTTTTTAATCCCTAAATCGCTAATCATACTTAGTTCACGATTTGGCCAAATGACTCGATTAGCGAGTTTAGCACTGTTTACAAGGCACACCGTAACGGTCCCTGGAGTTGGGGCGTTACACAGGATGACTTCTTCTCTTTCTTTAGATGCAAATTTAGATAATTTTAATTAAATTTTTCTTGGCCTTACTAATGTTAATTTTTCTGTAGATGAGGAAAGCCAAGCTATCATCATCTTGCAATCACTGCCTGAAGCATACAGAGAGGTTAAATCTGCAATCAAGTATGGTCGTGACACCATATCCTTAAGTGATGTTCTTGGAGCCATCAAGTCCAAAGAATTCGAACTGAAGCTTGAGAAAGAAAAGCAACGTGATGAAGTTTTTCTAGCTAGAGGAAGAAGTCAGAAGTGTTTCACACCAAGAAATGATCATAGAAGCGATTACAAGACTGATTACCGTCACCACTCTCGATCAAAATCAAGAGGAGGGAACTCAAGAAAATGTTATTACTGTGGTAAGCTCAGACACATTAAAAAATTTTGCTATAAATTTTTGAGGAAACAAAAGGAAGAAAATGGCAAAGACCAAGATTTAGCAGCTGTGGCTGAATTAAATGAAAGTTACTCATCATATGGAGACTTGTTCTTAGTTTCAGAAAATAAAATGACCAAGGAATGGATTATCAACTCGGGATGCACCTATCATATGTGTCCAACATGAGAAAACTTTGTGGAATATAAAAAGCTTGATTGCTACAAGGTACGTACTTATGGGAAATGATCAATCTTGTAAGGTCATTGGTATTGGTTCAGTGGCTATAAGGCACTTTGATGGAGTTGTGAGGATGCTCGCTAATGTTAGGCACATTCCTGATTTGAGAAGGAACTTAGTGTCTCTTGCTGCATTAGACGATGAGGGCTATGGACACAAAGGTGACAATGGTTTGATGAAGATTACAAAGGGTTCTATGATTGTCATGAAGGCTGAGAAAACTCACGGTTTGTACATTTTAAGGGGTGAAACAGTAGCTACAGGTGAAGTTTCAGTGGTGAAGCATCAAGAGCAGGAAATGGGATTATGACATAATAGATTGGGGCATATGAGTGAACAAGGTATCCAAGAATTGCAAAAACAGGGAATTTTAGAGAATGTAAAGACTAGTCCACTTCCATTTTGCAAAACTTGTGTGCTTGGTAAACAACATCGACTAAAGTTCTCTATTGATGTACATTCTTCAAAAAGAATTCTGCAATATGTTCATATGCACCTTTGGGGGGCAAGCAAGGTACCAACACACTTATGTAATCAATATTTCTTGTCTATTATTGATGATTTTAGTCGCTATGTCTGGGTTTATCAACTTAAAACTAAAGATGAGTGCTTAACCAAGTTTATTCAATGGAAAAAAGAGGTAGAAAACTAGAAAAATTTAAAACTTAAAATCATAAGAACTAATAATGGTTTCGAAATTATAAACAAGGAATTTGATAAGTTGTGTGTTGATAATAGCATTACTAGACATAGAACTGTAGTTGCCACCCCACAACAAAATGGGGTGGTTGAACGTATGAACTGTACTCAGCTTGACTACTAGGTGTTTGTTGATTAATTCAGGTTTAAGCAAGCCTTTATGGGGGGAAGCACTAATGACTGCATGTTACTTAGTAAATGGAAGTCCTAGTAGACCTATAGAGGGCAGAACACCTTATGAAAAATGGACAGGAAAAGCACCTAACTTGACACATTTAAGGGTTTTTGGCTGCACTACATATGCTCACCAAAAGAATGATAAATTAGACACTAGATCGGTTAAGTGCATTTTTCTAGGATATCCTTCAGGAATAAAAGGTTATAGGATTTGCATCTATGAGAATAATCATTTCAAAACTATTATATCTAGAGATGTAATATTTAATGAGGATGAGTTCCCTCACTTGAAAGCCGAGAAAGGCAATGTTTTACATGATACAAGTGTAGAAGAAAAGAATGACAACCTTGCTGAGTTTGAAATTGAAATAAGAGGATCTGATGCAAATTGTAGTATTCAAGCTCCTCATGATAAGGAAAGCTCAAGAGAAGAAGAAGAAACAGTGATAGAACAGCCAGCAGAAGTAATAGACTATCAGTTAGCCCGAGATAGAGATAGAAGAGTAATCGAACCTCCAAGTCATTTTGTTAGAAGCTGATGTCATTGCATTTGCTCTAGCTGTTGTTCAGCCAAGTGAAGTGACCCAACCAAGATCATATGAAGAAGCAATTTCAGGAGAACATGGTAAGTTGTGGAAGTCAGCAATGAAAGAAGAAATGGATGCACTAATTAAGAATGGAACATGGCAGCTTGTACCCAAACCAGAAAATCAGAAAGTGATTGTAATGACCCACTAATCTAGACTAATTGGACCATTATCGAAACTATACATAAAACTTACATTTTTACGAAAATACCATAATTTATTAAGTAACTTGAAAATAAGAGTTATTTACAAATAAACAGAATACTAAGAAGGATTTTGGGATCCCATTGTCTTTAAAACAAAACAAGATTTAAAATAAAAGACATTACATAATAATGCGGAAAATACACATAAAAACCATAAAAAAACATAAAAGGAGACTATATCCTCGAATCGAATAACGCTCGGCCCCTTGACTCCATTCATCATCGATACACATTCTCCAAGCGTCACGAATCTTTCCGCCTCTAAACTTATTTTCCTGCACATAAACAGAAAGGAGTGAGCCTAATGCCCAGTAAGGAAAATCTAACACAAAGTCACATACATAATTTCATAAGAAAACATAAAGACTTAACATAACACATATAACATACACTTATTATAATGGCCATTATTACTTGGGGTCCCATAGACTAAACAAGCATATGCCCATGGGGTTAATGGGGTCCTACTAGCTAAGTAGGTCATATGCCCATAACCCATTTGGGGTCTTGTTAGTCATATGGGTCATATGCCCAAGCCTACAAACATACACATATACATATCATAACACTTTTAATAACATAAACATATAGATAACATAAGCACATAACATATTGATTCTAGCCTATTTTCCTTACCAAAGTTACCGAGATTATGGACTGAGTTGGGATTGTTGGAACACTCCTAAAACCATAAGAAAGAGTAAGTCTAAAGAAAGGAGATGAAGTGAAAGAGATGGAAATACTAAACCATAGAAAACATACTTACCGACTTATATGCTTAAAAGCTTGGATTCCCTAACCAAAATAAGAATAAGGTTAGGGGACTGAGTAGAAGGTTTTGAGAAAGGAAATAACATAAAAATACAGAAAAGAACTAGAGTCTTGGGTTTACCTCAAAGATTGCAAGATCAATCTAACCTTCACCGAAATACTATAGAACTCACTTCCCAAAGTGTTTGATAAGCTTATGATGTTTAAGCTTATAGTTTTTTTTTTTTCCCAAACCAAGTGTTTACACTCACACACTCACTTAACACTAGCAGCCTCTGAACTTAGAGCAAATGGTGAATAATGGCTGGGTACTAGGTCCTATTTATAGAGTTTGGGAATGAAAATATCTTGATTTTACTTGAATAAAAATAATGGCTTTTTAAGTGAAAATCATTTGAATAATCGTTCAGCAGAGGCTGAAGACTCGTTCAGAAGATGCTGGACTGTTGAAGGAGTTTGAATGGCTGAAGGGAAAAGAATTCAAATGTATTTGAATTCATGCTGGTGGAGGCGATATATCGCCCGCTATAGGCGATATATCGCCTGGACCTTTGTTCCCGAGGCGACCGTGCATCGATTCGTGTTTTCCGTATCTACGTGCTGCGACATATCGCCCCCTATAGCTGCGATATATCGGCATACGCTGAATATTTAAACACGAATTTACACATTTTTAGCTGAGTTTGAATGGAGTAAACAGCCTTGACTAAGCCCTCAACGTGCTCAAAGCTGCTGACTGACCCTATACATTCAAACTTTTACCCTTATTTAATTTAATCCTCAAAAATACTTAATCCTTAATTACCATTCAAAACATGTGCTTAAAATCCTATTGGTTGATGTCTAAACCTTATAATATAATAATATAATCCTTAATATCAGACACATTAATCAAACCTTAGGTTATACTTAATATTCTTAAACTATAGGTTAAACTTAGAAAATCTATAAGTACTACTATGAGTGTCCAAATAACTCCCGGTCTGAACCAAAAATCCAAAGTAACAATGATAACACTAAACATACTATAATACTACTAAACAATTAGCTAAGTAAAGTTCTTGGACTCTACAATTCTCCCCTACTAAAAAGAATTTCGTCCTCGAAATTTACTTACAAAATAATTCCGGATACCGGCTCTGCATGTCCTCTTCCAACTCCCACGTTGCCTCGCGTTCAGAACTATTGCTCCACAGGACTTTAACTATAGGAAAGCTCTTGGACCGTAACTGCTTCATCCCCCTATCTAGGATGCTAACCGGTCGTTCCTCGTAACTTAAGTCCTTCTGGAGCGCTATGGTGTCGTACTTGAGGACGTGAGATGGGTCTGACACATACTTGCGTAACATCGAGATGTGGAAGACGTTGTGACTATCGGCTAGTGTTGGCGGTAGGGCTAGTCTATACGCAACTGGTCCCACTTTGTCCAATATCTCAAAAGGACCTATGAATCGGGGACTGAGCTTGCCTTTCTTCCCGAACCGCTTGACACCCTTCATAGGAGATATCTTCAGGAAGACTTGATCTCCAACTTGGAACTCCACATCGCGTCTCTTGGTATCTGCATAGCTTTTCTGTCGGCTTTGAGCAGCAAGCATACGCTGTCTAATAAGCGTTACTGCTTCTTGAGCTTGCCTAACAGCTTCGGGCCCTAGAAGCTGCCTTTCTCCTACCTCGTCCCAGTGCAACGGTGATCGGCACCTTCTTCCATATAGCAACTCATAAGGTGCCATCTCGATCGTCGACTGGTAGCTATTGTTGTACGAGAACTCGATCAGCGGTAAGTACTTGTTCCACGATCCTCCGAAGTCAAGTACACATGCGCGTAGCATATCCTCTAAAATCTGAATCGTACGCTCTGACTGCCCATCTGTCTGAGGATGGAAAGCTGTACTAAGACTTAACTTAGTACCCATGGCTTGCTGTAAGCTTCTCCAAAATCTTGACGTAAACACTGATCCTCTATCTGATACTATCGTCCTGGGGATTCCATGCAATCGTACAATCTCTTGGATGTAGATGTCTGCATATTGGCCTGCCGTATAAGAAGTCTTAACAGGCAGAAAATGAGCCGACTTGGTTAGTCTATCTATGACTATCCAAGCAGAATCATGCTGCTTATTTGTCTTTGGCAGACCCGTCACGAAGTCCATGGCTATATCGTCCCACTTCCACTCCGGTATGCTAAGCGGTTGCAATAATCCTGCAGGCCGCTGATGCTCCGCCTTCACTTGCTGGCATACCAGACACTTAGATACATACTCCGCTATGTCCTTCTTCATCCCTGGCCACCAATAGACTGCCTTGATGTCATGAGTCATCTTGGTAGACCCTAGATGAACCGAGTATGGGGTGTTGTGCGCTTCTTCTAGGATCGTCTTCTTAATACTTTGATCGTCTGGCACGCATACCCGATCCTTATATCTCAATAAACCTTGACTGGATATTGAGAAATCTGTAGTCTTGCCTTCTCTGACTGCATCCATGTGCGTTGCTAGTGAATCATCATGTCTCTGACCATTCCGTATGTCTTCTAGCAGATTCGATTGGATAGACAAGTTAGCCAACTTGCCTACAACCACTTCTATTCCGGCACTGATAAGCTCCTGTTGCAGTGGCTTTTCTATTCCGGATAAGGCTGCTAAGTTCCCATAACTTTTTCGGCTAAGTGCATCGGCAACTACGTTTGCCTTCCCCGGGTGGTATAGGATTTCGCAGTCGTAATCCTTTACTAATTCCAACCACCGGCGCTGCCTCATGTTGAGCTCCTTCTGAGTAAAGAAGTATTTTAAACTTTTGTGGTCCGTATAAATCTCGCACCGTTCTCCGTAAAGATAATGGCGCCAGATTTTTAACGCAAAGACCACCGCTGCCAACTCCATATCGTGAGTTGGATAGCGTTGTTCATACTCCTTTAACTGACGTGAGGCGTAGGCTATCACCTTGTCATTTTGCATCAGTACGCATCCCAATCCTAACTTTGATGCATCACAGTAAACAACGAACTTGTCGTTGGGTGTTGGGACACTAAGTACTGGTGTTGAGCAAAGCTTATCCTTAAGCAACTGGAAGCTTTCCTCACACTTATCACTCCAGTTAAACTTTTGTTGCTTCCGGGTCAGGTTGGTGAGTGGAGTGGCTATCTTAGAAAAGCCCTCTACAAACTTTCTATAGTAACCTGCTAGCCCTAAGAAGCTTCTTACTTCCGACGCGTTCCTTGGTCTAGGCCAATCCTTCACAGCCTCTACCTTCGATGGATCTACTGCAACTCCGTCTTTCGATATGATGTGCCCGAGGAACGCCACTTGTGAGAGCCAAAACTCGCATTTCTTGAACTTCGCGTAGAGTTGGTGCTCCTTCAATCGCGTCAAAATCATCCTCAAGTGTTCCTCGTGCTCCACTTCATCCTTGGAGTAAATTAAAATGTCGTCGATGAACACAACGACGAATTTATCCAAGTAGTCTTTGAAGACCCTATTCATTAGGTCCATAAACGCGGCTGGCGCGTTAGTAAGACCAAAAGACATAACCAAGAACTCGTAATGTCCATAACGAGTCCTAAAGGCTGTCTTAGGGATATCTTCTCCCTTTACCTTGAGCTGATGATACCCGGACCGCAAATCGATCTTAGAGAATACAGTCGCGCCTCGGAGTTGATCAAACAAATCATCAATCCGAGGTAGCGGGTATTTGTTCTTAATTGTGACTTTATTCAGCTCACGGTAGTCTATGCACATGCGCATACTTCCGTCCTTCTTCTTCACGAATAGTACCGGAGCTCCCCATGGTGAATGGCTTGGCCTAATGAAACCCAAGTCTAGGAGTTCTTGTAGCTGCGTCTTTAACTCCTTGAGTTCCGTAGGTGCCATCCGGTATGGTGCCTTAGAGATAGGCTCGGTGCCGGGTACTAATTCTATCGTGAAGTCTATTTCTCTAGTTGGCGGCAATCCTGGCAAGTCATCGGGGAAAACTTATGGAAATTCTTGTATAACCCGAACATCTCCAACTTTGAGTGATGTCTCCTTCTCCACATTCGCGATGCTGGCTAAGAACGCTTGGCATCCTTTCTCCATCATTCTCTGAGCTTTGAGAGATGATACTAGCGGTGTGCGTAGTCCTGAAGCTTGTCCCATGAAGCACAGTTTCTGGCCGTCAGGAGTATCGAATGTCACCTTCTTGCGTCTGCAGTCGATCGTTGCGCCATGCCGTGCTAGCCAATCCATGCCTAGTATGACGTCGAAGTCTTTGATCACCAGCTCTATCAGGTCTCCTTCTAGTTCCTTGTCCTCAATCTTGATTGGTACGCCTCGTATAATTCGTGATGATAGAACTACTTTGCCCGAAGGCAACTCGGTTGCAAACCTAGTTCTAAATCTTTCACTAGGTTTGTCTAGTTTATCTATCATTCCTAACGAAATATACGAATGGGTGGCTCCCGAATCAAATAATACATGACATAATTTATTGAGGATGGAAACCTGACCTGTGACCACCTTGTTGCTAGCATCCGCCTCTCCTTGGGTTAAAGCAAAAACCCGAGCAGGAACCATCTTTTCGTCCTTCTTTCCTTCCGGCTTTTGCTGAGGACAGTCTCTTTTACGATGCCCCTCTTGACCACAGTTGAAACACTCCTTGGTGTTGGCACGGCATTCTCCAGGATGCTTCTTCTGACATTTGGCACATGGCGGGTATTCCACGTAGCCCGACCTATTTCCCCCATTACTTGGTCGTGCCCTTTTATTGTTGTCGGCTTGCTTGTTGTCAGGATGCCTTCTCTTCTGTCCGTTACCGTTGTTGTTGGACTGATTGTTGCTGGACTGATTGTTGTTCCGACTGGCCTGAGGTTGGCTCTGCTGCCTAGGTTCCGGCTTGCTGGCTTCTTCTTTGCTCACGTTGGCTTGCAACCTTTCTACTTCAATTGCCGTCTCAAGAACGTCGGCATATGAAGTGTTTCCCAGGTTTGCTAGTTTAACCCCCATCTCGATCTTCGGGCGAAGTCCTCTAACAAACTTGTTCACCCTTAGATAGTCGGTTGGAACCAACTCTGCTGCGAACTTTGCTAAGCGATCGAACTGACGAGCATATTCCGCCACTGTTAAGTTCCCTTGCTTCAGATTGGTGAACTCCTCAACTCTCGTAGCAAGCACTGCTGAATTGTAGTACTTCTTGTGGAAGAGCTCCACAAATCGGGTCCACGTCATAGTAGCAGCATCGTGGGATTGCTGGACCAAATCCCACCATATCCTGGCATCTTTCTTGAGTAAAGATGAGACGCAGGATATGCGGTCAGCATTATTAAGGTTCATGTGGGCTAGGATCGGCTCCACATTCCTTAACCATTCTTCTGCTTCAAAGGGGTCCGTAGTCCCTTCGAAGTTCGGAGCGTGCTGCTTGCGGAACCTTTCGTACACTGGCTCCATGTGCTGTACAGGATAAGGAGCGTAGTTCGTCATAGGCCATCCCCCATACGGACCAAGTTGTTGGGGTGCTGGGGCCATTGGCTGTGGCTGCGGCTGCGGCTGAGGCTGAGATTGAGCCTGTTGGCGTTGTTGCTGCAGAAGTTCCTCAACTTGTTGTCGCAGTCTGGCAATCTCTGCAGTGTTGTCAGCTGGATGTGCCGGCGCGTTGCGGCGAGCAGTAACACGCACTCTCCTTCGGCGAACGGTAGGGACCGCATTGGTCGCTGGAACATCGCTGGAGGCGTTTCCGTTGGTGCGAGCAGATCTTCGGAGAGACATCGTAGCAGAGTTCTAACAGTTAAAAGAAACATGTTAGAACTTTTCCTAATAGGCTCTAAGGCAAAAACTTATTCTAAACAAACATATCTCGGACCTATTTATTATGACTTCTTATGAAAAATTATATAGGTCTTTATTTATTATTAGAGTGGGTTTCTATACTTAGAAAAACAAGTCATATTTATTTTCTAAGTGTGTTTCTAATTATCCTATATGGCTTAATTCTCAGGCTCGAAACTTATCTTTGTTCCAAAGTTAACCATATTGAGGGAGGGCTGGGATCAGTAAAATCGTTCCCACTACTAAGGCCCCCTAACTCTCAATAAGGAAACCAGGTTCATTGATTTGTATCCACCCTCACCGAACTCAGTCATTATTCATTTTATTTAGTATTTATTATGATTGAAAAAAAAATTCAAACTCACACATGATATTCAAATAGCATATTTATTCACTTGGAAAACAATTTCACTTATTACAATCATAACATAAAAGTAAATAAAACAAATAAAAACTACTAATATAAAAATCGGGATCTTCTACATCCGATCCGTCATCTAACATATCATCATCTATAGCCTCATAGTCATCATTATCATGAGCATCAAAATGCCCTCTAGGAAGGTTTGTGAGAATCCTATTCTTTTGCTCCTTGGTGAATTGAAATTCAAATTTTGCGGTGAACCTAACTAAGAGGAAGTAGTATCTCATTGCTAATGGTGATTCATCCTCATCATTCATTTCTTCCCATATTTCTTCTAAGGCTGCTATTACAGGATGGAAATCTTTAAACAACCTAATCACTAATACATATTGTTCTGTTGATCTTAGCATTATTTGTTTATCCTCTTGAAGGCCACCTATTGCTTGGTGAAACAAAAGCAACCTTCGTGTAATCCTTTCTAAGGCTCCTACGGTGTTTCTTGGCTCCCTTATTCTTTTTAAGGCCTTAATGGCTCGGATATCTTGGTAGGTTAAAGCTCCATTCATTTTTAACTGAAACATAAACACTAAAGTTGTTAGCTATACACATAGACAAAGTAACTTGTAACTTGTAACTTAAACACTTACTTGGCGGTCCGATTCGGAGCTTTGAGCATGTGTATCGAGGAGAACTTCATGCGAAGGTCCTATTTATAGAGTTTGGGAATGAAAATATCTTGATTTTACTTGAATAAAAATAATGGCTTTTTAAGTGAAAATCATTTGAATAATCATTCAGCAGAGGCTGAAGACTCGTTCAGAAGATGCTGGACTGTTGAAGGAGTTTGAATGGCTGAAGGGAAAAGAATTCAAATGTATTTGAATTCATGCTGGTGGAGGCGATATATCGCCCCCTATAGGCGATATATCGCCTGGACCTTTGTTCCCGAGGCGACCGTGCATCGATTCGTGTTTTCCGTATCTACGTGCTGCGACATATCGCCCCCTATAGCTGCGATATATCGGCATACGCTGAATATTTAAACACGAATTTACACATTTTTAGCTGAGTTTGAATGGAGTAAACAGCCTTGACTAAGCCCTCAACGTGCTCAAAGCTGCTGACTGACCCTATACATTCAAACTTTTACCCTTATTTAATTTAATCCTCAAAAATACTTAATCCTTAATTACCATTCAAAACATGTGCTTAAAATCCTATTGGTTGATGTCTAAACCTTATAATATAATAATATAATCCTTAATATCAGACACATTAATCAAACCTTAGGTTATACTTAATATTCTTAAACTATAGGTTAAACTTAGAAAATCTATAAGTACTACTATGAGTGTCCAAATAACTCCCGGTCTGAACCAAAAATCCAAAGTAACAATGATAACACTAAACATACTATAATACTACTAAACAATTAGCTAAGTAAAGTTCTTGGACTCTACAATTTGATTCTAGCCTATTTTCCTTACATAGGCTAGATAAAAAGACATTACAATTTGACTAGGCTAGAATTTGACTCTACAAGTTCTCTGATACCAACTGTAATGACCCACTAATCTAGACTAATTGGACCATTATCGAAACTATACATAAAACTTACATTTTTACGAAAATACCATAATTTATTAAGTAACTTGAAAATAAGAGTTATTTACAAATAAACAGAATACTAAGAAGGATTTTGGGATCCCATTGTCTTTAAAACAAAACAAGATTTAAAATAAAAGACATTACATAATAATGCGGAAAATACACATAAAAACCATAAAAAACATAAAAGGAGACTATATCCTCGAATCGAATAACGCTCGGCCCCTTGACTCCATTCATCATCGATACACATTCTCCAAGCGTCACGAATCTTTCCGCCTCTAAAATTATTTTCACAACTCCATGGTAAGTTGTGGAAGTCAGCAATGAAAGAAGAAATGGATGCACTAATTAAGAATGGAACATGGCAGCTTGTACCCAAACCAGAAAATCAGAAAGTGATTGTAATGACCCACTAATCTAGACTAATTGGACCATTATCGAAACTATACATAAAACTTACATTTTTACGAAAATACCATAATTTATTAAGTAACTTGAAAATAAGAGTTATTTACAAATAAACAGAATACTAAGAAGGATTTTGGGATCCCATTGTCTTTAAAACAAAACAAGATTTAAAATAAAAGACATTACATAATAATGCGGAAAATACACATAAAAACCATAAAAAAACATAAAAGGAGACTATATCCTCGAATCGAATAACGCTCGGCCCCTTGACTCCATTCATCATCGATACACATTCTCCAAGCGTCACGAATCTTTCCGCCTCTAAACTTATTTTCCTGCACATAAACAGAAAGGAGTGAGCCTAATGCCCAGTAAGGAAAATCTAACACAAAGTCACATACATAATTTCATAAGAAAACATAAAGACTTAACATAACACATATAACATACACTTATTATAATGGCCATTATTACTTGGGGTCCCATAGACTAAACAAGCATATGCCCATGGGGTTAATGGGGTCCTACTAGCTAAGTAGGTCATATGCCCATAACCCATTTGGGGTCTTGTTAGTCATATGGGTCATATGCCCAAGCCTACAAACATACACATATACATATCATAACACTTTTAATAACATAAACATATAGATAACATAAGCACATAACATATTGATTCTAGCCTATTTTCCTTACCAAAGTTACCGAGATTATGGACTGAGTTGGGATTGTTGGAACACTCCTAAAACCATAAGAAAGAGTAAGTCTAAAGAAAGGAGATGAAGTGAAAGAGATGGAAATACTAAACCATAGAAAACATACTTACCGACTTATATGCTTAAAAGCTTGGATTCCCTAACCAAAATAAGAATAAGGTTAGGGGACTGAGTAGAAGGTTTTGAGAAAGGAAATAACATAAAAATACAGAAAAGAACTAGAGTCTTGGGTTTACCTCAAAGATTGCAAGATCAATCTAACCTTCACCGAAATACTATAGAACTCACTTCCCAAAGTGTTTGATAAGCTTATGATGTTTAAGCTTATAGTTTTTTTTTTTTCCCAAACCAAGTGTTTACACTCACACACTCACTTAACACTAGCAGCCTCTGAACTTAGAGCAAATGGTGAATAATGGCTGGGTACTAGGTCCTATTTATAGAGTTTGGGAATGAAAATATCTTGATTTTACTTGAATAAAAATAATGGCTTTTTAAGTGAAAATCATTTGAATAATCGTTCAGCAGAGGCTGAAGACTCGTTCAGAAGATGCTGGACTGTTGAAGGAGTTTGAATGGCTGAAGGGAAAAGAATTCAAATGTATTTGAATTCATGCTGGTGGAGGCGATATATCGCCCGCTATAGGCGATATATCGCCTGGACCTTTGTTCCCGAGGCGACCGTGCATCGATTCGTGTTTTCCGTATCTACGTGCTGCGACATATCGCCCCCTATAGCTGCGATATATCGGCATACGCTGAATATTTAAACACGAATTTACACATTTTTAGCTGAGTTTGAATGGAGTAAACAGCCTTGACTAAGCCCTCAACGTGCTCAAAGCTGCTGACTGACCCTATACATTCAAACTTTTACCCTTATTTAATTTAATCCTCAAAAATACTTAATCCTTAATTACCATTCAAAACATGTGCTTAAAATCCTATTGGTTGATGTCTAAACCTTATAATATAATAATATAATCCTTAATATCAGACACATTAATCAAACCTTAGGTTATACTTAATATTCTTAAACTATAGGTTAAACTTAGAAAATCTATAAGTACTACTATGAGTGTCCAAATAACTCCCGGTCTGAACCAAAAATCCAAAGTAACAATGATAACACTAAACATACTATAATACTACTAAACAATTAGCTAAGTAAAGTTCTTGGACTCTACAGTGATAGACTGTAAATGGATTTTCAAGGTGAAAGAAGGGATGACACCAGATGAAAAAGTGAGATTTAAGGCCAGATTAGTTGCAAAAGACTTCACTTAGGTGGAAGGAATTGACTATAGTGAAGTGTTCTCACCTATAGGGAAGTACAAAACTATTAGAATTTTGCTGTCAATTGCAACACAGTTGGATTTCGAGGTAGAACAGTTGGATGTGAAGACAGCCTTCTTAAATGGTTTTATAGAAGAAGTGATTTATATGTCTCAACCACCAGGTTTCGAGGTGAAACATAAAGGAAAAGAAATGGTTTGCTTACTAAAATGGTCTCTTTATGGTCTTAAGTAGTCACCAAGGCAATGGAACAAAAGATTCGACTCTTATGTTCAAGATATTGGCTTTATCAAGTCAAAATACGATACATGTCTTTACTACAAAGACTTGGAGAAACCTATAGATATTTTCTTATTAATCTATGTAGATGATATGATTATTCTTGCTAAGGATAAACGTGTTATCAAAACAATTAATGAAAGGTTGAAGAAGGAATTTGAAATGAAGGACCTTGGGACAGCTAAGAAGATACTTGGAAATGAAATTTCAAGAGACAAACTGAATGGAAGAATGTACTTGAAGCAAAGAAATTACATCAACAAAGTTTAAAAGAGATTCAACATGAAATAGGCTAAGAAGACAACAATACCGTTAGCTCATTTCAAACTTTATGTTGAACAATGTCCGAAAAATGATGTAGAACAGGCAGAAATGATCAAGGTTCCTTATGCAATGGCTTTGGGGTGTTTAATGTACCTGATGGTAAGTACTAGACCAGATATTGCTCATGCTCTAAGCATTCTAAGTCAATACATGTCTAAACAAGGTCTAGAACATTAGCAAGCACTCAAATGGCTTCTAAGATACATCAAAGGTGCTGCTGGTTATGGTTTGATCTATGAGAGAAAATCTGACAAAGTTTTGCTTGAAGGGTTCGTTGATTCGGATTATGCTACAAATAGGGACTCACGAAGGTTAACTACCTCATTCATTTTCATGACAAATCATAACTGTGTTTGCTGGAAATCTTAGTTTCAGCAAGTTGTTGCTTTGTCAACCCCAGAGGCTAAATTAATGGCAACCACAGAGGCATTCAAAGAAGCTATTTGGATACAATGATTGCTGCAAGAGTTGAGAATGATCAAGGGTAAAGGAATTATCTACTCAGATAGCCTTTCTTCAATACATCTATGCAAAAATCCTGTGCACCATGATAGAAGCAAACACATTGACATAAGGTTGTTTTGGATTCGTGAGAAAATTGAAGATAAGATTTTGAAGCTTGAGAAAGTCCCCACAGAAGAGAATCCAACAGACCTTGGGATTAAGGTCCTTACACTCAATAAGCTGAAACACTGCCTAAGCTTACTGAGTATTGGTGATCTGTGATTGAAAATGGAGTATACCACCAAATGTATATGTTACTATTCGAGTTAAGACTAGAAGAAATATGGTGGAAATTGTAGCATATTTTATTTCTCCTACTCTTAACCTTATTTTATTTCTTTATTGACTAAAACGGCTCAGCAACAGAACCAACACGTCACACTTACACCTAACAAGTTGGTCTTAATTATAATTTCTTCATATGTCTATATTGATTCTATGCTAGTTATTTTTTCATTTTGTCCATTAATCTTGAAGATCATGTATATAACCACCAAGCATTATTCAACTTAGTTCATGCATGTAGTCCTAAAGATGGTACATGATTACCTCTATAATGTGATCAAGTTATCCTTATGGTAACCAGGTACGCATAATATAAGTATCTGGTTACCCCATAATATAACCCCTAAAATTTAGAAAAAAACCCTAACATTAAAAAATATTACATTTAATTACAAAATATTCTCTAAATTTTAAAAAAATATTTAAACCCTTTTAAAAAATTTTAAAAAAATAGCCCCCACTTACCAAAAAGTCTGGCCCCTCCCTAGTAACGGTGTACCCATAATATAGGTAACTAGTTACCTATATTATGGACAACTGGTTACCCCAAAAATCGTAATAGTTTACCCAATAGAAACATCATATATATATATATATATATATATCTCTTCTATACAATAAGTGTGTAGATAATGGAAATTCTTGGTTTTAACAATTTTTTATTTTTTTAATGTTAACTTTAACGGAATATTCTTATATTTAACGGTAGTTTGTAAACACTTAAACTTAAATAAAATAATATCAATAATTAAAAAAATTGAAATATGATATTTTTTAGATATTTTACAATGAAAATTATTTAAAAATAATAAATAATTAAAAAAAATTAAAATATGATATTTTTTAGATATTTTACAATGATAATTTATTTTAAAATAATAAATAATTAAACAAATTAAAATATGATATTTTTGAGATACTTTACAATGATAATTATTTAAAAATAATAAAATCATATGTTTTATAACTTAAATAAAATTTAATTAAACTTAAACTCACTTATTAGAATGATATCATATTAAACGTATAATATAATCTACTATGAATTAGAAACAAATTATTTAAAAAAAAAACTAGCAAGAAACTTAAAGTCAAAATCTACGTATAATATTTAATATTACATTAAATATATAATATATAATCTCTTGTTGTCACTCCCAAATTCAAAAATTAGAACAAACATAAAATTAAACAAAAATAAATAAATTATTTAATTAAAATAGGATATTTATTTCAAAATTTATTTGACATTAATATAAATTTTATAAAAATAATTAATAAATTCTATAAATATGTAGAGTCCTAGAATGTTTACTTAGTTAGCTAGCTAGTAGTAGTTTTAGTATTTTAAATTTCGTGGATTTTGGTTCAAACTGGGACTTAGTTGGAAACTTCTAGCAATAGTTATGGATTTTATAAGTTTAATCTATAGTTTAAGTATATTAATTTTAACATATGGTTTAATTAATATTGCTGGTTATAAATATGATAACTATTATAACCTAAGGTTTAGACAGAGCCAATAAGAATATGACACTTGTCATAAGCATGATTATTAAGGAATTATTATTTTAATGATATAATAAGGGAATATAAGACTTAGTCTTCATCAGAAACTGTTATGGTCGTAGTTTGACTCAGTCAATGTAGTTATCCAACCTTAATTATGCTGAAAATGTTCAATTACGTATTTAAAATAATCACGTATGCTGATATATCGCAGCATTAGAGTCAATATATCGCCTGACGCTGAATACGAAAAACACGTTGACGTTGCAAGATCATACGAACGGAGACTCAGAACTAGGGTCCAGCCGATTTATCACCACATAGGGGCGATATATTGCCCATATTTATTTATTTTTTATTTTTTTTGTTTTAATTTGTAAAAAACCACCTTTGATTCCTTAGGCTTACCTCAGTTAGTTTTGACCGAGTCTTCAGCCTCTGATTGATGAAAATTCAATTATCTTCAATTAAATTCATTATTTTTATTCAAATCAAAATAAGGTTAGTTTCACTCATTACCTCTATAAATAGGACCTAGTACCCAGCCCTTTCACTTACTCTTCAGCTGTGATCAGACTCCAAGGTGCTAGTGTGTAATGACCCAACTACTCTAGACTTATGGATCATTAATGAAAACTAAGCATAGACACTAATCCCTAATAATACTTACAAGTGACAAGATCATAACTTTATTAAAACTTAAAAAAAATAACAAAAGTCAAACTTATATAAAATTGAAGTTACGATATGAGATCCCATTGTTTTAAAATCAAAACATGACATAATGATAATTAAAAAGAGATTACATAATAAAACGCAGAAAAATACATATAAAAACCATAAGAACAAAACTACATCCTCAAATCGAAACTCTCGGTTCTTTGAATCCATTCCGCCTCAATACACATTCCCCAAGCTTCCAAGAACCTTTCCCGCCATTAGAACTATTTTCCTGCACATATAAACATAAAAGGAATGAGCCTAATGCACAGCAAGGAAAATCTAACATATAGCCATATACATAAAAATTCATAATGCAACATAAAAACATACCATAACACTTATGTCACATACATACTATAATGGCCATTATTACTTGGGGTCCCATAAACTAAGCAAGTCATATGCCAATTAGATTAGTGGGGTCTTGCTAGCTAAGCAAGTCATATGCCCATAATCTATTTGGGGCTTGTTAGTCATATGGGTCATATGCCCAAGTCTACAATCATACTTATCATAACATAATGCATAACATAAAATCATAAGATAACATATAAAAGCATATAACACATAAATCCTATCCTATTTTCCTTACCAAAATAACCGGGATATGGGAACTGATTTGGGACCTTGGAACACTCCTAAAAACCATTTATAATAGGGTGAGTATATTTGAAGAAAATGGATGAAAAGAATGGAAGAACTATACCATTGAGAATATACTTACCAAAAACCTATGTGCTTAAGAACTTGGTTTTCCTAACCAAGAATAAGAATAAGGTTAGAATGAGTAGAAGACTATGAGAACTTAAAGAACATAATACAGAAATGGACTAGAGTTTGGAAATACCTTGAAGACTTATATGATCAATCTAAACCTTTCACTGAAATGTGTATAGAACCTTACTTCCCCAAGTGTTTGATAAGCTTATAATTCCCAACCCAAGTGCTTACACTCTCACACTCACCTAGCAACTTGCAGCCTCTGAACTTAGAGAAATAGATGAACAAATGGCTGGGTACTAGGTCCTATTTATAGAGTTTAGGAATGAAAAGATCTCATTTAACTTGAATAAAAATAATGGCTTTTTAAGTGAAAATAATTTGAATTATCGTTCAGCAGAGGCTGAAGACTCGTTCAAAAAGATGCTGGCCTTATCAAGAGGTTGAAGGTTTGAATGGAGAACGATTTTGAAAACTTTCAAAATATGCTGAGAGGGGCGATATATCGCCCCCTGTAGGCGATATATCGCCTGGGCCAGTATGCCCGAGGCAATCGTGCAACGTTTCGTGTTTTTCGTATCTTCGTGCTGCGATATATCGCCCCTATAGCTGCGATATATCGGCATACGCTGATTATTTAAACACGAAATTACACATTTTTAGCTTAATTTAAATTGAGTAAACAGCCTTGACTAAGCCCTCTAACGTTTTCAAAGATGCTGACTGACCTTAGAGTATTCAAATTTTAACCTTAATAAATTTAATCCTCAAAATACTTAATCATTAATAAACCCATACATAACATGTGCTATTATCTAATTGGTTCTTATCTAAACCTTATAGTTTAATCAATATTATCATCAATATCAGTCATATTAATTAAACCTTAGGTTAAAATTAATATTCCTAAACTATAGGTTAAACTTAGAAAATCTATAAGTACTACTATGAGTGTCCAAATAAATCCCGGTCTGAACCAAAAATCCACAGTTATTAAGATAATACTATTATTACTATTATACTACTATCTAACTTAGCTAAGTAAAGTTCTTTGGACTCTACATAGTGAGACCATAAGAGTGATACACTTGCGTTGGGAAAGAAAAAGCTTTATTATTCTTAAGCTTTATCAAACACTTGGGAAGTAATGATTAGAGTGTTTCGATATTGGAGTTAGGCCAATCCATAAGGTCAACTAAGGTACTCTTATTCTTAAGTTCAATTCTGCTTGATTCCTTAGTTACTTTAGTTTTCATTCAGGTCCTAACTTTTATGGTTTTGTGGTTAGGTTTATAAGTTCTTTGAACTTAAGGTGTCTTTCGGTAAGTTTTCTCTTGGTACTTTGGTTCTATTCTTTTTATCTCTTTCCTTTAGAAATACTCACTGTTTTTTTGCTGGTTTTAGGAGTGATCCACGTCTCGCATTTGTTCTCATATCCTGATTTTGGTAAGGAAAATATGCTAGATCTTGTATGTTTGTATGATATGTTATGCTTTTATGTTATGTTATGTATAATATGTTACGATCAGTTTATGTTTTAATATGTTATATTATGATTTACCCTACCTCAAATATTAGACAGGGGACATAGATGGGTTATCATACAATACATGTGATGTAACCTACCTCAAATATTAGACAGGGGACGTAGATGGTTTATCACATGTCCTTATGGCCATTATTAGTATAGTCTTACATGGAATATGTTATAATATGTTTATAGTATATGTTATAATATGTTTATTGTATATGTTATGATATGATGGGTATGTTTATGTTGTTAGTTTTTCCTTGCTGGGCATTAGGCTCACTCCTTTTCTTTTAGTGTGATGCATGAAAATAGATGCAGAGGCGGAAGGATTCATGGAAGCTTCGTGTGTGTATGGAGGTGAATGGAGTGGAAGGGCTGCATGTCGATTTGAGGACAACGTTTTTTTTTAGTCTCTTTAAACTACATTTTTATGTATTTTTCCGCATTCACCTTTGTAAACAATTTTATTTAAAGTTATGCTTTATTTTAAAACAATGAGTTCATTTATGTTTTACAAATATTATTATTTTTAAAGTTTTCAATAAAGTTATGAATTTTCTTATGTATGTTCTTTTCAAAATTGTAGTTATGTCTAGTAGGTTTAATGACCTAAGTCTCATAGGTAGTTGGGTCGTTACAAAATAAAACTAAGCAAACATGCATATTGCATGTTGCTTGTATCTAGTATATATATACATATGTTTAAGGTAGTCTATTAGATAACCAGTTACCCATAATATATGTAACTGGTTACCCCAAAGATGGTAACAATTTACCCGATGGAAACATCCATATGTTGAATATATATATATATATGAAAGGTAATTTATTAGGTAAAAAAAATAATAAAAAAAAAAGAAGAAGGAAACAAAGTAAAAAGAAAAATAAAAAAAGTTATTTGATTTTTTTTTTTACATATAGTAGAAAAATCTGTAAAAAGAAAAAGTAAAAAAATAATTTTAATTTCTATATATAACAAACAAATGAACAAATAAGGATAAAAAGATAAAGAAATTTCTAAACTAACCTCTCAATTTTAAAAATGTTTAATGAAGAACAAAAGTATGACATAAACATAATTTTAACAAAAAAAAAAAATAGGAAAACAAAACCCATAAACATAAGATTTTAGAAAGGAAAGCCATAAAATAAGAATTTTTAAAAACTCCCATATTTTTGTAAACTTTTGAAAAAAAATGTCATAGATGATATAATTTTCACTTTATTAAGTGGGTTTGCAGAAATACCAATATTAGTATGGGCCATAATGTGTTGAAGCCCAATAGTCAAATACACTAATGAAAGATGGGCTAATTGGTATATTAACGATAGAGACATTTAAATAGGGGATTTTTTTTTTCAAAAATACATATTTGTTTATGTTTTTCTTTTTTTTTTACATTTTTATGATCCCTTTTAAGTTTTTTTGGTTAATTCTACTAGGGGATTTTTTCATAAATACATATTTGTTTATGTTTTTTTTTCTTACATTTTTACGATCCCTCAAGTTTTTTTTTTTAATTTACTAACTCAAGTTTTCAGAAGTACGATTTTAAAGTTTCATAATTACAAAAATACGATTTTAATTAGACATCAACTCCATAACAAACAATATTGAAAAAACAATTTCAAATCAACTAGTCATCAACTCCACAACAATACAGTGTTGAAAAAGCAGTTACAATTTAATTAGACATCAACTCATTGCATCAACCCAAAATAAACTAAAAAACAATCTCGAAAAACTTATCCCTGTATATTAAATTGTATAAAAAATAAACTCAAAATATACATTAAAACAACTACACATATACCTAAAATAAACTAATAATATAACCACAAATATCAAAAATAAATTAACAAGATACTCAATTAAATTTCAATTAGCCTCCATCAACCTAATATACCTAATAACCACTAAACATATACTAAAAATAAAACTAAAAATTAAACGAAATAAAAAAGGCTAATTAGTTTACCCTTAGTTCTACAATGGTGGAGGTGGGTGTTATTTTCAATAGTTTTTTACTTTTGATAAAATTTTCAATTACTTTTGTCTCTTGTTTTGTTCCTGCAAACTTGTGGTAGTCTTTGTGGCTTATATTCATATTATCGTATTATGTTGCCGCTATAGTGACAAGTGTAATTGTAATAGCTTGGTCAGCTTTTTCAAAGGTTCCGTAGTTGCCATGTGTTAATAATAAAAATGAGATAAAACGATAACATGAAAAGAAAAAAGACAAGCTACATCAAATCACATGTAGACATTATTATACATATTTAGATTTATATAAATATATACAATTGTTTTTTTTATTATTATATATAATTGCTTGGGTGTCGACTACGCATAGCAACGGACGCTTGAAAACTTTGTTGGCTTGACACTCTTTTTACCGATCACAATAATCATCATCAGCAGTAGTAGCAACAACAGGGCCATTGAAGCTTTATAGCGTTAGTTAACTAACCACCACACCATGGGACACAAGAGTGACTTCAGTTCTCCTCTGCAACAATCGGTCGCCACATGCGAAATCTCTGTTATTTCCATATAGGCCATGGCATGCACCTTGTTCCATTGATGCAATTGAGATGCGACGCTCTAAAGGCATTGACTTATAGTGCTTGTGTGATTATAAGAACAACACATATTTCCTACTGAGTGCTCTCGGGATCGATCCTTACCTTGCTATGCACACATCCTCTTTATAGTATTTTGATGTCTTAGTCGTTGCTGACACCGAAGAAAATAAAGCCATGGTGTGAGGTCTAAGTCATCATCCAAAGTCCAATAAGACTGCATCACTCAGATTGCCATCATGGCAGTAGTTAGTTAGGTTGAAACTAACTCATCAACTTACAGTCTCAACGGCCATCAAATCTGTTATGACTACTTGAAGTGAGTTAGAGGATTCTTAAGCTCTCCAACACTCATAATCTACTATATATAGCCTAAAGTCATATTGAATTTAGGTTAGACTGTGGTGTATTCACTGGATTCATTGTAGATAGATTAGAGAGATTTCATTCATGAGAAATGAGAGGATTCTTGTGTGAGCTGAGAGAGAATGTATTGTGTTCATACACTTGAGTGATCCTTGAGGGTGTAATCTATTCTGATTGAGATATTGGATTTGACTGAGGTTTGTTGCCTTGCCTTGGATGTAGGATCAACAATCTTTGTTGATTCTGATACATTGTCTTGACTGCGAAACTTGTTGTCTTAACACTGGAACTTGTGAGTTCTTTGTGTTTGTTTTACTGTGATTGAGTATTTGATAGGGTTAAAACCTCAACAACTGGTATCAGAGCTAGGTTCTGAGCTGGTAGAGGTCACTTTTTCCATTGAAAAGAATCTCACGAGAAAGACCCAACTTTGAAGATCAAACATATTCAAGAACTTGTTTACTGGCCAGAAATGATTATATTCAGAATGTCGACTTTAAAGTTCGAGGTGGATATATTATATGGCAAGAATGACTTTAGTCGTTGGCGTGCAAATATCATGGCTCATCTAGGTAATCTAGGGTATGAAAAGCACTAAAAGAAGAGAGTGAAATCTCAGTGAAATTGGAAAACAAAGAAGAGGTGTTGAAGAAAGCCAAGAACACGATCATCTTGAGTCTAAGTGATCAAGTGTTAAGAAAGGTTGTCAAGGAGAAAACTACGTATGAAATGTGGAATAAGCTAGAGCAACTATACATGACCAAGGCGTTAACGAATCAGATTTATCTCAAGCAAATGTTTTATGGTTTCAAAATGGAAGAAGCCAAGTCAATCGATGACAACATTGATGAATTCACCAAGCTAATATCATATTTGGAATTTATTGAAGTGAAGATAGATGAAGAGGATCAAGAAATTTTTCTGTTAAATTCATTGCCGAAAGCGTATGACAATCTAAGAGATGCACTTAAATATGGCAAAGAAACTTTTTCATTGGAAAATTAATAGGTGATTGGAGTTGCCTATTCAAAGGAGCTGGACCTGAAAGCCAACACCAAAGTATCAAGATGTCAAGCAAAGGGTCTGAATGTGAGGGGAAGATCTGAAAAGAAAGAAGGCAATAATCATAACTATAATAATCGTCACTAACACCATCAGTTTCTATGTGTTCATCTTCGTCTTCATCATCTTCTTCTATGAATCCAGCTTCCTCTTCCTCTTCCTCCTCCCTTTCCTCTTCAATTGCAAGAAAAGACATTGCATAATGATGTGACAATCATGAAATTTCAAACCAGTGATCTTTTTGTCATTATCAATCACATTCTTCCTTAGGTTAGATCCAAAATCATCCGGAAACTTCACTGATTTAAGAAATCGACAAAAAAATTTGGCAATCTGATCAACAGTGAAAGTGAACTTGATCGCAGGCTTTTGTATCAAACCATTCAACTTCTTCAGTTGTAACTTTGGTCTCATCTTCAACTTCTCCAAGTCTATTCTGGCACTAACTATATCTGTAATGCCCTGGTTACCCCCAGAATAGTTACGATGAACGGTGATCCAGAAATTTAACTCGCTACCCGAGTCCTTTGGTTAAAAATGTGCTTCTAGGTATTATTAACAAGCTAAGGTGGAAAACCAATCAAAAGGAAATGATATATTTTATTTAAAACATAAAACTGTTCATGGGCCCATAAAAACGTTCACAAGTTATTTACACTTCAAAATGGTCATTACTGTTTCAAATTGCAAACCCGCCGACCTAACCGGCAAAAATAGGGTAAACCCCCTAGTTCCCCTGAGAACTCCTTGGCCGTGGTGGTCAAGAAGACGCATATGTACATAGCACCACCTAAGCTCTCCACTCAAGGCTAGGTGAGCTTTTCTTTCCCTTTACCTGCACCACATAGCACCCACGATGCAAAGCCCAGCAAGAAAACATAATAACACATGAATATAATATCAACAATGATCATAATAATCATTCAGGACTTTCAGTCCAAAAAGAGGAGTGACAATTATATGAGTCACTAAAGTGGGTTCCGTTCCCTTTAGCCATGTAACGTTAAGGTCACCTGGGCTTTACCAATAAGTGATCCTTTCACTAGCTTATCAAGATAGGTGCTCGATGAACCAGTCACCAATATAACCTACCGCATGACCATAGAGCCACAACCATGGGATTTCGCTCCCTAGCCACGTGACAAGCAGTCACCAAGGTCCTGGCTCTGAGTAACTAGTCCTAGACTAGTCAAGCGCTTATCATTTTCATCGACCTTAGGGTTGGTCCAGCATTAATGCTCCTAGAGTCATTCAACACTGATATCGATTAGATCTAATCTTTTATCACCCCTGCGTTCATGACGCTTATGCCGTTTCTGACTCTCAAGTCAGTAATACGCGACCAGTGCCGTCCCTGACTAGTCAGTTCCATACACAAGTAAGCAAGATTTTCTAAGCATTTATTATGCAATCAATGTCCATATTTAATAACCAACATGCCTCTATAACAATCACGCATGTCATATACACGGGGTGCAATTTTCTTACCTCTGGTTCGAGCGAGAAATAGAAAAAGAACGACTCCTGAGAACGATCGACCTTTTGATTCCTTAGCAGTTACCTAATCATAACCAATTATAACCTCCATTAATGAAAATCCACAATGGAAGGGTCTTAACCTAAACCTCACTCTCGGGACCTCGAAACATGCCCATACGGTGAGTAGATTCGATCCCGGGCCTTAAGGATTGAAACCCCGAGCCAAAAACCCTTAAAAATACTCAAAACAAGATTCTAGAGGAACAGAGTAGTGCTAGAGCGCTGCTCCCTAGCGCCCCAGCGTTATACTCAGAACCCCCGAACCGCCCACAGAAATACTGTGTAGCGCTATGGCGCCCTCTGATGGTGTAAGACATTAATAAAAAAGTTAAATGTCTTCCAACATAAGAAATTAAAAACACAACCTAATTTTTAATGTCATAAACTAATAGGGTAAAACATTATAGAGAGTCATTTAAAGTGGAATCTGTTGTAGTTCATTGAATGCATTAAATTTAATTAAGGTCACGAAGATATATCACCATCAATTAAAGTGACCCAATTAAATTCATTTGGAAGTACAAATGATCTCAACATCGATTGTCTTAACCCTAATCTAATTATGGTTAATTTTACAATTACCATGTCTCACATGATGCTCAAAATTTTACAAACAAAACAAGTATAACAATAACTCTTAAATTGTTCATTAACATTTTCCTTGTACTCTAAACATAAACAATAAACTCAAACTAACAAAAATATGGCAGTAAACACATTTCATTCAAATTCTTGAAATCTACACATTTAGAAAAAATAAATTTGAAGATACAATCGCCTTAAGTTTGTAATCCCATACAGTTGTCTCATATTTTGTTAATGAAAACTTTGAATCCATAATCACATTCATGTAGCGCATATCCAAATAGAATTTTCTTTGATCTCTCATGGTTAAGTGTTCGACACAAACCAAATCTTGAATCAAAGATTTGAAGATTGTAAAAGATGAAATTTTTTCCCTCATTGTTGGTTATGCAAAACACAAAACAAAGTAATTAGGAAATATAGACTTTTTATTGTTGGGGATTTATGGCTTACACTTTCTAAACCAACAATGAATAATGGGAATTAATTCAATAGTTCAAACCCTAGAGATTAATCAAGAACCATATTCAAAGTATGAATGCAATTCTTGATAATTAAATAAACAAATTCAAAGTATGAATGCAGATCATGATGATTAAATAAACATATTCAAAGTATGAATGCAAATCTTGATAATCAAAGATTAAGTAATTAAATAATTATAACATGAATTTAGAAATATTTAGTCATAATATAACCATGAATTTAATGTAAGAATAACATAAATTAGATCAAGAGAAAGAACAAACTTTTGTTGAGAGAAAACCAACTTACATAAAATCATAAGCCTGTGATTTTATGTGAATAACAAAATGTAACAAGGCTTGACACAAATGAAGATTTGTTGTCCAAAAATCTCTATTACTAGCCTCTGCCTTGAGATTTCTTGAAACTACTACTTTGGAATGAGATTTTGATTCACAAGCCTTGAATCTTCATGCAATTCAAACTTTCTTGATGAAGATCTTGGAGAAAACTAGTAATCTTGAGAACTAGAGAGAGAAAGAGGTGAGGGATCAATTCACCAAAAACTCAATGACTCTTTTAAATAGTATAGGAACCTCATTAAACTCAACTAATGAGATTAGAGCCTTTTAAACTAAGGTTTGGAGCCAAAAATACTTAACTGTACGGTATAGTGTTTCAAAGGATCAACGACGCATCACCTCCCAAAGGGGACAAACGCAGGTCTCTCTGACTTAGCTCAAAACATCCCCAAATGCCTCAAACTTTTTTGGTACTCTTATATACTCTAAAGAAACACTTTGGATCCAAAAAGATGATTTATAAATGTCTATACCAAAAGTTAACTCACACACGTTTACTTTAGTGAAACCGTTATGATTTTTACACCTTTTCATGATGTATGATATATGTATTTAGAATATTCTAGAACTTTAGTTTGTTATATTTTTCCTTTTTGTTATTTTTTTCATTTTATTAGTTTTATTGTAATGACTATGTAAGCCTAGTGGAAAGAATGTAATAATAACTTTAGAATTTATATTTGAAATAGTGTTTTGAGAGTCTCTCATATTTGGGCTATTCCCCTTGTTGCCATGGATTTGGCAAGAGCTTTTCTCAACAATCTAATCTGCTACATCATTTGGTATTATTATAGCCTCGGTTCTTCCCCGAGAGGTAAGATAGCCATGCACGTTGTTTGCAGTCGCTTCTATGTCGACGAACATGAAGTGAAAGCCTTTTGGGTCAAAAACTTCAATGGATGCGAAGAAGAGATTTGACTCAACGTCGATTTGAGCGAGTTAGAGATTCAAACAACGGAGAATGGCATTTACGAAGGTGAAGTGCCCACCACCGCTCATCTTCTCCACCCTCATTTTCAAGGTACCATCCATCATCACCATTACCTCTATCTCTATTCTCATCCTCATCCTCATCACCCACCACCACCTTCTAGCCCATCACTCCATCGTGAACCTTCACCATCTCCACCACCTCACTCATATTCCTCTCATTCTTGGTACCACCATCCTTCAACCCCACACCCACCACCACCACAAAACCGTGACCAACATGAGCCATATTACTCTCACACTAGCCTGAATCCACTCCATTATCACAAAGAAAGATTCAATGAAAAACACACTCATAGACCATATACCCAACTCAATACATACCACGTTCCTAACCAAAACCAATTAAATGACCCATATTTAATTGGTACACATGATCCATTTTCATATAAACCCAAAGAAAGAATCTTCCAACAAAGTCATAAAGTGGATAAAGAATTGAAAATTAGAGGAAGAAAAACAGGGGTTGAACTTGTAGCTTCTCACCATCAAGAACGTTCTTCGAATGTTGTTAATGAGATATTTCTTGAAACCCATCACATTCCCACGACAGACAACCTGTCCTTTTATTTTTATGAGAAAACAAACCACACGACTACAACAACCAACCGGCAAAACTCAACCCCGTCGTCTATGGCAGCAACAATGAACTCAGACCAGTCTTCTTCCTTAGGCAAACACAGAAGCTGTAATAACTTTTCAACGGCGGAGCCGATAACACATTTTAGATGCTTGCAGCAAAAAGGAGGTCGACAGTGCACCAACTCCTCTGTCATTTTGTTGGCATGTTACGTAAACAATGAACTTGCCAAAAAATTTGGGGAGAAGGTGATGATGCCGCTGCTGGCCAATGACGATCATTTCAACTTCGGGAAGGACAGTGTAGAAAATCATAATATGCTTGCACAAAGATGGCTGCTTACTGGGGACACGGTAGAAGAGGAGCACGACAAGGAACTTGGTGGCATTACTCACATGGTCTTGGAGGCTCAGCTTGCTCACGACAAGGAAGAAATTAGAGCTAGGTTTACATGGAGGCCCAACTCTACAAATAGGCCCAAAGAGACCAAGCCTCAAACGTTGGGCCAAACTGAATATGGCCACTTCATTGATCCAAGTCAATAGATGACCCAAATAGAAGACCCCGTACTTGAAGCAAACTTCTTGCTGGCTAATGAAATAATTAGCCAAAATCAACATTTTGGATATGTCCAAGACAATGGTAATGACCCTACTCAATTATCATGTTCTTTGGATATTTGATCATTTAATGGGTATAATGAGTGTCTTGAATAATTTGTTGATTGGTTACAAAATTTGGATTACTATTTTGACCAAGTTGAAAATAAAGAGCATAGAAAAATCAAATTGGTGGTTTCAAAATTAAGAGGTATCGCTCAAGCCTGTTGGAGTAGGTTAGTGCATCAAAGAAAGAAAGAAGGCAAAGAATTTGTGCAAACTTGGAAACTCGTGAAACATATCTTGAGTAAGCTTTTTTGTAACACCCCAAGTTGCTAATAAGGTTTAGGACCTTGATTAGCGTGCCTGGAGGGAAATAAGTGAATTATTATAATAATATATGTGAATTTAAATGAATATGTGATTAGAATGCATGTTTAGGTGGTATAACTATCCATGTGGACCCCGTTTGTAAGTTAGGGGTAAATTGGTAATTTTAGCCCGTTGAGGGCATAAATGTGATAATTGTATTATGTGGTTTGTACCACATGATTGTGGTGATATTAATGTGATGCACGTGCCGATACGGTCCTAGAGTGCTAATTAGTTTAAAAGTTACAACAGGATTTTATACCTGGCTCGGGAGAAGCCTAGGGGTATTTTGGGAATCTTGTAAAATCAAGAATTAGTGGTTAATGGTTATTGATGATTGAGTAACCTATGTAACCATTAGTAATTGCTGAGAGTAACAAGTTTAGATGGAAAAAATGGTAGAATTGTAATATAGGTGAAAGGACAAGAGTGCCCTTGAGGTTTAGTTAGGTGAGGATAATTATGGGAGGATAGAATAGAAATTTGGCAGGGATTTAGATCACTTCAGCTGAGGGAAAATGATCATTTACGTTATTTCACTTGGGCATGTTTTGTTTATGCTGAGAATTGGGAGAAACCTAGAGGAAAAGAGAAGAAAAGGAAGAAAGTTGAATTTGAAACCTAGGAGGAATCAAGGTGGTTTGAAGTGGTTAAAGCCAAGTAGGGATCAAGATTTGGTTAGAGGTAAGTTTCATCTCTGAAATTTCTGTGTTTAGTAAGTTTCTATAGAATTTAGGTTGGAATTTAAAGATGGTTTGTGGCTGGATGGTTTGGGAATCCAGCTTGTGAAATTAGGAAGCTTAGCTTGGAGCTGGAATCAAGGGAGCTTAAGGTTGAATTCTCCACTTAAGGTAAGGATTCTGTGCAACTATAAGGTTTATTTCTATTATGGTTTAAGGAATTTGAAGTATGGTTTAGGTTTTGGTCTAAGTTTCTAATTTTCCGGTTTGAACTATTGAGGCATGAAACCAAAGTGTGATTTATGGGAGTGATTGTGTAATTGAGCTGGTTTATGATGTGTATGGGTTGTTAGATGGTTTATTTGTTGTTTAAAATTGGTTTTGGGGTTTAGGTATGTGTTTAGGTTGAATTGGGAGTGCTTTGGCTCGGGGAAAATGCAGGGGAAAACCCAGATTTCTGGGTTCGCGAAGGAGCATCGCGACCCTGTTCTTTGGCGCCGCGGCGCTAGGCTGCTTCAAGGCTGGGGAGTGCTCTCTGACTTGCTGGGCGCCGCGGCGCTAGGCTATTTTCAGGATAGGAAATTTTGCACTTTTAGGGTTTTTGCCCGGGGGCTCGGGGGATGGTTCCAATACGTTGTTTTAGGGAATTAGAGGTCCCGAGAGTACGGGATTGGTCTCGGGAAATAGTTTTGGATTGCTTATTATTAAAGGATGATTTATGTGTTGTGACTAGGATTTCAAAGAGGCTCGTGATAGAGGACCGTGCTTGTGATCTTGGTGCATCGGAAGGCTCGGGATACAGGTAAGAAAACTGTAACACCCGTAGAGCAGGGCATGGGCCCATAGTGTTGTTGCAGGGCACGACCCTAGATTGTATTATTGCTAGGATGTAGCTCTAAATGAATTATTATATGTTTGATTGTTGATTGTGAATGCTATATGTGGTTATAGCTGAATGAACGGCGAAGGACCGAGAACGGTGAAGGCCGAGAACGGTAGTGAGGCCGGGAGTACCACTTAGCACATGGAGTGCTTGTGGTTAGGGTGAGACCCCAATGGATACATGGGATATCCTTACGGTGTAGACCGAGATCCCAGGCTTTGGTAACGCTTCTGGGACGGCATGGCCGTATATGTGTTTAAGTCTTATGGACTGTCTGGTTAGATATGAGTTATCTGCTATAGTGATTGTATGATATGCATATGTTGTGTGTTATATGAGTTTTCTTGCTGGGCTTCGGCTCACGGGTGCTCTGTGTTGTAGGTAAGGGCAAAGAGAAAGTCAACTAGCCATGAGTACGGAGAGTGTGGGGGCGACGCGTACATGTTTGGCCTACCCGACTGCTTTGGTTGGGGGAATTTTGAGAAAGGGCTGTATTAAACTATGTTTTTTATTATTAGATGTCTGTAAACCTATTTTGAATTGTAAATATTTTACAAACCTCATTTTGGGATCCCGAATGTTAAACTCTTGAATTTGAATGAAATTGAGTACTTTTAGGGATTACAGCCTTAACTTCCTGTTTAATCACACTTTTATTCTAAAAACCTCGCTTAGCGAGTTAATTGCACTTTATAAACTCACTTAGTAATGGCTCTAAGGTAGTAGGGCGTTACATTTTTCTTCCTCCTAATTTTGATCCAATTTTATTCCATAAATATCGCAATTGTAGGCAAGGAGAAAGATTACTATTGGAATATGGAAATGAATTTTCTAAGCTAAGCCAAATATTTGATGTTGACGAATTTGAGATTCAACGAGTTGCTAAATTTGTTAGTGGATTAAAAGAAGAAATTTGTGATAAGTTGTGCTTACTCTCTTTGTGTACTTTATGTGAGACTATTGCCTTGGCCACCAAAATTGAGTTTGATTTGTTGATGAAAAAAGAAGGCCTTCAAAAAGCATGTAGGGAGGCAAAGCAAGAATTTTTTGATGCTAAGTTTGTCCTTGAAGCATTTGGTACTCTTGGTATTGATTTTGAAGGCTTCAAAACTAAAATGGGAAGGCGTCGACAATGGTGGATAGCTTGGAATTCCTTATCATTTTGTTTGGCTATCTCTTTTGATACCATTGTGGCTTTGGAATGAGATTCGAAGAGACTTTTCTGCTGGGGTTTACCACTCTCACAAGTTCAACAATGGTGTTGTTTGCTTCAATAGTTCGAGCTTTCTTCAATCCTTATTATGCAGCTCTTTTGTGTGCTTCAATTTGAACTCGAGGTCGAGTTCTTTCATAGATAGGGGGAATAATGTATGATATATGTATTTAGAATATTCTAGAACTTTAGTTTGTTATATTTTTATTTTTTATTATTTTTTTACTTTATTATCTTTATTGTAATGACAATATAAGCATAATGGAAAGAATGTAACGAGAACTTTAGAATTGATATTTGAAATAGTGTTTTGAGAGTTTCTCATATTTGGGGCATTCCCCTTGTTGCCATGGATTTGGCATGAGCTTTGCTCAACAATCCGATCCCCTGCATCACTTCTTGCCTGACCAATTTCACTATGTATTTAACCAATTATAACAATCCCCAACTTGGTTAAATACATCATCAATCCTCTAGCCCGAACGATATTAGAGCATAAAATAAAGTACATTTTGGGTTTGAACTTTATTTTAGTGAAAACACTGTAAGGCTTCTATCGAAAAGCTAAGGTATTCTACAAAGATTGAACACAACATCCCTATTGATAAAAACCTGTAATATCTCATGTACCTCTACCTGATTACTCATGTATTTTACACTTTTCGCGCTTAGCACTTTTATAGTCGTGTGCTTATTCTTTCATGAACCATCAGGAGAGAAAACTCCTACTCTCTTGAGAGGCGACACCACCTCTAGGTTCATATAGGTGAAATTCTTACGGCATCTTTTCTACCTATAGAGATGTTCACTACACCACAATACCCATTTTACGTCAGTCAAATGCGTCAAACAATGTATTTGACTGACACTGTTGACCTAAAATCAGCATTTGTGGCAGTTGAGCACTGCCACAAATGCAGGGGCATTTGCTGAGTTTGAAATTGAAATAAGAGGATATGATGCAAACTCTAGTAGTCAAGCTCCTCATGATAAGGAAAGCTCAAGAGAAGAAGAAGAAACAGTGATAGAACAGCCAGCAGAAGTAATAGACTATCAGTTAGCCCGAGTTAGAGATAGAAGAGTAATCGAACCTCCAAGTCGTTTTGTTAGAAGCTGATGTCATTGCATTTTCTCTAGCTGTTGTTCAGCCAAGTGAAGTGACACAACCAAGATCATATGAAGAAGCAATTTCAGGAGAACATGGTAAGTTGTGGAAGTCAGCAATGAAAGAAGAAATGGATGCACTAATTAAGAATGGAACATGGCAGCTTGTACCCAAACCAGAAAATCAGAAAGTGATAGACTGTAAATGGATTTTCAAGGTGAAAGAAGGGATGACACCAGATGAAAAAGTGAGATTTAAGGCCAGATTAGTTGCAAAAGACTTCACTTAGGTGGAAGGAATTGACTATAGTGAAGTGTTCTCACCTATAGGGAAGTACAAAACTATTAGAATTTTGCTGTCAATTACAACACAATTGGATTTTGAGGTAGAACAGTTTGATGTGTAGACAGCCTTCTTAAATGGTTTTATAGAAGAAGTGATTTATATGTCTCAACCACCAGGTTTCGAGGTGAAACATAAAGGAAAAGAAATGGTTTGCTTACTAAAATGGTCTCTTTATGGTCTTAAGCAGTCACCAAGGCAATGGAACAAAAGATTCGACTCTTATGTTCAAGATATTGGCTTTATCAAGTCAAAATATGATACATGTCTTTACTACAAAGACTTGGAGAAACCTACAGCTATTTTCTTATTAATCTATGTAGATGATATGCTTATTCTTGCTAAGGATAAACATGTTATCAAAACAATTAATGAAAGGTTAAAGAATGAATTTGAAATGAAGGACCTTGGGACAGCTAAGAAGATACTTGGAAATGAAATTTCAAGAGAAAAACTTAATGGAAGAATGTACTTGAAGCAAAGAAATTACATCAACAAAGTTTTAAAGAGATTCAACATGCAAGAGGCTAAGAAGACAACAGTACCGTTAGCTCATTTCAAACTTTCTGTTGAATAATGTCCGAAAAATGATGTAGAACAGGCAGAAATGATCAAGGTTCCTTATGCAATGCCTTTGGGGTGTTTAATGTACCTGATGGTAAGTACTAGACCAGATATTGCTCATGCTCTAAGCATTCTAAGTCAATACATGTCTAAACCAGGTCTAGAACATTAGCAAGCACTCAAATGGCTTCTAAGATACATCAAAGGTGCTGCTTGTTACGGTTTGATCTATGAGAGAAAATCTGACAAAGTTTTGCTTGAAGGGTTCGTTGATTCGGATTATGCTGCAAATAGGGACTCACGAAGGTCAACTACCTCATACATTTTCATGACAAATCACAACTGTGTTTGCTGGAAATCTTAGTTTCAGCACGTTGTTGCTTTGTCAACCCCAGAGGCTAAATTTATGGCAACCACAGAGGCATTCAAGGAAGCTATTTGGATACAAGGATTGCTGCAAGAGTTGAGAATGATCAAGGGTAAAGGAATTATCTACTCAGATAGCCTTTCTTCAATACATCTATGCAAAAATCTTGTGCACCATGATAGAAGCAAACACATTGACATAAGGTTGTTTTGGATTCGTGAGAAAATTGAAGATAAGATTTTGAAGCTTGAGAAAGTCCCTACAGAAGAGAATCCAACAGACCTTGGGACTAAGGTCCTTACACTCAGTAAGCTGAAACACTGCCTAAGCTTACTGAGTATTGGTGATCTGTGATTGAAAATGGAGTATACCACCAAATGTATATGTTACTATTCGAGTTAAGACTAGAAGAAATATGGTGGAAATTGTAGCATATTTTATTTCTCCTACTCTTAACCTTATTTTATTTCTTTATTGACTAAAACGGCTCAGCAACAGAACCAACACGTCACACTTACACCTAACAAGTTGGTCTTATATATATATATAGAGAGAGAAAGAGAGAGAGAGAGATCACTACTAGAAATATAGGCTTTTATTTCGGTTTTTATAGTGAGCATACAAAAAAACGAAGTAAAAACCTATCCAAACTCTTTTACTTCACTTTTGAAAATGGAGCCCTGAAAAAAATTACATACTACTTCACTTTTTTTTAAAAACGAAGTGAAAAATTCATAGTGAAGAGGGTCGTGTTTGGTTGCACAAGCCCGTGACTTATGGTTAGAGATAATAAAAATGCAAAAAAATGGTCAAGCCAAATGCGACCCTTATGTACATTTCACTTCGGTTTTTAGGTAAAAACCGAAGTCGAAAGTGCACTTTCCACTTCGGTTTTTACCTAAAAACCAAAGTGAAATGTGCACAACCATTATTCCCTTGTGCACCTTTAACTTCGGTTTTTAGGTAAAAACCGAAGTTAAAGGGTTTTATAACCCTTTTTTAACACCCGAACAGTCATCTCCCTCAAGCCCTACTCTCTCATCTGTGCAAAAAAACCCCCAAAAACATCCATTAACAACCGTAAGCCAAGACCCATTTTCATTCTCCACACCTTTTTTTTTTGTTTTTTCTTTATTTATTGCTGCTTTTCTACACTATAAACAGAAATATAGTCCAAAAATCTGTTTTTTTTTTTTTGTTTTTTAGAGAAAAAAAAAGCATTTGGCCGTGGGTATTTTCTCCATTATTTCTTGGTGTTTCTTGCTGGATTTTAACCGGAGTTTTGTCATTGCAAGGGGATTTTAAGCTTCAAAACAGGTATATATTACTAAAATATGGTTTTGATGATAATTTTTTATTTTTCTATGTTTTTTTTATTTTATTTTTTTTATTATTTCGAATTTTATAATTAATATAATTAATATTTTGTTAACTTTTATAATTATTTGTTTATTTTGTTAGGTTAAATAATGTGATAAAAATTAGGTTTATTATAAATATATATATGTATATTAGTGAATTTTAGAAATTGTGACAATAGATAAATTTGTTTTTTAAATATTTGAAAAAAAATAAATAGCTTGAAGATGATCAAAGTGTTGTTCATTAGTTTCATTAACAAGTTTGGATTTTTTTTTATTATTTGGTTTGATAATTAATTATGTAGTTTACTAATTATGTAATGTTTTAGTAGGGTCGTTGATTGAGTGGTGAACTTTGTTGTTCATTTCGGGTGCATTGAAGAGTAATATTGAAGGTTAGTTGTTTTTTTTATTTATATTACTACACGATTTATGTATAAAGATAAGGCAAATGTAATCATGCATATTAGATTTAGTGAAAGTTATGTTTGAAAATTAGTGAAGTAGGCTCTGGGAAATTTGCGTGCTGTGGTGATATAAGGATGGATTGACTTATGCTTGATTATTGTGTTTGTTTGTGTTGTTGTTATAGGAAATTTTGAAATTTTGGTATACTATAGAAACAGAGGATACTCTGCCGAATTTTTTAAAAATTTTATAAGACTAGAACCTAATAATGATGGATTCATCTATGCTTGATTATTGTGTTTGTTTTAATTGGTTTTATAGGTAATTATGAAATTACGGTATGCTATAGAAACAGAGGATACTCTGCCGAATTTTTTAAAAAATTTATAAGACTAGAACCTAGTACGAGAAAAGCACGAGAAAAGAAGAAGGTTCTTGTCACAGATTTGGACAAATAAATTGAAGCAAGAATTGAAGTGGTTTCAAGCAAGTATTTTAAAGTAATGTAGGAATGATAAAGTTCTTATAAGTCACTAATATAAGTGACCACTGGTTTGTTCCACAGAATGAGCTGAAAGAAAAAGTTAGTAGTGGAGAAATCATTGCAAAGGGTCGAAATGACATATTAACGCAGGTTTTAGGGACACCTGAGCACCCAGGGCGTGTTAGAGCACTTGGGTATGATATTATTTTTTATTTGATGCATTTAACTTAATTCTATAATATTTTAGTTTAGATATTAAATATATAAATAATACATGCTTTTATATTTTAAGAAATACCTTGTATATATAAATATATATCCATT